>NC_132947.1:3838846-4478653 GCF_034638445.1 Ciconia boyciana | reverse complement strand
ACCTCTTATGAGAAAAGTAGCTAGAGTATTAGAGTATCCCAAATAAATGCTGACTCTGAGGGCAGCTAGTGTGAGCAGCCAATGACTGTTTGAAGTCAGTAGGAATTTTGCCCAGATTTAAAAAAAAAAAAGAAAAAAGGGACATATGGAGCTCAAGCTCTACCCATGGAAATTTTGCAGAGCAAGACCGTCAAAAATACGGCAGTTGAGCACAGACTGAACAGGGCGTAGTGACCTTGAGCTGCAGGGAAAGCCCCTGTAGGGCTTTAGCAGGATCGACAGAGCAGATCCCATTCCAAGTGAACAGGAAAAGACTCAGCGGTGCTGTCACAGCACACCCCGGGGTACGGGGCAGAGCGAAGGCATCCGGTGTGCAGGCACTGCAGAGAGGGCTGTGCCTCCGGAGGATGCTGCACCATGAAGTGCAGCATGGTCCCCTCCTAGTAGCTGGGGTGTAGTGAGCTGGAAGAGCACGCTGTGCCTCATCTCTGACCCTGTAGGACAGCTGCAAATTGTGCCTGACCATGGCAGGGGATGGAGGGTGGCCAAGAGGTGACCTCCTGACTCTGCAGTGAATAAGCCAAAAGGAGGTAGAGTGAACCAAGAAAATGGGAATGCAGGAAAGATGTGTGCTCCAACCTGCGGCACGGTGTGATACTGCTGGGCACTTAGCCTCCCACGGAAGAAGCAAGTTTGCTTTAGCCTAAAATACACTTCCCTCAAAGAATTGGCAGCAATGTGAAGAGACTCATTAGAGGCAGTCTGATGGGGTTTAAGTGAAGGGGCTTCCCAGACTGCAAAGCACTCAGAATGCTTGGGTTTCCAAGGAGCATGCTTTCTGCGATGCGCAAGTCACCTTGAAGCAACCCTTGACAGGAATAGAAAAGAAATCATCAAGTATTATTAATTATAATAGGTTGTTGTTGCTGGTTAAGATTATAATAACTTAATTGAAATAGTGTCTTACACTGTAGCATAGCGTTCTTGAAATCAGGAGCTCGTTCTTGGTGGAGTAAAGTTCTCCGTCGTGTGAACACGCATGTCACAGCCTGGCCCCTATACATCCTCAGTGTGTGCTGGCTCTTAAACTGAATTGCGTTTCTTTTTCTGATACTGTCTGGAAAACATTTTAATGCATTTTTAGTTTATCTAGCCTAAGTTCATGCAGCTGGACAATTTAAATGTGTAAATGCAGGCCCTTCCAAAAATGCAGAACAGGAATAGTGATGCAGGATTTTCTTTTCCACCATCTTTCTTCCTTACTCTACCCCTCCATGAGTTGTTTTGATTTACCGCACCACTGTTTGAAAGTGTATCTTAAAAGACTGTGTTTTACTCATATTGAATAATGTTCTGCCTCTTTGAACTTTGCCTCTATATGAAGAACACAGCCAAGTTTTAAAAATGCAGCTGCAAGCTCGAGCTGAAATTCCCCTGGTCCCTCTGGCAGCCTTAATCAGCAAAGTTCTCCCGGAGCTGCAGAAGTTGCCTTTCAAGCGCTGATAAAGCGGGACGGGTTGCACAGCTTCACTGCCCAACGCTGCCTGCCCTGCGAGGATTCTGCTGCCCTTTCAAAGCCCACGTCTCTGAGCCGTGCCACGCAAGCTCCACCGCCTTACGGCAGAAAGGAGCCGGGGTTTGGGGTGGGTTATTCCCCTCTGTACACCACCAATTACTGCCTGCCATGAGCCCAGCCCCTGCACTTGTACCGCAAGGCTCGCAGCATCCCAGAGAAATTCTACGGTTTCCAATAAAAAATTGCTCAATAAGATAGAATGAAAATGGTTAAATGTAAAAGAAAAAAGGGAATTTAATCACAAAACAAAAATGTGATGGAGAAAGATTATTTTGGTCACTGCAGAAGCTTAGTTTTGATATAACCACCACAAAATGTACCTTACGGTAGGATGTGGATGTCTTACTTAACTGAAGCGTTCAGTTCTGAAAAGGTCAACGTGAAATGCTCTGCAGTGACTCGAGTGCTTTGCTCTGGGTTGTATCTATTTTGTTTTAACAGAAAGATTGTCAAAAATTAACACATCTCTCCAAAACAATTTGTTCCTGTCAGACTGGCCTTTTCCATTCCCATTCATCCTTTCCACTTCACCAACTCTGGATACAGCTTGGTCCCTTTCAAGTCAGTAGCAAAAGTCCAAGTGCTTTCTTTTAAACTATGGTTTCATCCAGCTCCTTCGTTCTCGTGGTGTTGTGCAGGATAGTTTACTCCTGCCACCCTCCCTGGGAGTGGTGTGAAAGAGTGCTAACTATGGACAGTCCTCCAAAATAAAGGAATATTAGTATTTCTTGCAGGAGGAATGTTGTAATTTAAAATTTCCCTGTCTCCTCCTGATTTCATGGAACTCTGATACAATAATTGTTGATAGCGTGCCATGTGAAAAATGAAATAGCTAGGAGCCAAATCTATATGTGGCAAATTGAGTTAAAGAAATCTCATAAAAAATAAGCAGTATATAAAAAACCCAAGGATTTTAAAAGCCGATTATTCTACTAGTGTTCCAGTTTGTTTATTTTATTTCTATGCCAGCAGAGATTCCCTCAGAGATTACCACCATGGACTAATGCACAGATGGGGCCAGAAACTTGAGTGTCATCTGAATATTAAGAATTTAAATCTTTAGCCTCAGTGATTTGAACAGAAAGCCAATTATGAGGCTGAATTAGTTTTCAAATTAAACTGCAATTTAAGGCTTGTGAAATTAATCTTTTAAGGCATATAGTTGCATTTGTGTCTATATATATATATTAATGTGGAGAATTTGGATTCTGCATTTCTGGCTTGTTCCTCTTCCCCAACCTGACAGTACCATTCATAAAGAGATGCCTGGTGTCCTGCAGGTTGTTCTTTCAGTGAAGGAACAGGGCGGGTGTTGCCAGGTGGCAGGGGAGGAAATGAAAGTAGCAACACCTGAGATCTGAAGAGAAGATGCTTCATTTTTTAAAACAAATGGGACACCGAGTCAAAACCCTTTTTTCCATTACGAACCATTCCAAAAACAGCGTAGTGCTGCTTATAATTAAAATGTTCAATATTCTTTTACCAGCTCGGAGGCAGATTGATTTTAGTACTCTTTGTTTAGGAAGGTCCTAATTCAACAGAGCACCTGAGCAGGTTCATGGACCTGGGCTGACTCGGCTGCTGGCGGTGGCGTGGCACAGGGAGGCCAGGGTGTGTGCCAGGTGCCCGTTCCTGCTGATAGCACGAGAAGCTAGAAATAATGCAAATGCCATATGTTTCAGGGAGATCATGTAAAGGTAAAATGTTCAAGAGCCAGGACAGGTCTCAACAGATTCTCCCAGTCGTCCCAGAGCTCTTCACAGGTTGGGTGCATTACTTCTGGGTTCATCACAAGCCTAAATACGTGCATCAATGCAGTGCCATGTTCTGCAGGTTGGGTAGGTGCTACTCTTATCCTTCCACTTTATATGCTATTAAAAACGGCTTTGTCCAGCCTGACTCTATTCTCTCACACATTACACATAGGCTTAGGATACACAATATTCTTTTTTAAGTTCTTTTGCTCAGTCGAGCACAATTTTAAGATAAGAAATTGTTTTTCTGGAGACACATGTGGTAGTGCTTTCCATTTTGTTTCGAGGTGAGTGGTTATGAAATCTATGCTCTTAATTTCCTTTTCAGAAGCATCCAGTCCCAAGAGCAAGGAAGTGAATTATAGGACTGTAGGTGAGAAAAAATGCAAATCCCCAGACTGATGGTTTTTCCCTCCAGAAAAAAGGTCCAAGTTGATATAAAGAAAAAAAATGTGGAAATCATATTCTGAAACCACTCTAGAAGGGAGTTGCAACACTGCAATAGTCCACTCTCTGCCTCCTTTCAGCAGTTACAAATAATATAGTATTATATCTATTATAGTACTTATTTTATGTGATATTATATTATATTATATTACATTGTATTATAATATATTATGTATGTTATATTAAGTATATTATATTTATTATATTACTTTATATTATATTGTCAAAATTTAAGGATTGGATTCGAGCCTTGTGGAAGGTGTGTTAAATCTCAGGTTTTGTGCAGCCGGGTCTGCATGATTTCATTAGTTTCATATGCCTTCAGTTAAGCATGAAACCTAGCCGTACTTTTAAGCACAGCTTGGTGGTAGTGTTCAGGATATCTTGTCCTAAGTCATGCTTTCTCCATTTTTTGAATTTGCCTCTGGGAATTGAGAGGATTCATCTGTGGGAACTCAGCCAAGCTAAGGCTCATCGATTTATGCAGTCAAAACTATTTGCTCAGAGGCTGAATGTGCCTTTGCTCATCTTGAAGTTTTACTTCTGTTATTTCTCTGCGGTACACAGGGTCTCAGTATGCTGCGGGCTGCTGTACAGGAGTTCTGTTCACATCTGGCCACGCCCACGCATATGCTGCATTCAGTGCATCCGTTCATTTTCTCTCTGGAGATACTTATTTCATTTTTAACGATAAGAAGGTATTATTTCAGTTCCGCGTGACGGCAGCCTCTTCGACTTGCTCAGTCATCTCTCCAGACCCACTTGCTCTGTTCTCATTAGGTTGACTCTTGCCTTGTTTGAGGCTGAGAATCTGATGTCTCCGCTAATTAGGAAGTGGCATCCTTTATGAATTAGGTTAGCTGCTTGAAAGGTCAAAATTTGCCAATGATTACAAAAATAATGGTGAAAGAAAGAGAATGACAGTAGCTATCAAGTTATGACAGAAGGAATATCATTCAGAAGGAAAGTGCTGTTTCTATTTAGTTTTCTATCTAGAGCATGTGTGATGCAGTTAAATTGTAACTTGGTTTTGACGTCTTTGCTTTTCTAGCATGCTTTCCATTCCTGAGACCTTGTTGCAATGAATGAAATCACTTAAAGGGTGAAGTGTTCCTATTGTGAGCAGGGGCATGAGATTCCCACCCTCTGTGGGGAAGAAAGCGAATATCAGGAAACTCTTCTGAATTGAAAATTTTATTTTTAGGAAATGTAAATTTTACACTGCTTTTCAGTATTTAATCTTCCCATCAACAATTACTGTCTTCTCTTTATCTAGCATCGGATGCAGAGTATTCACTAAGTGAGCTTTCCAATTTGGAAAAAAAAAATTGGGAGGAAGGGGAGGTTTCCATTAGTACAAAGCCATTATTAGCGTGGGTTAATGAAGATCTAATGTAATACGGCCATCACCACATGTCTGCACATAATGATTCAATCCTTTTCTATGGGAGAATGATTAAATTAAGTATCTTGTAGGTCAAAATTAGACTGAGAAGGTTAACCAACCTTTAATGATTCTGCAACCATTTACCAGCCATTAAAAAACATAAACTGTAAGATAAAGCTGAATAGAGAATCAGCATTATCAGTGAAAACTGGATGAAGTTTTAGGTTTTTCTCTTTATATCACATGAGCAGACAGAGAGGATTGTGTATTTTTATAGTGATATGTGGTATAAAGGGCAAAGTGAAAGGGTTTTTTATTTTTTTTTTAATTTGGATTCCTGATAAGTGCTCATTAGCTCTTTCTTTTAACATGCATTAAATCTAACTAATGGATATCAAACCAGCTTAGAAAAATGGTAATTATAAAGTAATTGTAACAAAGGCTTTGGGAGCACAACTGTGCTAAGATATTGTTTGTATGCCTTAAAACCGTGAAAGCTGAGTCTTTACGGGGAAATGAAGTTGCATAGATGGGAGAGCAGAGATTGCAGACAACGTGATGTGAATTAGCAGTCCTTGGCATGCTTTGGGACCCTCTGAGCTAGAAAGAATTGAGCAGATTCTCAGAGTCCAGAGTGATTTGGGGGAGACGTTTGTTTACGACTGTGTGCTTATCTGCTTGTACATACACA
Organism: Ciconia boyciana; assembly: GCF_034638445.1. Classification (NCBI taxonomy): domain Eukaryota; kingdom Metazoa; phylum Chordata; class Aves; order Ciconiiformes; family Ciconiidae; genus Ciconia; species Ciconia boyciana. Next base: position 4,472,798 of record NC_132947.1, on the reverse strand, counting down.
GGGCAGCTGTCTTTCTTGTTTTGCTTCTTTTTTACTTAACATGTACAGATCAAATGAGATATAGTGAACCTAACAAAATCTTTCTGCAGTCTTTTACAAGCAGGCGCAATTAATTTTAAAATTGATAAAGAAAACTGAATATACAGGTAAAAATTATCTCCCTTTGCTTCTATCCCCCCCAGATTCTGTAAGGTTTTATTTTGCCTATCCTGTAGAAAGCTTAATTAATCTAATGGGAATATTTTCCATAAGGGGTGCTTTCAAGCATCTCTCTCATGTGTCTTGTCCATTGTTAGATTGAAACAAAAATATCTCATTTGACAAAATAACATCTAGGAGATTGCGGTCTCTGGCAAATAAAAGAGAATGCATTGTGAAGTTGCAGATTCTTGGGGTCTTGCCTTTTATTGATAGATCTCCTTCATCATGCCACACATTAATTTTAACTCAGGTGATATATGAACTTGGCACATTAGTTAATGAAAGCTAATGCACAGTAATCTCGTCATCACTAGCTGTGCATGATAATTCAATCTGCTTCTCGGAAGAGCTGTTCAACATGCAACAAATTTGATTTAATATTGACATGATGTACTAGGTTAGGTATTTTATTTAACATACCGTGTGCCTGATTTGATGAGAAATGTTTTTCTTTCAACAGGTTATCTACCTGAGTTAGTAGGCCAGGTGTGTAGTTTAATACAGTTATATCAAACACCGTCTGGACTGGGTATTCATTATGTGATACACTGCGCAGCCTGGGGCAAATTCCCGAGTTTTGGCCCTTCATGCATTCATTTAATGTCATCAGCGGGTTTGAGAGCAAGCCCTTCAGAGCAGAAAAATAAAGCTAATGCTTCTCTCACACACTGAAAGCATTAAGTCCCTCTTGCCCCATTTGTACACCACTCTCGTAGCTCCATCACCACTGGCAGGGTCTGACCCAGAGGTGGGGGAGTACAGCGTGGGCATCTTGAGTGTAACTTGGAGGAGTTTTCCAAGTGTTTCTGGTCTGTAGTAGCTGCTGCCAGTCTCTGCTTGGGCAGGGTACAGGGATTTAAAGATGGTGTGGCTAATACTTTGGTTTCCACAAAACGCATACACACATCCTGCATGCCAGATTGGGCAGCCTGTACTTTTTCGCTTAAGCCCTAACAATACCAGCCTCAATCCTCAAGCGTTTAAGAATGTGCAGTCTGCCACTGTATATTTGCCTAATTTGTGTAGTAATAGGGGCTGGGTATGGGGATATATTTCCTTTATTTTAATATAAAGTATATGAAGATATATCTCCATGCATAGGACATAGAAACATGACATTACTTACTTTTATAGCAGGTAAATCATCACCAGCCATCTTAGTATACTGGAAGATTTTATATAGCACCCAGAAGATGTTAGACACTATATAGCAGTATATATCCACATCGCTCTGTTGAATATTCTTGTGCACAGATATATATTTATGTCATTTGCTGCAGCACACAGGTATCTAGAGGATACGTCTTGCTTAAAAACAGACAAAATGTACAGGAAACTGCGTGGAACGTAGATGGTGAGTGTAGGTTACGCCAGCAGATCCCCTGGGAGCAGTCCTCGGGAGTGGTACCCTCAGCACGGGTAACAGGAGATGCCGTTACGCTCTTATTCATGGATCAACATTGCCAGGCGGGAAATGTGTGTGCATAGGAACGGGAATGGACATATCAGCCACCATCCAGACTGCAGAGAGGAAGAAGTAATGTGCAGCCGTTTTACAGCAGACTGTGGTCAGACAAGCAGCCCCAGGGAGCAGCGGAGAGCTGGGGAAAGAAGCGGCTGCTGCAGTTCCATCATGCGCTGCAGAGTGCTGCAGCCACACAGGGCCCTTTGCAGAGGACACTTTATTAAGTTACAAGTTAGTAATTAATGCCAAGTTCCTCTCTTTGCTTCCTCTGTGGTTGGGTTTCATAATCAAAATTAAAGATATGAGGTAGGGAGCAGATTGCCTCTTGAAATACAGCTCCCTGGTGCTCTGTTCATGACTTTAGAGACATTTGTCCAGTCCCATCTGCCTTTATGGGGATATAGGTCAAACGCTGTGGAAATAGTCCTTTTTTCTAGAGCACATGTGCTCAGTCCAGTGCTACACTGCAGGAAATAAGCAAAAAAGTCAGGGAAGGAGTGAAGGAGACCTACTATGCACTCCATCCACAGTACAGCTGCTGTCAGCTCACCCCATGTCCACCACAGCAGCAGCCTGTTGGGTTCCCCTGCCAAGTTGGAACCCACCATCTCCCACACGTCCTGGTTTATTTGGGAAACCACAGTGCAGTCTGAGAGATCCCAGAAGAGGAGGGACCAGAACTACAGGGTGCTCTCGCCTGAACTTAGTAGCCCCAATAACTTTCCTTTCTGAGTTGTTTCTTGCACTAGAAGTGAATCATGAAATACCACCTGTTTTTTTGGAATATGTCTTAAGACTGCACATGTCCTAAAATAGATTCTATTTTCCTCTTCCACTTCTGTTTTCATTAGCCCCAGGTTTTGACATTCTGTTCAGAGATATTTTCAGTATAGAATGCATTAAGATAACATAAATTCCAAATCAAACATCTCATTCAGCACATTTCCTATTTAAATTTCTCCTGTACATTTCCCATGTACTTATCTAAGGGTTGGCTTCTTTATTTGTATCAGTTGTCTCATGATAACTGGTTTTGCAAAAGACCGAAAAAAAGAAAACTTGAAGAGAAAGGAGAAAATTCATTGCTTGCACAGCCTTGTTTCAATTCAGTGTTCCCTCCCTCTCCTGAAGTTTATTGATTGGAAAAATGTTAAAGTTGTTGAATAGTTTGTTTTCATTTCACAAATGTGAATCAGGATATTGCAGAAAGATAGGAATGTATTCATCATTAGAATTTGCTTTACACATTCATTTATTTTTTAATCTATAATTCTTATTGAACTAAGAAAACTCACAGGGATATGTATCACCACAGAGAACAAAAAGAGCCTGATTGAGTCAGATGGAAGGAGATCAGCAAAGCACTTTCCACAGTGGCAAAATACAAACTTATGTGCCACTTCTTGCTAATACTGGGAAACGTTGTTTTCCCAAAGTTGGGGAAGATACTGGGGGGATTGCCTATGTGCTGAGTGGCTTAAAGACACTTGGCTAGGGTACAAAATTTGGGCATGCTGCAGCCATTGGTAGATCTGCTCATTTAGAGCATGGAGTATGTTTTTAAACTCTCTTGCAAACAGATGGAAGCTCTCCAGCTCTCTGCTTTCTCTGAACTGAAAGCTTGGTAGCTTTGTGACCAAGATGGGGATCTGAGCTTATTAGATGAGACACGATTCAGTGCTGATGTAGCCACATGTCCTCGAGGTTGCCAGTGACTCACATATAACCACGTGGGCAGAACGACCTCAGCTCTTTTTGTAAAACAATGCGTGGCTCCATCTTGAATCAGCTTAGGTTCTTGTTGGGACCACTTTGCATCTCCTCCAGCATGGCAGGCTCATAAGTTGGTTCATCCTGTTCAGAGTTCCCGAATGAGCAGTGTTCAAGCGGTACCTTCCATCTTTCCATTGATGCTGTTGGGTTTTGATGGTCACTAAACGAGGTTATGTCTGGTTTCACTGTCTGTCTTTGCCTCCCACTCCTCCTTTGAGGTCTCATATCATTAGATTCATCCACTGTTGCAGATTGCTTTTTGTAAGCAGTATGTGTCTGCCCTTTTAGACATTCTCTCCTACCAATATAACAAGCGTAAAGCTGGGCCCTATGAGCTCTGGGGGGTCACAGGACCATGCAGCTGCAGGAGTCCATCCAATCAAGTAACATCTTTTACCCTCATAATGATAATTTCCCACTTTAGCAAAACACCCTGCTGCCAAACTCCAGTGATAATGAGCCTGTCAGTGCATCAGTGCACTCCCAACAGTATCTAGAAAGTAGGGATTGTTTTTTGCAAGGCAAATGAAGACACTGATGATTAGCAAGAAACAAACCAACGATTCAATACATCGCTGGCCACACATACCAAATCATTGATTTTCTGTCCTGCTGGGCAGCAGCTGTTCCATTTGCTCTGCAGAAATGTTTTTTTTTCTCCAGAAGGGGCCAGAAAGGTGGACGTTTCTCCACAAACTGGAGGCAGCAGGCAGTTGCTTCCTGCACTGGGCATGGACATGTTGATGGGGTCCTTCTGAAGCTGCCAAGAAGTCTGATGGACTTTCCACTACTAAACTCTACTTCTGAATGCATGTGAATGCATTGATTGGATGGAAAAAAAATCTCCTCTGAGAATCTGTATGAAATTGCAGGACAAAAAATGCTGCCCTAAAACTTACAATCACTGAAAGAATTAGAAGTTAATCATAGATATCCTCATATGACTTCTCGCCATATACCAGTTATGTGTAATCAGTATCCTTACAGATCATCTCGTCTCAGCAGTGTTGCTATTTTCATAATCCTCGCCTTGCCTAGCTGGCTGGATTGAAATGGGATGTCTAGCCCGTAGCATTTCTGAGTAAAATGCATGACCCCAAGTCAATGGGACTGCAATCTGCTCTGCAATGAGATAGTCCTGATATTTCATCTTCTCTTGTTCCAAGGTACCTACGTGATGACAGTGACAGCGAATGACGCAGATGATAGTACTACAGCAAATGGGATGGTGAGATACCGAATCGTGACTCAGACCCCACAGAGCCCATCGCAAAATATGTTTACTATTAACAGCGAGACAGGAGACATTGTCACTGTGGCTGCTGGACTTGACAGAGAGGTGAGTTTAAAAGCTGTCATACCAGGTTTCCCGTTGTTGATGGTTGCTGACTTGTAAAGTCCAAATCCTGTCTTGAATACAAAACCTCTAGAAGTTTGAGTTGTGGCGTGGAGATCGTGGTCTTTCTTTCTGCAGCAACTGTGGGGCATCATGGCTTTGATGTGATATTTTTGTCTTAATCCATATCAGTCAATGCAACCCCAGGAGAATCTTCAAACTCATGAAGCTGATATTTTCCTTGCGTACATTTGTACAACTGAAAGATATAAAAAATACTCCAGAAGGAGCAGGGGGATGAATAAATTGGCATTTGTCCCTGTTCTGTCGGGGGACAAATAAAGTGCCAGGCATCTGTAGCCCTTTCTAGACCTGTCTTGCTTAGTTCTTTGCATGTTATCTTTGGAAGCAGTAACACAGCCTATGCTCAACACACTTTGCATGTTTCGTGATGGCATTATGTCGTTTCTAAACTAGGAAAATTACTTCCAATGATTTTTGGTTTGTGTGAGGCACTTCCTTTAGTACCTCTTCTTTCTGGTATTTTACAATGTACAGCTTTTCCAAATGCAGAAGCATACTCTACTAGTGTAAGCTATATAGTATGATTCTCAGAGCTCTGCCTTCTCTAGTTGTGAATATAGCTCAAGGAGAAAGCACTTATACCTCACGCATTAAATAAAAATTAATGTAGCATCAGGGGTGGGTTGGAGTGACGGAAGGAGGGGATGGGGGTGAAGGGAGAGGGGGAACTTAAGTTCTGGGGTTTTTCCCATTGGACCGTGCGGTTCATGGAGTGTCACGTGTCCAATGCAATTAGATCTTGATCAACTTGTAAGTGATGAAAAGGATCATTTGTTCATTGAACAGCCAGCCACAGATAGTATGGCTATGCAGCAAATATGAAAGTAAGGACTCAGATAGTCGTAGGCTCAGATGTTTAACTTCAGGCAGTCCCCAGAGATAACAAGTCCAGTGAAATCCATTTTGAGAGAGCCCAACGTGCTGCGTTTCTGAGAGAAGGCACCAGAAACTGGTTTTGTTCTTCCTTTCCCTCCTTTCCTCCCCCATGACCAATGGCAGGGACAGACCAAGTGGGAGGCCCCGCGTGGCGGCTGGTGCATGGGTTTCCTGCCTGGGACACCAAACTCCGGAGGGGTGAAAACCTCCAGCGCTTCAGAGAATTCTTTCCCTTCCACATCAACCCCCACAGCAGTTTTTTGGCCCCGCTGCAGAGCTCTCTGCCGAGCGCCGATGGACAGGCATTGCTCTGCCAGGGTTTGTGCCCATTTAATTCACATGCCTGGGCTGGTTTTTTGCTTCAGAGCTGCATGGCGGCTTTGGGAGGAATCCTGAGTGCGGCTGCGGAGCCGCTGCTGAGGGCAGATAAAAGCACTGGCAGCAGCTCAGCAGCAAGCGGAGTGCCCCAGAGCGGCCAGCGGAACCAGCACAGGGACCCGGGCTGCTGGCTGGGAATGGCGCAGATTTGGGGCTTGCCTAAGGCACAGTTTCAGGGCAAGCCGACCCGGGGGTAGACACTGTGTGAAACAGCTTTCCAAGAAGGTCGGGTGAGTGGAGAGGTTTCCAGATGGGAAGACAAGAAGGAGAGCTGGGGGAGCAGAAGGAGCACCACAGCCTGCTCCTTCCCACCTGACGTGGCAGACTTTGCAAGCACAACCTAGGGCAGATTTGACCTTTCCCTGGTCTTTTTATTTAGAGAACCGGAAAGTTAGCTGAATCTTAAGCAGGTAGATTATCCTAGGCAGTGCTGAAGCCTGCAGCGTGCTTGCAGTTGAAGAGGAGAAACAAGTGCTGTAGAGATTGCTGGCAGCCCTCAGGGGGACAGTGGCAGAGTACTCGAAGGAGGGATCTGAATTCTGGCAGGAAAATGCTGATTTTATGGAAATGACAGAACTATTATTGCCCCCTTGACATCAGTGGGGGCCAGCATTTTAATGTAGGGCTTTAAGGGTAGAGAAAGGTCGTCAGTTTATATTAATTTCAGAGACATAGATTGGGATAGCTTGGTGGGAGAGAGGTTTTAATCTCAGCAAATCAGCTGAAAAAAGAGGCAGGTGATAATTAGGAGGAAAGGGTAAGGCAGAACAGTCATCTTTTTTCAGGTTTATCTCATTGTGTCTGAAGTATTTTAAAAACTTGCAGGGGAACCATATGCTTCATGTTAGTTCCCCTCTTGCACTGAGTCTGGGAAATCAAGGCAGGCTGGCACGTTGTATATGGAAATACGGTGTTGAGTGTCCCAAGCTGAGTACCAGGTTGGGCAAGGGACACTTGGATCGAGGCAGAACAACCAGCTCTGGGCACAATCCTGGGGCTGCCCTGAAGGTACGGGACACGCTTATTCCCAGCGTGCTCTGCTGTGTTTCAGGATTACATCTGGAATTGGCAAAAGTTTCTGTTTTATTAACATAAAATTGTATTAGGTCTAAATTGAAAAATGTGTTTAAGCACTCCCATAACTGTACCACAGATTGTTTTTTTGTTTTTGTTTGTTTTTCCTGAAATCTTGAGAAAGCTATTAGAGGAGTAAATTTGGTTTTGCTGCTGACATTTTCTTGTTGTTAGGAAAAGGAGCCGAAGAGCAGTATTTGGAATGCAGATTTGTGCAAATTAAAATGTTAACAAATCTGACCTATTCAGCTGAAACTACTACAACCAAGATAAATTCCCTGGATACCAGTTATTTCTCCAAATGCTTATTGACACATTTATCAGTGCCTATGACACTATTATGTTAAGCTATGTTGAAACACAACCTCTGTTTCAGTCTCCGTTGGATGCTTCTACCTTGCTCCTGCCATGCAAAGGCGCCTCAAAGCAGAAAAAAGGCGCCTCAAAGCAGCACGAAAATACCTGTCAAAGCTATTCCGTATCTGAGAGACGGGTCCATGTTCAGACCCAGCATTTGTCTTTCAGAGGGGAGAAAAGTCACTTCAGAACTGGTGCTTCTAGCTCAGCATTTCTGTTGCATGCTCATTAAATGAGACTTCCCGATGCTCTCAGCATCTCCACTTAAATATTGGCTCTTTACTGGTTTCTTACATTACCTTCAATTCATGAAATGTCCAAGAAACTGGACAAAGCGTTCCGGCTTGTTTTGTGTCATGAGAAGTGTTTTGGTTAGCCTGCAAGAAACCTATTTTAAGACAAATTCATGTAGTTTGCTGCTGTTTCTAAATCCTCATTTCCATAGACCAAGGAGGAAATTAAAAACTCAGCCTCTCAAATTGTGCTGGTCTCTCTAAATGTGTCTGACACTGAAGATAGCAAAATGAAAAGCCAAGGTATTAAAATATTGATGGCTTTAAAGTTATCTTACCTGGTTCCCAGTAATCTGGATGTAAATATGGTTACAATGCTCTGTGTCCATTCACTCATTACGACTACGCTTAATTGAATGGATCCCCAAGGAAGATAAAGATAATTGGACTGCACTTCATAAAAATTATTAAGGGAGGACAGTTTAGCAACAGCCTGATTTAAGCTCCTGGATGCCTAAGGGTGAGAAGTGCCAAAGGTGGAACAAAGAAACATCCATCCCTTGAATTAACAGGGAAAATGATAGGGATTTAGAGTGCGCCAGAGGTTCAAAGGTACATTCAGACAGCCAGGCTTAGATGAAAAGGTTAAAAGCAGATACTTGCTCTAATACAGGAAAACATCAGGGAAGCGTAGGAAATCTGTAGCTGATTTAATGAAACTAGGAGGGAAAGATCAAATAGTGGTGGGAGCACAAAATGTGTGGATTGATAGGGAAGGCTATGAACACCTGGGATGGACAGGCTGTAACAAAGTTCAGGGGGTAGGAGGGGACCATGCTAGCTTATTTCATTTATGGCAGGCTGCTGCAGAAATGGGTGGTACTACTAGGAGTTGCTACCCAACTGATAGCTTAATTTAGCAGTGCATCTGAATTCCAGATTTCATTGCCTTTTTTTTTTTTTTTCCCCACTGGGAAGAAAATAACAAGAGGTAAAAAAGGGTCAGCTGTCCCCAGCTGGGGCTCGGAAATAGGCAGAACATTCATATTTCTGTTTTCCATTTTGAAAAGTAACGTTTCTCCATATAACCATGCAAAAGGGACCAGATCTGTTCTGCATGTTTGCTCATTTCGTCCGCTGCCATTCATGCTGGCGTCCCGGGCGGGGATTGAGCCCAGACTGTCAGTCTGATGGTGAGCTCCTGGTACAGTAATTCAACTCCATCAGCTCTTTTGATTTCTCTGGTGGCAGAATATCTGTCTCAGTAGCACAGTAAACCTGCACTGGGGCTATAGTATAGGCAATATCATCCTCTGAAGAGCTTCTGCTAAATATTTTATGAACACGGAACTTTGAGCAAGCAAAGGGGAAAAAAAAGAAGTGAGAGAAAAGGAGCTGGTTGATCCCACACTCTGCTGGCAGGCCAATAAATGTCGAGACATCTCAAATGTCATCCAGGCTTATTTGAGATAATAAGTATTTCGGCTCTGCGGTGCTTGTAGTGTAATGTTGCTAACTTTTTGAGATCTCCTTTAGAAAGGAGTCCCTTCCCGGCACATTCCTCTCATGTTGAAGAAATGAAGAAAGTCAGGAGCTCTGAGTTGCTTCTTCCGAATTTCTGTATGTTTATATTTCTTTTAAAAGTGATTGGAGCTCTGCTGCTGCAAATGCTTTTAAAAATACATGAAATCCGATTCTATGATTACTACACTTGGCTTTCCGAAAACATGATGTTGCTAGTCTTTCTCAAGTGAGTGAAAGATAAAAGGGAGAGCCTGCCAACAACTGAGTTAGTGACTTGTTTTATTTACGAATGAAATGGCAGGATTTTTGTGGGGAAGAGGAAAAGTTCTTCTTACTGGCAGAGACAGTTGATTTCTTTCCAACACTCTGGTTTTGGTGCAACTAGACATTCCTGATAGAGCAGAATTTTGAAATGTTATGTTAAAAAAAAAAGCAGTACTCTGCTCCTCCAAAAACTGACCGGGGATTGGTTTTTACCATCTGTAGTAACTATTTTGGGTACATTTATCTCCAGGTCATTGCAGTAGCCTTTCAAAACCTCCTTGTTACTTCATTTCAAGTGTTAGCTGGAAGTAAACAAGGCATTGCACTGGAGATAGGAATTAGTTTATCCCCTGGGACTGCTATAGTTCATCCTTTGTAAAATAGTCCCATAGAGAGCAATATACTACTTCAAGATTACCCAGATACAGTGGTTTTAATCTGGGCTTGGCTCTTCCAGCCAGCCAATACTCTAAGTGTAGCCAACAGGTAACGCAGGCTGAGCCTTGCTTTCTGTACCAGGAAATTTTAATCTGACAGGAGAGTCCAGCAGCTTTCAATCCTTTTTCCACCCCTGGAATATAACAAAAGGATTTTATTCTGTTCTAAATTACAGTCGCCTGTGTTAATTATTTCCCCTCACTGCATATCAATGCGATGCTCTGCAAAGCTGCACCTCCTCCTCTGAGCAGGGTTGGAGGAACATCTGCTGCAGCGTGAGGCTGAAGGATCTCGGCACAATACGAGTGATATATGAGTGAATCTGTGCAGATTATCAGTCGTGTATGCGTACTGACAAAATACAAAGAATGAAGGAAAGTGACATCTAAATGGCTTGACTGCATCTAAGAGTTTCTGTTTCCCATTTTCCTCACTCAAATTAGCCATCTCCAAGGAGCAGTGAGGACTAATGCAAAATTGGTAAGAGGATGTCACCTTCTGACAGGCACAATCTAGCATGCACCGTATTTGCTATTTGTACCTATTACAGGAGTTCTTCAAAGTGAGAAGGATTCTGGTTTTCATGTTCTCTCTATTATTTTTTCCGGAAAAGAACTAAAACAAGGTTGTTTGATTCTGCTGAGCCACAAGTATCTTGCTTTCAAAGATGAAGTTCCTGTATCACTGCATTAAAACGTGCAGAAAAATGCATCCGCATTCTCCTCCTGACCTCACAGGAGGAGAATGAGAGTGAGAGATTAGCAATTATTTTGCCAGGGAGGCACACCCATTTCTATGAATTTGGACCACAAGCCCCTCTATTTAGCCTCCAGACTTGCAGGCTCCCAAAGTGTTTTCCAGTGACTGAGATGATGAGGGACTGTTAACAGACTTCCAAGGGTAAGTGGCTTTTCCACTTCTCACAGCATTCAAATAATTATTGGAAGTCTTTGTGGAACACGTCTTCAAGCCAGACATAAACTACTGGAGCCTTAACAGAGGTAAGCAGGTAAAAAACTATAGCATCCTCTGTACAGCAGGTGAGACTCTGCGTTTCACTTGTCCCTTCTAGCCTTGGCCTTAATGTTTCCAAAAGAGTTTCCCTTTGCTGTTGAGAAGCAGTACTCCCCAGCCCTGTCGCACAGTGGGCTCTGCGCTCGCTGTCTGCCTGGCTGCCGCACACCATCCCAGGGATTTGTGGAGCACAAAGTCATGCTGGGGGATGAAAGCCACTCTATAAATGTCATTTATCACTGAATACTGTGTTATTCCTGATACCTTGTAATTTTTCAGGTCCATGTAACAAAAATGTAAATACTGAAGCTTTATATATTAATATGCCTGAAATCATTACTTAAAGATAAAACTGCTTAAATTATTCAGTTATAAAATTATCCCATTTCCACAGCAGCATATCCTGTCAAAGGAAGTGCTGATTAGCCATAAGCTGAATTTAGCCAGTAGATTTATGCTTGATTCTGGTTTATGTTTTTACATTGTACGTAGGACTGATTTGAGCTTGCTCCATCATTCCAGCATGCATTTCATTTTCTCATTACAGACAAGAATGACCTTTTTCAGCAAATTATGGTGAGGAGCACTACCACTCATCAGTGAAGAAGGTTCATTTTATTAACCCCGTTTAGTGCCTTTGGAAATGCGTCGTGCACCCAATGGAGGTCCACTTGTAGTAATTTGAGATACCAGAACTTAGTAAATGGGGAGGGCTTGAATCTGCTCTGAGCGCTGTTGGTCCAGCGTTGCTTAATGGATTTCTTGGTAGTCCTTGTTGCAGGATGGGAAAGACGTGAGCGAAGCCTCGTCATAGAAATAATGCCATTTGTTTTAATTAAGGAGTGAATTATGTCAGTGGTTCTGAAGCCTTGTTACAGTACCTGGAATGAATATGTCTCCCCATTTGCATTTCTTGAATAGCAGTGGCCGTGTGTCTTTCTGGTGGGTGTTTCCAGAATCATCTGTACCTTTCGGTCTTCTGGATGATTGCTGCAACTCACTAAATACGATGCGGTCAGTCAGTTTTTAGAGCTTGTGTGTATGGAAAGTTTTTTTCAATTATTTTTCCTTGATGAAAACCTGATAGCTAGGTAGAATATTATACTGATAGAGGAAGGGCTCTGAGCCATGGTCCTTGGAAGACAATGGTATGAATATGTGTTTCACTAAAAAAAAAACAGCATTTGGAGATGATAGGAGAAACTATTAAAGAACAAAAGAGCTTTCCAAAAAAAGAGGCTGGTAAATAGCTTGGAACCTGTGGGAGTCCAGTGAGTAGATAGGCAAACAGCCATGGTATTTACCTCCCAAAAAAATTCACCAGCAAGATGATCAGGACGCAAATGTAATGGGCTGGAGACCAACCGGTTATACAGATTGTGATGATCTGTTGGCACCGTTTGAATGTGAGTTTGTGTAAGCTCAGCGTAGCTGAGGTTTCATCCACACATATTCAGTCATTATCCTCCCTGTGCTTAGACACTAATGGCCCTGTCATCACTGGGGGGTTTAGGAAGTTAATAACATTGGCAAGCTATGAGAAACACTAATGGAGGAAGTAACGCAGCACAACAAACACGTGTTTAATCATACTGCCTGGACAGGCAGAGCATGCTTTATGGCTGCCTGTATTGCTAATCCTTGACCGATAGATGTGTGACATTTAATCCTTGACATCTCTGCTTTTGGGAAAGGAGCACTTTGCACACTCTGGAAAAAACATGGCAGAGCAGAGCCTGTTTGGTTAAGCAAGCTGCTCAGTCTGATAGTTTCCATGAAACCTTATCACGCTCTTCCCGTTATTTCACTCTATGCAACACAAACTCTTTGGGATTCAGAAAATCACGGTCAACCTGTCACCAGGGTAAGCAGTCCTACCGATTTTTTTAATGCTAATTTTGAACTTGTCTTCAGTAATTCTTTGCCTTGCTGTTGGCATTGCCGAGATGCCTTATTCACGACTGGGACATGCTGTGTCTCCTCCTTTGAAGGAGGAGAGCGCCAGAGCTGTTTGTGAGGGATGAGGAAGGACCCATGATTTTGTGGCCATGCTGATCCTCTTGAGAAGTTGGCTTCACATTTGCAGAGCAGTTGCCGAGGAGGCTTCATCTTCCCTGATGAGGCTGACAATCCCTGTGCTCCAGTGAAACGTAGCTGTTAGAGGAGCTGATGGGGAGCCCACCTCGGCACCACGGTGCTTCTCTGCAATAAATATCTGACAAGGTGATCTGCGGCTCATGGCTTGCATTTGTCTTGGCCCTGCTCCTGTGTGAGGGCATTTCATTCCCCATCAAATTATGTTTTTAATAAAGGGGATCAAATAGAGCAATGGTGCTGCTTTTATTGGTCTAGTTGCTCTGTGAAGTTTTTCAGTTCCAGTCCCTGTGCATTGTGTGTCCCTGCTGAAGATGTGCACAGAAGGATGCTCTAACCACAGAACTGAGAGAACCGGTATATAAAAGTCAACCTACAGCCAGTTTACATCTCCCATGGAGCTGATTCCACCAAGAATGAGTCCTACCCTTTGGCTGAAACGAAGTTTCCTCCCACTCAGACAGTGCATATGGAGCTATTTACTGCCTGCCAGAGTAGCTCCCCAGTTTGTTTTTTTATTCTTTTTTTTCCATTTGGCTTAGACTCTCTTTTATACACCTAGCTTCCTTTAGGTATTGCTAGCATTCAGATGCAATAGCCTCTGGAGGAGATGGTACTGATTCACATGTTAAACTGTAATGACTTCTTATTCATATTTGGGCAAACTATTGAAGAGATGTTACCAAATTGAAAAGCTACATGATTTGGGGTTGACCTACTCAGATAAAACAAACCTTTGAGTTTAATTGGATCCGATTATAGACTCTCAGCAAGAATAGGACTGATACCCAACCTAATCAGTTCTCTTTTTTTAAATGTGGAAATCTTCAGAGCCTCTCCTATAAGAAAATTCCACATATACTAATAGTCTGTAGACCCTTTTCTTTCTTCACACACATTTTAGTATGTTCAGAGACTTCTGGTACAGTCTGGTTGCACTTGTTTCAAGTTGCTCATGAAATCCCACCTCTGACTACAGTGGGTTGGCTTATACATTATTCAATAGTAAAATCCCAGCTGAATAGGGAGGCGGGGGGGGGGGGAGTTAAGTATTGGACTGGAAAGCTCACCAGGTCCTTAGCATAATCTCTCTGGTTCAGACCTGCATTTCTTTTTCCATTTGAGCTTGTCTTACAGTGGAGGATAGTGTATCATTCCAATTTTAGATAGAAGACTACCTGCTCAGCTCGGGCAGATTTAAAGTTTTTCTTCTGGTACATCACATACTTTCCAACAGCCCCTTCCCCTCTCTAAAGGGATTATTGTCTAAATCTGCACCAGGTCAAGTGAAATAATTAAACACAAGCTGGCTCCACTAATTAACTTATCCACAGACCATTGTCTGTTATTAGCATTTTAAAGAGAGACTTTGTTAGCTGTTTCTTCCTAGACCTAGTAGTGTTTTTTTAATAACACAACCCATTCCTATTAGCATCTTTGGCTACATTTCGTACTAAAATATTATCACCAACACGTTTGCCAGAGCATGAATGAGTTCACAGGATGTTTCAGTCTGCAGCAACTACTTTTCTTAACAGAGCATAAGAAAAAGGCAGCTTAAATGCAAAGGAATGTGACTGTCAGAAGACCAGATATAGAGTCTTGTATTCTGAAAGTATTCTTAAAATCGAAAGTCATCAGTGTAAACAATAGAGAGACTATTATGTGCTTTGTAAAATATAATTAAAATGGTGATATATCTAGTGTCTTATAGTGCATCTCATCAGAGCTTTGGAACTGGGTCAGCGTCATGGAGTATGGAGTTGCTGGGGATGTAATACTTCCAAAAAGACAGAAATGTGTGCACAGGGACAAACGTGGGGGAGTTTGCTATTCTGTACCACGAATACTGTCTAATTCCTTGAGTTCTGCACTAATCAGTATCCCAAAAGATGGCAGAAGGTGACTCTTTGAAGAGGAGAACTGTTCTTGTTAGACTCTTCCAAGCATCACTAGACAGGCTATAAATAATCACAACATCAGGTGCTAAGATTTGGGCTATTCTCCATTCACTACAGGTTGAGAGAGGGTCTCTTGGATAAGGCCAGCAAGGTGTCCTGTGCAGGCGGGAAGGAGCTGCGTGTTACTTTTCCCAGAATTGCACATTAAAGCATCTAGGAGCTTGTAGTAGCAGAGCAGTGAGGCGGTTTGTTCTTTTGTCATGGTAACCTCACCATTTTTTCTCCTGATTTTTAGGCTAAAAATTTTCCTTTCATTGTTGTTCCGTTATTCCCATTTTCAAAAATTGTGGGGATTTAGTGTAAGAAATCCTCATTAAGTAGAGTATGTGTCAGTACAATGATGTTGTATTCAAGCTACTCATTTTTTGCACTTAAAATGCTTTCTGTTCCAAATGCCTTTCTAGAAAAGCAAATGTAGCTTTCAGTTAAAGTAAACAGGTCACATACTGAGTGACCTCAAATCTGATGGCTAAAATTTAGAAGGGGAACTAATTGGATAAAAATGCAGTGACTCATACCATCCAGACATTCAATAAGTTGGCCTTTCCGGTCTTAATTTATACAGCTCTCTGAAAAATAAATAGATTGCAGTTTCACATTTGTACCAACATGGAATCATCTCAGTTTATAAGGAAGAATCTTGTTTTAATGGTTAAAGGTTTGGGTAGATGCTCAAAGAGGGGTAAACTGTCCAAGCTGATTTCTGTTGCCTGAGGATGGGAAGCAGGGTTTGTAAGTCAACAACGAATGACTCTTGTAGAATTGGTAAAGCTTTTCTGGTAGATATCTGCTTTTCTGAAGGGAGGGTTTGATACCACCCAAGCAAGCATATGCCAAATAAAATGCCTGCTTTGGAAGCGTTGTTTTCACCTTCTGAAGGTGAATTTCAGAGAGGTAAGATCAGCATTCTTCTCTCTTTAACTCTGTGCGAACCCTGTAGTTTGCTTGCAGCGGAGTGGAGCTAGCCCAGCCATAGAGATCTGCAGTGTTTGAAATATCCTGCAATATATTGTATGTGTTTTGCTCACAGGGGAGCTTGTACTGAGATGAAGTGAAGTAGTAGATGAGAGGATACTCCACGCATTATTCATTCTGGAAGCGGTTTGTTTTGGAGATGTGTATGTTTCTGCAATTATTTTAGCCATTAAACTTCAGCCCTGAGAATGCTTTCATCTTGGCTGATTCCATCTTTTTGCGGCCATGGCAATGCAGAGGAATGTGATGGGAAATGCGTTATTAGATTCGTAAATTATGTGCGTTTTTCCCCCCTTGATGTTTGATATCAGAAGACATGGTGTTTGACAGAAAAGGTAATGAACAGTATTTGCTTGTAAATCAGCAGCTAGATGTGGTTTGAATGAATGCATATTTGAGCATAAAGAGAAAATCTGAAAGGGTTACCAGCGCTCCTCACTGTCAGAAGATCTGCCCTACGGATGAGAAGCGGAGGCAGCTTCCATTAGCGTGTGCTGGAGAGGCACTGCATGACTTCAGCCTACCAACTGATTACAAAGCAATGCCTGCCCGGACTGTGGTGCCTAGGGACATCTCTCAACTGACTTCCCACGAGCAAGCTTCACTAGTGCTAGTAAAATAGCTTGAAGACCAGGGAAATCTGTGGGACGTTGGATGGATCTTTGGGTAGGTGGCCCACCTGCAGCTCCTCTGGCCATGGCAACATTTCTGTGAACCCACAAACTAGAGAGCTGGAGAAGCTCTCAGCTTATATCCATGAGTAAAAATTGAAGCATCAGCAATCATTTATGTAGATGATGCTGATTAGGCAGGAAGTGCCCCACAAGAGTTTCCCACCCCCAGATCAGGACAAAATAATGAATTTTTAAACTTGTAATTACCAATCAGAAAAAAATCTGGAGAGAATCAACATTTTTATTTTAATAGCTGCAAAAATGTCACATTGATGTTGGTCTTCTAAAGTGATGTTTGACATTTTAAAAGATCAATTTTTCTCAAAGTTATCTCAAACCATTAAAACTATTTTAAAAGGGACTATTTTACAACGTAAAAATAAATTCCAACTGAGGGAGAGCTTTTGAATGCCCTGCCTTGGGAGCAGTTTCACTCTTAGCATCTTCTGATGAAAAACCACTTTGTCATAATATTCTCCACCAGTTTTCGTCCTCAGGCCCCTTCAGCTCTCTATATGGTCTCTGCCACTACTGTCATCCTACCATATCAAAACGGATATTTAGGGATGTTCTTCTGAAAGCTAATTCCACTGTTTGCAATAAGAGCCTATTAATGTAACTCAGAGTGACCATTGCCTGCAGTATTAGCATCTTCAAAGGCTGACTGGCAGATTCGAGAAACTGATTTTGCATTATTGTGCTGACCCCTGATGCTGTACCAGGGCAGGTTTAGAGAGGAGCACAGACACGGTGCTTTTCTTACAACGTCCATAGGAAAAATAAGGTTGGCTAAATTGCATACTTAACAACCAGATGTGCAGGGGAGCATTCAGGGAAAACGCATCAAAACATCTTGCAAAAACTCATTTGAAGTTACATAAATTATTGTTTGCATTTTCACATGCAGTTATTTTCAAGTCTAACCAGCTGTATCTGTTTGGAGTGGCCCTAAATAAATACATCATTACATAAACACAGAATTTGTTTGGGGATTTTTTCCAATGAGGTCCAGGCCCTGTTTGCTTCGCAGTGTTGCACAGACTGTGAGAAGGAGGTGTCTGAATTTCAGTGGGACACTTTGACACAGAAAATCCCATTCTTAGTATGTTTGGTGTTTCTAAATCATGCGGTGACAGTTACCTTCAAGGAAGACACAGTAAATAATATGGTACATTTTTTGCTAGAGAAATTTGAATGTAAGTAGAAAGTCCAAGCGGGTGATTACATTTCATTTAACATTTTTCACCCCCTTTTGGTACAGCAAGCCAACGTCTGGAGCATGCTGATGCACCGCACAGGTGTTTTGCTGACAGGCTTCCCAGCAGCATATGGGTTCGCTGCTTATTCGGAAAGGCGGATGATTGCTCTTCAAGGAGAGCGCTATGTCATGATCTGCGGTGATAACGCCGCAAGCCCGCCGCCACTGCATTATCATCTCACAGGATGCAATTACCTGATAAACGGTGACGCTCTCCATAGCCGTGCGTTGGTTATACGCCACTGCAAGTCCAGTCCACAAAGTTCAATCCAGTGTTCAAAAGTCCTTAAGTACCATTGAAGTGTTCTCTAGCGAGTCCCCAGGTTTTATAAATGGGAAAATAAACGAAGTGACTCGAGGCACAGAGATGCTCATCTGTGACTTCTCTGTTCCAAACCAAAATAAAATGTGAAAGAATAATCTGAAATACATGATGTTTTTTATTGAAGAAATAATCACAGAGTCACTTATCAGAATCAGGAAACCTGCTTTATCCTTTGTTGCATTATAAATAAGAATTATATTTGTTCTTGGGAAACAAGCCTGAAGTACACTGAAACACGTTATTGTGAGTGACGCACGGGGAGCGACTGAATAAATACTGCCTGTCTGTTCCATTAGGTGATTTTGTTTCTTATGTTGCTCTGCTTTCCTTACCAGGAATGAGGTGTTTATCGTTTCAGAGGTGCAGTCTGACCATTTATCGGGTCACTCGTTACTGGGTCTGAGTTCGAAGCTGACCAAAGGGAGGATGCTGACTGCCAGGTGGGGAGCGTGGTGGTGGGGAGGAGGCGGGGGCTGGGGTCTCCAGCTCTGCCCCGATCTGCTCGCTGCTGAGGTGGGCTCTCCAGCTGCGGGAAGAGCGCCGTCGGCCAGGCCATCCCAGAATGATGTGGAGGGACGGAGAAGGGAGAAACAGCTGTCCTGCACCCTTCTGCCTCTCCAGGAACAGGGAGATACAAGGGGGGACAAGGGTGGAGATAAAACAGAAAGAGGAGGAAGAGACATTTGCAGGGATGGAAGATTAAGGAGGTTGGCATGAAAGGGTTGGTAGCAGAGCCTAATCAGGCTTAGGAGCATCTGCTCACCGAAACTAACCTGGCTCTTACTCGCTCTGGTGATTGGACATAAGCAGCCTTTAAAATGATTGAATCTGGTTTATAAATAAATGGTGCTGGTAGTGTAGGATGTCTTACGTTGAAGGAAGAAAACTGAGATCCTATGAAAAATGTGAACAATCGTGATTGTTTGGAGAGAAGTCAAGTAACGATGAAGCATGGCTGGGACATGGCAGCTGAAGGAAGAGGCTGAAGCTTTCTATCTTCTGTGCATCATGAGAAGAGTTTCTGAAGTTACTGTGTTTTGCCTTTTGTCCACGCTTCATGTGAACTCTCTGGCAAAGGCCTTAAGCTCTGAATTCCAAGGGATATAGAAAATGCCATTCTAGATAGGACAACCCACGTAGTTCAGCATCCTCTCACGGTACAGGCATCTGTCAGAGCTTCAGGCATGAGCTCTTGGAGCTGTGTGTTTGGTGGTTATGTCTCGCGCTAGGTGATTAGATGTAAAATTACATAGTATCATCTTAACTTGGAACATAAAACCACTTCCATGCTCCATCTTGACTGTTCGTACGTTTCTTGGCAGAAGCTGTTGCAGACACCAGCTTTCAATCCTTTCAAATTAAATGTCAGTTGATGGCGGAGTCGTCGTCAGCACGAGCGTCCTGCTCATTCTGCTTCCCCCGGCTCTGGAGAGCAGTTCTGCACCTCCTGAGCCTGCTGATGAGCAGCTCATCTGGGAGCAGTTTTGAAGGAGATCTTTGACTTTCTTTGGCTTCCCAGAAGAATTCATAATTATTTCCTCCTTTATCATGGAGTGCAGCTGGAGGCTTCAGCTCCATTAGAATTGCCCTGGTAATTTCACAGTGTGAAATTTACAGCAAACAAGGGACATTAACGTTAAATAAATTTATGCAACAGCAACCCTCACCCAAGTCATTAAAAGTGTGTGCAATTTTTAATGGATGCTTCAGCATGGCATTTGATAAGTTTGTTCATTTCTTTTCCCAGTCTGTTAAGTACACGTATACACACACACATAAATTTTTCTGCCAGAGGTATCGGTAAAAGCTGGCTATGGCCCCGAATGTCACCTCCTTGCAAACACTTTAAACATGGCTATAATCCCAACCGCAGTGGAGTGAAGAGAGGCTGTTACTGAAGACCGGATTTGTGTGTGTGTGTGCGAGTGTGGGTCTGTGTGCGACTCAAATAATCCAATTGAACTATGTAGTGATTCTGAATTATGTCTATTTGAAAAGACAGGATATCATAAAGACTGCTAATATGGTGGAAAATTATATTAAGCTGAGACAAGACAAAGTTGATTATGTGCTAGACTAGTGCAGATGTGCCTGGCACTAGTCATTTATGCATATTGATTGATCTTAAATATAGCAGAGCAGAGGATGGGAGTGGTGTTTGTATGGTTATTGATTTTGTTTCAACTCCTTGGGCTGTCATCATAAGCTTTCAGATCCAACTACCTTGACTGATACAACTCCTGATCAGAAGGCTTGATAAGAAAGCAGGCATGAGGCTGATGTCCTAGCCAAAGAAAACATGACGGTTACGTCCTTTTAGAAGCAGACTGTTGCACTTATTTCATGCAGATATTCAGAAACACGCCCGTTCTTTATATCTCAGTGGAGCCTGAGTGTAAAATCAATTGGAAGGCTGCAGTTGGGCTTCAACAGGCTGTGGGTTTCAGCTGGTTTTGGGTTGACCCTAGACTGGGTGGATGTTACTGATCGGAGCTGTGCATTATGCAGTCTGAGAGTGCTCATGTGAGTCAGTTTGCTGCATGATCTGCTTTTCTTCAGTTTGCTAGAAGGAAGTTATTTGGTTTCTTAATTGCTTAATTTTGGCTTTTACAAACCTGCACGAGCAGAACTGTTGTTTCTCCACCTTTCCCACGTTCCAAGCAGCAAAGCTGTAAACAGGAGATTTTCAATACCATTCTTCAGTTGTTCTCTCATTCCTCGTGAGTCTCTATTAAGAAGGTGTTCTTTAGTGCGGCTGTGCTTAGGGCCACTGACCTTTGCCACCGGGAAGCCTGGCTTACAAGGGCTCTGTAACTGCTGGCATCATTTGCATGGAGCTTGAAACGCAACAGGGGAGTCAAATAAGATGCCGGTTTTCTAATAAACAAAGTATAAACAAAGGAGTAGAGAGAATGAGACCTTAAGCAGTCAATAAAATGGATTTGTGGCTGTTTGCCCTGGAAATTTCCTGATACCCCAGTCATGAGAGTTTATGTATAGGTATGGCCATCTCCACCTACCTTGACTGCAGATTGAGCTTCATGCAGGTGAAGTCTGCGAACACAGATGAGTTTTCATGATTATGGTTTAGTTCTGAAACAGAAATTTGTAAGCATGTTGAACTGAGTGCATATCGCTTACTTTGATTTACGTTTGAGCTAAGGTGAAAGAACTCTATCTGTGATTATAGACATCAAAGACAATATATTGAAATTCAGTTATTATAATGTACACATCATTTATCAAATCCCTGCCCAATAATGCCAGCATTGGCTTCACAGAAAATATAGCTTGATGGATTACCTGCTTCTCACCATCTTTCTGAAGGCCCAAGGAAGGCAAACACAGAATTACTTCGGAAATGTCAGACTCTGGCTCTTTCAGGCTGAGGAGAGGGACTGAATCAAAAAAACAGAGGGCAGTCGGCAAAATACATAGGCAGGGTGAGAATTTCAGGGAGCTTACAGTCCTCAAAGGAAGAGTTTCTTTGTTTCCTGCTGTCATCAAGAACAGGAACGACCCACTGTCTACAGGCAGAGCATGTATCACCTTTTGCAGAATTTGGCCTGTTTTAGTGCCTGCTCTTGAGATGCTGCTGATCTGAAAAAAGCACATTTTTACATCTAAAGCAGCAGTGATCTGGACTTGGATCCATACTAGCCAGTTCTTGCCTGGAATCTAAAAAAAATGGCTTTAAAAGATGAATTTCAAATTAAACCCAGCAAAAATTAAATAGCAGAAAATACTTTTCTTTCTTGCTGAGCTTCTATTCAGTTCCTGCTTCCTGTTTTGACAGTGTAAGTTATACTTGGGCAGGAAAAAAAGGAAGCCCACAAACATAATTGCAACCATGTCTAATTAGGCAGAGCTATGTAAATTTAGCATTTCTACATGATTATAAATGTCAGGAGAGCCTTAGATAAGACATGAGAGTTTTGAGTATCTCTTGTGTACCTAGTCTAAAATGTCCTTATTGCTAATCCTATTCATCTGGAGTTGCTTCCTAATTAGAATATTTATGGGCTAATAAGGAGGTGAACAAGACACTCCAGTTCTATTCCAAAGGTGAGAGTAGGGATTCATTAGACTCAGCGTCTCTGTTTTGATTGCTGTACAATGTAATTAACATTGTGCTAGACAATCATTTTAGATTTACCTTAACAACAAATATTTAAGAAGATTCCTGTTGTTGTTCTCTCTTTGAGTCTAGGTCTGCTGAAACCAAAAGCAGTTATGTCAGCAGCTTTCAGAGGTTTTGAGGTTCCAGGATTGTTTTTTCCTGTTTTATTTTGCAAACTGTTTTGACCTCTGCTTGTCAGTTACTGATGTTTCTGAGTTTTGTCCAAACTAGCTAAAAGTGAATCTGTTTTGCATATTTTATGAATTCATATTTTATGAATTTTATATCACTAAGACTTATTTTATAGGAAATGCTAATTTCGGGGTTTTTTTAGTTTTCAGTTGCATGCCTATATCCAGTGACCTGGTATAAAAAAGAATTTGTAAAGTCAGAGATAGTTCAGCTCTTTTTAAGTTATAGTGCCATGAAAGCATAGTTATGGGCTGATGTTTGGTGCCCACATCCAGACTGAGACAGTACCAGGGCAATCCCATGAATTTGACCCCACTGGGTTGTAGGCCTTCATGATCCACCACTCTGTGAGGATTTGGAGGGACAGGGTTAGATCCCTGATGGGATCTAGTCATCCCCCCTTGAGGGAAGGTCCTTGCCCACCCTTCCAGCCTGAGAGCTGGGTCGCAGAAGACATCTTCCAGCCATCTTCCTGCTGCATCCTCTCTGGCTTTTGCAAGGCTTTTCTTTCTTCTTGCTGCCAAAGCCCTCATTTCTAAGGACCCCTGAGCACAGCCTAAGGAGAGATGCTCTTTCCCTGAAGTCCAAGGGGAAGCTGTGAGGACTGCCAACCCCAAACCACTGAGCAGTGCTGCTCAGGCCAGGAAAGCTGGGGTGCAGTTCCCCCCACCTCAGAGGTATCTCCTGTTGGGTTTTAGAAAGGACCAAGGCGCAGAGTTTCTGTTCTCCCTCTCCCCATCTCCCTTTACTTTAAGCCCGACTTGTATCTGCAAACCACGTCATAGTTCTGCAAAGCAGTGCCCATAATAAATACAAATGCTAAATTATTCTCAAATTTTTGCCAATGCTGTGGCCGGTCTCAAAATCAACTCCTTTTCAAGGGTAAGACGCTCAAAGCAAAACGTGGGCGTCTTGATCTCCTCTCTTTGCTTTCCTTCACATACTGAGAAATGGACTCCATTGTCTGAGAAAACAATGTTCTGTGACTTTAAAGGTGTTATCAGAAAAGTTTTTAAGATGGCAAGTCACGTTACTTCAAGTCTTCTCTGTATAAATTACAGTTAGGTACGACAGTCTCATAGATAATGATAAATATAGCATCATTCTACTGCTGATGGAAATCATTATCAGTGATTATCAACTTTAATTAATATATTCACATTATTCAAATCCAGGTAGAAAATGTTCCTTGGCATCAAGTCTGGAGTAGTATGGTTCATGGCTTTTGTGCTGCTGGAAAAGCAGCTGGCAACAGGGGAGCAACTCTGGGGAAACAATTCACTCAGACGCGAGGTCCAGCAAGTTGCATGTCCTATAGATCTCACCCATTTTCCACGCCTGTGTAGGAGGGCTGGAAGATCTCATGTTTCCGAGGGATATTTCTCTCCTTGGTGCATGGCTTCCGCACCAGAAGAGCTTTGCTGTTGTTTGTGGCATCTCAGTTGTCTCTGTAGCAACCAGGGTAATGCTGTGGAATACACAATTGAAGGTGCTAGGAATGAGCACTGGTAGCAAATGTTCTTTGCTATGAAAAATGATTGAAAACAAACAGAAAATATGGGCTAAATAAACCTCTGCTAGCTCTAAATGGAATGCTTCTTGAAAATTTCCATTAGACCTTAGCAGCTCTTTAAATAAATAACCAGCATGTCCCCTTCCATCTGAGGATTTCCATCTGTTGATTTTGTTTGTTTGCTTTTTTCCCTTTTATAAAAATACCGAGGCCCAATTCTGCCACGTGCTGCGCACACAGCCCCAGGGAGCAGCACCGGGTGCGTGGGGTTGAACATCCCCTTCCACTCAAAAAAGAATCTGAAAAATAACCAGGCAAATGTACAGACCCTCCCAAACCCCGCCTGCCGCTCCAGAAGCGAAGCCATAAATCCCTGAATCCCCCCCTGCCGTGTGCCCCTGGAGCGTAGCCGGGGCCCTGTTTAGCCACCACGGCTTTCCAGGATAGAGAGGGAGATTTCTTACAACAGGTATTCCCTGTTCATCCGCTGTGCTAAATTGGGCCCCCACGCGGCTGAGGACAGCGGGCTCCGTTTTATGTATGCAATAAAGCAAATGAGAAAACTGCCTGAGGAAATGCTCCTGCATCCATCTCACCCCCTTCGTGCCCACTCCAGCCTGCTCAGAGCATGCCAGGCCCCCGGCACGGGCTCGGGTCATGTCTCCGCAGGCAATGCAGTGATACCTGGATAATTCCCCTCGGATGCGCACCTTCAGCATTTAGACCGGAGGAAGGTGCCAGCCCAGGTCGGCCTATTCTTTTTCAAATGGAGCAGTGAAAATGGGATCTCTGTGATGTGTGTTGTGTTTTCCACTTCTACCCCTTCAAAGTGACAGGGCTGACTTTATGTGGGGCAAGGTCTGTCCTCTAAATCAATGACTCCATGGGCTAATGGTTTAGTTAGAGACCTTAAAGACTCAAAGTAAGGACCTGTTACAGCTGATTTGAGTTAGCACTTTGTTTCCGGTCTCAGATAATATGTTTCTAAACCTGGACTGTTCTGACATTTGCTACGAGAAAAGAGAAATAAAAAATCCATACAGCTCCCATTAACTGAGAGTGAAGTAAACACCGCAGTTAGTGCAGTGAGATAAAACCTTTTCACCTCTGGGACACAAATGTGAGTGCAACTTATGATAAAATTAAATACATTTCATGATCTCACGTTATTCCCCACAGGGATTTAATCCATCTCACAAAAATCTTGTCACATACTTATCACAGCCTCCAGGTTCTTCTTAGGAGAGACCAAGGACCAGAGTCCTAAACCCCTTCACATCCTGCCTGAGGATGATGGTCCCACCAGGTCCACGTGGAGCCCAGTCTTACAGCCTTGCTTCTTGCTTGCAATGGAGTACATCACCTTCTAGGCCTTCTACTTTCACAGCACAGTTTTGTCTGAGAAGTGGAGGAAATAAAGCAACACACGTATAACATTTGCTTAGTATAAGTTTGTACACCACCTCCAGAACCTGAGGTGAGAAGCTCTATAGAAGTTTAACGTTAGATACTGCTGTAGGAGTAGGATAAATACTTACTTTATTTTCCAAAAGTACAGGTCTCACCAGTATTTTGGAGAGCATTAAACTTAGAATTTCATCAGCCCCTTCTAAATCTGCTACAGGTGTAAAATGTTAAACTAAATTCTGAAGAAAATACTGGTGAAGTTTTGGGGATGTTTCCCTTCTGTCATACCGGGAGCTGAGATTATAGAGCATGGGGCCACAGATGGTCGCCTTTGAATTCCACATCACAACCAAAGCAAAAATACTTAGTTTTGAGGGATTCTTCATACCACAGTATACCCTTTCCTTTCTAATTGTCGGAAAGTATCGGTGCTAGAATAAGGACTATCGTTGGCAACTAACATAGCCTGAACAAATTACAGCTAGCGCATGGTAGCCTGAGGTGGGTAAGATACCCCAGGCTTACTGCAGGTGCAGGGAGGCATCGAAGCGGATCCTGTGGAGGGGCTAAGGCACTGTAAAGCCATACCCCAGATTGTCTCAGAATATTTTTTTTATGTACCTATATCCTTAGTCTGCAGTTACATTTTGCGGGGCTAGTTCTGTCACTGAATATAAAATGATGAATTGCTGCCCAAAACTTACAGTCAATCTAGTTACAGTGGCAAAAAGTTTCTTTCTGCTGTAAGTAGTTCTGCTCAGGAAACTGGTGCATCTCGGCAAAAGGACTTTCTTGCACATAGAAGCAGGTCTCAGCTGAGGGTGGGGGGAAAGGAGGTAACATTGCTGGTATGGATTTGGTCAATATAGCTCTACTTCTGTGCATAAAGAAGGCTTAAAACTGTAGTCAGCGTCTCAAACTGGACTCCCCAAACAGATTAATGCCTCTGAAAAAATAGTCTTAATTCCTCTGCTATTCCCCATTTGAGAAATGGGGATAATTCCCAGCTCACAGAAGTTTAATGAGTATGAATTTGTCAATATTTATGCTTACAAAGAAAATAAAATATGCTGGCATTATTTATAACATTTCAGTAAGCTCGTCAGAGCATCATCATATATGATCAGGTCATGGGTTAACAAGGATTAATTATCTTGGCAGAATTATGCTTTGCGATTTTTCATTTCGGTCTGTTACTTTTGAGTATTTTATACTATAGGCCACTAAATTCAGGGTCATTTTGCTTCTCATATGCAATTCAGCTCTTCCATACGTAAATGTTTTTTAAGAGGAAATGTAGCCAGAATTGGAGAGAACTGAAATGCTGAAACTCCCTCTTGCAGCTAGTAGCCAAGAAACGGCTACATTCCTGTAATTTTATAACCGCAAGAATTACATTTCATCACGGAAAGACGGTTGGCAAGTTCCTCTTTCATACCTTGTGGCAATGTGAAGTTAATTCCATGTTACAGGAACCTGGGAGGTTGTCAAGGGGGTCTCTGTGGTGCTGATTCCTTTATAAAATTTCCCCTGCAAAGATGGAACCTTCTCCTGGTCCCTCAAAGGCCTTTGACACTTGCAAAGATCCCGTGCATCCCTTAGATGACAAAAAGCATAGAAATTAAATGCTTCTTGATTAAGGCCCTGATCTGAGAAAATTAAATTCTGCCTTCAATTATTGAAATGGCTTGTGGCTACTGCTCCATCCTCATTTTACATATGGTCACAAGAAAGGACCCAAGTTACCCTGCCAAAGGTCTCCCTGTACAGCTGGGACATTTTAGGATTATCGAAAATCCTTCTTGGTCCACTCCTTTCTCTTTCAAATTAATAAACACGGCCTTTAAATATCACACATTGTATATCAATACACTTCTTCTGGAGTACTTTCTAAAAAAACGTTCTGACCAGACCTTCTCCTCCTGCCGTTGACATTGAGCAGTTTGTTTCCTGGATGATAACGATTGCTCTTTTTGTAGTCTCACCTGGACATACAGTGACTCGACTAACGGAGATCTGATTAAGGCTGACAGGCCCAATATGGGAAGGAAAACATCCCTGCTCATCACAGCGAATTCTTGCAGTGGCACTCTGCCAGCCCAGCTTCTCAGTCATTTAGTTTATCAGCAGTTTTTCAGTTTATCATGAAGCCGTTTGTTCCTATTCCTCACTTCCCCCGTTTTATCTCATCTGAAACCTTCTGAGCAGGCAGTATATTGAGTTGTACAGGTCTTCACTCCCCAAAGCAGAAAGCACATACCCTGGAGGGTGGTGAAGTCCTGCTGAAGCTGGGCTGCCATAGAGGTGGCATCGCATCCTTCAAAAGGTGTCTGCAAAGCATCTGAGTCAAGAGGTTGGGTTTCAGACCTCATTGCAATGTTTCTCTGCTGAGACTTTGGGCACAACAGAACCCAAAAGATGCAGACTTCATCACCAAAACTAAGTTTGCCCAAATGCCCTGCAGCCACTTTCTATTGCAAACCTATGATTGCTCAATATAGCAATCGATATTTTCCTGGGATCTCTCTGTTTCTCATTTCCCAAATGTTGTACCCCAGAGAGCAGTGAGTGCTGAGAACATCAGCAAGCTCCACAGGAAGCTCTACGCTGTTAAGAGTGCTCTCTGCGAAAATTTCTTTATTTTGGTGACCTTCCGTTTGTAAGAGTACACATAATCCATTCATGACTTCACTCAAATCCATTAATACAATGTTTAATAAAAAAATCTTTATTTTATATTTATCTAATACATCTACATATAAACATTAGGATCATTAGCTTCTAAAAAACAGCTGAGATGCCTCGTTCCAAAAAGTATAGCATTTTATCCTTCATTATCCTAGATCTTGTTCAGTGAGTGATTTGTACCATCTAAGTGATTGTAGCTATGTTGCATTTGGTAAATTATCACAAACTTTATTACCATATTTTGCTCTGGACTTGCGTGTTTTTTCCGTCAGATTCGGTCTGAATTATATCCTCCTCCTTCTACACCATGACACAGTACAACAATCAAGTGTTGAATCAACTGCACGTTTTTATTTCCTGTGTGTTACATCTTTAGCGTTAATAATATATACAAAATGAACAAGATCAAATCTCATTGTTGTTCAGATGTCTTTGTTTCATGTCATGGGTCAGAATTTCCAGCCAGCTCGACATCCTTCACTCACAGGATAAGCTTTTGGTTACTTTTCCCATAGCGCTGAAGGTCTTTTCCTTTGCCCCTGTTTTCATATAAAAATTGACTTTTCTGTAATCAGCAGGGCTTGCAGGTTAGCTCAGGTATCATCCACGTGGCAGTCAGAGCAGGGGCAGGGTTGATGCCATACAAAGCAACTCTACAGTTGCTGCTGTAACAAAACGGTTGGCATCCTTCCCCGGCTTTGGGGGTCAAAGTTTGCAGAGGAGGAGTCTGCAGCGGAGGAGGCAGGCAGGACTTCTTGCTGTATGTCTCATGTTGCTCAATCGCCGGCACTGATCCAGTAGACCGAACATTAGTGAAGCACACAAGGTGTAGTACCCATGATGGCTTTTAAACGGGGGGTCTTCCAGCTGAGTCTACACTGACTTAACCTGCCCAGTTGATCGTGTCTGGAGTGTTTGTCTACAGCACCTGGAAGAGCGTAGCCCTCTTAAAAGCCAGGGAAACGAAGCCATTTGCAGGCAGAGCTGGTTTTGACAGAAGCCCCCATTAGTATTTCCGACTTCACAACCAAGCTGAGTTTCTTTTCCAGTAATTCTGTCAATCACGTTCTCTCTCAGCAAATCGACACAACATGACCCTTCCCATACTGGGTAAAACAGCTCTTAAGGGAAATACAATAGGGAGCATCTCGCATTAATCTCTTCTCAGTTATTTGACTGTTTTCCACTAACCTTTCATTCTGCCAAATTTAATTAAATCAGCTGCTTTTCCAACTATAACCTGTTCCTTCACTGTTTGGATGTTCCCTTCAATTCATAATGGTGAAGGCATATATGATATGCAGCTAGCAAGGACTTAGCCAGCTATTTTCTTAAAATAACTCTCATCAATGAATAACGAATGACACCGAATTAGTTTCTTTTATCCAGGACCATGCAGAGTCAACAGAGTACAGATTCCCAAGACTTGTGTTGTGCTCCTGACTGCCATTAATTTTAAAATCCAGGATCCTTGTGTTGTACACACCATGTGTATACGTATAGGATTAGAGGAAGTGGTTTGAGTATATTATGTTGACTATATTACATTGATTTTATTTTTTTAATTGCTGCATTGACAGGATTTAGAAAAACTCATACTCCTAAGACTAAAAAGGTCTGACTATAGCAGCAGTGTCATAAGCGTGGAATTTCAAGCCTATCTGCAAAAATGAGACCAAGTATAAATTATGAGCAATATTATGAATATTTATTCACCTACACTGATGTTCTTGATGATCATTTTCAAGCTTCCAGCCCGACAGAGCTTAAAGAAGGCAGTTTTACCTGAATTGTGAAAGGTTTTTCTTCCTCTTTTTAATCAAGCGAGGTATACCAGAAAACAAATCAGGCTGATAAAAACAGAAGTCAGACTTACAAGAAAAACAGCTGTAGCAGCTAAAGGGCTTAAAGCAGAGAAAGTAGGAAAACAGCATGTGGGGCTAATGATGGGTGGTTTTCAGGTTTCAGAATACATTAAGGCATTCTCCCTGTTTATTCAATTGCTCTGGCAGCATTTGACAGCAAAGGTTTTGTGGATTATAAGAGTGCAATGGACGTAACTAGGATATTTTTTTTTCCCAAAGCCTGGCCTTTGGGTAATCACCAAGAAGTTACACACTATAGGAAGAATTTGGTTTGCACAAGTCCAAAGAAGGTCATTTTTTATTTTCAAAAATGTTTCTCAGACTGTTGTTTGCTTTCCCTTCTCTTGGTCTGCCTGGGGTTTTTGGATTTTTTCCGTCTCTCAGCACTCACTCCCTTTGTCAGAAAGTGGCAGACACAAACTGGAAGCAGCATCAATTTAATGCTGGCATATTTACCAAAGGGCACCTCTCAGCAGCGACGGTTGCTGTGTGACCACCTAGACTTTGAACTATTGCTCGTCTCTTCCTGTCCAAGAAAAGCCGAATGTAATTTCATGGTTTTACAAAAATTGCCTCAGCCAAAAGTTGGAAGGCTTATTCCTCAGGTCTCCTTTTAAGTGCTTTGCAAGATGACCTGGCACCTCTGGGGCATAAAGCCTGCAAAATATTGACGGCAATTGAAAGCAGTGTCTGCTGGGTCTGAGTTGCTTCTTGTTTCTGCCAAGATGCAGAAGGATGCCAGCTTCTGCGCCGGTACCCAGTGCGGTTGCCACCAGAGGGAAGGGTGCTGGAGGTGGGTACTTCTGCAGCCCTCCTCATCGGAGTGGCTGAGTGCTTCAGCAAACTAATGGATTTTTATTCTCACAATATCACTGTGAGATAAGAAAGAGTTTTCATTTCATTTTGAAGTGTTATTTTCAATTTCTTTGAGGCACGGAAAAATTAAATGACCTACTAAAGGTCACTTGGGGAGTGTTTGGGAAAATGCAAAAGAAATCCAGGTCTTCCAGGCTGCAGCCTGCAGCCCTAATCACAACCCTACTCTGTTTTGGCACCGACTCAGTGGCTGTAGTCAGAATCAAAATACATTATCCAAGATATTCGTCATATCTCTTTTTTTTAATGAAATTTATTTGTAGCTCGTACCAGCTCACTGCCACCCCCTTGCATGACTATCAGTGGTGACAATCAGAAGCATGTAATTCATTTTCCTTATTTCTCTCCTGCTTCCTTATGGACTTATGTCTGATCTGTAGTTTGGATCACTGAAGAGTGAGATGTAACCCATTTCTAACGATACTGTGATTCTAATTTTGGTGTTAAATGAGAGAACCATATGAGAAGCTCATTAACTGACAGTCCTTCTAAACAGGAAAGTCAATACTATCCAAGGACAGAGATACTGTTACAACAGAGTTTCTGATACTAATTTTGATACTAATTTTGATAATAATTTTGAAGTCGGTCCGTAGCGCCTGAATAGCTTCAATAGGCTGTGCACAACCCAAGTGCCTTTATGGGATTTCTTGAGGCATGGAAATCTATTAGGTCCCTCAGTGGCAGCATCAGTACGTAAAACATTTTAAGACTAGGAAAGAAATGCTACAGAACACTGGCCTCTTTTTGGCGGTGATGTTCTTTTCATACTTATCTTCTGAAAACAGCCCAGTCCTTATTTTCTGTTTTTTCCAGGCTTGGTGTCTTATTTGCCAAGGCTCAGTCAAAAAAAACCCAAAAAAATCCCAACAAATGTTATGTTCATGTTATAAAACTTCCCAAAACTGGAAAATACTGTCACAGTCTTAAATATAGAGGTACTCTCTACGTTTTGGGTGAACTTTAAAGAATGAGGACAATTTTAAAGCACTATTTCAGATATGAAAAACATTCTTTGGGCTTAAAAGTTTTTCAAGGAACTACATTCGAGTTTTGACAAATGTCTGTGCTCAAATATCAGATAAAAATTTTGTGACCTCTAATCTCCATCCTTTGCAACTCAGAGTCTAGAACAAGTGTCAGGTTAAATGGACCCTACTTGGCTATTAACCTTGTATACAGCATACTTCAAAACATGCTGTTTCCGTAAGTGGTGGCCAGCTGGGGTCAGAGCATGGCAAACCCTCTGCAAGGTGCGTTTAGGTCAGTTGACTATTTTGGTGGATGTATTTTCCAGTAGGTCCCTTTCCTTGGGCAGAAGTTGCTGCATTGATATTCCTCATGTGTTCCACCGCAATGGGGTTTCAGCTTGGGTGTTTTTTCAAAACCTTGATAGCCCAGGCTCAGTGTCTGATCCCTCAGGAATAAAACGCACTCAAAAAAAAAATCAGATTAATGTGGTTGCAGCATATTCACGCTCAAAAGCATCTCTGTTCCTGTTTAATATACCCCTTCGTATGCACAGTATTGCTAGCACCAGGCATTAAGAAAATCATGAAAATGATCCACCAGGATCCCCGGTCTGTGGTACCATTTTCAGTTATTTGTCTGCTGGGGGATTTTTTCTAGTTTTGTTTCGGGGCTTTTTAGTGTTTGGAGTTTATATTTCTAAGCTTCCCTTTGTATCCCTGACAACTAGCAGATCGCTTTCCGGGCTGAGATTCTCAGTCAATAACACCGCTCCCGGAGCTGGCTGTTCAGCAAAATCCTGGCTCTCACAATGAAATTAGGTGGATGAGCAATTCCGTTTGGTTCACATATCTTCTGTCCTGGAGGCTATGGGAAGATGCAGCCAGGATGCTGGAAGGCTTTCAGTGTGACTGCTAGGGTCTTCTCTTTACCTAGCATGTCCTTTGGAAAGGTTTCCGCTTTCACCACTTTCACTGTCTGAATAACACAAAAAAAGGCAGCCAGGGGCAACAGCCACTGAACTGTTTGGTCTCACGCTACTAAAAGGCCAAACAGAGTAGACTACTGCAAGGCTTTCCAGCATTCTTTGATTTTATAACCTCTCTGTGATAAAAAGATCATATTTGCTTTCTTTCAGGTAACTTTTAAAGCACTTCCTCGTGCTTTTCATACGAAAGCTCAGTTTGCTACTGCGGGGTGTTGTACCCACCACCAGAAGCTGTTTTGCTTTCAGAAGCCACCACACAAAAGAGAAAATAGCTGCTAAGCTGGAGCAGGTCCCATTTGTACCTACATGGGAGATTCAACGCCCACCCTGGGAGAAGCTGGAAGAGTTGATTGCGTGTCTGCTGGTTAAAATGGGTTAAAATGTCTAAATTGTAACACATTAAAATACTGTCTTAAAGTGCAGTAGCTTAAGTGAGAAAAAGATGAGTAGTATAAGGTGTGAGATCCCACAGGTTACAGGTCTCAGGTGCTGAGAGGGAAGTGTTAAAAAAGAAGTTAATTGCTGGTTGTTAATCAGGCTGCCAGATGAAAGCCATTAAAGGCCCATTGTCAATATAGGTGCAGTGCCAAATGAAAATCCTGAGGTTGGCTTGTGGCCTCTGGACCTTTATTTGTCTCAGAAAAAAATTGGCATGTGTTAGGCTGATTTCTGAAGATTTGTGGAACAGCTCTTTCAGCCTGGTGGTGTGGGTGAAAACCGCCAGTGCTTCGGCTGGTGAGTCAGAGCAGGTACTAGAAGTGCTCATCAGAACGACTCCTGAATAAATATTTTCCTTCTTTCTGAGTCGTACACGTTCAGCACTGCTGGCAGAAGTCCTCTGCCGTGGGGAGGGTTAGCACGAGAAGTCGTCCTCTCCCTGCCTCCTCTGTACACTCCAGTTAAGTCTGACGTGCATGGGAGCGGAGCGATGCGTGAGCCGGGGATGACCCTTAGCACAGGGGGTGCTTCACCTTTGAGAATAGCGGAGGAAAATCTCCCACGGGCGTTTGCTTGGCATGTGCCGGCTTTCCCACCCTCCGGCGCTCCATGCAATACCACCAGGCTGAAATGCGGTGGCGTGAGCAGCCGGGCAGCGCTGCAGCCTTGGCTTTAATAGCACAGGAGAAGTGGGAGCGTGCTACAAAGTGTGGTTCAGAGAGCTGTGGATGGTGGGACCGACGCTTTTCGTGAGCCGGAGGTGTTTATCAATATCTGGATGACAGGCAGGTTTGGTCAGATGGTAACAGGAGCTCAGGGGGTCTGACCTGCATGTCAGAGGCCAGGATGTTTCACACCGACACCTTTGTTAAGGAAGAAAGCCAGCTTAATTAACACACCACTGTTTCCAGGAGAGTAAACTGCGCATTGCTAGATAGAGTTAGTCCAAGGCATTGCCCCTGCTCAGGAGCTCTGCAGTCACAGGTAGCTCATAAAATCAAATGTACCCAGACGCTTGTGGATGGGGAACACCATGCCATGCTGGAACAAAAGCCAATATAACCCTAGCCAAATGGAGAAAATAAACCTGTCTGCTTCACTGTTCATGGCTGTGCAGCACTGAGTAAGTAGCCCAGTTCGTTTTCAAAATGGGGTCCCCTCCCTTGTTACAGCCGTCCTAGCAGGAGCATGAAACGCCTCTGACAGCAGCTGGACCTGTATAGTGAGGTTGAGATGGAGCAAAACTTCGTCTTTTTAGCTCAGGCAGCAGCAGCTTGTGCATTAAGATTCATGGGCCCAGGGTCTGGTGTCTGCTAAGGGTGCCGCGTACATGACATGATGCTGCGCTATACGTAAGAAATGAAAAGGTCAAGTTCTATCAGAGACTCTGCTCGACTCTGGCACACGGATGAAGTTCACTCACCACCACCACCGTCTCTGGGGAGAACTGTGAAAGTTGTCGGGTGCTCTGGTTGTTCTGTGAAAGCTGCCCTCTTCACTGACCTCCCAGAATAGGGTTTTCTTCTGTAAATCTGTGTTCATATTTAGCCATGACTAAGTAGGGAGTATTAATATTAAGCATTAAGGGATAAATGCTTTAAAAGGTCTGCCTGTGAGCTTTGTTTAAATGATGGCTAGTTAGACCTTTTTTGGAAAAAGTATTTCTGCTACAGTCAAGTGAATGTTTAGGCGGAGTTTGTTTATGTTTTCAAATCGGCTTTCCTGGCTCTGGTACAATATTTATTACTAGTGTGTTCACCGTCAACTATCTTACACCAAAAAAAAGTGAACAACAAAATGTCACTATAGCATGCAAAGAAATTATTTAGAAAAAAAAACAACAGAGGAACATCCCATGTTCTTCTGACTGGTATTGCAAAAGTAAGGGGAGATGGAAAAACACATAAATGTAAAGAAGATGTGAGGGCAGCCATGGAAGGAAATAGGATTTAGATTTTCTAGCTCCTTCACCAATAGATTTCCTACTGAGTACATCCTACAGCAACGTCCTGGTAACCTTATTTGCTTTACCAGACGTGATGCTAAAATTAGCTAGTCATACATTTCTCAGGAAGTGGTAATTAATTGGACAATATTTGTACAGAGCTTTGAAAATGTAGGTCCTAATTTTGCAAACCCTTTGTCCGTAATGCAGATTAATTTAATCACATAATTACTGCATTTCTGGACTTTGGCATATACAGTTACCCAGCCTGTGTGTGATTTATAATAATTGCATGTGTAAACCAGGAATAGCTGTATTCCTAAAAATACTGTGCATGCACATTTGAAAATTGGGATCACAGATAGCACTTCATTACTAGGATTTCATTTTAAAATACTTTGTTCTTTTAGACTCTCTCTCTGAATATGACTTGGTTTTATTTATAACCTCTCGCAAGACCACGTGCAGCTCAGCCAGGCATTTGAGACGGTGTCTTTCGTACCAGCCTCTGTCTTGATGGGGAGAGCTACTTGCAATAACTATAATTTTGTTTGGGGCACCTGTTCCTTTGTGTGTGCTGATGGAACAGGCTGGTTCAGTGATATCGATCGGTGTTAAGTCTTAACCATTTTCACACAAACATTTGGACTGAAAGGAGTTTTATTCTTTTTCTTCCTAAAAAGTTGTTTGTACACAGAGAATGCTGAGGGATCCGACTTCTGCTTTAGCTCAATTTGTCATAATTTATACCTAGACTAAAAGGATTTTATCCCTAATTTAATATATTCTTTTGAACATTTTTGCTCCTCAGACCCTGTATTAGATTGTTCCAGCATCTCACTCCTTTAGTGGTGAAGGACCTACTAATTTCTAGCCTAAATTTATTCATGGCCAGTTTATACCCATTTGTTCTTGTGTCAACATTGTCCTTTAGTTTAAATTGCTCCTTTGCCTTCCCAGTGTTTATCCTCCTGATGTATTTATAGACAGCAATCATATTTGCTGTCAGCCTTCATTTTGCTAGACTAAACAAGCCAAGCTCTTGTAGGCTCTTCTCCGGTGATGGGCTCTTCACTGCCGGCACCTGGTCGGATCCGGGTTGCTCAGCAGTGAATACAAGGGACCTGGATTGTGCACAGCATCCCAATGAGCCCTCGGTGCTTGGCACAAGGAATTAATATTGCCGTATCTGCAATGCTAATACTGCACACAATGCGTTTGCTGACGACATTTGTGTCTTGCTCAGTGGCAGGGAGCTGGTGGGACGTGGTGCCAGTCCTCCTAGCTTGTGTCCAATAAACCAGCTTCCAGAAAAGTGTTGTTATTGGTCCCTTGCTGCGTTATCTTGTATTTTGTACTATTAAATCACATCTTGTTTCTGTTATTGTCAGGTTACCCTTCTTCCAAGCTGTTGCTTCTTCCTGTACGAGGCACTGCTGTCTTTTTAACCAAGCCCTTGATCAACTTGCCATTACCCAGCTTAACCAATTTCTTCAACTAATTCCCATCTTCTGGAATTTAGCTGATGTATTTCTTTGTGGCACTGTATCAGATGATTGACAGAAGAGCAGACAGATTAGATCTGCCACGGTTCCTTTAATTATTCTTTCTTTCATAATTTTTTCCTTCAAAAGCCCTTCTTAGTTTTTAGGTCAGACTAAAAGCTGTGCACTTATCAAGATGAGGTTTTTTTCCTTGGCTTAAGTAGAAGCAGCACATTTACTTTCCTCTAGCGTGAAGATTTGTTAGATTTATTAAAAATACTGGGCACTGGACCTCCCAGGGACTTTGCTGGTGCTGGGTTTTTAGTCTAGATCCCCTCGGGGCAGAGGCTCATTTCTTTACTTCCACAGCATCACCATCAGAGCAAACATATAGTAACTGTTTCATTTCTCTGGGTTAGGACCACTTTGTGTTACCTCTATGCCATAGTTTCTGCCCTGTGCTATGTAAAATGTCATTTTTGCAAAGAAAGAGAATATGAGAATTATTCTGTATGATGAAAATGCCATCAAGAAAATGTCTCTCGTGCTTGGGGGCATGGGGCTGCTTTTTTTTTTTTAATAGTCGTAACAATAATAATAATATTAGGACAACAAACTAAGATGCCCCTGGAGATGTTGTGACAAATTGGAAGGACATGTTGGAATTGAAATTGATTGAATAGTTCAATAAAATCAGCTTAATGCACAAAAGCAAAAAGGTTAGCTACAGAAAAACAAAAAAATCAGTAATACGTTATCTGCTGGGGCCAATCTCACTGAAGATTGAATTAGTTATAAACTAAAACTAGGTACTTGAAAACACCACCCTTATATGCCCACACTGGAGCCTTTCGGATGGAGTGGGACGTGGACAGCAACCAAGTGCCTACAGGCGTAACAAATCTCAGACTACTTCCATTTGGTGGACTTGGCAGTGTTAGGTTTACGGTTGGACTCAGTGGTCTTAAAGGTCTTGTCCAACCTAAATGTTTCTATAATTCTATTCTATGATTCACATATCTTCGTGTTTTTTGCAACTTTACATGCAAACCAAGGCCGTTCTCCATGTCAGATTGCACTTTTGCTCTAAACGCAATAGTTATATCTTCAGCGATGGAAATAAGTGCAACTTTGGTGATGTCTCTAAGTTTCCACCAGCTCACTTCTCGCATGTCCCTGATTGCTGCAGCTGCCTCTGGTATCCTGAGATATAGTGCCCACCTCAAACGTGTGCGTTCCCGTAACGATCCTACCTGATCACTCCATCCATTTGAGATCTGCTATAATTCCTCGCATTTTCTCACTAGGCTTGGACTCCCTGCGCTTGCTTGCACGTGTGCAGCGCTCCTTTGCCATCCTTCCCCTCTTCCCGTCCTTATGCACCAGCTCTTTGTGGCTGGTACATCTGTACATTACTAAATTCTGGGCATTTTCATTTTTGGCATCGTATTATCTGATTGATATAATCTTTCTTTTAAATTTCTTTAATTTAGTGTTCTGAATTTGTGTGGGGTTTTTTATTAACGCTGTGCTACAATGCTCAGTGAGAGGCACTTTATTAAATAAAAAAACCTTATTGTAAACCTGAGATTAATAAGACAGGGTCTGTGGGTATGCACACACATGCGTGTGTCATCAGAGTATGTATAATTTCATAAGCAGTAAAATGTGAAGTTAACAAAACTTTTAAATGAGACTTTCTAATCCCTTACCCCCTCTTGTACGAGAGGATTCATTTTTCCAGGGGAAGCTTTGGTTAAGAAGTGAATAAAGCAAGCTAGAAAGGAGCTGAAGGTGGTGGGAGGTTTGCAGGCTGGGTCCCAGTAAGAGTAAGTGCTGTGCAGACGGAGTGTGACCTTACCCAAAGTCTGCAGTCTGTTCTCGGAGTTGAGATTAAAGTTAGTGTAACGGTGTCACAAGTTTCAGAATCGCTTTTGACACAGAAACGGAGCTGCCTTTGCCGTGCCCTAGCTGGAGGCACGCTGCCGCGACAGTCCCGGCGTGCTCTGGTGGGCACACCTGGGAGCGTGGCCTGGGAGCCCAGCAGCTGTAGAGGGGTCAGGCTGCAAACACGGTCAAATAGAAAAGCGCCAAGTTAAGAAAGAAGCACCCCTGCCGATGGAGGCTGTTTCATCGCCCTCGCGGCTGACGGAAAGGAAGGAAAATCTTTTTTCCTGCAGTTGCTGCTGAAGCACGGAAGCTTTTACAATAACGTGCGACAGCTACGCCATCAAATTGGAAACGCTGTGAATTACGTGTCTCCGTCTCGCTGCAGTGAGGAACATTAGAGGTGGCTTTGCCATTTAAATGCACTGTTGAAATGGAGTCTCTCATGTGGGCCTCCGACCTGTTTTTCTAATTTATGTGGAATCAGATTGCCATTATTTTTTTTAAATATCTTCCCCCCGCTTCTATGATTTAAACCTAATTTGGCTCACAAGAATTTGGCCTGTTAGGGAATACTTCTGTCAGCCTCCCAAGTTGTCTATAAGAGAGAATAAGGAAGGAAAAGCTAAACATGAAATAGAAGTTACATTCACTAATAAGGACATTTCAGCCTTACAATTACCCGGTGCTTTACAAATGAAGTAATGAACGGCAACTTTTTGCGTGAGGAAAAACAAGGGCTAACAATAATTTCTCCCTCATGTTTTATTATACAAGGTAGCACGAGATAATGAAAGTGCATTTCCATAATATATTCCAGTTGCAAGGTGCTGATGGATCCCTCTATGTGATATCTCGTCAATTTAGCAGGTTAATATCTGTCAATTAAAAGTCCTGGAATCACGATAAAGCTAAAATTCAGATCTCTGTTAATCTAGCAACTCAGAAGAATTAAAGAATTAAGCCAGTTATAGCACTTCAAGAATGTTTATGTAGGAGTAGAGAGACCTGATTGACCTAATTTTACGGTTGGACTTGATGATCTTAAAGGTCTTTTCCAACCTGTACGATTCTGTGATTCTGTAATTCTTGCCCTTTGAAATTTCAAAGGGCATTTGACATTTTACACACGCTTGTAACATCGGCACACGAATGGAGCAGCCTTCGAGTACCTAAGCTGTGTTCCGAGAGCAGGAGCAATCCAGCATGCGGCAGGTCTCTCCTCCCAGTGAAGTCCCTCCGCTTGGCTTTGCACAAAGCTTGTCCTGCATAACATTGTGCCTCCATTTTGTTTTCACACCCTTCGGGCTCTCTGATGGAGCTGCTTGGTCCTTGCGCGCCAGCTCACGTCTGTAATTGCACCTTAAACCTTAAG
Source organism: Ciconia boyciana (assembly GCF_034638445.1). NCBI lineage: Eukaryota > Metazoa > Chordata > Aves > Ciconiiformes > Ciconiidae > Ciconia > Ciconia boyciana. Next base: position 4,432,747 of record NC_132947.1, on the reverse strand, counting down.
GAACAGGGCGTAATGTTAAGCTTTGCCCTGAGTCACACGGCTTTTGGCTGGATCCCTCCCTGGCTCTCGGCACATCACTTTGCCCATATTTCAGGAGAGAAACTTTGCCTTCATATCTGCCTTTAAAGTGCTCCATGTACCCTAAGCACGACACATGTAGACATCAATAGTAAATTCTGCAGATCCAAATGAAAATTTATTGTTGAGGGCAGTTTTAAAGATTAGGAGGCTTTTCTCAGTGCGGGCAGATATTCCTAAGTAAAGAGACATCCCAGGGAGATGTACACACATGCAAGATCAGATGCCCTCTCCTGTTTTATTCAGGTTTATTTTCCAGTGGCACTGACATACAGCGCCGTTTAGAAGAACTTGAACGTGTGATTTTTATGGCTGGCTCTGTAAGGCTATTTCTTTGAGAGCCATGTTGTTTGCGGTGCTCAGGAATTTAAATCAGTTCTGCTGAATTTTTCTTTATTGCAGTGAATATTTTTTTTCATACTGGACTTAAATTCTCCTTATTTACCAAGATTGTGTTAAGGATTGAAACACGGAGGGTATTTTAAGTATCAAAATGCTTTGTGGGCATCAAACTGCGTGAGCAGAACAAGCTGGAGGGCTGCCAGGCAACGTTGCTGTCAATTTTGGGGGTATAATGTTCTTGGTGATGTTTTCAGTGAAAACACATTAGCAAAATTTTTACTGGTTTTCAGAAGACAGAAACTAATGTTGCCGAAAATGCTTAAAAATTAGTAAAAATGTTTGTTTCAACCAAGGATTTTTGCCATAAGATTTTTATTTTCCCATAAAACAGGTGATATCCACCAGTCTATGCAAAAATCCCTTCAAAAACGTGGTAGAAAATTTTATCTGTCTTTTTTACTAACATTTTGAATCCCATTAACTTCTTAGTCTGCCTTAAGATTGCACTTGTATATGGAAAATAAACCAAGGCATTTTATAGGATGCATTTTTGTTTCTCATCTTTTATTTTCTTTTTTTTTTTTTTTTCCAGAAAGTTCAGCAGTATATAGTCATTGTTCAAGCCACAGATATGGAAGGAAATCTTAACTATGGTCTCTCAAACACGGCAACAGCGATCATTACAGTGACAGATGTGAATGACAACCCACCTGAATTCACTACCAGCACTGTAAGTATCAACAGATCAGCACGGTGATGCATGGACACACACCGTGTTTGTAATTCATGGATGTTCATACCCGTCATCTCTCTTAGCTGGTTTGGCAAATAGGAGGAACTTGATAGATAACCATGGAACAAAGACTTTCAGGGGGAAAAAAGGAGGAAAAAAGGAAAAAGGAAAAGAAGAATGATTCATGAACTAGCAAAACTATTTGGCGACCAATTTTGCTGAGGTACTAAAGGAGCTGAAATAATGTGGCAAACAGACTATGTCTGATTGCACCAAAGAGGATACAGTTGTTTCACAGCAATTGGCTGTGGACATATCAGAGTTGTTATTACTTATGAGTGAAATCCTCAGCAGTAACAGATAGTTTGGGTTTAGTCGCTCGGATACGATTTCAAGGAAGCAGTAAATACTCTAAATGGTAACAGGTATCTGGTAAAATTTGTATTTCACTGATAGCTCTAACAGATGTATTTGTGTGCGCCGGCAGTAAACATGAAGACATACCTTAGTACATCTGGTTTTAATCAGTTAAAGATCTTTCTTGTATTAGTACAGTATTTCTCCATTCTGTTCTCATGTGCTCCAAGTCGCTGTTACTGGGGGAAGAGGGGAAAAAATTGCAGATGACAAATTATTAGAGCTGGTTAAGGTAAAAATGAAGAGTTGGAAGGTGAAATGATGCCGTCTGGTTCTTTCCAGCCTTCATAATCCATAGACATAGAGCAACCGAAATGTGCGTGGTAATTTTAGAAACCACAGAACAGTACAGAGGTCTACATGCTAATAAATGAGAAATCATTGTGTATCCACCATCTATATTTATATGAGGGTAAACAAGGAGCAGTAAATGAGGTATCTTAAACTGATACCAAATTTTTAAAACTACAGAAAGTCAAACTGCATTGTGCTCAAGTCACTGCACATCCTTTGAGAAATGTTTTTATTATTTATATTATTCTGAATTTTCATTCCATCTTAAAAGATGTGCAAATATTTAGCCATGTAGTACCAAAGTTTCCCCTTAGTTATACCCTAACAAGCTACAAATGTGCAGCAGAACTCAAGGAAGTCATGCAGAGCCCAATTTATGCCACCGTGAACCCAGATCGGCTCCCTGCGAGCTATGGAGTCTGTGTTATCCTTCCCTTCCATCACCATCAGGACCTGGGCTCATGGATGTGATGTGCTCAGCTCCCGAGCAATGCCAGCATTTTCTGACGAAGTGACTTGGATCTAGATTCTCAGGAAAAGGAAGGCACTAAATTCCTCCTGAATCACAGAAACTTGGGCTCCCGACACATTTTCAGATCTGGGTGTCAATCTGCAGCCTGCGTTGCTGCTCCAGCGAGTGTAGGGTGGGTTTAACAGCAGCACATGTGCTTCGTATCTGTCGTAGTGAATACACCAAGCTTTGTATTGTAAAGTTGGCATTAAATATCTCCTTAAGTATGATACATACAGTTGTGAAAAGCCATAAAAATGTGATACAAGTCTTGGGCCGTGTGGTCCTTTCTCCTGCCAGCATGGGATCATTCTCTTGAAAATTTTATAGCAGCCAGTCTTACAGAGTTTTGTGTCTCTCAGGCCATGAGACTTTTCACCACAGCAGTACGTGTGCCCCAGCTCGCTAATGTTTGCGGGGGGGGACCTTATTCTGCCAGGTAAATACTTCTATAACCTACATTTGAGTGAAAAAGGAATGACATCTAGTGGCCACGTCATTTAAGCACAGGTTGTTCCAGATGGCCCAGGTTGCCTGGTCCTTGTCTCCAAATGCAAGGTAGGAGGTGAGGTTTCGGGGAGCAGGATGAGCCATGTCAGGGTTAGTCACACGTGCACATCAGTGCCTTCTGGAGGGCAGCATCCCTCCAGATGTGCTGTATTTTAATGTCTTTCCAAAACACTTTCCAAAGCTGAATCTGATGGAAGGTAAGACAATGGAAATTTGCTTTCAGGTGAATTCTGAGTATTTAATGTCTCGGTGTGTGTTAGACCTAGAAGGAATAAAAGCCATCAAGAGAATTACCCATAGGAATGTGTTAAATGGATTAGAAAATGCTGCTCTTCCTCTAAGCAGGGTTGATGTGTACCATTATTTCTCTAATTTCAATCACTGAAGAAAGAGTTTTGCAAGGGCCAAAGGGCTTTATACAGTAGCACATGGGACTTTATAAAGGTTTGAAAACCAAGGGTGTTTTACAATAATATTTTCTGATTCTATGGAAACAAATATCTTTGATGTACTCCCGGGTATAGCCAGGATGAATTTCACATTAATATGAAAGTATAATATGGTTTTTCCCTGACTGACAGAACAGCATCAGGCTGATCAGTCTCTTTAAACCTGAGCTGAATCTCCTTGCTGTCCTCAAATAGTCTCATCTGCATTTTAACACCTCTAAAAAATAGCAAAAATCTCTTTCCAGGAAATCTACAGCTCCTCAGAGGGTAAGAAAGCCCATGGTCTCTTTTAAGACTGGGGACTGTTTGGAGAGATACAGCATATTTTTATTTTAAATACTTCTGTATTGAGATGCTGTTGTAAAAACAAAATAGGCTGAATAACTGAAATTGTGGTTTGCTCTTGGAAAGCTGCCAGATGAATGGAACTCAAGCAACTGTATTGAGCACAGACACATACAAAGGCCCACCCTATAGCGCTCCTAAATTACCTGTCATTCAGCCAGGGTGGTTTTAGACTTAATCGTTTCTGGATAAGAATGTAGCTCAGGAGGACACTGCACCATGCTGGTGTCACAGCTCATGTATTCAGCAGCAGGAATTAATGTTACTGTGTAAAACTTAACAACGGGATGGGAGAGAAGAAAGCAGCCACTGCGATGGTCAAGAAAGTCAGATTACGTCTGTAGTCGGGCATGCCATTCAGGGGGGTGAAGAGACTGCGTGCACGGACCATGTAAAAGTTCAGACACAGGCGTACAAGAGCCAAAATCACACGTCCGCAGGAGTGGATGACCTGCCGAGGTATGGTGGTTAATGGACATCCAAGATAACAGGTGGGCTGTGGTCAAAAATGTAGTTCTAGATGAGAAGTGGAAAAAGAGCAATAAAATCACACAGATCCTTAAATGTACAAATTAAAGATACTCTGATAAAACTCCAAAATGATTGCTTGCTTACGTGAAAGTGGATCAATGGGGTTTTCATACCCTTTAGTACATCACCTGAAAGGCCGGGGGAAGATCTTGCGTAACAGTAGGGGAAGAAGAAGCCCCACCTTCTCATACAAAGGATTCTGAAATTATATGGAGGGGAAAAATCACAGTCTCTAGACGAAACAATTTTAAACTAAAGTCTGCTGTTAACTCTAAGTCCAGTCTCCATCAGCAAGAGTCATGACCAGTCCTGATAGTCACAACCAGCACTACCCCCATGAAACTGCGAAGCGCTGGGGCACAGCACGGACAAGGTGACCTCTAGTTTTTCCAGCTCTGTTTTTTGTGATGGTGAATATTTTCCTGATCTGCGATGCTATCTGGCCGTGCTGAGAAGCATCAGAGAGCAGCTAACAGTGAGGAAATGTCTCATGAGAGACTGCCCCAGAGTGGGAAGCAATCAGATCTGCACCAGAAGAGCGGAGCATCCTGTGAAATGCTGTAAACATCATAGGCAGCTCTTTTGGGCAATTTTAATGATTTAGTGCAGGACTGTGACCCAGGGAAAGCTTTTCTGGCTAGCTAAGGGACATCAGTCCACTCTTTGTGTTGTGTTCTTCATGTGACATTGTTGCTTGCAAAAATAAATGGAAAGAGGCAATTCTTGCCTCTGCTGAAGAGCAGAGGTATGAATTCTGGATGAGCAGAGGTAACGCCACCTCCACAGCGTGCCCGACCAGCCCATGCCCGCAGGCTCTGGGTCAGATGCCTTAGAAGAGGGTAGTGCAATCCCCCATGCCCAAGTTTTCCATAGTCCTTAGGGCGTGATTAGCTGTGCTGGTTCATTCTCATGGCATTTTTGGTGGGTTTTGCATCTGCCAAATCATCAGCTGGTGTAAAACAGTGAAATTTTAACTGGACTGCGTTACGAAAGCTTTGTAGTAAGTTTTACTGGGAAACTGGCTCCATAACTGTTACAAGATAAAGGTACTGGTATCAGTGCGGCCTCTGTTATCCAGAGTCCCTGTTACTCATAACAGGGTCATGTCCTCTGACATGTCTTAATTATGTGGAAATTCCTCTGCCTCCCTTCAAATGTTTATCTCTTGTGTGCAGGCGAGTTGCATTTTTTCTGTATTAATATAGATCCGTAGCTGAGCCTCTGGCCAGATGCTCACCTCAGATACAGGGGAGGTGCAATGAAATTAGTGTCGGTATTTCAGAGATTAAAAGTCAGCTGAGACAGAACAATGCTGGATAGTCTCAGGTGAGATTTTATGCAAGGTGGAAGCATCTTTTTTGGTCACAGAAGGAATGCCTTTAATTCCAGTGAAATCTTTAACTCCTATCAAGCAGGATGCCCTTTCCAATCTGACCCACGATACCATTAATAGCCATCCAAGGGTTTCCACTTTATCTAGGGAAATGCATAATCAGAGGGGAGGAGAAGTTAAAGAAATCCATGCCTACACTTGACTCATACAAAGTCTATTTTTATCGTATTCAATCAGGAACAATCAGGCGCAGAGAGGAGACGCAGATGAATTTGCATGATCAGACTTCTGTGTCTTAAATGTTAATTAAAAGTTATTTTAAATTTGCCTACTGTGCAGAACTTGTTTTTATAGTAGCCTATGTAAGGGAAGTATTATTTCACAGGGCCGAAGTGCTCATGATTAGTTGAGCTTGTGGATTCTTGGGAAAACCTGCCTGGCAATCAACCTCTCCTTAAAAAAAAAAAAAAAAAGGAAAGAAAGGAAAAAAAGAAACTGGGCTATTCAAGTTCTTTAAGCTGCTGAACCTTAGGAGGTCTTATTTAAAGCTACTTTAAAATTTGCCCTTTGGCACTGCTTTGAGAATCTCCTCTTGCGAGGCTGAATCCAGTGGAGCGTGTTTTAAAGAGGCAGCTCTGGGACCGCATCCCCTTCCCCACCGCACTGCCTTGCTGGCTCATCTCGGCGCTGACTCCCGTTAGGAACAGCTCTAAAGGTTTAGGACTGGGCTATTGCACATGGGTGGGCACTTCCCAGCTCACAGCGCCCCGGCAGTGGTGACTTTTGCTGGCCCGGGAAAGGCAGTCTGGCCAAAGGCTGGCTGTGAACTCCGAGCAGAATAGCTGGTACAGAACAACACGGTGCACAGAGATGCTCATATTCTAGCAGAAGGGGATGTGTTGCTGGGTAAGGTTAATCTAGTTACGAAGTGGATTTGGCTAATCAGAGGAGGAGCAAGGACTTGTTGCAAGTACATCGGAAAAAGCAGTTCTTGCCAGTTTTTACCTGGGCTATTTAATTAATAGTGTCAGATCAGACTCATCTCTGGCTGCTACAGTAGTGCTGAGTGAGTTACCTGGCTCGTACTGTACTGAATCAGTCAGCGATGAGATCTGTGGAGTGAAGAGCTCAGCGCTTCATGAGCAAAATGACATGGAGAGAGACCCAAGTTAAAAGGGCTTTTTGTTTTTGGCGCTGCACTGCACTGCCAAAAATGTCTGACCTTGTCTGTGCAGGTATTCTGGCTCCTCCGAGGACTATGGGAAATGCTAATGAGCCCACTCCGAAAAGTGCTTTGACATTTGAAAGTGAAGCAGGCTCTCAGTGCATCACTGCCATGCATTGTCCTTTACCATAAATAGTTCTGCATTCTCTCGTTTTGATGTTTCCTTCCCGTTTTCTCTCCTGTCTCCACCCTGACATACTAGTGCACATCATTTTGTGAAGCTAAACAAGCCAGGCTCCTCCAACCCCTTTTTACGTTCCAGCTTTCCGTTCCCCTAGTTATCTTGCTAACCCTGCTGTGCACCAGGCTCTGCTCAGATTTCTTTCTTTTGACCAGATTTGTATCTAGTAATCCAGGTGAGATTTTTCAGTGTCTTGAACAAGAGCACTAATATTTCCTAGGATCGAATTTGCCTTTTTCACAGCCGTGGCGTCACGCTCCCTTAAGTCCTCCTGCTCTGTGAACTTGCCAAAATTCTGGAAAAGCAAACAAGCATAAGCCAAAATTTTATTCCTTGTTCTGTGTGCATTTGTTCTCATGTTAATGCTGTTTGAGGACAAAATATAGCTGTGCATCAACCAGTGCATAAGCAACACTGTCCAAAGCTGCAGAAACAGCTGATGTGAGCTGGAAAAATGTGACTTTTTTGCAAGTGGCAAAGCTTGGGGTGAATGCTTCACCTGGTCTCCAGCCCCCCGAGTTGAACCCTGCTGAGCTTTGTTTTTAACGGTGAGTTCAGAAATAGCAAAGTAGCAAAGAAAACCCTCAGCTTTTGCTTCAGGCTGAAAGATACTGACTTCCAAATGACTGCGATGCAAAGATGTAAGTAGGTCCAATTTGGAGAAACGACATTTAATGGTGGTAGGAAACCAAAATCAGAAACCAAGTCAGCCTGCCAGCGGTTTGGGGTTTCCTAAGCACATTTATAGCCAGATGTATCTGGAAGCACACAGTACATGTGAGCATTATGAGAAATCCCTTTTACATGCACACTCATGTTTTACAAATTAATATTACGCTGTGAAGGGAGAACCCAGCAGGAACAGGATTTCAGTGGGATTTCCCACAGACAGATAAATGGACCAGGATGCCTACCAAGGGTTGTCCTAAAAAGAGGTATTACCACAGCTGATCCAGGGGAAACCAGTGGCAGTGGCTAGCTAACTATCTCCCAGGACCTGGGCACGCGTCCAGATCTGGAAAAGATCAAGGGCTTAAATCTTGAGCACCATGTACCTGATTTCCCAGCGTATAGACTAAAGCTGCGTAGGTAGTTGCCCATTCACATCTCATGGTCCCCATCATTACACCTGTGCCATTCAGAAAGTCTACAATGACATTTGAATGTAGATTAGCCTGGATGCTACGGTATTTTAAAATCATCAAAATTATGCCCGTGGCATAATTTAGAGGCAGTTGTCACAAGAGGCAGAAATCAAGGGGAACAGCACAGGTCAGAGCTGGCAAGGGGAAAGACCTAATACCATGATGAGAAAATTTACAGGACTGCGTTGTTTTACAGCTGAAAACAAACCCAGGAGTTCTGTACAGTCCTGCAGACAGGATTTATCGTTAAAAATCAATTGTGCTTTCATGGAAAATCCCAGGTGACTGTATTCGCTTGCAATTTTCCAATCAAAATGAAGCTCAGCCAAACTACGCAGTAAAGCTTGGGCTGTTATAGAGCTGTCATCGTCTAACTGAAATAAATTATTATATTCAAGTGAATCGAATATGCCCGGTAGCATTTGGGTACATGAGCATCTACCTAATTCTCTGTGTGTTTCAATTAAATATATAGTTGGTGAAGTCTAAAAACTAGAAATCAGTTTAGTTTTCCTAAACAAGAATTCAGTGTTTATAAATTGAAATGGGCTTTCTGCCTCTCATTACATTGCAGGTCCTGATGAAAACCTTTGTCGTGAGCAACAAATTAGACTAAGGATGTTAGGCGAAGGGGTAGCAGTAACAAACGGAGAGAGAACAAGCAGAAACAATATTCTTTCTTCCCATCCTATCTCAGCCTTGCCGGGGTTCACGACACTAATGCCAGGGGCTTTGCTGCTACAGATATGCAGATTAGCCGTGGTTAGGAAAGTATTTATGTCTTCATAGAAAGTATTTACATCTTGACCTGCCTTTTGAATCAAACTCACCTTTGGATATGGACCCCGACCTAAATGCAAAGCCTTTCCAACAGAGCTTAGGAGATGTGATGCCTACACAGTTTTGATTCTGATAAGGAATCCGTGAGATCCCCAACTCGGGATGCAGATTATTTTGTGAGCAGTACAGCTCTTCCCAGACACAGCATCTTTGAGTGCCTGGAGGCCCTTTCAATGCCATGCTATGGAAAACAAGACACGCTTCATACTCTCTTGTGGATACTCAACTTTTGCTCTTTATTTTATCACCTCTTTCATCTAAAATGAAAGATATTTCTCAGTTTATGAGAAAGCAATAATTCCCTGTGTCTTAATGAAAAGAGCATCAGCCCTTTCTGTGATTTCTGTTAATTCTTTACACCAGTGTAACATACGACAGAAAGGATGAAATACCTTCGAGACTACTTAGTGTAGTCTGCAAGATGGATAGATAGATACAAAGATGTATATGTACAAATACACAAATATAGATACACATATAGCTAGATTCAAAGCATAGATAGATACTGATATAAGGCAAATAGTCATCAATAATCTCCAAGTCCCTACTCCCAAATAAATTTGGTTTATGTGAATTATTCCATTACATTGTGTGGGTATATATGCATTGATATAAAAAAATGTGGTCTCCTTGATAGAAGTCTCTTACTAATAGAACCCATTAATCAAAACCTAAATTTACAGTGGCTTTTGTTTTGTTTATTTCCTTTCAGTACATTGATTTTCAAATTATCACCAAATTAATCATGTACAGTGCTTTAAACCAACTGCCGTTTGGTGAAACAGTTCTGGTTCCCCTTCATTACACTGAGCATTAGTTATTAAGGCACAGTTCAAGGCTCAGTTTAGCCTGATTCTGTCCTGAACCTAATTTGAATCAGCTAGATTCTTCCTTGTAAATGGGTCAGTCACACAGAAAAAACATCAAATGTAATCTTGAGATTGCAAAAAAAAAGGAGAGAAAAAGAAAGAAGATGATAATTTTATTTCTCTTCATTGATACCTGCCTGGTGGTTAAAAGAAGGATTAAAATGAGGTCATTAAACTTTCCTTGGAGACAAAACCCAGACCTCAGTGGTAATATGATTAATCAAATATAAAAGTGAAGCTACCCTGAATGAATAACTCATTTTTATAAAATATCTAATTACTGAAATGTCGTCTGCTGTAGAAGAAGAAGGGGGGGAAATTAATTGCAATAACAATTCAAGAAGATAAAGTTTTTCTGAATTAGGTCTACACAAGAAGCTAAATTGAGTTGATTAAGTAATTTTGGTTTCAGGAACACCCTTGATGGAAGTTAGTAGTAATGAATTTTTCAGACCTCGGAGTTTAAAATTGCCAAAGACCAGTGATTTAAAAAATGGGAACGATAGTTTCATTACAGATTTCAATTTTCTGTCACCAAAAAAAAGGGGGGGGAATACAAAAAAATACTCTATTGGTCTCTCAAATTGGACACATGTACTGCTTGGTGTAAAATCAAGAATAATATAACCTCCTCTCTTGATGCTGGAGAATGCAATCTCAGCCAATTAGAGCTACAACACCGCACGGGAGGTAGAGCCCACGATGCTGCTCGTGCCCTGCTTCTCACCACGTCAGTGCCTGAAATGCAGGAGTTTCAGCACAGCCTCTGTGCCCGTGTCCCTCATGCGTATATGCCCACCTGTAATGTACAGCACGATGCTCTCCTTTCTTTACAGTGCTTGTAGGTAGCTGTTGTTAATGGGGTGGAGTGGCACGTGCATATCCATCATCAGCATCGTAGTGATACGTAATCATTTCTTTTGACATTTGATTTTCTAGCCTGATGTTTTGCTGGTTTATGCAGTCGGGTTAATATTATCCAAACACAGATGATATCTGCACACTGGCAAGACCACCCCCGACCCATGCGGTATGACAGCACCCATCAGCTATCGCTTGCCGTAACCCATTTGTCATGAGCCGTTTCATTTGCAACATCTGGCAGTGCTGTGTCTCCTGGTGCGATGTCTCATTTAGCAGGGACTTCGCTCCTCCTTCTCCTTCACTGTTTAATGTGTGTGGGGTTTGGTGGAAGAAGCTGTAGACCACATCCCCACACCATGCCTTCCGTAGTGGCATGGAGGAATTGTCCAGTGAGAAAGAGGTGCTAGAACGTGTGTGAGCTACGCGTGTGCAACGAGGTGTGACACAGCCAGGTGCCACTGACAAAATCTCCGTAGTCAAAGGAAACATCTACAGAGAAATACCCTTCCTACTGTGCGATGTGCTGTGATGGAAATCACCCTGGTCTCCCCCACCTGATACGTGCGTGTGGATAGACACCATTCCCATAATCTCTGGTGTGTCAGTCAAGCTAACATTTCAAGGAGAAATCAGACATTAATGCTCCCATATCTCACATCTCTACCCACACCAGCATTTCTTTTCTAAAATTTATCTGTCTGTAGGATTTCTCTCAAATGTGAATGATTTTTTCTAGATTATGTGCCTCTTTCTGCTTTTGGATACATATTAAATACCCTAATTCTCCTCCTGAGCCCAGACCTGGCCTTGGAGGGCACAATTTAGTTGCTTGAGTGTGGACACCCAGCACCATCCGGGGGGTCCCTGGTTAGGCAGGATGTCCACACAGCCCTGGCAGGTACATCTCCACGTCTGCCAGATGTCCCAGGCAAATACCCATTTGTAGTGGAATATTTCATTATCTTAAAAGTACACAGCATCTCAGGCACTGATGCGAGGCTGAGAAATTTAAATACATTTTGTAACTCCATTATTGCAAGGCACTGAAATAAATCCCCTTCTGAAGTTGGCTAACTTCCTTGGGTCGGCAGGTTTTTAATTCTTCAATATTCTGTTGCCTTAAAAACAGTTGCTTCCAAGGGATGTCATTTTAAGAGGATATATATCTGGAATTTCATTAAGCACATTTCACTTATGAAATCTTTAGTGACATACTGGGGGGGGGGGGGGCGGGTTGGAGGAGATTTAGCAAAGGATTTGGTAGTGCTGTGAGTTTTCTCTTATCAAATATTTCTAACTGTCCAGGATGTCTTCACGCTTCCCAGTTGTAGAAGAAAGGGTCAGAACACAGAGAACAGCCAGAGTTAAAATCAGAGAGGGCGGTGAAAACGTTTCACATAGTTTTTTTGAGCATGGTAGAGTTTTTCAAACTGTTCAGCTTAGTGCAATAATGTGTTTTAATTGCCAGAAAATAACAAAGAATAAATAAAAACGTTTTCCTTCCTAAGTTTACAAGTATGTAGTGACTCCCTCTTTTCTTTGACCCAATATCCTCCCATTTCTCCCTGCATTTCTCTTCTCTGCTGCATGCACTTTGACTTTCCTGTTGTAAACAAAATTTCAGCTAGAAGCCTCTTTCTCATGGCAAGTCTGATGAATTACGCAGCATTTAATTTAGTCTTCATTCCGTGTTCTGAATTACTGTAAGCAGGCGGGCATGCGTTTTTCTGTAATGCCAGATTTTGATCTAGTTGAGGATGTCCCTGCTCATTGCAGGGGCTTGGACTAGATGACCTTTAAAGGACCACTTCCAAACCCAAACTATTCTATGAGTCTCTGACTTTAGGGACTCCATCGGACGGTGAGCTCGGAAGGGCAGGTTTCCTCTGCCTGCTCCAGGGCAGTGCTGCAGCTGAACCGGCTGGGTTTGCCTGCAAACCGGAGGGGCTCTTCAGCAACCCCTGGAACACTGAGACGCGTCCCCCGCTCCTGATTCCCTTCCCGTAGAAACCCCAGCACAGGGGAGCAGGTGGGGGGCACACAAATCTCCCTGTGGGTGGAAGCTCTCACCCCACTGACAGGTATTGCCGTTACATTTAACGCAGCAGTAAGGACATTAAAAAATTGGCCATCGTGGCACCAGCTCAGAAAATCACGTCTTTAAACCACAGTAGCAGCACTTTTACAATAAAACACGTTTCAGTGCCTTTCTCTTACAAGGATGCTCTGTCAAGTCAGGAACCCTGTTTATGAGCAGACCTTGTGGGTTTTCCAGCACCTGATTGTGGTGTTCAAACCTAGTCATTAAAAAAAATAAATAAATCCCCCTGTGTGCTAATTCTGAGACTAATCTGGAAACAACAGAGATTTCAATTGCAGTGCAGAGGAGGTTTGAGCTGGAGTCAGCATGCAGACTGGCTGAGCTGTGCTATGCAGGAAACTTGTTAAAAATCTCAATACCAGGATTATAGTGTACATAAAAAATTCAGTTTCGGTACTCTTAAAATTCTCCCTTTCCCAAATATCCATCTTCAGATCCCAAAGGCACATGAGCAGCTTTTATATTCCTTAAAATCTGAAAAAATTAAATTAAAAACTCATTATGAGAAGTGGGCAGTTAATAAGAAAATCCTAAACCAGACTTATCAGCTTAAGGACCTTCTTTATGAAACTTTATTACAGGTGCTCGAATTGAAACATCCTCTTCTATACACATTTTACCAAGAAATACGGAGTCAGACCTGTGGAGTAGGTTTTGCTCACTTAGGGGCTGAACTCTGTCACACAACTTTTGTTGGTCAGGTGTCGTGGTTTAACCCCAGTCGGCAACCAAGCCCCACCCAGCCGCTCGCTCACCCTCCCCCCCGGTGGGATGGGGGAGGGAGTCGGAAGGGCAAAAGTAAGAAAACTCGTGGGCTGAGATAAGAACAGTTTAATAATGGAAGTAAAATAATAATAAATAAATAAATAAATAAATAGGAATGGAATGGAAAACAACAAAAAGAGAGAGAAACAAAACCCAGGGGAAAAAAACCAAGCGATGCAAGCGCTCACCACCCACCAACCGATGCCCAGCCCATCCCCGAGCAGTGATCGCTGCTCCCTGGGCAACTCCCTCAGTTTCTATACTGAGCATGACGCCCTATGGTATGGAATAGCCCTTTGGCCAGTTTGGATCAACTGTCCTGGCTGTGCCCCCTCCCAGCGTCTTGTGCACCCGGCAGAGCATGGGGAGCTGAAAAGTCCTTGACCAGTGTAAGCACTGCTCAGCAACAACTAAAACATCAGCGTGTTATCAACAGTATTCTCATCCTAAATCCAAAACGCAGCCCTATAGCAGCTACTAGGAGGAAAATTAACTCTGTGCCAGCTGAAACCGGGACAGTATCCACCTCTTATTCCATGCCATCTACGTCACACCCAGGTCCCAGACTTTCCAATACATTCCAGTTAATCTCCACCACCTTTCCTGTCTTTTGATATATATATATACACACAGGTATCATTCCCTTAGTCTAGGGACCATGCGTCTAAAATGTCCTTTGAGTTCATTTAGTCCATGACTTTGGGTTCCATCTGTCATAAGTCTTTCAGGGCAGGAGAGATGGTGTGTGGTGTTGGATCGTTGCAGGCTGGAGTCAGTTCTGGTTCCATTGCCACTGTGCTTGTCCAGTTCTATCATTGCTGTGCTTTGCTCAGTTTCATCAAAATTAGTTCTTCATGAATCTGGGTGATTTTTACTGTAATACTGTTGATATGGCATATAACGACCATAGTAGTGACGACATACGGTATTATATAGCAATTAACATCCTACAATTCAAATCATTGGCTATATTCACCCAAAATTAAAAGCCTTTGAGGTACACATCAGACTTCCCCATCTTTCTGCCTCACCCACCAAGTGCACCCAGGTTCTTGTACAAAAGCAATCTCAGGAATGGGTTTTCCTTTTCCCGAGGCAGGACTAACCCACATTGTCTTCCCCAGCATATCTTTTATGTGTGCTACAGGGACTTTATCCCCTTCTACAGTATGTAAAAGTTTCGATTGGGCAGGGCCAGCTCGATTGGCAGATCCCCTGGTATTGACTAACCAGGTGGCCTTTGCTAAATGTATATCCCAATTTTTGATTGTCCCACCACCCATTGCTCTCAGTGTAGTCTTTAACAGTTCATTATATCGTTTGATTTTCCCAGAGGCTGGTGCATGACAGGGGATGTGATATACCCACTCAGTGCCATGCTCTTTGGCCCAGGTGTCTGTGAGGTTGTTTCACAAATGAGTCCTGTTGTCTGACTCAGTTCTTTCTGGGGTGCCATGTTGCCACAGGACTTGCTTTTCAAGGCCCAGGATAGAGTTCCAGGCAGTGGCATGGGACACAGGATATGTTACCAGCTAGCCGGTGGTTGCTTCCACCATTGTAAGCACGTAGCCCTTGCCTTGGTGGGTTTGTGGGAGTGTGATATCAAATCTGCCAGGCCTCCCCATATTTATATTTCAGCCATCATCCTCCGTACCAGAGAGGCTTTAACTGCTTGGCTTGCTTGATTGCAGGGCATGTTTCACATTCATGGATAACCTGTGCAATAGTGTCCATGGCCAAGTCCACCCCTCGATCACAAGCCCATCTATATGTTGCATCTCTTCCTTGATGGCCTGAGGTGTCATGGGCCCACCGAGCTATAAATAATTCACCCTTATGTTGCCAGTCCAGATCCACCTGAGCCACTTCAATCTGAGTAGCCTGATCCATTTGCTGGTTGTTTTGATGTTCTTCAGCGGCCCGACTCTTGGGTACGTGAGCATCTGCGTCACATACTTTCACAACCAGGTTCTCTACCTGAGCAGCAATATCTCGCCATAATTCAGCAGCCCCGGTGGGTTTACCTCTGCGCTGCCAGTTGCTCTCCTTCCACTGTTGTAGTCACCTGCACAGGGCATTTGCCACCATCCATGAGTCAGTATAGAGGTAAAGTACTGGCCGTTTTTCTCGTTCAGCAATACCTAAAGCCAGCTGGATGGCTTTCACCTCTGCAAATTGACTCAATTCACCTTCTCCTTCAGCAGTTTCTGCGACTTGTCATGTAGGACTCCACACAGCAGCTTTCCGCCTTCAATGTTTTTCTACAATAGTTTTCCTACAATAGGACCCATCAGTGAACAGGGCATATTGCTTCTCATTTTCTGGTAGTTTATTATACAGTGGCACCTCTTCAGCACGCATCACCTCCTCCTCTGGCGATATTCAGAAATCTTTGCCTTCTGGCCAGTCCATAATAATTTCCAAGATTCGTGGGCGATTGGAGTTTCCTATTCGAGCCCATTGTGTGATCAGTGCAACCCACTTACTCCACGTAGCACCAGTTGCACGATGTGTAGAGGGGACCCTCCCTTTGAACATCCAGCCCAGCACCGGCAGTCGGGGTGCCAGGAGGAGCTGTGCTTCAGTACCAACCACTTCTGAAGCAGCTCGAACCCCTTCATATGCTGCCAGTATCTCTTTCTCAGTTGGAGTATAGCGGGCCTCGGATCCTCTGTATCCCCGACTCCAGATCCCTAAGGGTCGACCTCGAGTCTCCCCTGGTGCTTTCTGCCAGAGGCTCCAGGTAGGGCCATTCTCCCCAGCTGCAGTGTAGAGCACATTTTTTACATCTTGCCCTGCCCGGACTGGCCCAAGGGCTACTGCATGAACTGTCTCCCGTTTAATTTGTTCAAAGGCTTGTCGTTGCTCAGGGCCCCATTTGAAATCATTCTTCTTCCAGGTCACTTGATAGAGAGGGCTTACGATCAGACTGTAATTTGGAATATGCATTCCCCAAAAATCCACAACGCTCAAGAAAGCTTGTGTTTCCTTTTTGCTAGTTGGTGGGGACATAGGTGCTATCTTGTTGATCACGTCCGTTGGAGTCTGACGATGTCCATCTTGCCATTTTATTCCTAAAAACTGGATCTCCTGTGCAGGTCCATTGACCTTACTTTGTTTTATGGCAAAACCAGCATAAAACTTTGTTTTATGGCAAAACCAGCGAGCGGCTGCGTGGTGCTTAGTTGCCAGCTGGGGCTAAACCACGACAAGAAGGATTTGGACTATTTTCTTTCCTTTCTCAAAAACTTCTTCTGCTGTATTGCCCCATACGACCATGTCATCAATGTATTGCAGGTGTTCCAGGGCTTCACCTGTTCCAGCGCAGTCTGGGAGAAGGGCTCTACCTGGAGCCTTTGGCACACGTAAATCAGGAAAAATATGTTTTCAAAGTTTTCTTCAAAACAGCACAGTTATTTGCTACTTCGCACTTTGAAGAAAGAGAAGGAAATGTAAGGCTTGACATTCCGAGAAATGAATTAATTTCACCCTCTGTTAAGGAAGATGGTTATTTTAGAGAGTAAGGGCGAGCAACCTAGTCTGCACGTTGGAAGCTCTCCTCCTGCCACGCTGGGTGAGACGTTGGACGCCAGCACTGCTTTGGCAATTCAGGAAGGTCAACGTATCGAACCGCTGTTGGCCTTTGAGACAGTGGAGCTTTACAACCGGTTGTTCTTCTGGCCTGTTTTTCCCCAAACTGTACAAACCTTTTCAGGTTCCTCAGTTGAAGCCAATGTGGTGCAGAGCCTGGGAAAGAGCCAGCTCATCCCCAGTGCATGGTTCTCTGCCCGCCTTCCCCTCTGGGAGCTTTTCCATCTCGGTAGCTCAGTGGGGATCACAGGGCTACATGGCAATGAACTGGGGATGTCGATAGACTAATCCAGGCTGACCTAATGGATTTATCAAGTAGCACATGAATTAATGATGTTCTCAGGATCCTGCCCTAACGCAAGCAGCAGAGGTCAGGACACAGCTCCAGCGCCAGTTCTGCAACTGCATTGGGAGACATGGGCAAGTCACTTAGCCTTTAGTTCTGCGGCTGAAGGGAAGCATAGGGCTGTCAACCGTTGTAAAGCAATGATGTATCTGTGCAAGAATGTTTTATTATATAAATGTATGTATATATATATATATATTTTTTTTTTTTAAGAATGAGGCTTTGTAGGCATTTCCAGCTGTTTTAAAATCTATGCCTCTATTTAAAAGATAGCATTACTAATTACACCTGACAATCAAATAGTCTGCAGAAAGGTATCAGCTACCTTTTCCTGCTGTTCATTCTGTAGGCAAGAAACAAAGGTATGTTAGACAAGAGAGCAAATGAAATGTTCAAAGGATTCTTCTCTAAAACTGGAAAATAAAAGGCTGTGCTATCAGATCAGAATTTTAACATACACTGTTTCCACTGGCTCCCAAGATAAAATCTTTTATTGTTGAGTATAACCATTGTTAAAGGTCACTGTTGCAAAGGCTACATCATTTAGATGAGATCCCATTTTGGATAAATTCACAATTTTTCTTCCTAACAAGGAGATAGTATCAGGATTTGAATGTACAAGAGTGCCGGGTTACAGATTAAAGGCTTTTGTGTTCTGGACACCACACTATGCCAGATTTCATGAGTTTCAGTGAGACGTGCAAGTCCCCAAAGTCAAGTAGGTTGATTAAAGTGGTTCTTTATAGCCTTTGAAATACAGATAAAAGTACAACTTTCCTACACGGGGTTAATGTAGAATTTTTTTTCCTTGACAAGGCTATATGCCTTTCCAAGGACATAATTTTAATCTCTTTTTAAACCATTCATATGAACATTGTAAAAAGCTCCTTTGTGTTGTAATGCATTTTTATAAAATATCTAAATTTCTATGCAAACTTCGAACTTTGTTTCATAAGATATATTTATCTGGAAATGGTTATCTTGCAGCAGAATAGTGTCTTGTGTCATTTCTGTGGCATCTTTTCATACTGTCACAAGAATGTAACATCTGATAATGAAAAAAAATTAGTGCTCATTGTCAGACATGCAAACTTTTTTTTTAATATCCTTTTACTATTACGTGCTCTTGTCTCTGAACTCCTGGCAAGTACTCTAAGAGTCTTTGAACCAAGGTGAAACCTGCGCGTTCCTTCCTCACACCAGAGAGTCTGAAATGAGGGGGTTTTCTTCTGCTGCTTCTGAAAGAAAGGACATTGCTTTCTTCTCCTCTGTTCTGCTTTGTCTTCATATTCAAAGAGTAAATCTTGTAATTTAATCCCAAACTAGTCATTACTTGAGATTTGGAAAAAGTAACACCAGTAAAGACAAAGTATAAAGCCAGTGGCTGCCGTCAGCTGCAGGAACACGATGGATGTTGTCTGCACTCCATCATAAGATGAGCTTTAGAAGTGCAAAAGTTTAGGGCTTGCTGTTGTTTTTCAAACTCATCTGGCAGAAGTGAAACCAGCACACTGAGACCACACTGGACATTGCTCATCGTTCCTTGTAGAACCTCCCAATAAACAAGTGGGTGGTCTGACTCCACCACACCGTGCATAGAGCTGTGAGAGCTCCTTTGCAGGCAGGTGAGGCATTTTAGAATAGGATAGGATAGGATAGGATAGGATAGGATAGGATAGAATAGAATAGAATAGAATAGAATAGAATAGAATAGAATAGAATAGAATAGAATAGAATAGAATAGAATAGAACAGAACCGAACCAGACTATTTCAAGTGGAAGGGACCTACAACGATCATCTAGTCCAACTACTTGACCAATTCAGGGCTGACCAAGTTCAAACATGTTATTAAGGGCATTGTCCAAATTCCTCTTAAACACTGACAGGCTTGGGGCATCAACCACCTCTCTAGGAAGCCTGTTCCAATGTTTGACCACCCTCTCGGTAAAGAAATGCTTCCTAATGTCCAGTCTAAACCTCCCCTGGCACAGCTTTGAACCATTCCCACACATCCTATCAATGGATACCAGGGACAAACCACTGAAGATAAAAGCAGAACTTCCAAAGCATCCTTTACAAGTTAGTGAGCTAATTGTCATGCACTTCGCTCGGCTGGGCAAGGCTGACTCCTGCCCGGCCGCGGTGAGCCAGTGCCTGCAGCCTGAGCAATTCATTTCTGAACGAGCACCGTGACAGCTGGGCCTCATACCAGTGGAGCAAAACTGCGAGCTGGCAAGAGTGCGTTGGGCTTTATAGATAACGTTAGGGGAAGCATTTGCCACATGGCATATAACTAGTCTGAAGTATGCTATGCATACGTGGATTGACTGCGGAGTAGATCCAAGTGAACTTGAAGTTGAAGCAGGGACGCTGCAGTGCAGGGGATGTTGTGGGCACGAGCCTGAAAAACCAACAGCAAAGAGGCTTATGTAGGGATTGCTGGCTGGTGTAATGCAGAGCAGGGGTGCCGTGGGCTGCCTCAGGAAAAAGCGAGGACGTTGGTACTCAGAGGATCGTCATTTGAGACCACACCAGAGTGAGTAGTTCTTTAATAAAACGTGATTAAGAAATGAGCATCTCAAAATCTGATTTGCATGCAAAATATCGTTGACTTTATGGAGGTTTTGTGGAGATTCGAGTGAGCTTGTGGTCTCTGCTGCACAACGGCACCGGTGGAGCAAGAACCTGGAGGTCTCTGACTGTCACAGAAGCTGGTGCCCAAGTCTGACCCATATGCTGTAGAGCAGGTAGGATAACTTGCAGACCTAGTACAGTCATCTGTACAGCAAACAATATTGGAAATTAAAGGTCAGAGAATTGATAGTAAGGCTTAAGAAAACAGCAATTAGGCTGCTAGGAAGAAAAGCTAAATTACCAGTAGTAGGAGTAGGGGGGAAAAAAAAAGAATTATTGATCTAAATATCAAGTTGGCAGATACACAGAGTACAATCTAGAGGTTTTTTACACCTCTGGGCTTATTCAACCCTCACAATAAAAAATGCAGGCCTATAAAGATGGAATAAGAAGCAATCAATTAGGATGACATTTGCTTGTTTCCACGCTGCAGCTGGGCAGGCACATCACAATTAATGATTAATAGGAGATTTTCGTCTTTTTTTTCCCATTTTACACAGATTGCTGCAACCAGACCGCAGTTGTTTATTAATTTGCCTGCTATTCAAGCGTCTTTGTTAAATATTGTGCGGAAAAGGTAAACAGTTGGCTCACATGCCAGCACTTGGTTGGGAGTATGCCCTTAAGCATGGAGGGGCTGTAGGTTGGTATTCAGGCTGGGTGCCTGCTCACACAGTTTGCGTGGGCAAACGCAGCCGTGTGCTGCGTTCCCCGGCTGCACGTCATATCCAGATCTTGCTGCGTAACAGGGTGGCCTGGCAGCAGAAAGCGGTGAGAGGTGGGACACCCCACGCCACGTGCACACGTGTGCTCACTCACTCTCCTTTTGGTTTCTCTCACCCTAGGGGACCTAGAGAGAAGATGCAGCGCTTTGCAGCAGTTGTAGCTGTCAGGGGGAGGGCTCAGAGTCTAATAAGAGGACTAAGATGCCCTTATTCTTCTAAGTTAATCCATAGCTATAGGTCATAAAATACTCTATTTCTCTAGGCAATTCAGCCCTTATAAACTACTTCTGCCTGTAACAAATGTTGCGTCATCATTAGCAAATCTTGGAGACAACACAAAAATCTTTCCTGCAGACATTCAAGTGAACAAGTCATTGCTTTCACAGCTTTTTAGCAAAACCAGCTAGAAAAAAGCAAGAATATCGGAAAAAAGGAATTCCCTTTAGAAGGAAGCCTGAATAATTACCTTTATATTCATCCATCTCGATTCCACACCTCCCTATGAGTGGCTGCAGTGAGCTAATTGGTTTTACTCTGCTGTGCATGGCTTCACCGCCCAGACTCCAGATTTATTGCACAAAGTCAAGTCATTGTGTGAATTCATCATTTGCCCCCACATCAATCCCTTTCTCCTCCAGAGTGATATTTGTCCGCATGTTTATATGCTGTCAGGTACCAAGTGAGACAAAAGACAAACTCTGGGATTAACCAATTTTAGTATAATCTGATGCAACCTGAAAATCAGAATGAATTATTACCTGTTCAACAAGACGTGACTTCACACAGGCCAGCTCTAGAGGAATGAGAGAAGGACTTTTGCCAGCACAGGCTTTTATGGGAGGGGAAGAAAAAAGACCCTACAGAATTTAAGGATTTAAGAACATGCCAGGTTCAGAACAAATCCTTATCTCAGAAGGGAAGCGGAGGGTGTAACAATCAGCCCTAGAAATCCTTGTGAATGGTCTTTAAAAAAGCACTCTGGAAATTAAGGACTTCAAATGCAACAATTGAAAGTGAAGCTAAATGAATTACAGGGGAATATGAGTAAATGCTACAAGTATAGGTCAAGCACTGCTTTATCAATCTTATGTTTACTTCAGGAGCTCCTCCGATGCCCATTGTTTTACCTTGTTTGAATAGATATGCTTCTCTTTATTTGAAAATCAATTGTAATCTTATGAAAGAGAACTTACAGCACAGGGAATGCTGCAAAGCAGCACAGTGAAAGATGGCATTGTTCATTATCCTAAATTACTCCAGGGTAGGGAGGGAATGACATTAAAGAAGTGTGGGTAGCTTTGAGCTGCCATCCTTCCTTTAGCAGATGTAATTTAATGTCATTACTTAATTTTATTAAAGGTAAAGACAATTGTGGACAGTACGCATTGCAGCATTTATTTATAATAATGATAGCGGGGAGTTAGAAAGCGGAAAGACAGGCTCTGGTTTGGATTCCCAGTAGCTGCTCATCTGTAGCTGGTGGAAGTTGTTCTGTTCTTCATGGTGTGTCTCTCCAAGATTTGCTTCTTAACCTGAATAGCTTTGGATGGCTCCTTTGATTCCTATGTTTGTACTCTGTTCTCATCAGAAAAATATTGGGCTTCATAAGCGTAATAGACTATATCCACCCTTAATGCTGCATAGGACTGATCATTCCCTACCTATACCTAATATGTATCAACAACAACTGGATGAACTCCTGGATTGCTCAGTATATGCAGAGTATTGTGATTTTTGTCCTAATGGAAAAGCTTTATAGACTGTTACGATCTTCTTCCAGGCTTTATATTGAGATGTGCTTGTGTATTTCTAATTTTTTATATACCTCATATTTTAAAAATATGTCTTGTAGTAAACTTTATCACTACGGGCCAAAAACGGATGTTGTGACGGCTTTTGCAGAAGCTGCTGTAAAATCTGTTGGCGATTGTGTGGGATTTTTCCATGTCACCCAAACTCATTGGCAGCACCTGGGTTATGATCTGCTAAAGGTGTTCAGTGGCCTGTAGGACTGGCCCTCTTAAATGTCTTCAATACAACTGGTGGCTTGCTCTTGATGAGTTAATTCTGTTTAGTTCTGCAAGGCACGAGCCTGGTAGT
The DNA here is from genome assembly GCF_034638445.1 of Ciconia boyciana. Classification (NCBI taxonomy): domain Eukaryota; kingdom Metazoa; phylum Chordata; class Aves; order Ciconiiformes; family Ciconiidae; genus Ciconia; species Ciconia boyciana. The sequence goes on along the minus strand of NC_132947.1, from coordinate 4,409,817 downwards.
AACAGTTGAAAAAATGTGGTCCTAGGTCAAAGATTTGAGGTGGCTGCACAAAGTCCTTAACTCCTTTGAAATTACAATATGATACCTTGATGTTAGCAGTGCAGCCATCTCCTAAAAGAGACTGCGGGCTCATCAGCTTGTCATTGCTGGCATGCCATACGACATTAATTTAATGTAATGGGCGATAACTAGTGTGGATTTAGTAAGAGACGATCCTGCTTAACTAATCTCCTTGAGTTCTTTTGAGCAGGTTTCAGACAAGGTTCATAATAGGAGTGTACATATGACATAATCTAATGGATTTTTCAAGAAGCTTTTGATAAATTTCCATATGATATTTCCCCTGCTTAAGCTGTGTGCCGCAGACATTCCAAATTGGGCAAGAGAATGGGTAAAAAACAAGTAAAATCACGGGAAATAAAGAGAAAAGAAGAGCTGTAGCATGTACTGGAACGAGAATTATCCCGCAGCTTCCCACTGTTCTTCCCCACCACTCAGCATGGCTGGAAAGAGATGCCATCTGCATTCACTAATGAAAACTTGTTTAGGACAGGTGCATAACAGAAAACAGGGCAAAATGCCATTCAGGATACCGCTAAAGGGCAAATTTAAATTTACATTAACATAAGGCAGATTGAATATTTTTGCTGTCAATGGTGGAGGAATATATACTAAATATAAGCGCACGTAACTGAAAGACTCCAATGGATGGGTATGGGTTAGGAGTGGAAAGGGACTCTCGTGCTAACAAAGGCATGATTTATTATCATTTACATAACCTGGCATTTGTGCACACCAAAGGCCAGATTTTCAGAAGTGCTCTGCTCCTGCAGTTTGGGGCCAGGATTTCAGTTGCAGACTCAGAGCCAGCCGCTCCCATCGTTTCCCCAGTGTTTAATTTGCCATATGTCAATCAGAGTGTTGATTTGCAAGGGCTGCTAATAGGCGATGCTGAAAGATGAGGACAGTTGAAAATTTCGGAATGTGTCTTACTGGCAGCTTTTGAGCCCCAAACACTGGAAGTGTTCACAGGCCAGGATCCCTGATCAGCCGTATGATAAATCAAGGACTGGAAAGCAGAAAAGAATGCAGCTAATGCATCAGGATATGCCTGAACTGGACATGCTCCATGAAAATCAGTGCTAAATGAGAGAATTAAGCACCAGGAAAGGCTGTGGCAAAATCACAAGAAACACTTTAAATAATGAGACAAAAATCAAATCAAGGGCAAGAAAGAAAGAAAATGAAGTCACTGAAGAAGCAATAAAATGCCATCACTGAAACCTGAGAGAGGCAAAATACCTCAGGTTAAAGGGACAGAGTCATCCTAAAAACTGCACATTTTAGTCTGCCTTTTTTACCTGGTGTTGCCAGTTAACTCTCTGATTGCTGTAACTGAACGAGAATATCAGGAACATTTTTTGTTCATTTACTTCAAGCATTTGCTGAAACTTGGGCAGTGGCTGGGTGGTAGCGGGTTTGTTCTCCTTTGGGCTGAGAGGTGAGACTAGACTTTGGAAGGTTTGGAGAAATATTCAGAGAAAAAAATAGGAAAAGCGGAAGTGAGAAAGGGATGTGTTGCTCATAACATATAACCCCGTGGTCCTCTTCGTGGGACTGATTTCCCGGTCAGTGTGTTGATGTAGAGGAGAGGAGAGGTAGCCGTGAGGACCAACAGAAAGCTCCCACCATGACCGCTCCTGTCGTTTCTTTGCAGTATTCAGGAGAAGTTCCTGAGAACAGAGTGGAGATTGTGGTGGCAAATCTGACGGTGATGGACCGGGACCAGCCTCACTCCCCCAACTGGAATGCCATCTACCGCATTATCAGCGGAGACCCCTCCGGCCATTTCACCATCCGGACAGACCCTGTCACCAACGAAGGCATGGTAACCGTCGTGAAGGTAAGGGGGAAGCCAAAGCAAATCCATGTTTGTCACCCTTTCAGCTTCCTAAGGCCACAAGTTTTGCCAGAAGCCTACACTTATTTCATGCCTTCTCTACCTGGGAATGTGAGTGCTCGAATCTGTTGTTTCCCATCTCTCTGTGCAGAAGTCCTGAATACCTTTACTTCAAGCATATGCCACTGGTTCTGGGTTTCCCAGCTCAACCTAGCCCACCGTAAGCTTTCATAAACTCTTACCTGCTGAAGGCTCTTCCCAGCATCCGAGCCTGACCTCCGCATCCTGCTCCTCCTTAGCTTCTTGAGCGCTGTAAGAGGGAATGGTGTCTGGGCTGTGCAGCCCTGCCCTGCCTGGCAGGTTGGGGCAGAGGCTGCACCTTCTCCTTTTTGACGCAGAAAACTCCTCATTAGCTGTGAATCGGAGGTAGCGTTTCACTGCAGGGGATCAGTCAAGTGATCCTCTGTGAAAGCAGGGAGTGCAGGAGAGATTTCAGGAGTTAATTTCCTGGTAACAGAAGGAAAGGAGAGGTTTTCTTCTGATTGAGTTGCTTAGCAGAAAAAAGTTGGAGACATTTTCTTTTTCCTAGTATCAAGCAATAAACACACAGTGTGGGCCAGATCCTCAGCTCAGAATAGCCGCACTCAGGTGAAAGCCACTCCCCAGGTGAGATCAGCAGAGGCTCTTGTTCAAAGACTCCGATAAATTAGACTGTAAATATCCATCGTCCCTTCTTTCCTCCATCCGTTGCCTTCAGCGTTAGAAGATCTGGAACCCTCAAGGTGTCTGCAGCAAGCACCAAATTCTGTTTCCCTCCTTGCCTCCAAAGAACATGACTTTATTTTTGTTTGAGCGTTCGCTTCCCATTCAGTTACTGAGGCCAGCAGCCCAGGCAGTGAATGCTTCTGCAGTCATTACACACAGTCAGAACATAACCGGATCCATTCAGCATTCACGGAATCTCTTCCCAGATAAGATGCCTATGGATGCTCCCTCTGACTACCAAAAAAGTGAAGGCGTCACGAATAGGCTCCCATGATCTGTAGCTTGCAGGACACGCACTGTGCACTGCACCTGGAAAGGACGATACATGTGGTGGACAAAGCCTCCATCTTTTGATAAGTCTGCCCTTCTCTAACAAAAAGCTTTAATCAACAACTTAGGATGAAACACTAATGTTTAAAGAGCAACATGATTTAAGAATAGCTCTGTGTTGAAAAAAAAAGCCCCGCTCCCTTGTAGCTAATAAGTTGCAGTCATTCTTAATACTTACAGTTTGGATATTAGGAAAAATGTGACATCAGTGAAATGCCAGTGAGGTTACGCTGGTAGGAACGTGTGAGCTTGTGAGCTTGTCCTGTTCTCTGACCCTTGGGCTATGTGTGTGTGTCTGCAGATGCCACTTTGCTGAAACTGTAAGGGAGACATCATCTTACCTGCTAGATGGTATTTCAGCAGGGTCCTTTTATTTATTGCTCTGTAATGATGGTAGACAGCCTTATCTGGTGCAACGTTACAAAACCTCTTCAAGCTTAGCAGTAGTTCTAGACATATGCATATATGGATGCATATATGTACATAAGTGTACATGTATCCGTATGTATATATTTTCTGCTTAAACAGAAAATGTTGAACAAAGTAAAATGCAACAATTTAACTTCTGTTGACATCAGCAGCCAGTCTGAAATCAAAATGCCAACATTTTCACTGCGAGCAGGGGACAACCCCTTATTCTTAATCTAGTAGAGTGTCATGCCTGTAGTTTAAAGGCACATCAAAGTGAACAACAGGGGATTTACATGATCATCACTGCTACACAAGGACTTCTGCATAATGAACCATCCCTTATTCAGAACTTGCAGGCAAAAAGCAGAGCAGATTTGTCAAGACACCATTGATGCTGGTGTTGACTTTCCACTTTTCTGTAACCCACAGTGATCACAATGCAAAGACCACATGAAAATCCTATCTTGTCAAGCTGAGCTCAAAGCTTGAAATTGCATTGAATGTCTTCACTATATAACCTCACCTGATCCTCCTGGGTGCCCAGAGTTTCTTACCCTTATCAAGCCGGGAGGCTTTTTGGTGTATTTTCAGCAAGGAGAATGAGTGAAATTGCTTGTGATTAAATTTTCATGGTGAAGAAGGGAAGACTCTTAGGATTCCACCTTCTTCTTTGAAATATTTTGTTCTCTGTTAATAAGTGAATATGCTTAAAGGTTTGGGGGACGTATGCACGTCAGACTGGGTGACCGGTTAGAGCTTGTTCTTCGTGGTGTGGGAGCAGTCTTGCTGGTTTGATCCCTGGTGTAGGTTGAAAAATTAAGGTAAAAAATTAAGTCAAGTAACGAACCTTTTATTTACAGACCCTACATGGCTGGATTTTCCTGTGGCTCTTTGAAGCTGCTTATACATAACTCCCCACTGCTTCAAGCAAAGGGGTTTGCATTTGGGCTACAGCAGTCACAGAAACAGCGCAGAGAAGGGCATTCTGTGAAGAATCCCGCCCCTCCACCAGCAGTTCGGGGGCCAGAAATGGAGGGCCAGAAATGCTTCCAAACCAAGAAGCCCTTTGGAGTTCAGATGATGCTCATGGGGGCCATTTTGCAGCCGCTGTCAACAAAACCCCATCTGCAGCTCCAGTCCAATTGCCAAAAGTGTAACATTTCCTTTTTCTGTTCATCCCTTTCCAAACCATTTCTATGACCGTGCAAGACCCTAATCTTCAAAGAAAGCCTTGATCAAGGGGAGAGAGAAACTCCCCACTCAGATGAGACACCGCAGAGCCTGGAGACAATCTCCAAGAGCAGAAGTGGCTGCCCTGTGCAGCCAGCTAAGTAAAATGTTACTGTAAACTCTGCATGGATCAGAGCTGTGGATTTATAATGGAGATGCTTACGAAGCTTCTGTTATTATTTGCCTCAACAGTAACATAAGGCAAATTTGTTCTCTTCAGTTAAAGTACCTTGAGAAAAGGAGGAGACATGGCAAGCCCTCAGCTTCTCTGCTGCATCCCGGTTGGAGAGGCTAGTGCAGGAGGAGGATGTGCAGCATCTGCAGGGGGATGTTTCAGAGCCATTTGTGCCAGATCGGACACCGGACATCCAACAAGGGGTATCTGCAGAGGTGCTGCTACTTTTTAATTTCATGTCACATCCTTCTTGGACATGAAATTAAAAAGTAGGTGACAGTCCAGCACCTCCTTGTCCCAGATGTAGCGGCTCTGTGGGCTTTTGCTCCTGCTGTTGGCCTGACCAATATGCAGCATTTTCAGTGAGATGTGTGGAGATGGAAGGGGTTAGCACAGTGTGAAGAACACAGTGTGCTCTGTGCACTGTTATCCTCAGAGGGAGGTGATTTTAGGGAGCAGAGGTATGAACTGTCCTGGTAGAAATTGCTTATTATGGTGTGGAAGAAGTTCTGCTTAGGGCTGGACCATGTCTGGCTGCAAGGGACTCCGGTCCCACCGGGGACAATAGCACAAACACTGCTGTGAAGGCACAGGCTCTTGATTTTACCTTTTTTTTTTCAACGTAACATGTAAAATGGAACTCAGATGAGCACAGAAGAGAAGGAGGCAGATCGGCGCTCTCTTGCAGACTGAAGCGTGGTGGACACTGTGCCACCATGTGCCAGCACGTGGCACTGATGCCTCCAGAACCAGTCTGTGTTACTGGGTGATCCCGGTCCAGCCCCGCTCCCTGCACGGCTTTTCTGCAGCAGGGAGCTGTTTTGTTGTTCCCAGAAGAGAGGGGAAAGAAGCTGAGTGAGCAGCTCTACATTTTGGGGGGGAAAAACCCACTCCCTTGCATCAGGCCACATCCTAGCAGATACATGTGTGGTCCATGTGTCCTGTGCATCGTCGGGCAGGGAGCCCAGTGGTTTCCCTCGTCAGTCCCAGCTGGAGCTGCTCAAATCGCCTCCCCCAGCTCCGGTTGAGCCCCTGCAGGGAGGGAGGTGCAGACTGGCTGTGGGCAAGGTTAGCAAACAGGCCAGCACAAAGGAAAAAAAAATGAAGACTGGAGGAATATAAATTAGAGGGGTGTGAAAAGAAATTGAGGAAATGTATTAGTCAAATTGTTTCAAGGCCTTGAATAGTGCTTAAATGGGAACTTCTACCATGCGCCTTTTTTGAATGCGGTACAAGTCCGTGAGTCAGTGCTGGTGGGTGTACTGGGAATCTTTATGCTTCCTTTTATTTATTAAATGTTGGCCCTGCCTGTCAGGAAACCATTTAGCAATAGGAACATTTGCACTTCAATCGAATAGAGATTCCACTGTTTTACCTTTTGCCCCTGAAATTTGTTTCTCTCATGTAGCCTCCTATGATTTGATTTCTCTCCTGACAATACTGGCTTTTAAACAGAACACGGAAGCCAAATCTTGCTGATGTAAATCAGTACAGCTCTACCGAAGTCAATCTAACCGTGGTATTTTACACCACGAGAGTACACTTTGCAGACTCAGCGCTGGAGAAGGTATTAGGGAGAATGGTTACGCGTCTAAATTCATAAATTACAGTAAAGCATTTTTTAACAAGCAGAGGTGTGATCCTGCATAACTCAAGCCTCCCTGGCAGATGATTAGTGACTTCCCTCATAATAATTAGTGGGATGGTTTAGAAATTATTATGATACTGCGGTTCAGTCAGTTGTGCCAGCAAAGGCTTTTCACTGTTTCTGGCTCCTAAGACACACCGTCTTTATGTGCATGTTGAAAAGAGATCTGTGGCCACCCAGCAGCATAATGCATCCGTGGGAGCGTGCAAGGCACCCTCAGGAGACCACAAGGCGTCTTGCTGGAGGACGAGAGGTCCCACTGGAAGGACCGCCTGATTAACCCGACCAGGCGTTGTTCCTTGCAGCTCCACCTTGGCTTATAAACTCACTTAAGAGGAAAAATGAAGAGCACTTCAGGCCCATGAGTCCGCATAGACTGTCCTAGTTACGTAGTCAGCAGCCTTAAATGCTAATAGCACTGTTAAGTACCTGTCCAGTCCCTCTTAACAGGCTCCGCCTGTTGCATTTAGAGCAGCCCTTGGTGGATTTGTTCATTCAATGCTCAGCTAACGCACGCGGGTTCTTTTATGGAAACCACTTAGCATTGGAACAAAACACAGGGCAAATCCTCCCTGCTGTTTGCAATTTTTACTTTGTGGGGGTTTTTTTAACTATTTGACCCTCCAAATACTGGAAGGCCAAATCCTCCACTGGATTGAAGCTGATCTGGATTTACACCTTCAAAAGAACTGAGCTCGGGAGGAAACAAGATGAGGCAATGACTTTGATATCGTCTGCCTTCTAAATCTTGCAGCTTTCAGCCAGAAGGTAAAATTTATTCTGTGCTTGGCTCTATACTTGCTTGTTTGTTTGTTTTAGGCAGTCGATTACGAGATGAACAGAGCTTTCATGCTGACAGTGATGGTGTCAAACCAAGCTCCCCTGGCCAGTGGCATCCAGATGTCCTTCCAGTCGACAGCAGGAGTCACCATTTCAGTCACAGATGTCAACGAAGCACCGTATTTCCCAACAAACCACAAGTTAATCAGGCTGGAGGAAGGGGTGCCTACGGGGACAGTCCTGACGATGTTTTCAGCGGTGGATCCTGATCGCTTCATGCAGCAGGCAGTAAGGTGGGAGACCAGGCAGCCAAGTGAGCTTGTGTACAGGAGGGGGATTTCAGCTGCAGAAGTTTGGGGAGCAAAGCAGCTGAAAGCTAATTTACAAACTAACGATGTGATATGAGTAGAATGCTTGGCAGGGACTGGCACCGTCAGTCGAGAGCTTGCAGAGTATCCTGCAAGCTTGTAAACTCGCAATCCTCCCCACTCCAGGTAAGCCAAGCTCTGAGCAGCTGGGTCCAGGAGGGCAGACAGAGTTGGATCCCATGTTACCGGCGTGCAGAGGGGCAGTTTGCAGCTTCAAATGCAAGCAGTCGATAGCAAGGGGTCCCTGTGTTGTTACAAAGACAGAGGTCAGGGCTGCACTGTACTAAGTGTTTTGTCTCTGCCTTGTCAAGGATGCTTTGACCTATGTCGTTCATGCACTTTATAAACACAGAGGTTTAGAACAAGGCAGCTTTGTTATTTCTGTTTTACAGGGGAGGAAACTGAGGCACAGAAAGGGCTAGGGCTAGATTTCCAAAGGGAATGACTGGGATTTTTAATCACGTCTTGTGTTGCTTCCAGAGGATTTAGGTTCAACCTGGCTTAAAAAGCACAGTGCGAGAGGAGCTCTCAGCCCCTTCAGAGCAAGGCTCGCTTGGTTACAAACAGCTGCTGAACAGGCTTTTAAGATGTTGTTGAAAATTGCCCGAGCAGTCAAACACCCATGTACATGCCGTGGGCATTTGATTTTTATCTGACTAATGCCAGTCCATATAAAGCACCCCAGCAGCTCTTGTCTGCGCTGTAGTCAGCCAGATTTGTTCTGACCTTCCCTTTCCATTCAGACCCACTGCTAAACCTAACCTCCCCGTTAGCTGCTTTCCCTATGAATGGGATTCAGCTGGCAAAATTTTAGCCTTCTAAAAGTCAAATGTTTGATCTAAGCAACTTAAGATCGGATTTAATCCATGCTGCAACCGGGAGGATGTCAAAACACTCACTGTATTTTGTCCCACCCAGGCAGACTGGGGATTGAATCCACGGTGCAGGACCCCAGCTCGCACGCCTTCGCACCGGGAAATACATTGGCAGAAAAGTGTGTGTGAAAATGAGAGTCCCAGTGACACCTTTCACAAGTATTTCAGCCTCTGTCTCTGCAGACAGGAAATGCATTTCCTGCTCTTGGATACTTCCACATCCACAGAATTTTGTTTCCTTTTTACTCCCAGTCTGTAAGGACTGCAGTATTTTTGGCAAAACCTGAGTATACGATGTGACCACAGCCAAGGCCACTTAAACTTACATCAGTTGTGACATTTCGTGTCGGGAAGAGTTTGAAGTATTTCACCTGGCACAGAGCTGTCTGGTCTAGAAAATGATAGTTTATTCACTGCCACATCTTGTTGTCTTTAGACAGGTATTGCGACTTTTGAGGAGCGAGACCATCCTAACCAACAAGCCAGTTTTTCTTATATTCTTTTTGAAATATTGGCCTTTGAAGGGTCTTTATTTTCCTGACGTCTGTACCAAGGCTGGTTTTCACAGGAGAGAACAGCTCATTTTTGATTGAATACTCCCTGTAACTTGGAGGTGGATGATCTGTAATCCAAACAAGCATCTGCCGTTTCTGGGAGAAGGACCGGCTCTGCTGAGCCGTTCCTGTCATCGCACAGTGCATGTGCAGCGTCTTGTAAGACTTTCTGTGAATATGAACAGCCAACTACTTCAGTTGTTTTTTCCTAGGGCTTCCAGGACACACATTTTGTGTATCCACCAGCACTTCATTTCCAAACCCAAGTACAATCTCTCTTACCCCCTTTTCATCAGGACAGCTGAATGCCAAGGCTTTGCAAGAAGCAGCGGGGCATTGTTGGGGTCCTGTCTTTGTGAGCTATGGAAAGGATATTTCATTTTTTCTTCACAGTTGGCATTGGTGAGTTAGGAAAAAAGATACCCAAAAAGCTAAGCCTACAGATCCATGATAAGCACTTCACAGAGAGCTGGTCCAGCTGCTGGAGCCTTGCATACAGTTTTCAGTCTCTCTCTAAATAGTCTCTGATGAAATAGAGTTTTTACAAATAGAAGATAAGGAAGCAGGAGCATCTCCAGTAAGGCACAACTTGGCATGGTCAATGTCACACCTCAAGTTATCCTCATTAGCCACAGACATATTCACAAAGCCAGCTTTGAAACTGGATCCCTGGTCATTTAGCAGAGAAAGGGCAGGAGACTCACAGCAGTCATATTAAAAAGAAATGAAAACATCCCAAAGAGTCTAGCTCCATGAAATGTAATTCTTTCCTTTGGCAGGGGCTTGTGCAGCTGTGTGTTGCTTTCCTGCTCACATAGATTGACTCAGCTCAAGTTTCACTTTGAGTTTCAGCTTCAAACAGCCCATTTCTGGAAAGGGATATTCACCAGAAGCCAGAAATTCTGCCGCCTGCATATCTAACTACAAAAAAAATTATATAAAACTATCAGCAGGTCTGAGTTACCCATGAAATAAGCTCAGCTTTTGTTTGCTTATTTCAGTAATTTATATTTTGGCCATTTATTAGTTTCCAGTTTAGGTAATAAGGGTCTATCTGCACTCAAACTGTACAAAACTGAGAGGTAGAAATCAAAAGCAACAAATAAAATAAAACCAAGAAAACAAGCGAGTGAGAAAGGTAAACAGAACATGTTGATCTGGAGAACATGGAAGAAGTTTGACCAAAACAAACCATGCTCATAGCTGGCTGCATAGGACATGAACAGACCTGGGCTGTGAGTTGACTGAGTAGCTGGGAGGCGAGTCTGCCGTTGGGTCCTTCCAGCCTGGGGCACGCTGGGGACTGCCAAGGGGACCCTGCTGTCGCTGCTCTCTTCGAATCTCCCACGTGCATAGGATCATCTTACCTGCTATTTCAAGGACATACAAAAATGTTTCAGGAGAGCAGACCTGAAACTGCTTCACCCTTGGGTCCACGCCTTAATACAGCTGTGAGTTCCTATTATAGTGTTCCCAAGGCAATTGCTGCTGAAGATCTGATTCTGATACAAAAGCGTGGCCTGAAAACTGCCGTTCTTCCAATGTGGTATTTCCCAAACTGTTGTTTATTAGCGATGGGCAGAAAACAAGAATATCCATGGCTTTAGAACAAGAGCTATTTTAGGAAGGGCAACATTAAGAGGAGGAGAGAGCAGGAATCTATCCTCTAATTCAGACATACGAATGCAGTGGTCATTGCAGACCCCATTTCTCCTTGGCTGCAGAGACCTCAGGCTATGTCCACTCCCAGCAGCAGGAAGCTGGCATGTAAGTGGCACTTAGTGGAAAGAAAAACCTTTAAAATGAAAGAAATAGAAAAATTGAATAATTGTAGGGGTCAAAAACCAGATACTCAATTAGCGTTTTGTTTGTCAACAAAACCAGTTATCCAAAGGTCCTTTGAATCATGGGTCAGGAGTCCAGAAAAAACCTTATTTCAAGCAATATTAAGGATATGTCAGTGAAAAGACTACCATGTATTTATTTCCTTTCTCTGTAGATACTCTAAGCTGTCAGATCCTGCAAACTGGCTGAACATTAATGCCACAAATGGTCAGATCACTACTGCTGCTGTCCTTGATCGAGAGTCAGACTACATTAAGAATAATGTCTACGAGGCCACATTCTTGGCGGCTGACAACGGTGAGCCCAGGCTTCACATTGTTCATGCTTCAATAAGACTCTAATGTGATGCATTAAGAGAAATGATGCCCTGACAGAGTTGTCAGTATAAGTTATCTTTTTCCCAGGTTTTTATGGTCAAAAATGTGAAAGTGGGACGGGAAATTGCTGGAGTAAATTAAATGTGCACAGTATACGGAGAGTGTTATTAAGGGAAAGGGAGGGCAAATGGAAAATCGATTTGGGGAGTTCAGTGTAGTGGTGTAGCCTGAACTTAAAAAAAATATCAAAGGGATGTGCTCTCCAAGGGCTGCTGAACACACCAGTCCTGGTAATCGTCCCAAAGGCGCTGATCAGAGCGTTCATCAGAGGAAGCCTTCCATCAGGAAACCAGAAATAATTGTAGGGGATGGCAGGAGGGTATTAAAAATAAACCAGTCCATTGAACTGCTGTGGCTTTCATGAAAGGTGTCTGTCTGTCTGTCATCGGAGCTAATCTCTCTCTGTCTGCTACCGTTTCCGAAATGGCCAGCCATCATCAGACCGTCTGGATGCTGGTGTACTTCATTATCAAAGTCGCTGAGGCCAGTACAGATGTTCTCAGGGAGAAGTCCTGTTAAGGCTTCCTCTTCTCTACTCATTAAAGATCACACAGCACTATTGGTCAAATTAGCACTGTGAACCTCTGCGCTGGCCTCCCTCAAGGGCAAGCAGTTCATTGCTGCCGCCCTGGATTTCTCTTCCTAATTCTGATTAGGAGGAGTTGATGACTTTTTTGCTAATCATACCTAGATGTGGCCATGTTGTTATTTCACTCTTCAGTTCCTCCAGTTGGAAAAGGCTCTGTGGAGGGCGCAGTGGCTTCCCTGGGCAAGGAGAGGGCCTTCCTCCCTCTCTCCCACCCTCACCTTCCCCCTGCAGGGTGCTGAGCACTCACATCAAACCAGAGCCAAGCTTCAGCACCAAAATTAAGTCTAGGCTTGGCTGTGAGCACCTAAGTATATGGCTCATGCTCTATAGGTGCTTTCAGGACAGCGTTTGTGTTAGGTCTTGTCATCCCACAAGCTGAAGGGTGCCATGCCCATCATGAGCAGATACGATGGTCCTTGCAGGGCTAATGAAAACTTACTTGCTCTGGGGTTTCAGGCTTCACTTCAGTCATTGCATCCTGGGTCACAGGGGCAAGGCAAACTCATGAAAGTGTTTCCATGCTGAGTAGCAGTGCCAAGAAGCAAATTTTGCTCCTTCTTTGTGCCATCAATGGTAGAACTGGTGTGGTCCCACAGCCCCATTCTCAGCTTCCCCTCTGTGAAGGCAGCCAGGGCAGTGAAATCCAAAATAGTCTCAAGGTGATCTAGAAGCATTCATCTGCAAGAGCCGCAGGGCAAAACAGGTCAAATGAGTTGGCCAGGGCTATTCACAAAAGCAGTGGTAGAGCTTGAACCCATCAAACTAATCCTCACCATCTGACCTTGCAGATCCCGGGCACTTAGTACAATGTGATTTGGAGTTAACCCCCTTCCTTGGCTTCAGTGCTGATGCTGCAGTGCATCAGCACCTCCACATCCATCATTCAGCAGCTCAGAAAGTGAGGATGTAGATAAGTCTCTTTATTCTGAAAAATTAATCTATCACTGGTATATTGCAGCCATTAAAATGCACATAAAGCAACACCTTATTTAAAATTCTGTCTAGAGTGCTTAGGATAACAGCTAAAGTTTCATCTAGGCTAATAGACTCTTTCCACATTTCTCCCAAGTTCCAGGTTCTCCGGCATCACATACTCATCAAAGAAGGGCTTTGGATCAGGCGTTGGGGATTTTTCTTTCTTTCTTGAAGAAGCAGCAGCATCTTGTTTCCTTGAAGTTCTTTTTGCTGTTTTCAGTATATGATAAAGAAGAAGTTTAGCCAATTACTCCTTGGACATGCTCTCTTTCTCTCCCTGGGCTACAGTGCAGAGACATTCACTTTAAGAAAAGTCTTGGCTGCAATGTAAAGGGGGGAAAAGAGGAATCCTAATCAACAGCCTGGTTTCCCAGGAGAGAGAGGCTCTTGGATCACACTGTGTCTACACGAGTGTGGAGCCTGGCAGTGTTTGAACCCTTCAGCCAATTTCAGCCAAGCTCACAGGGAAGCTGAGAACTCAAATATGTTCCAACTGGTTTCATAAAATAAGGAGCTGAGTAGGGGAGAGAGACTCTGTAGCTGAAGGAAGCAGGGTCCCACCCCTTCCTCAATATCAGAGCACCCCATGGGAACTCACCTTTGGGGCCCAATCCTGTAGGAAACCAGGCTGCATTAGTGGCCCTGCATGCAGGTGCCTGCACACAATGGCAAGAAGATGCCGGTTAGCCACAGGCACAGTTTACTTAATTTCTGCCGTGATTTGTCAGGACAGTGGCCCAAGTTCCTTAGAAGTTTTTGCACAAGCAGAATAGGAATGACTCCTGCTTGCAGCCGAACATGAAAGCCAGTCGGCTTGTACCTTGCTCCAGGAGTGCTGACACTGGCACTGTGAAAAAGGCAATGATGGGGAATTCAACAGTTAAATGTGGATGTAGCAGTCGTATATTCCTCTTTCTTTTGAAATACTGTCATTAGTATTTCAATCTTAATTTCAGGGAGTGGACCAACTTCTCCACTGGAGTCAGTGGTGCTATGGTAGTCCTCATCTCTTGAGTATAAAGTCCAATAACTACTTTGTAGTACATCAATACCTGCTCCATCCAGTCCTTGCTCTCTCCACATAAGACAGCTGAAATAATTTGAAGTGTTCCATGGTTTGTAGTACTTGGACATTTAAGAAATTGATTACTTTCCATTTCTCCTGAGACTGCCCCAGAACTGCACTCAGGAGCACAAAGAACCAAAAATACCAGGAACTGGAGCCCAACAATGCCCAGTAGCCCTACAAAACTGCATTTGTATGTGCGGCAATTGCAGGTTATTTCAGCCACATGCCAGTCAGTGCCTCTCAGGACTGCTAGTTTGCGTTCAGTCTGTCTCGGAGGTTAGAGCGTGGGCCTTGCATTCATCCCAGAAGATATTCTGGGTAACATGAAAACAGTGAAATCACTTTGCTTGGTCCCAAAAGTCAGTTTTCATGTTCAGCCCCAGTATCCTGATGGGTGGTCTGTCTCTCCAGAAACTTTCAAGGCTTATCAAAGGCATTGTTTTAGAGGGAGACCTACCCCATGCTTACTAGATGAAAGGATGAGATCAGTGGTTGAAGAGCTTATGTAGGAACCATGAAAGAAGGATTTTCAGGGCTCCTTCAGAGTTTTCAAGGCTCCCTTGAAAAATGGAGCAGAAATGAGAAAGGAACTTAGGAAGGAAAGTCTGTGGAAGCAGAAGTGTTTGAAAGCCAAGTGGGGAAGTGGTTTGTGTAACTTTATATCCAGCACTGGGAGGAAGAGCCAGGGCTGAAAATACAAACTGAAAAAAGAATTGCTGAAGCAACACTGCCTGAGAAGGGAGGCGGTGGGCAGGCCAACACGGAGCTGCCAGATATATGTGTGGGGAGAGAAATTAAAAATACTGCACCATTTCTGGGAAGGCTGTTCTCTCTTGCCAGGGCAGGTATTACTCTGTATAAGTGGTCATTAGTCAGACAAATGTGGCTCTTCATCAGTAAGGGGCTGGAGGACCAAGACTGCTGTGCTGTGGCGTCCCTGCTGGTTGGGACAAATGTAAAGGGGATGAAGAACTGTATATTGGGACATGCTGCTGCCATCGGTTAGTAGCATCACCCAGTGTGTTTGGTGATGGCTAGCTCATACCGTAGGCTTTGAGCAAGGACCTTTCACCACTAAAGCTAGGGCTGACTGTGGGATGGGCTGGAGAGTTGGGCTTTCTTTGAAACAGTGTAATAGTTTGCAAATCTAAAAAGTGGCTAGCAAGTGCTACAGTAAACGCTGACCAACGGATTACACTACTTACTTTTTTTTCCCCTCCAAGCCCTCTTCTTCCTCTTGTTAACTATCTTTCTAATGGTTTTTCCTCTTCAAAACAGCCATTACCAAAATTTGCACTAGCAGCTTGGCATCACCTCCTTGTATATTTAGAGTTTGACTAAGGACATCGCTGTAGGCTACAAATCTGCAGAACTCAACCTCCATGTTCTGCAGGAGTGAAAAACAGCAACATTAGGAGGCTTGGGGAAGTTTTAATAATACCTCTTAAAGCAAAGGACCATGAAAGTGCATTATGTCCCTAATAAGGTCCAAGGAGGGAGGGTGAAAATCCTGGTTTATTGAAATTGGAAGGCAGAGAGGGGGCTGGTCCACGGTGTTGTCATTCCCACTGCTTCTCGAGTGATGGTCATTGGTCCATGTTTGGCTCTGCCTCTCCCGTTCAGGTATACCCCCCGCAAGCGGCACTGGCACTCTGCAGATCTACCTAATCGACATCAACGATAATGCTCCTGAGCTCCTGCCAAAGGAGGCACAGATCTGTGAAAAGCCAAACCTGAATGTCATCAACATAACAGCCGCGGATGCTGACATCGATCCAAATGTTGGGCCCTTTGTCTTCGAGCTGCCAAGTGTGCCATCTGCAGTGAGGAAGAACTGGACCATAACGCGGCTGAATGGTAAATGGGGCAGGCAATCCTGAGGACATTTGGACTCTGATTCACTAATGAGGCCACGTGCGGTTTCAAACTTCCAAACTTTCCTACTTTTTTATCTGATTTTTATTTTTTAAAGCACATTATGGCTGACATTATAGACAAGATAGTTAATCAGAAATGATTTGTATCAGACCTGCAGCGTAACTCTAAGAGCCTTGGCACTTGGCTTTTTTTAATGCAGTTCATAATTATGAACAGTTATCAGTAGTGAACAGAGTATAAATCATCCATAATGGCCAAGGGGAAAAAAGCTATTATCAGTCTTCCTTATGTTCCAATGTAATTGTCATAAGCCACAATCAGGATCAATGTTCATTTCTGTGACCATAATTGCATAAAGGCAGCCTTTTAATTTACCATGGAACCAGGAGGGCTAGGTAAGTGTGAAGATTACCAGTATGTGAAGGATTTTTATATTACAGCATGCAACCACAAATGGCCCTAATTGCTCCTCTTATTGGTAGTTTCAGCAGAGGATGGAAAATATCATGGAGCTATGGGCTGGTTTTGGCTTCAAAGCTGGTCCCTCTCACTGAGGTCTGGCACCCTCTGCCAGGGGCAACGGCTTGTGCCCTCGGAGCCTGGGGCTCAGTCCCACAGCTCTTGTATTGCAATGGGAGGGAAGACCAGAAGGATTCCCAGGCTGAGCATGTCATCGACGGGCGATAGGCTTCCCAAAAATCCCGAGGTGGGCGGGTGGGCAAGCAGGTAGCCTGCGCCGTGGCCTGGGGCAGCCAAGACCCAGGGAACATCGTCCATGCTTCAGTATTTGCATTTCGTGCCATTTTAAATGCATGCAACTGGATTTGCAAATGGCATCAAGGTAGGTTAGTGCAGCACAGTATTTTGCAAAGCACAGGCTGATTGTTGACCAAACTGTTAGGGCAGAAGTCTGAAGCTGTCCTGCCCAGGTGTGTTGTTGATAGCCTTTTCTTCAGGACTCAGAAGACTGCTCTGGCAGAGGAGCCCTGCCTGTACAAGTGTGGCTGCAAGGCTCTACCAGAGTGTCTGTCATCTGTCTGTCTGTCTTGGTTTCTCCAGGCGATTATGCCCAGCTTAGTTTACGAATCACGTACCTGGAAGCGGGTGTGTATGATGTGCCGATAATCGTGACGGACTCAGGAAACCCCCCCTTGTACAACACATGCGTCATCAAAGTGAAGGTGTGCCCGTGCGACGAGAATGGCGACTGCACCACCATCGGGGCAGTGGCTGCAGCGGGGCTGGGCACGGGTGCCATCATCGCCATCTTGATCTGCATCATTATTTTACTAAGTAAGTACCGCAGGGGGTGACACTGCTGGGAGACGTCCTGTCCCCCATTGTCCCATTTCTATACGTGGTATTTTTCAAGAGCCGTGCAAGCTCTGTGCAAAGGAAAGAGCCCGTGAGCTTTGGGCTGTGGGGGGTGGTTCACACATCTGCATTTGAACCTCCTTCACTGCAGTGTCAGCAAAACAAGCTAGAGCACTCTCTGCATGCATTGGACTTTTCTTTCTAAGACTTCCAGTAGCTTTACAAACATCATTACACCAGACAACATCTTGTAGGCAGTGAGTGCAACAGGATTCTCCACATTTTGGAGGAAAAAGTTGAAGGACTTGTCCAAAATCCTGTGGCAGGCTCCCTCATAGCTCTTAGATCCCTGGCTGGCTGTGGATATACTGGTTCCCAGCACCAGATGCACTAGTTATGAGAGTCTGGCTAGTCCCTGGCAGAGCCAGTGCATAGCTGTAGTTTTCTGGTTGTTCACAGGAAAAGAAGAATGGTAGTTATTCCCATTGCTTGTAAAATGACAACAGATTGGACAATCGTGGTGGATTGTGAGTGTTTTTAGAGGAAGGATCCCCAGTTTGTCAGGAGCACTGGAGGGCTGGAGGTGCATCACAGAGAAGGGCTGGCCATCCCTTTGCTCGAGGCAAAGCCATCCCTTTTGCCCAGCAATGCTGTTAGTCCCAGGCTTTCATGAGCATTACCAATAACCATGTGTGCACACACTTAAAAATAAAAATGATATCATTATAACTTCAAGCAGGAGTTGGCACAGTAGGAATAGATAAAAATGAGTGCTGAAATGAACAATGAGGTAAATATTCATCAAGAAACACAGGATGAAACCATGGGACTCCCATTAAAGCTAATGGGAGTTATGGTGCTAAATCACATTTAATATTTACCCCCAATGTGTTTAAACAGAGAACAGACAGAGCGACGTATGCTACAAATGTCACCTAATGTGAATATGATATGGTACATTACAAGCATGGGTCATCTCTGGGCAAACATCCACCCTCCTGGGCCAGTGATGGGAATGTATTATTGTATAATTGATTTACCGCATCAGCCTGGAGAGCGAGCAAGAAAACCGGGTGTTTGGGTCCCTGCAGTCCCCACTCCTCATCCAGCCCATCTGAGCCGGTGGAAGCATCCCATTGCGTAGCCATTTCTGTCCTTCACTGGGTGTGGGGTCCCAGTAGCAAAATGTTTTAGGCTGCTCCCTTCAGCAAAGGCATTTGTTGCGAATGCACCACAACTGCACACCCAGAAGAAGACGTGGTGTTCGTCAGTCCCTCCACGTTTGGTACGCTGGAGTGTGCAGGCATGCTGCTGCCGGTGCGCTAGAAGTTTGCACTGGAAGCCACAGAGGTGATAAAACACGAGACTTCTTTTCGCTACTCTCATATAAATCCAGTGCTAAAATATGATATAAACAGTTGAAAATCCTATTGACTGAAATTAACTTCAGCTGAAGGACATTTGATTTAGGAGATTCCTCTTTTCATTTTCAGATACATTATCCCATTTTAAATTATGGTTTTTATTACAAAAGCTTATTTTTACATTCATTGTAATTCTAATTGACTTTTTTTTATCTTCAAGAGCTGCAAAGCACTGTATCAGTGATGAAAAATGTAATTTGCGATGAGCAGTTTTCCAGTTACATCCTTCCAGTGTTTTGCCTCCTTTCTATCTGTTTTATATCATGACCTCTGAACAATAGCCTGGAAAAAGGCAGATGCGGGATTTTTTGTGCTATTTGTCCATTTTAGAGTCAGCAGGTCAAAGTTTTATGGCTTTAAAAGGAAGAAGGAGCAAAGGGACAGATCTGAGGTTGCTCAGGTGAAGGAAGTTTCTGGCTTTACCTTTGCTCAAAGGTTTTTTCTTCTTCCTGATACCTGATGTATTAGCTGCACAAATAACACATTTAGAAGAGCAATGCAATAAAAAATTGTGAAGGGTGAAGACAATAGATTTCAAGGAAAACTACATGCAGAGTGAAAATGGGTCTAACAGCAGTAATAGCACTTCCCATTCTGCAGAATGAATAAAAGGAAGGAGAGTGCACTACATCCGCTATTGACACTTTGAAGGTCTTTTTTTTTTTTCAAGGTAGCTGTAAAGGCGTTAATGGCACAGTTTTTTCCACAAGTGCATGAAAAAGTAGCATTTAAAAAAAAAAGGAAAGAAAAAGATAAACCCTGGTAACCATTATAATATTGTCTTTGTGGACTAGGCAGGTATCTTGTTGTGAGAGACTTGAAAAGGAACGACGAGAAAAGGACTTCAATAGTCTGCTAAATAGCTGAGGTTTTATATTGCAGATAAGAGTTACATTTTCTTTCCTTTTCTTTTTTCTCCCTTGAATAG
Organism: Ciconia boyciana; assembly: GCF_034638445.1. NCBI lineage: Eukaryota > Metazoa > Chordata > Aves > Ciconiiformes > Ciconiidae > Ciconia > Ciconia boyciana. Next base: position 4,390,382 of record NC_132947.1, on the reverse strand, counting down.
ATCTAGGATAAGCATTAAAGAAATGCTGAACTATCTGAAAACAATTCTGTTAGCTGGCAGGCAGGGATGGCAGCCAGTTGGCACACAATGGCAGTAATTAGCTGTCCGGTCCTCTTCTGCTCACTTCACTGAATTCCTGTTGGGTATAAACGCTTTGGTGCTGAGAGAAAAAACTCAGATCCTCCTAACCACCTCCCCACGCAGTGGGGCTGCAGGCTGGGCCGCCCACCAGTGTCCCCAGGATCTGGTCTCTTCTCCATCCTTGCCCTCGGTGAAGTGACGCCAAGGCTCCATGAAGAGGCAAAGGGAAAGAAATCCTGCAAAGTATGAGACGATGGGGAACAGCAGCTGCTTGTTCTCCTTACGCAGCTAAAAAACACAAAGAGAGTTTGGGATCTTACATCCTGCCTGGGTTCGGTTGTGTTGGCTGCATTGTTTTGGCACGGTCAAGGGTTAACCTAAGTGAAATGAACCTGAGCCACACGTTCCCACCTCCACTGTCCATCCATCTCACCCTTCTCCTGCAGATTGCCACCTTTCTCCTGCAGATTGCCACCGTCACAGCTTTGTGTGTGGCTCGCATGGAGATCAGAGGGAAAGCAGACACGGGAAGGCGTAACTGCATCGGATACCCAGACTTAATTTCATTTTTTATGGCATTATTTGCAGCTACTGACTATGAGTATGAAAACTGACATATTAACAGGTTCTTGAAGAAGACAAGGTCTGGTTGCCTTATGTTAGTGGAGACTTAAGTTCCTAGAGCGACTTCCATGCAGTAAGTCACAAGGAGCGCACAACCTCTGGGACATGGGTGGCCCTTTGAAGAAGGAGGTTGTGGAGCAGGGAGCCAGCGTTCCCTTTGGGTAAAGTTGTTTAAGTGGGGGGAAATTTCTCATGATTCAAGAACTGTTCATCTCTCTCTGTTACAGTACTGAGAGAGATTAGCCAGGGCCTGGCATGTAAATGCTGGTGCCTGAGGAGATTGGCTGTGTGCTACCAGATTTGCTCTCCCTTGTTCTGCAAAGCTAGCCTTGCTCTCTGAAAGGATTTCAAATGATCTTAGATCTGCTTTGCAAGTCGATGGCCAAAGGCATATGCTGATATCCTGGCTAATGTGATCTTGAAAGTCTAGAAAGCCTCCCTTACTTACCAAAAAAGAGTATAAGTGAGCCCAAGTGGGATTATGGGACCCAGTATTACCCACCATCCCCAAACCAGTCTTGCGTGGCATACTGCAGACAACAGCAAAATGACTGCCATGGCCAGGGCTCATGACCTGAATGGGCATCGCTGTGTCACACTGGTGGAACAGCTGCCCATGCAAAGGTACCAGTCATCTGTGCCTGTTTGCTTCTCAGCACCTCTGTAACTCTCTTTCCTCCACCTTTGTTTTATTCCCCTGAATAAAACAAAGGTGGAAATGTAATCCTGAAAATTCAGGATTTAGATCAAATATTTTCAGAAAGCATCAGTTTTCATACTTTCTGTTTGCTTTTCCTTTGATTGTGTGTTTGACTTCTGATAAACGTCAGCTCAGCCAGCATTCGTGATGGATCTTAAAGAAGTGTTTGTAATGGAGGCCTGTCACAGTACTTGCAGCTCTCACTGATCTCTCTCTTATAATTTAGAACATGCAATAGGATAAAATTTTATTCCTCTTACTAGCAGTCAGTGAGACTCTCCATAGCGGAAGAGGGCAGGTGAGGCATTAGGGCATGCCACCGTGCTCTGACACACGCAGCTTGGCCTCACGCCGTGTGAGGTCCTGGCTCACCCCGCTTCTTCTCCATTACAGCCATGGTTCTGCTGTTCGTGGTGTGGATGAAACGCCGAGAGAAGGAGCGCCATACCAAGCAGCTCCTGATCGACCCCGAGGATGACGTTAGGGACAATATTCTGAAGTACGACGAAGAGGGAGGTGGAGAGGAAGACCAGGTGAGAAGAGCCCGCAGGTCGTGGCCAAGGAGCAGCTGTGCAATCTATACTCTCAAAAAGGCAGAAACCACATTATTTTCACTAAAGTACTTGCAAAGGGTTGCATTCACCCTTGTTTATGCCCAGGCAGCTTTATTGGCTTCCCCAGTGTGGCATGGACATCGGTGAGAGCCAGCTTAGGTCCAGCATGTCACTGGGACACTCTCCTGTGCAAACTGGACCATGCAGGGAGGCTGGTGTTACATGGATTTTGCTGCCCCCTAGGCCAGCTTCCTGGGGAGGGACTATAAATCAATCTCCTGACACTCATGTTCAAACAATATTTCTGCTATTTTGGTCATTAAAATTGTATATTTTCCCATTCCCCATCAGAGATCTTGGTAAAACCAGCTAGCACCTACCACCCTCCCCCAGACCTGCGGCTGCAGGCACTTGCCTTCGCTTGCTTAAGCCTAGAGCTTCTGTGGGCTTTCCCTGCATTTATTTAATCGTCTCTAATGTGCCTTTAATTTCTTTTAATTTCTGGATGTGGTTTGTGAGAAATGTCTAAATACATTTGGGGATTTTCTTTTTCACCACAAAGCGTACAGTGGCAAAGCTTTGCTTGGTGACAAAGCCCTAAGCCACAGTCTGCCTGAATGCGTCAGCTTTTCTGCGGTGGCTTCTTCTTACAGACACCGATGCTGATGTTGCGTGAAAACTTCCCTGGCCTGCACTCCTGGGATGTGCTGTCCCTCTGCTACGGATGTATTTCCTCAGCTAAAATAGCAAAGTTTTGTCTCTCGAGTTTAAGTCGCTGGTTTTTTATTCCTACCTAACACAAGTAAAAAGCCCGTGACACTCTCAAATATGATGTTCACACGAATTATGTGACTCTGCATCATATAATGGCTTTATTCTTGCTTGCTTAAATGGACTGCATGGTTCATGGGTCTGGGCAGCAGCTGCTGTGTGCATGGCTGGTGTCAGTGAGTCCTAAGGTCAGTGGTTGGGGCTGGTGCTTAAGGAGTAGACAAAACCACTGCAGCACATCCTGCCGTGGAGGTCCCGGTGGCATCCGAAGGCGAGCGGGCGAGCCTGGTGAGAGCCGCCGCGGGGGAGCCAAGGCAGGGACTTTGCCCAAAACTTGTGAAGTTCTTATTCAATGGAAAAATCCTTGCAATTAGCATTTCTTTTTTCTTGCCACTGACAAGTTATTTATAAATATTGCTCCTGGAGATTCAATCATCCCCATATGAGCACAAAAATAGTTTTACCAGTAGAACAAAGTACTGTTATAAGCATTCAAACCAGCTGAAGTATCTGGTTTCAGGCAACTACACCGTAGGCTTAAATATTTTAGAAAGGATTCGTTAAAAATAACAGCAAAGGAAGAGCAGGAAAACAGCATTACCTACATGAATACATTTTTAATGAAATATTACCTGGTTCTCATTCCTTGATAGAAACCTATTCTGTTGGGATTTTTCACAAGCAGAAAGAACATAATTACTTTGAAAGGCCTACATGCATAAATGCAATACATATTTTAATGTTTTTATTTCTGTACAAATGTAATTGCAATAATATGTCTACCAACATTGTGTCTTTATATTATATTACATATTTCATCAAAAAATTATGCACATACCTATCTATGCACACGCAAACCGAAGCCAATTTTTTATCCCAAAGATTTAGACACCGTGTAATGGATTCAGAAAGTATTTAAATATTTGATTTAACTTCTGTTTCAAGATACACTCTTAGGAGGTCAATTGTATGAGCAACTCAGAGGTCGGGTTCATCTGTAATTTAGATAGTTAGAGGTGCTACATACCCAGGGATAAGATTTGCCGTCGAACTTCAGCTGAAATAGGATTAGACCCCTTGACTTGTTTGTACATTGGGTGAGTAGATGATCTGAATGAAAAGCTCTTGGTTTCACCCTGTGCCTTTCCATTTGTCACAGGATTACGATTTAAGCCAGCTCCAGCAGCCAGAGACCATGGATCATGTGCTGAACAAGACACCTGGAGTCAGAAGGGTGGATGAAAGACCTATTGGAGCTGAACCGCAGTATCCTATAAGACCAGTAATCCCACATCCAGGGGATATTGGTGACTTTATTAATGAGGTATGTTCTGTAGGGTGTCCTGTGTCACGTCTTAAAAGCTTGAGCAGCCAGCTAACATCAGCTATGCAACGTTTTCCTGCCTGCATGGACCAAGTGATGCTATTACTCACATGAAGGAGTCTGACCAAAGCCAGGGGAATGATTGGCATGAGCAAAGGATGCTGGACTTGGCCTAATAAAGGCACCGAGCCTGTAAAAAGCCAAAGCGCAAACAAAAAGCTTAAGATTTCTGACTCGTGGATATCACAAACACCATGCTTTTCAGCATCCGGGCAGTATAACCTGATCCCGCTCTCTCTTGGATTGCTATGAATACTGCAGTTGCTGTCAGTAAACATGTTGTCTGGACGTGGACAAAGGAGTGTGGTCCTGGTGGGGAGGCGGTGGCAAGGCAGCTGCGTGGTTTGCTTAAAGCCAGAGGTGCCATTTGTGGCTCCTGGACTTGTAATTATTTCACCAATCTGTGTCTTCCCCTAATAAGCTCTATTTGGCCTAAAACCTCAAAGAGTTTGCAGAACAGAGAGATTCATCTTGGATCAGAGAGGGTTTCTTTATGTTATATTACCGCTTGCACAAATATCTATCCATTTAGTATGTCTTGTCTCATTTTTAGTTTTGGGTGATTGAGTGGTTACAAACCAATCAATGCATTATTTCCTCCGAGACAAAACACACCATCCGTTTCCTAAGTCAGAAAAATAAATGTTATTTAATTCTATTATTATATCCATTTCCTGCTGTGCTTTTTCTCATTTTCATCATTAAAATTCCTTCTTCCTTTGATCCTGCCCAACCTTCATGCACACATTTACACACATGCATGCACGTGAAGACTCGCTCTTACACATGCTCTCTCTGCTATTCATTGCAGTAAAACCTGGTCCATCTCCCCACGCTGAGATTGGGGTTTATGAAGGTGCAAATGCAGAACATTTTGCTTTGTCATAGGTTTATTCCACTAGGCTTTTCCTGGTGCTGGGCTGCAGCAAAGCAATTCTTTTTCTCCATATCCCAAGGCCATTTCTGTGGCCTGCCTACAATGCTGCCCACAACGCACAGGCACAGCAATGCTTCCCAACCCTCTCCCCAGGATTTCACACCCCAAGTCTCTCCTAATTGCAGAATTTTGCTAGGAGTGATTTTTTTTTTCCCCCCTAAAGGAATCAAAATTAAAATAACGGGTATTGGTAGGAGAGGAAGGGTGCTGTTCATTCTTTCATTGGCCAAGCTGGAAATCTTAACAGGCAACCCCAGAAAAGACACACTGTCCAGACCTGAGAGCTTTCCAGATCCAGAGCTGGATCCTTGGAAATAACTCCCCTCCTGCTCCATACGGCTTTTACAGAGGCGCTGGGAGTTAATGAATCCTCTGCTGGGGGTAGCCGGGAGGGCTCCAGCCCCGGGGGGCATCTGGGCACAGGGAAGCCCCAGGACCCTCATTTGGTCCCCATTCTCATTTAGCTTTTCACCATCCTCTTTTAGCTTTGCTGCAGGGATCCCAAGCATCCCACCAGCCCAGACCCTTACCCAAACACCCTTCCTTAGCACCATCACCATAAGACCCCATGGCAGGTATTAACGCCGTGTGTTTGCTCCCCAAGGGCCTGCGTGCGGCGGACAACGACCCCACAGCCCCCCCCTACGACTCCCTGCTGGTCTTCGACTACGAGGGCAGCGGCTCCACCGCCGGCTCCGTCAGCTCCCTCAACTCCTCCAGCTCCGGGGACCAGGACTACGACTACCTTAACGACTGGGGGCCCAGGTTCAAGAAGCTGGCGGACATGTACGGGGGTGGCGAGGAAGATTAAACTGACCTCACGTTATTTAAAATATAAAAAAAAAAGAAGAAGAAAAAAAAACAATTTAAAAAAAAAAACAAACCCACAGACGACAACATTAACAAAAAGAGCCGATGCAGAAGCAAGAACTGTACAGATGTGGCAGCTTTTTTAATTAATATCCCCTGCTGACTGTATTGTTATTTTTAGTGGTGATATAGGAGGTTTCTTTTTTTTTTTCCTTTTTTTTTCCTTTCCAGTTTTTTTTTAGAATATTGAGCTGTCTCGCATGAACACTTGTCTCTGCTGCAGGTTTTTTTTTGTTGTTTTGGTTTGGTTTTTTTAATGTCAGCTGGGATATTGCTCGTTTATCTGCTTTATGACTAAAGAGAGTGAAAGGCACTCTGTCTTAACTTGAATTTCTTAGAACAGAAGCACTGTTTTTAAAAAATATATATATATATATTTGAAAGTGCCTTTTGGTGCATGTATCAGATTCCCTTCAATCTCAGGAGTGATGAAAACAAACATACAACCATCCTGGGCAGCACTCCCTGTGACCCTAAGCCAGTTCTAGCTGGGAAGGCGTTAACAAAAAGGAACTGTGGAGATTGTTTCTTTTTTGCCTTTTTTTTTTTTGAAGGGGGTGACTCATTCTGGGGTGGTAGAGGATGGGGAGGTCGGGGGTGGGGGGAGATGTTTGAGTCGAAATCTTAACAGCCATCTTTAAGCCTCAGCAGGTGGTGAACTAGTCATCATGTTGTATATAATTCAGTGTTATCAGATGCAAAGTACCGACTGGGGGCTCTGCCGTCACCTGGTCACACTCAATGTAGCTGCATAGAACTATAGCATTGATTAAAGCCTTTGGTTATTGCAACAGAAATCTCCGACAGCCCTTGCCTAAACCCTACAAAGTAAATCGTGAAATGACCAAAGGCCCATTTGTTTGTTTTTATGCTATCGGCGTGTTTTGGCTCCCACGACCTCTTGAGTGCTGTAACTACAGCTGGGTTAGGTGGTGGTGTCCCGCGGCTCCGAGGACGAAAGCCGATTTTTCCTCGCGTAAGGCAAGGGTTTGTGCAGCAGCTCCGCTCGAGGCCGGGGCAGCGCTAAGGGCAGGACGAGTTTATCAGCACTTTTGCCATCCGTAAGTATGAAGTGAGTCTAGTACAATATTAATGCCTTGGAGCATTAGTAGCCAAAGCTCAACAACATCGTGTAACTCAGCTAATGTGTGTCCTTTCTCTTTGATGGGTAGGCGCTGCTGTCTGTAGTAAATGTCTTTTTTGGAGAAGAAGTGCAACGAGGGCCTATTAAGTATCTTGTGGTTAATATGCTCAAGCATTGCCAAGTAAGCAAGAGGTTTTGCAGCATCCAGGCGTAATTCAACATCAGTATTATAAATGGTAGCATACTACCTAGTTTATATGTAGGGTCAGTTTAACCAATAACAAATAGTTATTAGCTTTTTTTATTACATTTTTCCTTTACTGATTTGGACTAGTGGGTTTATGTCTAATGTTTGTAAAATGATTTAGACTGCATGGATGTGTAATATAAACCACATTTAATGGATTATGAGCCACTTAATTAACGTGCTATGAAATCTTGGATTACCTGTGTTTTATATTCTGCAGACGATTTTGCAGTGGGTTCGCTACAACTTGTAAAAGTGCTTAGATATATTTTCATTTAAATCCAAGAACGTGCACAGTATTGGAAGGTGATTATCCAGGGGATAATCGCGCTTTTTTTGATATCTCAATTAATTCTCAAGTTGAATGCTAAGAGTTAAAGGGGGGGGGCGGGGGGAGCGAGCGCGTGCACGCGAGAGAGCGGGAGAATGAGAGGACGAGAGCTTGCGGTGATGAGTGGACGTTGTTTCAGAGGGTATACTAGGCTGCAAGATCGTCTCTATAGATTTTTGAAATGCTCCTAGTGCATTTTATATTTCATTGTATCATATTTTCTATAAAATGCAATTTCTGTAAATTAATGAGCATTTGAAATGTGTCTTGTATGAAGTGGAATGTGGTAAAAGTCTGCCCGAGGGGACTCCAACGTTACTGGTATGTTATTAACTACCAAGGATGCGATCTTTCTTTTTTGTCTTGGTCGGTCGGTCAGTCAGTTGATGGGTCAGTTTGGCCTTTCACGGCTCAGAGAGTGAACACATGCTCACCCAAGTTTCTTGAGGAAACCAGGAGGTGATGGCTCAGACCTCGGGAGGGGGACAGCTCCGATGGCAGCAGCAAGGCGAGGGCGTTGCGCCACGGACACAGGCCAGCAGCGTGCGCCTCAGCCGGGTTGGAGCACAGTGCCTGGCAAGCTGCCGGCACCTGACGCCTTCCCAAATTCCTGTTCTGTAGTTGGGAACTCGGTCATCCTGTGTGACCACTATGAAAGTCTTAGTTTGCTTCTGCCGTGTACTGTCCACCTCCTCCTGGCCGCCCTTGGCAAACCTCGCAGCCCCTGTCCTCCAGCCGCCTGGCATGGGTGGGCTGCATTGCCCTGCAGCCTCTGCTCTTTACCCACGGCCAGTCTTGATTCTCCCCCTTTTCTTTGGGAAAAGCCACGGGCTGGAGTATTTCACCATCTGGGCTTTGCACCTCCACAGAAGCTGCCCAGTCACAGCAGAAGTAGTGAATAATAAAAAATGCACTTAGTGTTTCTTGCTGATGACTGCCCGTCAGTGTTTTGTGTCCGTCACCATAACCTCATCACCGACTCGGGACAAGGATGTGGCTCAAGAGCTGGGGCGATGCCGATGGTTGTCCATCCATTGGGTTGCTGCCGCTGCCTGCCGGCTCCGCGCGGCTCCTGGGATGCTCGTGTGGATCCCCCGATGCCGGCCAGCCAGGTCTCCACTGTAAGCCATGCCGTGCAATCTACCTGGCACCGCTTACCCGAGAGCAGTAGCTAAATCCCTGCTCCAGAGCGCTTGGTGCTTGATGTCTGCTGCGGCTTTGGCTGGGGTGACGGATTTCAGGTAGGGAAGGGGATGGCAGCAGCGTGGGACGGCTGCTGCGGGGCTGGGGCCGGAGGCTGTAGGGGCCGGTCGGCAGCGTGCATCACCCCGCTGTCACCCGGGGGGACGTGCCGTGCGGTGAAAGGAGCCGCTTGGCCGTGAAGGAGACGCTGTCAGGCTTCAGCTTGTCTAAACATTTCAGGTTTTTAAGAACATTTATGCAACCTAAGTCAAACAAAACTGTTTGAGTGATTAAAAATAAACCAACCTGTTTCCATTGGTGACTTTTTTTTTAAATCAGCGGATATTTTTTCTGCAGCATTTGCAATCCAGCCATTCCAACCCCAGAAGCCTGTAAATCAAGCCTAGTTTATTGTCTTTTGACCCAGTTCTGCTCAGTCTCCCTCTGCAGGACCTCCTCTTCCTCCTCTTCCTCCTCCTTCCTGCATCCTCCCCCACTGAGCTTTACAGCCCCACAAGTAGCCGCAGCATCAGGCCCCTTTTCTCGCAGTGGGATTGGCAGAAGGTAAGCGAGGAGCACATCGAGCAATGAAAATAGATCACTTTTTGCAAACCTTTTTGTTTGTCAATATTACTTATGGTTTGTAGCCCAGCTAAGAAAACTCACGTTAATCCAAGGGTCCCATTGAAAAGGTGACTGTGCCGTTGCTCTGTCCCCCCACTCTGATCCTCGTGGATGTGACCTGGCATTGCCATTTGCAGCTGGAGGTGACAGTGGCTTACAAGGAGCCGGCGTGGGGAAACAGCAACTTCGGCTGAACATACAGTCACCGTTTCTTCTTACAGGCCACAGAAGTGGTTAATGCGTTGAGACCAGAATCCTTCCTCTCTGACTAATCTGACTAAAGCATTAAACTTAGACTAATTAAAGAAGCGATGCCCACACATTTGAGCCCCCACTCTTTGCACACCATGAGGTGGTGGCGAAGGACTCGCTTTCAGGCAGGTGGAAGGGAGCCCGTCCCCAAAATGCCAGTGTCACACCCCGTTACCCCCGTACCCCATAGCACTGCCAGGGGACACCACCGCAGCTCTCTCTGCCGTCTGAGGGACAGGGACAGTGAGCTCCCAGGGCGTCGGGCACACGTCCTGTGGCCTCCCTACCTCCTAGGCATGAAGGTTGCACATCCCCAGGCCAGGGCCCGTGCAGGTCCAACGTCACTGCTGTACCCGCAGTCGCCTCCGGCAAAACGTGGCCCCGCAGCCTCAGTGCAGCCCCCGTCCAGTCTATTTATTATGTAGCCTGTAAATAGGGAGAAGCATCGGTCACAGAAATGCTTTGCAAGGCAACGAGGAGATTCAGCAGGTAATTAATGACAGTAAACAGGCAAGTCTCTTCTAGGTGTCCTATGTGCTAGTCATAGTTTTGCTTCTGGTTTTATGTTTTGTTTTCCTTTTTTTTTTTTCCTTTTTTATTGGACCAGGCGATGCCGTTGGTGGTTGTAAGGTGGGGGGGAGTTTGCTCCCCTGCGGCTGAGCCACTTTGGGTCTCTTTCAAGGGGTTTTTAGGGATAGTCGGGTCTGAATCCAGCCTCCAGGAGTAAGTGGGAGTTAGGAGATGGCTGTATCACCTGCAACTGCTTCGCATAGGGTAGACGTTCGGGCATTGGAGAATGGTAATGGTCAGTGCAGGGTCTGTACAACACAATATGCCAAGATTGCAACTTTGTTTAGTCTCAAAAAAACATGTTAAAGGTAAAATACGGGACTTTTATTTGTGATGTCTTTTGGAGCTCTTCATTGTAAGTGTGAAAAAAAATGTTGGGGGGGGGAATGCTGTATAACGATGAATGCGTATGTTTAAAACAGCAGCTAGACAATGTAGGTGTCTCCCACGCAAAGTTAATTCAGTTTCATGGGGAAAATAAAAGTTCTCTCCAGTACACACCAACCGCATATACAATTGCTCACACAATGTGTACATAATGTAGTTAGTGCTTGAAGCTACAAATCAAATAGGGGAAAAAACAACAACATATAGATGTATAATTGGAGCACTTTCTCTTTTTTTTTTAATTTTAATTATGATTTTGCATGTTTCCTTTTACGATGGAGAAGCTGTGTAGCAGCCCGCATGACTGTGGTTGTTCTCAAGGAAGACTTCTGCTGTTCTGCTGTATTCACGCTGAAGCGCAAAAGCAGTTTGCGTCCGTTAACCCAGTTCAAAAACCTTTTTTTGTAACCGTCAACAGCACAAATATTTTGTATTGTTGTTTGTACCATTTTTGTACCAAAAACAAAAGAGGAAAAAAAAAGGAAGAAAGTAAATGTTTTCAATGTGTTTTTAGTGCCACTGCAATCTTGGTTTCCAAACTGAGTAACAGCTTTGCTGATTTATTGTGTATCAAAGCTGAACTGGCGCACTGACGCCTGGCTCCAGTGTAATAAAAATAAAGTCCCCCTTTTGAATAGTCTCACTTGCCTTTTTTTTTTTTTTTAATTTTTGGTTTTTTTATTCCGTTTTCCTTCCCCACATGCACACCCCAGCTCATTCACCGCTAGCAGCAGACTTACCCTTGCAGTGAGCCAGTAAATGCTGGCCTGGTTGCAGGTGTGGGTCCACATACACAGACATCAGTGGGGTTTTTGGAGATCCCGGGTGCTTCTGCGCTTGTCTAGTGGTGGGAAATTTGCATTCATTAAAGCCAGAAGCAGGGCTCGCCCTCAGCCCACGTAGCTGTTTCGAGCAGCGAGGAGGCGGTGGTGCAGGTTCCTCCCATAGCCCGGTGCAGACGCATTTACGCTGTGCTAAACTGTTGGTGCAAGTCACTCGGGTGGTGATTCCGCTCTTGCAACACAAGATCTTCGTGCTTTAGCACAATGCAGGCACATTCAGGGGTCTTTACTTGCTAGCACGTTGGTAACTGCCACGGCAGCTGCATCAGGACATCCAGCCCCTTCGCCTGCCCGCTGCCCTGCAGCTCGTGCACGTGAGCTGCGAAACACAGAGCAGCCAGCCCTTTTACTGCCAGGGAACAGGAATGGTTCAAAAAAGTCTAGGGAATGAGTGAGCAACCTGGACCAGCTGATGCCCGGCGGAGGAAGCCTGAGCTTGCTGCTCCTGGTCGTATTTCTCCTGCATGTGCAGGAGCAAAGCCACGACTGGAGACACTGCTGTGCGCGTAGCAAAGAGAGCGTGCAATCTCCTTCACGTTGGCATTACTGAGTACGGCAGCACTTCTCTGCATGCGCCTCCTTTAGGGCCATCGGCTTCTTGCTTTTCTAAAGCTGCTCTTCCCAGTGATGTTTCACCAAGAGCCCTGGGAGGGGGCACGAACACCCTGCTGCAAGGCTGAGCAGCGATTGCCTGGCATGCGATTAGCAATTAGCACTGGCAGCGAACGCTTGCGTCATCCCGGGGACATTTGCAGGGCCTGAGCGGATAGTTGGGTCTCCATCACCCTCATCCCAACATCAGCCCACATATGCCACGAGTCAGCAAGAGGCCTCAGCGGGTCCCACACTCACCTGGGGCTGAGCAAGGGCCGGGAAGGACGCGCGATTCCAGCAAACCGTGGAGCTGTTCCAGCCGAGCATGCGGAAAGCAGCGCTGCCTCATTTTTAATAAACATTAAGATGAATGCAAATCCTGTACATGGCAATTTACTTCCCCCTGGAGTCAACTAAGAATATTTTATTGCTAGTTTTGCTAATTCTCAAGCTGTTCTGTTTCTTAGAATTATCTTTAACTACTGAATAATGCAAGACTGTTGCATCACAAATATTAGTTTCTGCTATCTGTTGAAGTCTGGGCTCTCATCATCGTGGTATTAGGCTCTTATCTGCCAGCAGAAAGTCTTGTTCCTCCAATGATTTAGCTGCGTGCTTAACTTTGACCATGTGAATAGTTTTGCTAAGCTGATGGAAACAGCCATCCTCCCCTAAATCCATGGACTTTTGTGCCAAAATTAAAAATAATAACATTATTACAGTTATTATTATAGGCTCTTGGGTTGGGTTTTTTTTCTCCCAAGTCAAAGGCAGATGCCAGAATTTGCAGTAGAATTTGGTTCAGATCAAACTGAAGCACACAGGGTTTGTTTATTTTTCTCCATAAATTAAATAACTGAACTTTTCTTCATTTTCCAGACTAACACCCCTGTGTTGCCAAGACCTTTTTTCCCCAAAGATCTTCTTAAATAGAGAGCAGTTTTTTAACCAAAACCCGAGTTAACAGACACATTAAGCAGTTTTAGGTAACAAAAAAAAGACCAACCAGAACTCTATATGCAATATTACACTACTGTCAAAACAGCCCCCGGGTGGGGGCGGAGGAAGCATTGGGAAGGTTAAATGCTTTTATTAACCTGTCTCCTTTCTCAAAAAATTAAAAAAAAGAATAGATAAAAGAACCCAAAGTCCTTTTTTTTTTTCCAAATTCCTTCCACGTATAATGAAAAATTTGCTCGGCTGTAACTAATGACATCGTGAGGTCCTGTGTGTGAGCAGGAGCACGCTGCAGCTTTTACCTTCACAGTCCCTCGGCGTGCACATCCCTTCTGCCCAGCGTTGGCGTGTACTGGTGCTAACAGGAGCCCTGAGACTGAGCTTTGCCTTCTTTCCCTGGATGATGATGATGATGATGATTATTATTATTATTATTATGCAAATTCATTCTGAAGAAGACCCCGTGATCAGCTCTGTTGCACAGCAATCCGTCTTCCTCTTCCAAGCAGGGTCAGAAGTGCTGCAAAGGACCCAGATGCGTGTAGGACAGACAGGGGACACTGGGACATATGGACACCTGTGGGAACTGTGTGCCCAGCTGAGTAGCTCCTTTGACTAGTTACCTTGAAAATAGCCCTGGCGCTTCTTCCAGCCACAGCAACAGCAGCACCCTGCCACGCACACTCACTAGCTAGAGCAGCAGCGTCCCTCTCAATCCCGGTGTAAACTGAAAAGCACTAAGGACACGCGAGAGTGCCCCAAGGGCTTTGGCACTACTTGCACGGGCTCTTCCCTCTGCTCAGTCGGCAGCGATGCTTGGGTTATTATTTACAACGTCCTCCTTTCCCATACAGGGCAGATCCTGCACGGGGAGACAGAGTTAATGAGACATTAATTTGTACGTTGGTGCAAAGCAGAGAGGGCACTGGATGCCAAGGGGAGGGGGGCCGGGCGCTCCCAGCCTGAACCCTGGAGCCTGGGAGCTGGGATTCCCCACCCGGCGGCAGGGACGGATCAGCTCCCGAGCAGGGAGAGAGCCGCAGGCACGCTGGGACGGACCTTTGCGGCAGAATCGTTTCACAACAGCAAACGCTCTCTCCTGATAGAGCTGTAGGATTTACCCCCCCTCCCCTCTCACGATGATTAATGTATAGCTTCTCTACACTCATCTCAGCACCACAGCACAATCCATCTCCCCTGCTCTTTGCCTCGCCCTCCCCCTCCCCACCTTCTTTTTTTAATGAGAAAATATTTTTTTATTTCTTTTGCCACAATGTTTTTCTGCGAGCAGGGAGGCAGCGGCCAGGGGTGGCTGTGAGTAAATGGCAGAGTCTCCTTGTGATGGGCACACGAGGACCAGGCTGCAATCTAGCACACCTCAGAGCAGTGACAAGGGCCTCATGTGATGGGCAGGGCTAAAAAATAAAAATTTAATGCCACCTCCTGGCTACTCCCGCGTTTTTTCTGACAGGCCATGGCTTGCTGGCAGGTTTGCCCTCCCCTCTGTTGCCCACCATCCAGCCCACTCTTGATGGAGATAAGAGGAGTGGAAAGAGGATGCCTCAGTCGACACCTTTCATCCGCCTCTCGGGAAGGTGGTTTTTAAGCCAGGCTAACCCAAATGACCCCAAACCTTTTCTGAACTGCCTGAAGGCTTTGGTGAGCTGCGCTGGGTTGACAGGGTTGGAAGGGGAAAACTTGCTTCAAGTAACACCGTGGTTTTGCGTTAATTAGCGACCCGTTGGCTTTAGGAAGGGTCGTTTCCACCTGCAGCGAAAGGGAAACTGTCCCTCCCTGGCTAATTGGGGATTCACACCCCGGGGCCGGGGTCTCGCTGAGTGCGGGGCTGTGAACCCCAAACCACACACCGGCCCTGCCCTGGAGCCGAGGGTAAAACTGGGGGGGAGCTTTATACACACGGCTCATAGTGGGAAAGGCAAAAAAAAGGATTAGTAAGACCTAATGAGATATTTTAGTGCCAGTGCAGGCTCAGGCGCTGGCTGCAGGGTGCCGCCCGGCAGGCTCCGGCACCACTCGATGGACACTGGGGAGGGGGTGTCAGGTCTACCCCCAGGAGTTATTTTTCCCTGAAGGTGTAAGTCAAATAAGGGCAGGAACCGTCAGCATGGGGAGAGCCCCGGCCCTGTCCGGGCAGGGGAAAGGGGGAGCTGCCCAAGCCACTCCCCCAGCCCCCCGCTCCCCGCAGCCCTGGCGCTGGCTGAGGCTGTGAGCCCTCCTGCATCCCCCTGAACACCGCTCCTCCTCCCGCTCGGGGGACGTGGCTGCCTGCTGAAAGGCCTGGTCACCGAGCAGAACCTGCACCTCCTGCGGGAATTTAATTTAAAGCAGCAGCTGCCGTTAGGGGCATTTTTAGTCATTAAATCGCTCCGTGTAGGATGCTCCTGGTACATTTTCCTTGGTGAGCAAGATCCGATGCCGTGGACTTCCCTGGTGCTGGATGCTCGCTTGTCATGTACACCTTTAAAAATCTACCTTTAGATCTGGTAATCAAAATATGGAAGAATCATCATCTAATGCTCAGCGGCTGTTAAACCGAGTCGGGCAGCCCCGCGCGATGCTCGGGCTGGGAGGTGAGATGGGAAGGATGGAGAGCCGGGCTGGCCATGTCCAGCCAGCATCATTTCAAAGTAGTTCAGACCTCCCTTGGTTTGGAGAATTAGCACAGCCTCTCCGGTTTATGCTTATCCTAGCTCCGTTTTAGCCTCCCAACACTTGCAAATGTTTGCAAATATAAATCAGTGGGTTAACGCTTACCCCAAAATAGCGGTTTTCCTCTGAGAGCTTAAAGTCTCTCTCTATCTGTGCTGGAAGCTGCCAGAAGTGGATTGTCAAAAATCCCTGGGAGGCTGCAGAAGAAATAAGGTAGAATCGGGTCTCTGTCAATATTTCCATTCTTAATAAACCAGATTTATAATATCCGAGGCCGCATGGAAGCTTTATCACTGAGTACATAATGGCTGCGCCATTAACCTGTGCTATCTATAGCTAAACTCATTACTTTATGAAGTACTTTGAGTTACCTTGGAGTACAAAAGGTGACATAACTAATCCTGCTCTGTGAAATCCATATTGATTGGAACATAACCGCCAGGTAATGCGAGGAGCATTTGTAGCCCTCTGCAAAAACTCTCTTTGAGCGCTCGTTGCTCCACGCACAATACCCAGCTCTTTGCATCAGGGGTTTAACAGCCCGTCACCGGGCTCCCTGGCCCAGGCAAGGCGGGGGTGAGGTGCCTTGCCATATCCCGCACAGCTTTCCCAGGGCGGACGTAGGAGGTGGGATAAAAACCAGTGTCAGGCAGCGCTGACGATGTCTTGTGCCAGTGAGATGGCGATGTTGGTGCTGTCCAAGTGCTTTGGGTTTGGTCGAAGGCAAATGCTTGCTGATTGTTTAAAGCTGTCGGATACATCTTATACCTTGCAGACACCTTGGTTTGCAGCCCGAGCTTTCCAGAGCGCACGCTGTCTTGCAAATGCCTATGATGAAGTTGCTAAGGCAGTCGCTCATCACTCAATTACTACAGCTGGGGTATCAGTAAGTGCAAATTAGACATATAGCTATATACATTTATGTGAAGACTCACTGGCCTGTCCCTTCTAGCTGTTCCCCAGCTGAGGTCCCTGGCACCCAGCTCGCAGGCTGCTGTACATTTGTCATCATGAATCTCCTTTCCCATTGCACCTCGAGAAGGACCAAGTATCTCATTTTAATATAGCGCTATTGATCCCGAGAGCTTAAAACAATAACCATCGTATAATCAGAATTCACAGTTTTCCAGGAACTACGATTGAGTTGCTCTTACCATTTTGCAGAGACAGAAAGAAATTCAGTGCCTTGTGAAAAAGGCACACGAGGCCCCGGAGAGGAGAGGACACCAGAATCCAGCCCCACAAATGGCCCCGAATCCCAGATCTTGGACAAAAAGGAAAGTATGTCAAGAAGGCAATACATCACATTTACTATAGTACTGTCTAAAATATTTAACTTTTGAGTACATTACCAAAGTGGTTTCTTTTGACATTACATTTGTGCCCTTGTAAAAGACATGCAGCCGAGAGTAAATATCCATCCCAGAACAACCAAACATCGCTGCAGCGCAGTGGCCGCGTTGGCTCGGGGGACCCAGGACAAGGCTGACATGAAATCTGCATTACCTCCCGCTCCTGAGGAGGGGCCATCCCAGGTCTGGCGGTGCGAGATGCCCCCACCGCCGCGTGCCACGCATCATCACAGCCGCCGAGCCCTGGCTGAGACATGCTCCTCGGTACCTCAGAGCAGGAAAACACGCTTGTACAGGAGACTTCTGCTATTTAAGTGCTTTTGATCAAAAGCGTTTTATCATCTTCCCTGCCTTAATGCAAGGAAATGTGCAAATAGAAAGCAAGGCTTTACTGCAGGTATTCAGCCCTCTGCAAGCTGGCAGCTCCTCGCCTCCAAAGCTTATAATAAATAGAAGAGGAACAATCTTTCCCTTGCTCAAAATGGTTCACTAAATATTTCACTGAGCATCTTGGTTTCTTGGTTTTCCATTTGTCCTGCTTCAGTTCACTGCTTGTCGCTCCCGTTTGTTCTTATACTGCTGCAGCCGCAGAAGGGCCCCGGTGTCACTGAGGCAATTGCATGCGCAACAGGAGGGGGGGGACCTCCTCAACTTGCCATTTTGCAAAGAAAACACCATTTCAGCACAGCAACCTCCTCACAAAATAAATAAATAAATAACCCAACCCCAAAACAACCCTATAAAAAACCCCACTTTTAAGCAGACCTAGCAAAGAACCAAAAAAGTGAGACTTCAGATAAACTGGAAATGATGACCAGCCGTTGGGGGAGCCCTGGCCATGCCACCCCTCTGCAGATGGAAGCTCAGCCCCCATCGTCGGGGCTCCCTCCTTCTCCGAGGAGGCTGCAGTAAACCTACAGACTTCAGCCCAGGCAGAAGAGGGTTTTTTTAAGAGACAATCTCCATTTCATTGCCTAGGAACAAGGCAGATGAACAGCCAAAGGGCCAAGGCCAGGCTCAGCCTACCTTCTGCAGGAGTGTATCAGGGCATGGTTCTCAAAGCTCACTTTTCTCAAAGCATCCTAATAAGCACGGCCAAACAATGCTGAGGCTCCTTTGCGGGCTGAGCATGGAGCAGAGGGCAACACTGGGTCATCTCCAGAAAGGAGATGTCTTTTTAGCAGGGTTTCTTAAGAAAAAGCAGCCTTGTTCTGCCTGCATCCTCTTCCCCTGCTTCCCTTCTGCTCCACACAGACCGTTGAACTCGTTGACGAGGAGCAGCTAAATTGGACAGAGCCAGAAAGATAATTAAGTCCCTGCACCTTCTGTGAAAAATAAGGGGCCAAAGGAGAACTTTGTCAGCTCAGACGCTTCGTTCAAGGAGCAGATAAAGCAGAATTTATAGAGGCAAAAGAAGTCTCCATGGCAAAGAGACCTTAAACCTGCTCCAAACAGGAATAAAACCTCCAAGAGGACTTGCAGCCAGCTACAAGGAACAATGAGGAACCCAACGTCTCTTTGCATTGGCACTTGTGAAACAACTTGAGATTACCATCCAGCATCCCACCAGGTGCTCAGAGCCCCACGTTGCTGCTGGAGAAATAAGCCCCGTTTTCCCTGGGAGCGAGACGCGGTGGCACGGGGCGTCTGGAGGAGCAGCGTGTTGGACCCCGGGGTGAAGGGCTCAGCGGGAGGGGAGCAGGGCAGGACCCAGCAGGGCTGATCACGGCCGGGCGGCCCCTGCTCTGCCAGCTGCTCCCCGAGCTGTGAGAGGGCTGCGAGGCCATGGCCCAGGGTATTTCAGATGCCTGAAAATCATCCCATGGGCTCCGTCCTAGTTATTTATAGGAGCTTATTCTTGAAAGTCTCAGTGGGGATTGGAGCCCTGCTATGCTAAATCCTATACAAACACATATTAATAGACCCCAGACAAGGCTTGCTTCTCAAGTTGTGATTTAAAGTCCATGCAGAAATGGCAAGTCAGAAGCAATCCTTCCCCGGGAATGTGCTGCAGACCTCAAAATATTCATTGTCGTCTGTGTCTCTTTTTGTCGTGGGTTTATATAACTCTTCTCAGAGTGAGTTCTGGCCTAGGCAGGGTGATGCCAAGGCACCCGAGGAACACACTCGGTGGCTGATAATGTAATCTCTCTGCCCAAGAAATGCAGTTTCCTGGTGAAGACAAAGCGGCCAGTGTGGGCTGGGTAATCCTGCACAGGCAGTGCGCAGCTGCCCGCTCCCGGGACAGCCTAATGCTGCTACTTGCAGACAGCAGGTCTTTCGGACTGATTGCATTATAATTTAATCCATCCTTCAGCGATTTTAGCTCTCAAGATTGTTGTTATTTTACACCTCAGCAGAAGTTCATGAGGAACAAAATGAGGTTGCAGTCCTCTAGGGGAAGCTGGCAAGAGTCACAAATCCATCTTTGTGGAAACAGATTTAAGCTTAGGTCCAAATAATTAGTTCTTTACCCAGGCCTTAAGCTAAGGAGTCGGTGAGTTCATCTGCAGAGGCTGCAGAATAACTTCCTGGAAAGCTGCCTTACGCTCACATTTCTTTTGCACACTCATTTATAAAGCGGAGGTTCAGAGCGGGGCTGGACTTGGCTCAAAGTCAGGAGCCACAGCATGGTGCGGACAGGAGAACCGAGCGCTCCTGCCTGCATTGCCAGGAGGGGCTTTTGCATGGGGATCAGAGAGACACCCTGGCTCTACATTGAAGCTCATTTGGATAAAAAGCTTTTTCCCCCCACCTTCTGCCTTCTCCAGGCAGCCTCGCGCTGCTGTAGCACGGGGGGATGCCTGGTGCCATCGGCTCATCAGAAGGAAGTCCGGCAGAGCGGGAGGAGGGAGGCTGCACGCACCGGGAGCTGGGGAGGTCCAACTGCCTTCCCGGCAGCAGATCTCTGCCTTTGGAAACTCAATGATGAATTAACAACATCTTTGGCACCTCTAATCAGAGACACAGCTAAGACTGTCTTGTCGGTGCAAACAGCATGAAAGCCTTGGGCGATAGCAAGTGGAGTCATCCGTGTCCTCCCATGAGTTCTTCCCTGCTGTCCCCCAGCATTTGGATAACCTCTTTGTGGGGGAGTCCCCGATGCAGAGCTGCTGTGGACTAGTGAAATGCTGGGCTTTAACTAGGCTTTAGGTTATTGCCACAGCATCCCTGTTCCAGACAGCCAAAGCAAAGGCAGGACTGAAGGATCCTCCATGCACCAGCCTTAGTAACGGCTATATGCTCAGAAAAACATCATTTTTCATCATTGCTCTCCTCCATCACAACAGTGACCGAAGCTCTTCAGGGCAGGAGAATGTAGTGAAATGGTGCCAGGGAAAGAAAAGATGAAGGAAACCATCTCCTGAAGGCACGCAAAAAGGAGGAAATCAGCACGACAAACAGAAAGTTAGCTACATAAATTTCTCAAGCTCACGAGGCAGGATAAAGCTCAAACTTCCCCTAGGCAAAGAGTAAAAGGCTAAAAACAGTCCCATTACACTGAGCCACTTAAAGCCATTTGAAAGATAGCGGCGGTTCCTACCCGTCAGATGGCAGCTGCACGGGCGGGAATTCCCCCTCGCGTTGACCGACCCTTGTTCCAGCAGCACGTGCGGCAGGACTTCAGCTCGTGGGGCTTTTACCCCCCACCATACACACGTTTTTCCCTCTGCCCAGGAGTCCTGCTCAGCTTTGCAGGTGGTTCCTGCACAAGGGGAAGAGCTGGGCCTGTGCAAAACTCCTGCCATACCACACACCCCCTCGGAGAGCCCCTCATGTTGGCCCATCTTTAAGGCCAGCCCTTTGGTCTTGAGCATCAAGCCCTGCGTCATGGTGGAGGAGACATGGGCTGAATTTGTCTCTCCCCACCCCAAATCCCAGGGAAGACCCCAGCCCCCCTATAGCTGGGGAGCTGCTGACCCCCCCCCGGGCATCACCGGGACCCGGGGTGTTTGCACCCATGGGGACACCGGGCGAGTGGACTGGGCCACCCAACAGCCTCCAGCACCCCTTTTGCAAAGCGCTCTGCTCCCTTCCCAGCCTCCCAGCCCCCAGCTGAGCCCTTCCCCTCCAGCAACACAGCAGAAAAGTCATGAGAACCCAGCAGTCCCTCTTTCCTTCTCACCTTTCCTCAAATCCAACCAGGACATGTCCCACCAGCACCCACCGCCCTGCTCCCCACCACAAAGCTCCTCTCAGAGGCTTTCCGAAAGGGTGGAAGATAAATCCTTCAACCCACACACGAGCTTTAATTCCCCCCTTGCCAAGCTGCCAGGGAACATAAACCCACCATGCTCACCATGTGGGCTATCATGCTGGCCAGGGAATCTGTTGTGAGCCGCAGAGACCTGGCAAACTCAGCTCATGCATCGTCCCTCCTGCTCCCCATCCGATGGCCCAAACCCATCGGGAGGCATTTGGAAACCCCAAGCCTCCACTCTTCCAGCTGGGAGGAAGGGGAGCAGCAGCCGCGTGGTTCAGGAGCCATGGGGACATATTTCTCACACTGCCGCTGCCGAAGCTGCGCGCGGGAGAAGTGATGGCTCTGTCAGGTTCCCTCTGCCCGCAACCGGCTGAGCTTTCTCTTATTTATTCCCTGCTTTAAGCTGCAGTGTGTGGCTGCAGAAGCATTTGGAAGTTTGCGTAAAGGTTTTATTGCTTCATTTTTAACCTCTGCACAAATGTCTACATCATTAGCTTGGGTTTTCCCCCCCACCCCGTAACATCCTCCCCTCCACACTTTTCTCCTCCTGGCCATCTTTGTGCTCCTGCCACCTGTCAAGCGGAGCAGGATGGGGAGCTGGGGGGGGAGATTTATTAGTGCTGAGGTTGTTTTGCTGAAGGAGGGAGTTGGTCCAGGGTTTTTCAGTACCACATGCAAAGATGTGCATGCACAAGGTCTGGTTCTCCACCACGCACTTCATTCCCATGTCTTGACACCTCAACTGCAAACAAAACTGTTCCAGTCCCTCTCCCACAGCCGGTGTGTCGGTGCAGGGGCGGCAACGCAAAGTCATCGCACGCACACTAGTCTCCAAAACCTGCCCGCTGAGTGATACCTGGCACACGCAGCCCCATTTCACCATGAAAGCAGCAAAGCCTGGCCTGGAAAGCCAAAGCTGTTACCAAGAGCACAGCCACCGCTTCCCTGCTCAGTGCCTGTCCTACGGGGTGGGGGGAGCTGGAGGTCAAGGATATGCAGTTATCCTCGACCCACCAGGCCATCTGACGGAGAGCAGACCTGTGACGGACCATGACTAAGTCCCAAAGCTAACAAACTGACTTGTACAGTGCATTACCACTTAATTATGACACCCTGATTTAAATGCCCACCAGCGTGAGGTTGTCCACACCATGCCACTTGGCATGATAAACCCTACAGAGCAGCAATCCTATCCTGGAGCTGGGCTGTCCCACCATCGAGGTATTGACAACAGCCCCAGGGAGAGCCGGGGCCCCCTGCCCCGAGTAGATACTGTGGGAGATGCAGCCCCACCTCGGCAGCGAGGACCCCTGCATCACCTTCATGCATTTTGCATGTAATCCATCGCAGCAAAGCAACCAATTGCATCTAGTGCAACTGAGGGGTTAAGAAAACACAGGTGCTGCAAAATTTATCATACCCTGGCATTCCTGTCTGATCTCTGCGCTTGTCCACAGGCGAGAAAGAAGCAGCACAAATTTTCTTTTTCTTTTTGAAGATGCGCTTCTGCAGCCCTGGGTACACACATTTGCCATTTCACCCTCATCCTGACCGGGCTTGGCCCCTCTTTTCTGTCATGAAAACATCCCATGTCCTTGTCAGCAGGTCTAACCCTGCAGCTGGGCACACAGCACACAAGGACATGTCAACTCAAACCTCAGCACAAAAAGGGTCCTTCCCCTCGCACGCCTGCGGTGACTTGGCATTCCAGTAAGCTCTTCACACCTTGGACTTCAGAGGCCAGTTTGCTGCCACCAACGGCAAAACTCACCCCCCAGGAACAGCATGTTCAGTGTTTCAGATAATCTCAAACCATATTTTCAAGGTGGGGGGTAAGATATGCAGAGCAAAATTCTTCCAAAATAGGAATCTTGCCTCTGCAAATATTAGTGATTCAGGCATCGTATCGGGGATTATCCACTGTCACGGCGTGTAGAGGGAAGATGGATTTCAAGATGATAATAGGAATGACACACGTTGCTTTTTCTCCCTTTCTGCTGACACACAATTTAGCAGTCACCGCAGAATTTTCTTCCCATTTAAAACTTCCATTTAATAGCCAAGAAGCTCATGTTAATTCAGACAATCTTTTCCACAGCGTGGTAAGGAAGGGTGTCTTTTCTAGAAGCCTTTTTTGAGTCTCGGTGGTTGTGTCTAATCAAAAAAAACCCCTCCTGTGGCTTTGAAAAGACCATGGAGTACAAGTCCTTTACCGCACTGTCAAACACCACTTGACCCAAGGTTGGGCAGAGTCAACAGTGTTTAAAAATGAGACTCTCCTAGAAGCATCTCCTCCTGAGAGGTGTCCACAAAGCTTTCTCAATCCATTTGCAGGACTGAAGGGGATTTAAGTGAGCGTCCGCCTGCCTGCCATCCCGTATCTGAGGCAGGACCCCCATGGCAGGCAGGCCAGGCACTGGTGGGGACCCCACGGGGACGGCATGGCCGGGATGCTGGGACACAGGGCTGTGGGGCTGGAGCACCAGCGGGTGCCCCCAGCTCAGGGTGGACATGCTCCCTCGGCCTCCGCTGCAAACTTCACCCTTGCAGGGCTGGGCAATGCGGGTGTATTTTAGATGCACTTCTTGGTTTTATTCCAATTTTCACGTTTCCCCTTACCCCTGACTGTGCCCCAAACCAAAGCTGTGCAGACCAGTTGGGCTAACCCCAGCCAGGGAGCTGCTGGCCCTACCAAGAGGAGACGAGAGCAGCACTGCGGCCTCCCCAACAACCCACCTCTCCCCCACGCACCGGTGAACGCGCCGTCTTGGCAGCTCCTGCCAGCTGGGAAATTGCAGCTCGCTTTATTTATATATTTTTCCAATGAAGTATAGCTTGCGGTAAGGCTAACCCACCGAGTTAACTTCCTCCTCAGTTAAACAAACAGCAAAATCATTACAAAATTATCTCCTGTGCATTAGAGTTGCATATATTCACTTATCCTATAGAGCAGAAACACGGGGCATTGCTTAATTAAAGATGTGGGTGTAGAGGCTCCAGGAGCATAGATTTAGCATGCAAATCTCTGGGCTGTAAGCATACAGCCAGCATACATACAGAGCATATTAATGTTTTGTGCGTCAAGCCCCGCTGTTTAAAAAGCAGTGGCTAGACCTAGTCTGAAGGAAGGAGCGCCGGCGCTGATTAATCCTGGGCTCTCTGCTCTTGCTGAACTTTATTTATTTACCTAAAAGCGTCCCGTGAACAGAGCTAGAGAAGCGAGGGCATCTTCACACTGATCTTGGTGAATGCCATCCCCTGTCAGAAAGCCCCTCCCTCATTCCTCTCCCTGCCCTGAAATAACTATATAAACCCAGCGTTTTCAGCTTCTTTTTTTGTACAACATAATTCAGGTTATTGCCAAGAACTGCAAATTGTTTACCAGCCTCGTGCAAACAAAGACTCCCGATCAGCCGCAGAAGCACAGCCCTGGGGCTTTCCAGCAAGCCTGAATTCTTTAATTACTTAACAAAAGCTCAGTCTTACCTTTTTTCTTTTCCTTTTGTTTGCCTGTTACCTTGGAAAACCACAATCCTGGATGCCTTCCATACCGCACGCTGCTAAAAACCTCATTTAGTGATGATTTTGCCAAAGTAGTTCCCAAGCTGAGGTTGAAGCGGGACCGAAGCCGTGCTGCGGCGGGAGAGCGGTGTGGCACGAGCAAACCGACATCGGCCTGAACTCGCCTGCTGGTAGAAGCTTCTCCTGAGCACACGTGGGTGCTCGTGCACACGCGGGCCTGAGAATGAGCATCTCCTGCAGCTGCAGACCCAGCCTGGCAGCTGCCCCGTGAGCGCCCCGGGGCATTTCTCTCTAGTTTTATGCCTTGATCTTTGCTCCTGTCTTGTTTTGACCTCCAGGACCCCAAAAAGTGTTTCGGAGAGAAGCAGACAAATGACTTTTCACCAGTGTAACTGGGAAGGAGAGCGGGTACTGGGAACGCACGGGGCAGCTCTCGCAGGCAGGGCGAGCAGTCCTGCAAAATCCAGTTCTCCTCCAACACCTCCAACCTTCAGCTCTTGCCTAACGTCTACACTCCACTGCCACTGTGGTTAGGGAAAAGCAAGGCAGGTGGAAGGTAGCTTACTAAAATTTTTAAAGATGGCTTGTTTTTTTCCATCTCAGAAAAGCCTCTAGCGCCTTTCATTGAAAAAAATAATCTGCATGTTTTTAAAAAATCATTTTTTAATAAAGAGGCAAAATTTGCATTGCATTAACTGAGTAGCAGTTCAAGGTGCAGAATAATTCACTGTCAATCTCGGGAAGGTGTCTGTGGAGGGTAAATAAGCCTCGTGCACAGCCGGTTCGGTGTAAGCTGTCATTGCAGCCAATGCATCAGTCAGGAGAAAAACATAACGTTGGCGGATCTCTGAATATATAAATAAAACATGCTTACCACTTGCCATCAGCAAAAAAATTAAAAAAAAAATAAAAAGGCTCCCTTTCTAGCTCCCCCCGCACCCCCCTTTATCTATACCACTTTGCTTTGTAGCTTAAATTCAGTTCTCAAGATCTCTGTTTTCAGACATCTCTGTTTTCAGACATTTTCCATCCAAGGGGGAAGGGACCGAAAACAAACCCAAAAGTTTGGCAAAGCTGAGAAAATGCCAACTCAGCACAGAGGGACTGCTTCAGCCTCATCCCGCCGCAGCCCCTGCTAGGGATACCCAGGGTTTGGGGAGAGCAGGAGAGGCACGGCAGGGGCCAGCTGGGGCAGGCTGAGCCCTCGGCACGCTGTCAGAGTCGTGGTTTTCCAGCCCGGGCCCCGGACGGCCACACCACCGACGGCAGCGGCATCTCCCAGCCCTCCGGCAAATAACCCCGTCAATTCTCAATCAAATCCCTGGCAGCACAGATGTCGCAGTCAAATGCAGTAAATTGATTTGCCATAAGTCATATTTACTGTCTCAGCCATAAATGTGTCAAACCCAATCTTTTTAACTGTAAATAATGCCAGAAATTCCCCTTTTTTTAGAAGCCTCCACTACAAAACCTCCAGCAGAGAACTGCAAGTGCTGTATTAAAGTGTGGGGGTGTTGAGGTTGCATTTACAAAGAAGATCTGATCCAGACAAGTTTTGCTTCATCCTCCAGGATGCACCGCAGCCAGGGAAGCCGAGCGCGAGGCGGGGCGGTGGCAGCTGCAGGATAACCCCGGGCTTCGTGCTGCAGGAAGATGAAGGTGAGGCCCCCATGCACAGAACTCCCCAGCTCTCCCCTGTAAAGCGAGGAAGGTCAGAAGGGAGAGCTGATATTAATTACTTTGCATTGGGTTTATTTATGCTTCAGCTCCCGGGGGATTTGCACACGAAATGAGCCCGCAGATGCCTGATGCTTCATTTTGGGAGGATTCAATAAAAGCACAAGGCAAGTGGCTCCAAGACGGGCTGGCAGCAGGCAGGCTGCCAGCACCTGCCTGCCCTGTCCCCACATCCTGAGTGTTGCCAGTTGTTATTTCCAGAGCTCCCCATGACCGTGTGGATCACTGCCCCACAAACAGGGATTTGGGCAGCTCATCCCTCACTGAGGCCATTGCTTCCAGCTCATTCAGTGTCTTAGTTCCCACTAAACTACCTGGAGCACCACCAAACCCAACACACTGCCTAATATTCTGCTCTACATCACGTCTGCGAGTCAAACACATCTGTCTCTGAAACGCAGTCCACGGGCTGCTGTGAAAGCAGGGAGAGACAGGACTGCAGTAATTGATGTCAAACTGCCCTTTCTGCCAGCGTTTCGAGGGCTGGTCTGACGGTACCAATGGAAATCACAGCTTAGGTTTAAGAGAAAGGTCTCCCTAAGGAGACCAGCTCCCATCCTCCCCCTGCCTATTTGAGCAGCGGTGGGAAACATCTCCCCCTGCACCCATCACCTCCTCCCAGTCTGCCGGGAGCATCCTGACGGTGCTTCTCACCTCCCCACTCCCTTCCTTGCACTCTCTTCTCTTTCCATCACTCTCCCATCTCCTCTGACAGGACCAAAGCTCTCCATCAAAACCCATCCAGTTAACCACAGACAATCATCCCCATTTCCATGGAATTACACAGGAAAACCAGGGCGTGCAGCCATGGGAGCAGTGCTTCCCTCCAGCACATGGGAAAGGCCACCAGTCCCTTCCTCCAGCCCTTCCCAGCCTCTCACTGTCCCACCACAGGTATCATGGGACAAAGCAGCACGTCCAAATCCAGCCCGTTGAATGAGACCCATGGCTGGAGGAAGCGGGTTGGTAATGAAGGTGAGTTTTCCTCCAGCTCTCTGCAGCTCAGCCCCAAGCTGAGGAGCCCTATACCTCCATCACAGGGCTTTGCCTCCAAGGTTACTGGTTGATCCCACTTCATTGGCTCTGCGTTGCCCTTGGATCCCACCGAGGCATCCATCTGGAGTCCTGTCCCAACCATGACCCATGGCCATCACTGCCGGCTGTCTCACTGGGGCTGTCCCACCAAGGCTCTTGTTCTCGCTGGCAAAGGCCATCTCGGGACAGGGTGACCTGACACTTGCTTTCACCTGGCCCAAGCTGAATTTCCTTGGGCATAAGGCAGATTCTCACAGGATCCGGGTTTCTCTTGCTGTTATACAAATGCTGAAGCAAAGCCGAGCCTCTGCTGGAAGTGCTGGAGATGCTGATGCCACCATGCTGTCCCACCACCCAGGCAGTGTTTCTGCTGGAGAGAATGGTTGCTGTAGATATCAGCATTTCGGTGCCTTCCCGACCCTCCCGCCTGCCCCCGTATTTGCTAATACATCACTGGGGAAGAGCCGGTGGCTCTGGGTGATGTGGTGGTGGGATTGCTGAGTACAGCAAGAGGGTGAACTCACCAGATGAACCGTAGCTTTTTGCATGCAGATTTCTAAGCACCATCCCAATGCGCTTTACCACGAACAGCAGCCCCAGTGCAATGCCCTCTTGCCCCCAAAGCTCTGCTTTAACACCCCCACCATGGCTTTGCAAGTGAACCATCATCCATCCTGCAACCTCCCCGCGCAGCTCTGGGTTCCCCCACATTATTAAACTGCAGGAGCCGCAGACAGGAGAAGTTCACACTGGAAATCAGAAATAAGGGCATCGCTTTGTGAACTTCCAGCTCGCTGGCACTTTCTCTGATCATTAAAAGCCTGCATCCTTTCAAGCCAAGCACAAACCTCCCACTAGCCATGCTCGAAACCAGAAGGTGCACAATGGAGACAGCAATTAGGAGCAATTGCTGCATAGACAGAAAAATAATTGATCGGTACTTCTTCGGATGAGCCCAGCGCTGGGAAAGCAACTGAGCTGGGGTGGAATGAGCCTCCTGGCCATCCCTGTGATTCGGACATTTTTCAGTTTCATACTGGGATAGTATTAAATAAAAAAGGGTCTGTGTTGGGTTTTGTTTGCTAAATATTGAAAGGTGGCATGCCTCGGAAAGCCTTGGGAAAGGGCACTCACTCCAGGTGGGAAGGATGGGGTTACTTTGTGCTGAGCAAAGAGAGTAACAACAATTTCAGCGGGTACCTACCTCTATTAATGCCACCTCCAAGCACCCAAGACGCTGCTCCAGTGGGGCAAGCCAAGGCCCGATGCATCATTTATTTATTTTCAGAGCAGGTTTTCAAATTTGCGTTGCACTCAGCATCTCTCGGGGCTTTGGCTGAGAGCCATCAGCGGCACAGCAGACCTGGGGGTCCAGCCCTCCTTGTGGGCACCCGTCAGCGTGGGAAGTCCCTCGCCTGGAGCGGGCTGGCCGCACAGAGTCGATGTTGCATATGCAACAGCACCAGTTTGTCTCCTGATCTCTAATCTACTTGGGGTCTCTACGGGATCCAAAATGGACTTTGAGATTATTAATAAATGGGCCAATAATATTCCCTCAGTTTTCTACGCTCAGCAGTGCCAACACGTTTCTAATTCAAACCCTTTGGCAGAGCTTCCCAATGAGCCAGGTCCAGGACTCCGCTCCTCGGGTCAATGAGATGCCGTATCTCGAATTAAGCTTCCTGCTTTCCTCTGCTGCATAAGACTAAAGCCAGTCTGCCATAGCCAGCCTGGCATGGGAGGGGTTATAAAACCCCAAAAAAGCTTATGCATTAGATCCTCACAACAGCAAAGCCTTTCTTTAAATCAAATAAAGAAGACAGCCCCTTCCATCCACTAGCAAAGTTTGAACTACAAGGATAATGTCTGTCACCAATTAAAAATAAAAATGTCCTATGCTAAATGATGCAGAGGGAAGATGGTGGTGGTGGATGTAACATAGCAGTGAGGGTAGAGCATGCTTGGATGCTTGATTCAATTTGGATTGAGAATTACACGCTTATCTACACTTTTTCTAAGCTAATCGGAAATTTCATAGCTTTTCACAAGTGGCTCATGGATGATTACCGAGGTACCTGCTTCCAGCTGACCCCGACAGCACCGTGGGCAGAGCAGTAGCTGGGCAAAGGTTGGGCTTGCTCAATTCCCAGCTCAATGTGGGCTCAAGGATGCAACGTGGTTGGAGCCACCACAGAGCCAGAGGGCAAGGACAAGGTCGGGCGGTCGTCCTGTCTTGATGGCACCTCCCGGGAGGAAGAAGAGGAGAGCAGCAGTCCCTCCTGCCTCTCCCCTGCCATTCCCATGCCTGGAAATGGTGGTATGGCTGAGAAACAGCCTAATGCAAACACTAATTACCCTAATTCTGATACAGTCTAAACTTCCTACGCTTGGCTTTGTAACAGTAGCGTTTCTTTTTCGTCATCCGGTTGGGTGTGATTATATTTAGGAGAGAGTAAGCGTAAGAAAGCATAGCTGAGCTGTGTTAGAGGCACTGCATGTGAGAAGGAGTTAATGCATTAGAGGCTGCTTTTGTATTTTCTTGCACCTTAGTCACTATATAATCAGACATAAATCCAATATGTAAAAGAGGCACTACATAAAAAAGCACTTGAAAGTTGCTTATAGTTTTGTTCCATACAGACAGCATTGATCTCTGAAAACATGGGCATTTCAAGGTGCAAATAAGCCTTTCCTGCCTCTTACAGGCTTTTCTAGCGCTTTGACTTCGTGTAACTGAGGTTAAAGAAGGTGTGATAGGCATTTAATTACAAACACACCGAATTCTTTTGACAAGTTCAAATGAGAGTTTGCCTAAGCAAGAATCGTTTCAATCCCAGTGCAGAGCCACCGCATGCTCTGAACCATGCACAAGGAGGTGAAGGCAGAGTAATTTAAATAAGAGTCAGGGAAAACAAATCCTTTGACTGCAAAGTTCAGCATGGAGAGTTGCTGTTTTTATACAAAGCTACTGATCTTGAGGGGGGCAGAGTTTGCAGATTCAGCGAGGGAGAAACGTAGAAAATTTGCTCAGAAGTCCAAAACACAGAGTCAAATTAATAGAGTGCAGGAGCTAACGCTTGAGTGAGTGCTGCAAGAAATAGCCGCTGAATTTTGAGCCTGAATTTTTAAATGAACTCACCTCATTTAGGCTTGTGCCTCTCTTCACATTCACTTCCCATGAATATTCAAGCAGAGCAGAGAATTCGCTGGCAGGAATATTAGTGAAAGCGGTGCCAATATCAGAGCATATATTAGCCGGTACTGGAACGTATTCACAGGAAAGTACATTTCAGAGCCATAATTGCACACGACAGCGCCCGTTCAGCAGGGCCTGGCAGTGCCCTGCCTGCGCTGGAGCTGCTGCCGGGCTCGGAGCCAGGCAGCCCCGTGGCTGAGCACCGGGGTCCAGCATCTCCATGCACACCGAGCAGCCCCGAAGATGGTGGCTGCATTGCCTGCGGGGCTGGCAGCCCCTCTCAGGGGTAGCTACAACCAAAGGGTGCAAAAACCAAGTGGGCGGAAAAGGAGGCTGCAAAATAGAACCGGGGAGGGAGCCTTCCTGGGGTGGGGACACTGGGAGAAGAGCAGGAGATATGGTCCCCACCATGGGGACGGGGACCTGATGGCCCCATTGAGAGACTGCTGATATTAATGAAGATGAAACCTGGCGGGTCTTTAGCAGACCCCACTCTCCTCAGATGGGAAGGGAACACGTTTGTCCCCCCATGGCAGCAAAAACTTATTCATAACTTGATGCCTTTTGCCCAACACACTCCAATTTCTAACACTCCAGCCGAGTGTTACATGGCAATGCAAACTGAAAACCATGAAAATATCAAGTGGGACAGGCCTATACCGAGGGCATTGGGTATTAGCTGGGATGAGCACAGCAGGACTCAAAAACACAACAAACCTGGGGGTACCAGCAAACGCAGCAGGAGCAGCGGGCCGGGCAGAGGCACCCGCTTGGCTCGGTGAGGTGGCAAAACCATCTCTATGGTGTGGCTGTAAAGCTCTGAGTGGTGGGAGATGCAGAAAGCTGCGGAGGTTTCCTACAAGAGGGAGGACCACCAGTGCCAGCCGAAGGGTCATCCTCACAGCATTCACAGAATGTGGTCCGCAGAGCAAAATTTAAGGGACTTGCTCATGCGTGGCATTTAGCGGTTGCCCATGGAGCCCATTCCCACCCCACCTCCTCCTCAGCCATCTGAAAATGCATTTCTTGCTGCAGCGGGAGGAGGACTCGTCCACCGCTCCCTTTCTTGGCAATGTCCATATATCTCAGGAAGCAGATAGCCGATGAAATACATGACACATGGAGGGAAGTGGCACTGAACATATGGCTCTGCAGTGTAATATATGCAGATAAGTTTGATTTAGACATAGCAGAGAGGTAGGTAGAGGTCCTACAATCTGTTTAGGGGGAGCCATGCCCTTCAAAGGATTTTGAGGTCATTTGCGACAAAATCAGATGTGACACAGAGCCAAGCTCAATGACACTGGTGCTGAGAGCACGGGGACGACATCAAAGCAAAATGCGGGAGATGCACCACTGTTGGGATGTTTCTGGACCACCAGGCTCAGATGGGACTTTCCCACCACTCAGAGGTCACTCTACAGCAAGGTGCCCTGCCACCGCTCATGCTAAAAGGCTGGGTCGATGCTGAGCAGCTTCCAGGGCTTTTTCTGAGCTCCCAAATCTTAAAACAAAGAAAAGCATCACAGGAGACCATGTGCAATGTCCCCACGTGTGCTGGCTCCTGCCCTGGACCAGGAGGGAGCTGATGTTGAGCCTCCAGCCTGCAGCAGGGACATGCTGGTCTGAGACAGGCTACTCCATGCAAGGTTTAAAAAAAATAATTAACTATAATAGTTTAAAACAAACACAGCAGCATTCTGCTGGTCGGCTGACCTTAATTAGACTGTGGAGTGGGGAAAACATTAACAGGAAACGGTGCCTGCCTGGAGGTTATGAATAAAATGCATTGATCTCTAAGTACCAAGCTGGCAACTCTTTGTTTGGAGGCAAACATACGATTAAAAGTAGTCCAGCAGTAAATATAGCGCAGCCCCTCATTCATCTGCTGTGGTACAGGTTGGTCAAGCACGCCTCTGTGTTCAGTGCAGGACCACGGGTCGGGTTTATATAGAAGCTTGTGATATAATTGTCCTTCCTGACCTCAAAGCTTGGGTCTGTGCAGCCATTGATGTCCTGCTATTGAGGCAGAGTGAGATTTCCTTGCAAAATCCCACTTGAACTCACAGATGCCAAAATGGGGAGGCCTTAGCTCACCTGCCTGTATCACATACATATCGCACCTTGTGTTACCAGCAATCTCTGAGAACCTCACGTGGTTCCTTGCCGGTAGAAATGCAGCCACGGTTTTCTCAGTGCTTTTATTCAAGCGGCCTCGAAGCCCGGAGGGTCAATGCAATGTGCCAACATGCTTTGAGGTCACCCGGGGCTAGATGGAGCCAGGTATTTAATACTTGCTTATTGCTGGTCTGGCTATAAACCGATTCTCCACAGAGCCAGGAGTTCATTATTGGAGTTGTTCGCTACAATTGCGTTTTCTGGGGCACGGCTGTGAGAACGAAGGTGAATCACTGCAAGAACAGGAGAAAAGAGGGTTTCAGTGCTGGTGCATCCCCAGGGCTCTGCAGGTGGCTTCCCCAGCAAGGGATGCTTGCAGTGTGGCACGTGCATCATCTCCTTCATCCCACACAGCTTGGGAGCGGATTTCCCCTGTAAAGCCCCTTCCTCCCTATTACCACACGTCCTGCAACACATCCCCAGTTTTGTTCCATTTGCATTTAATGGCACCGTGATGGCTGGCAGCATCCGCACGCCGCTGGCTCTCGCTTGCTGGTGGAGGATGCGTGTCCCAGGGGAGCGTGCATTGGCGGGGAGTGGGGGGAAAAAAGCAGGGAATTTATTTTTTTGTTTTTACCATTTAGGTAAAGCCATTTTCTCCTCCGCACAGCTGAGGAAGTCAGAAACTTGTGGCAAAGGAGCCAGCAGTGAGCAGGATTTCTTTTGCTGTTCAATATTTATGCCTTTCCCCACTGCCCATATTCACAGGGTGTTTTGCTGGCCCATTCCCATCTCGTTTCTCAGGCTCCAGTGTCCCTTTGCCTGTCCTTTCCACCCCTGTGTCTCTTGCAAAGCTAGAGAGAACCTGAAATCAGCCTGCACCCCAGGCTGAGCTGGGGTACCATGCTAAGTGCCAAGAGACCAACAAAAATACTGGGATGAAGGCAAATACCACATCGACATCCAAGTTGCAGGCTACAGCAAGGAACCCGGACCCGTGTTTCCGTCCGTGTGCACCTTCAATCGCTCACGTCCCTCCTTTTCACCCACAAGTGCTTTCTTTGGCCGAACCGCAGTATTGCTTTTACACGATGCATGCTTGTTTTAGGATGTCTTTTAAGGAAATTCTCTGCAGAACTATATATTAAATTTCTTTCCAATTC
Source organism: Ciconia boyciana (assembly GCF_034638445.1). Classification (NCBI taxonomy): domain Eukaryota; kingdom Metazoa; phylum Chordata; class Aves; order Ciconiiformes; family Ciconiidae; genus Ciconia; species Ciconia boyciana. The sequence continues at coordinate 4,356,394 of NC_132947.1, read as the reverse complement.
ATGCTCGTTTTGGTATCAGAAGCATGTTATCATACACCAGATGGAGCTAAATAAAAATACCACATGAGTGCTGGAGTATACTGATGTGATAGATATATAATCATTAGGATGTGCTGTAAAGCTATTAAGGCTGCAAATCTGAAGTATCTATTATATTTTCTCTATTTCTATTTCTACAACATTTCTCATAGTATGGTGACAACCAGCAATGTTAGCATCCAAATACATCTTTTTAAGGCACACACAGACTGTAATATCTGCAGTATTTATCCTGGTGTGATTCAGTCTATCTGATAATAACAGAATTAAAGCAAAGCCCTCTCCCCACACAGGAGACAGCAGCGGCACCCAGGTCCAGATACACCGGACCTGGACCGATTCCTCCCAGCCAGTGAGTGCAGGAGCAGCAGAGCATCCGTGCTGTAAGGATGGGCAGGGACAGAGGGACAGTGGCCAGGGCATCCGGGGACAATGTTTCTGACTGTGGAAGTGCCACCGGCCAGAGGTTTGCAGATAAACCAGCGTGGGGACACTGCTCCCTGCTTGCAGGCAGCAGGAAGACAAGCTCCAGCTGCCACCTTGCATGGGATGCCAGCGGCTGCTCATGGCTTCCTCGGGGTCGTACGGCCCCGTTGCCCCGGCACGGGGAGGCTCAGCGGGAGGTGAGCGGAGACGAGGAGGAAGGAGCGTGTCTGAGCCGGCATGGGGGAAGGAGCTACTTGTCTCCGGCAGGTCCTCTGGAAAGACATCCCTGAAACATCTCCCCTCTCCTGCGTTTTCGCCTCTAGTGACCCTTAAATTAAGGGACCGACCCCCCCAAGCTTGCTCCCGATGAGCAGAGACAGCAGCGGGGTGCTCAGGGGGACGAGCTGCCAAAAATATTTACCCAGCATCTCCGGAGACACGGCAGCTGGCAGGGAATGCCCCGACTGAGGCGTCAGCTCCAGAGCATCCATAAAACGTGCTTCGGTGGAAACCCACCCACTGCTCGTGCTTCTCCTCTGCTCCCATTCCGCTCAGGGCAGCTCACCCCACGGGCCCTGGTGACGTGCAGCAGGTGAAAGGCACAGCCACGGCCGCCACCCCGTCCCGCACACCCGTCCGGGGAGCCAAAAGCACCCAGGCTCGCACCGCCCCATGCCAGAAATGCCATCGCCCGCTTTGCTTCGCTGTCCCTGTTCCCTGGCAGGAGGAAGCGTCTTCGCAGCCCAGGGTGGTGCCAGGCACCAGCCCCAGTGCAGCCACCCACCCTTTACCCATCGGCTTTTCCAATTGCCTGGGGGCTGTTGTGTTGGCGTTTCTCTCCTGAAACACTGGATTTTATAACTTCCCTGTCATCTACAGTGAGTGGGGTCTATTTTTAATTTCTCTTTATGTCATTCAAATAAAAATATGCCACCTTCCCAAAAATAGAGAATGAAAAAAGACACAGAAAGCCACCTTAGGAGCACTGTACCACCACCATGCAGCACAGCAGCCGATGTGTTCACCCTGAATGATATGCACGGGACATGCAGGTGATGCCCTGGGGTGCACATGGTCCCGCTGCCCAGGTGCCTGTGCCCCCACCACCCACACAGCCTCCCCAGGACCTGAGCAAATGTTGTTTTGGAGATGTTTTGACCAGTTCATCCAGTCCTTCCCACTTTCCTGAATTGTTTTTCTCCATCTGCACAGGTGGAACTGCCACAGCCAAGCCCCTGCAGCCACAGTGGCTGTGCGGGGAGGGTGTGTTGATGCCCGAGAGCTGCTTGGCTTTGGGCTGCGATTGCCAGCCCACTCCGTCCCCCTCCGCAATTGCTGCAACCCCACCGAGGCTGCTGCCAACCCCCCGGGGTCCTGCCCACGCAGCAGTGGGGTCCCATCCCCACCTTTCCCAGATGGACGGATCCACAGCTGAGCCCCAGGGCGACCACCATGCAGGACGGGAGATGGAAGCACACATGAGCTGTGGTCACACCTTTCTGGCTGCGATAGGAAACAACCGACCACCAGCCACCGCTGACGTAGCAGCTCCAGCCACTTTGGTGACCCAAGACGTGGCGGGACCAGACTCAGCCCAAGGCACAGACACCCATCCTCTGTCCCCTGTGCTCCCCCGGCCTGGGTCGATGGAAAGCGGGACGAGCGGGTGGCTGCCGTAGGGGACGGGCACACGGGGAAGCAGCGCAGATGGAGCTGGGGTTGCAGGGCTGCAGACTTCATTCCTCAGGAGCTTTCCCAGCCCCTTCATGCCAGGCAGGCTTTCCCAGACACAAAGCAGAACTGCACAACCCCATGATTCCCCTTCCCCCTACACAGCCCTCCTGTATTTGAGCTAAAACTAAAGCGTAAGGGTTTCCTTTGATTTTCAGTTTTCTAATAACTTGAAGCACAGCAATGAACAGTGGCTCCCCCAAGACTGGGCTTCACCATGCGAGGTACGTACAGGGAGACACAGCCCTTCCCAAACAAGGCCACAGCACGATTCAGGTAGGAAGACAAAGATGAGAACAAACAAACAAAAAAATCATAATCTTCTGTTATGTCCCATCAGCTGCTTTTTGCTACCCCTACCATCAGGGCTGCAATGGGAGCACAGTGACGGTTTCCAAAGCCCACCTGAACCCACCTGCCCACCTCTCTGCTCACATTAATAACTGGCCATAATTAGTTTGCAAACGGCCCCTGCTCTAACTCACACGCTTGACCTCCTCCCCTCCTCATGCACAGCAATCTCCAACTATTTCATGATTCCCTGAGAGAGTTTATTTTATTTGACTCCCCAGTTCAGCCCCGCTGTTACCACATTAATGCGAGACGAGAGCTCCCTATTTCTTCTGGCCCGCTGCTCTGAGCTGCTAATTAACAATTTTTAGCAAAGTAAAGCAATATGTCACAATTTGATTAAAATGACAAAAGGACGGTAGAAATTCTATGTTTCCCTCAGTGATTTTTTCCTTTGGTCTAGGGAAGGGATGAGCACATCCCTCTGCATCATCAGGGCCAGGGATGCAGGAAAGCCTCCGTGTGAGCGGGGCTGACGGTGGCCCTTGGTTTCCCCGGGGAGAAGCTCTTCGAGCACTCTGCTCTGCACCCCAAACCCCTCCTGGGTTGTAGTGGGGATCCCCCAGTCCCACTGGAAATCCCCTAGGCCTTTTCCCGTAGGTGGGAGATAACGTGCTGGGGAAGGAGTGCTGACACTGCCTATTCTGGAAGGAGCAGTTGGAGGGGTTTTTCCTATCTGTTTAATTAAACATGTTAAGAAACTGCAAGGGGGAGTTTATTGGATTTTTTTTCCCCTTTCAATGCACTGCAGCTCATTAAAAAATAAAGGGGGGGGGGGGTTCTTGCTGCAAACACAGCTGTCAAATAAGTCTTAATTTAAATAATTAAACAGGCAGCATTTATTTTTCGTGTTGTTTTTATTTTCCTACCAGCTTCCTTGTCAATTTATCTCAGATTTAACGTGCTTTGCAGCAGTGGGGTGGGTGCATGCCTGTGCAATGCCATAGGCTCTGGGCCCTGAAAGATGCTCCGGGAGGTCAGCACGTCTGGCCAAGACCCATCGGGATGGTCCCATCCTGCCTTTCTCGGGTGACGTTTCTGCCCTGGTAGGACACAACGTCCCCCCTCGCTGCGGGTCTGCAGGGGCTGTGTTGAACTAAGCAGCCGTCCCTTTCCCTGCAACTGCAGCCAAACCTCCAGAGTTTGTATTTTCAGTTTTTAAAGAGCTTTGGGATACATTAGACACGATAAAAATTTTATAAGGGAAACATTATACACTTTTATAGGTATAACCCTCATGTTTCAGGATAAAAAGCACCTTCTAACTGCCTGGGGTGAGTGGGAAACTCCTCCACTGGGTGCATTAGAGCCTAATTGTTTGATACGGATGTTATGTGTTGCCCTGTAGGTTTTTACTAAAACTTTCCTGAACACACAAAAAAAAAAAGTCTGATTTTTCATACTTCTGACTCCTGCCTCAGCTGCCACTGCCTGGGGAACACGGCTCTGGAAACGCACCTCCTGACAGCTTCATCTTCGTCCCCATGCTCGTCCCCACAGCCACGTGTCCCTGAGCTGCCAGGGCTGGCACAGTCCCCACTCGCCTTTGCCATTTATCCCTCATCAGTCTTCATCACGGGAGCTGGCAGGTTGTGCCTGCGTAGCTCTGGTGGCCCAAGCACATCATAAGCCACTCCAAGAGCCCTAGAAGCAGCAGACAAGCAATTCTCAGAAAACCCTAGTTATTTTAGCAACAGGTCCTTACTAACGGCATCCAATGGATGAGAAATGTGTGGTATGGAGGTGCCCAGTGCCCATCCCAGGCACTGGGCTGGGACAGAGTCCTCAAACCCTTGCTGACCACCAAGATCTCCCCTCCTGCAGTGCTTCTGCTGAGCCAGGCTGATGTTTAGCAGCTACATGGAAGGGTGCCAACAAGCTGCTCCCGCAGCAAATGGCACAGCCCTGGGACTTTGGGAGCATTCCCCCAGTGGATCTTTGGAGATCAGCTCCCACGGAGACCTCCAGGGAGGGACCCAAAGCCAACAGGCTGGGCTGCCCCTGGATCCTCGCCCATGGGCACAAGCCCTGCTCTCCTCTGCCTGCCCGCAGCAGGGGGGAGAGCCGTCAACATTTCCCTCTCCAGTGACATACAGAGCCAACAGGTTTTTTTTTTCCTTTGGACCATTTCCACTTCCAAAAAGCATTTCCTCCTCTCTGATGCATGAGCAGCCTCTTCCTTTAAAGAGGTGATTTCTTTAATCCTTGTCCTCTGACACAGCTGACCCTGCCGCAGCAGCTGCCCTCAGTGCCGGGGCAGGTCCTGTCCCATCGCCTTTGCTCTCCCCGGCCTCGTGGCCCACACAGCCTGGTCTGGTTCTGCTCAGCATGGGACAACACCGACTGGGACAGCGTGACACTCCTGGTTCGTGATCCTTGGTGTTGACCCAAGTCAAGGGCTTCCCCCAGCATCAGCATGAAGCAAAGCAAGTACTAAAAGCAGAAGACAGGCTGAAGGCAAGGCACTGTTGTCTTTCCCCAGTGGAAAAGGTTTTATAACAACACATTGAAGTCCTATGGAAAAATAAACTCTTTCGGCATCAACTTCATGAGATGAATGTCTCCGACCTCATGGGACAGGAGACGTGGACTCAGCTCAGGGCAGGCGTCAGCATCAGCCACAGCGGGCTGGAGGTGATCGCCCGCTCATGAGCCTGGGAAAGGGACAGGGCACTCGCTTGGAGATGTTGGGACCAGGAGCCGAGGAGGGGCTCAGGTGGGGTAGCCCATCCTCCACATTCCAAGCAGGCAGCGTGCCCACTGCAGTGAGAGGTGTCCCCTCCCACTCCGCAGATAAACCCCTCTGCCAGCCCTGCTAAAGCATAGCATGTTTTTCCTATTAGCAAATGCAGTCAACTAGCATGTTTACATTTGAGTTGTGAACGGTGTCACATCCCCTAAGTGTCTTAAAGTAATACTTGATGATATTCTCTCCTTCAGTAAACATATTGATTAGATTACAAATAAGATTACCACTAAACACAGCCCTTCATAGAGAGCGAGGCAGCACCTCTGCTTCCTCCTGTCAAGTAGGTTCGAGTTCATTTGTTATAGAAGCTCTTGATTATTGCGATTTAATGCAACTCTGCTCTCCCTCCCCCCTGGGGACACCAAATAATTAGCAGCTGCATTTTGGGGTGATTATAACACACCTTGGGGGTGTTCATGAGGCAAAGAACTAAAGAGCAAAGGACTTAACCTAGAAAAGGCAGCGATTCCCTGACGGTGCTGCCCGTGGGGCAGTTTGGAATCTATGCAGTGGTCAGGGTCGGGACACTACAGCGCTGGCAGCTGGGGCCGAGCCAGCCCCCGAGCCATGGGGTGACATTAGAGTGTGGTTTTGGGAGTGTCTCAGAGGTCTGCGGTGACCTGGGCACCCAGAGAGATGGGAGAAGGGGCAGGCTCGACCTTCCGCTTGCTGCTGGTGGCATGGATGGATGGGATCAAAGCAGGGTCACCCCACTGCTGTCCCCACAGCCTGGCCCTGCGCCCACCTCTCCCTATCATGGCCTCCCCCAGCGACAGATGAGGGAAAAAAAGCTCCTCAGCACAGATTAACGGGGATTTAGGGCCAAGAGCCACTGGGAGCCTGGCTGAAACCTGGGCAGCAGGGAAACCTACGCCAACCCGCTCCTCCATGCACAGCAGTTGTCCTGCAAAGGCACGAGAAGCAGCAGTGAAGCTAATCGGGAAAAGAACCAGGACAGACCCTGCTCCGCAGCGGTGCCCTCCCCACTCTCACTGCCTGACAGCCCTGCCAAAGCACATTCCTGAGATATTTGGGATTTTCTACCTCCAGCAGCTACAGCTGCCTGTGTCAGCTTACCTCAACCCTCTTCAAACACATCTCATATCGAGCCTTATAGATTTGTAACTTGTAGAAATTGCAGCACTTGAAAGAAGGGGGGAAATTAAGAGGCGGTGGTTAAAATGTTGATTCTGTGTATACCGTGCTTTTTGACACTGATTTTCTTACATCTTGCCATCACCAGAAGTTCCCTTTGAACGTCCGTGTCCTGTTTTGTAAATGTTTCTAATTGGCAGCTCGCTTTCTTCTGCACCTCGACTAATTCCCCTGGCTTGTACCTGCCTTTGCACTTGTAAGCTCACAGACGTCTGCGATGCTGGGTGACTGTGCCCTCCAAAAAGACTTAAATACATAAATAAATAGTCTGGGGCACCTGTCCTGATCAAAGCCTGCTGAAACACACAGGGTTGCCCTTGTTTCTTTATTTATTTTTTAATTGGAGGTTTGGTTTTTTTCCTACCACATCAACTAAGCTACATCCCCTTTCTCCCCTTCCCACTTTCTATTATTTACCACTCAGCAAATGAATAATTTATACTTTGCATTAAGCAGAAAAGCATTCCCCCCACCACAGCCTGTGATTTCAGCAGGACTGTATTTCACCGAGGAGGGATGGAGAAGGGATGGAGGACTCGGTGGCGGCGTAGCCGGGCTCAGAGCACCATCTGCCGCCCGCCGAGACAAGCCGGCTCCCGGCCTTCCCCAGCGCAGGGGAGAAAGGGCCAGGGCACCTTCTTAATGACATAACAGCAATGACAGAGCATTTCCCAGCCGAGGGTTTCCGTGTGCTCCCTCAGCAGGAATTCAGCTGAGGCAGGAATGGGATGCAGCGTTAACCCCCTCAACAGGTGAAGGCACAGGACAGCGAGGACCAGCTGCTGCCATGACCCTCCCTGCTTTTTTAATGGTTTGTTTTGGTTTGGTTTTTCCCAGAAATCATTATTTTCTTCTCCCTCAACCACAGGGCACTGAAACCCCAGTGATGACCTCTCTACTTTCTCCCACCCAATTCTCCACTGACCTGTTTTCTGCCATTAAACTCTTGCTGAGTGTTGAACTACTTTGTCAACACTTTGATGCCCCCCAGCTTCTCACACTTCCTCCCCCCACTGCCTTTCCAAATCCATCCACAAAATACTCTACAACAGAAATGTTCAGTGGACACAGGAAAAAAAAACCAATAGTTTTTCTTGAAGTAGCTATTAGCATCCCCATCCTCAGAGGGAGCATCCCATTGCACATCTTTCACACACAAGATGGAACACCTGAGAGGCTCCTTGCTGCACAATTACAAAATGATTCCATCTGACACCTCTAAGCAGCTTTGGGTGACAACTTACACTCCCTGATTCTGCAAAATCAGCTTTAGGCAGGACCAGAGATACAGGAGACCTGCTGGGTCACAGAGCTGGCCCCACTGTGGGGAGAAGGGAGCTTCCCTGCAGAGACTTTTAGATACACATGTGTGTGTGTATTTATATATACATATATATAAACTCTGTATATAAACATATATATACATATATTATGTGTCTATATATATGCGTGTGTACATAAATAAATAAAGCAGGCTGGGAGCAGGGGCAGCTGCAAGCCCGGCTGTGGGCAGTGGCTCGGTGCAGCCCATGCCATAAGGAGCCCAGGGTCACGCAGCACCCCCGACCTTCCTCCTCACTGGCAAAGCAACTTCATAGACTCACAGAAGAATCCATCCAAGCCTATAAAATCCTCAAGACAGCAGTTCACATCTCAGGGATGTGATGCTGGCACTGGGGGGGCGAGCCCTCTCCTCGCCTCGGCTCTCGCCCATCACACGCAGCCCTTCCCCATGCTCCCTGCCTCCTTCTGTTGCCAAGGAGACGGGAGATGCTCACACAGACCTGCTTTGTTGTGTAGGTACCAGGTACCTGGTTTAGCTATTTTTAAAAATGTATTTATTTTTTAAATTTACAGGCAGCCTCAGGCACGTTCCCCATGGGGTGAAGCCGCTCAGAGTTTCCAGCTCACCCATCCCCATGCGCTGCCTCCCATCTCAGCTGTCCCGTCCGCTGATGGGGGTACCAGGCTGGGGAGAGGGGAAGGTCTCTCATTCCCTCCTCCCCAGCCACCAGCTCCTGCTCTCACCCCTACCCACACAAGCTCTTGGGCATTCTGCAATCAGGGAACTGAGGAGTTTTGGGGAGTTTTGCTGGGTTCAAGCTGCAGCACAACTGGCCTTGGAGGGACAGGAGGCATAGACCTCCGCTGGGATTTGGGGGAGGAGAGCAGCTGGATGGGAACGGTGCTCACTTCCACCAGCACTCGCAGGTCTGCCAACACAACTATTTTAGGGCTGTGCTTTGAAGAGGGACCCTGAAATACCTGCATCAGGAATAAGCATACACACAAAAAACATACTCCCACCATTCAAGAAGAGTAAGAAGGACAAAGAAAAGCTACTTTATGAAGGAAAAAAACCCCACAACATCAAATCACACACCATTGCTGTGCATCAGTATGAAACGAGAACATCTAATTGTTTTTTTACGCACTTAACAGCTCTTATTTCTCAAATAAGAATGATCAATCCCACTAACTCCACCTCTAGGTGAAGGGCCTTACCCACGACTTACCCAGAGTTTTCCCTTGTCCCTCTCAAAGTGGAGTAAAGAAGCTAAATGGTGACATGCCTGAGATGACATTAGGATTTTCATTTTCTCTTAAAGAGGCTGTATCTAAACATCACTGCGTTGGTCTCCTGGGGAATTAGATATATTGCTCTTCAAAGCCCAATCTGCAATAATTGGGCAACGCTCCAACGTGTTTGCTTGAAATTAGAGCACAAAATGCATCACAGTAAACTAGAAAGCACTTGCAACTTTTTTTTTTTGGCAACTTAATTTTGTTATTGGATTGAAAAGTACATAAGTGCTCAAGTAAAACCATATAGTACTTTTACCGTGCAGTAAAAGCGAGATTTGTTATGCATTTATTCAGTACTTCTACAGAAGCATGGTACATATCACAGACCAAATACTGCTCGTGTTGTTTGTACAAGTCATCTATTGACTTCAGAACAGGGAAACTCCCAGGAGGAAACCAAACAGGGTGCAACCCAGCTCCTTACAGAAAATAACAATAAATAAGCCAAGCAGGAAAACAAAGGGAAAATATACCGTGTTTCACGACAAAAGCTATTTCTGAAGTAGCAGAACAAAAGTAAAATCAGGTAACAGCAATGAAGTGCGAAACCTCCCCCCAGCGCGCCCAGAGCTCCCGCTCGCACTCCCACGTCTGCAGCAGCACGGAGCAAGTTCCTCTCAGGAGCCACAGGAATACAAGGACCATGACTGAATTCCTAAAAGCAAGAACTTATTGCCTCACAGCTCAGTATGTCATTGGGTAATAACAACAACGCACAAAATAAAGGAGTCCTGGCTTGCCCGTCTTGGTGCAAACCGTGCCCCGGATGGCGATGGGAGAGTTGAGAGAGAGCTTTTGGCCATAGCGGCTTTGCAGGGGGAGGACAGACCTGTGCTATTAAAATGCAATTGAAGCACAGTCCCCATTTGCAGCCTGCGGGATATTCTAACTGGGGGGACTTGGACACCCGCCTACAGAGGCGGCACGTGCTGGGCAAATTAAAGGCAGGTCAGCAAGGCAGAGCAGGCGTTCGTGTGCTGCCCTCCCTCTTTATCCCTTCAACGAACAGGTGTCTCCCAAATTCATCAGCCTGGCAACTTTCACAAACAGGGAAGCATCACTTGCTAAAAAATATTGCAAAATACTGAGAAGCCAGTCTTATACACAGAGCTGCTTGCATGACACTTCCAAAAATCTGAAGATTAGGATCAACCTGTACTACCTAAACCTTTTCCTCTCCACACTTCATACTGTATTTTAATACAGTAGGTTGACCTGCACTTGCCTAAAGCACTGATGTGTAAAAATCCTTGCACAAACACTGGAAGTATTTAAAGAAGGGACCCCTCCCAACTTGGACTCACAAGCATAAGGGTTTGCACGCTTACCTGGCCACATGGGTCTACGTACACGCTCCAGGAAAACACTACTGCTGAAATTGTCACTACAGTTGTGTACCCAACCAAGCCGCTGTCCTACCTGACTTGCCCCCAGAAGTTAAGACTCTTCTCTGCAGATGGACAAATAACTGTAAACATAAGAAAATGGTTAAAATTATCGTTGCATTAGACTTCTTATACCATTATTTGTAATTTAGACAATCTCAGAAATATGGGGAAACTTCTTGGATCACATCAAAATCTCCAGTAAAATCTTAATTACTGTGAATTTGATGGCATCTATCAGAGCATTCATGCGTGCATCTCTCACTATATGTTTTCAGGGAACCTATTGAAATATCTCTAATTATATACCTGTGAAATATGAAAAACAGCCTGAATTGAGTGCCTTATTATATCCTATTTGTTCTGCTGAATTTTTGTGCTAGAAGAAGAAGGATATCAATAGTTCAGGAACATTACAGCTATGAACTATCTAATCAAAGGTGTTAAAAAATAGAGAGACATCAAGACTCCTGTAAAACAGGCTAGAGAGCCCACCTCTAGGTCACACACACAAATGCTGGTAAACTTACAGGCAAGAGAGAAGCAACCTGTCCCTGACACGGGGCTGAACATGATAAAAAAGGGTATAATAAAACATCAGAGCCTCCCAGCTGTGGCAATCTTCAATGCATGCACCTCCGGTTTTGAGGGTGCTACAAAGATGACGCACCACTCTTTGGGCAAAGAGGGCGAAGGAAAGGGACAGTAAATTCCCTTGCACGTTAGCCCTCGCTCTTTAGTGGAGCTGTGCAAGCTTAGGGGCAGAAAACAAGCAGAATTTCTCTCTTTAGAGGTCACCAAGGCACGAGAAGTGCTGTTGTACACATGCATAGCCCTGTAAACGCCACCCCTCAGTTATGACTTTGCTCTGGAATGTAAAGCTTCTGAGCAGCTTCAAAAATGGTTACCATTTTTACTATTAAAAAAAAAAATAAAACCCACAAAGTCAACAACTGATCTGCCATGAGGACATCTCCTCAGAAGTATGCCAACGGCCACATGAGGCAGTGTTCACTCCAGCACCGGCAATAAAGTGCCAATATCCCAGTCAAAAATTACATGAATTTGAACTATTGAAGGGAGATGGATGCTACCAGCTTTTCAGATTATAAGAACAGGAACTTTTAAAAGCCGAGAAAAATTACATGAAGGTCTGACTGTGCACTTAAACGTGTTATTTAAAGCAAAACCAAGAGCTACGGTCTTATAAAAGATCTCTCCCTCCTCCAAACTCCCTTGGCCTCTCCAGCCTATTTCTAAGCTACCACCTCTACTGAAGAGGGAGTGCAAAGAACAGCATACCCTGTAATAACTTTAATTTTTCAAACACATCTTACCCCCAACTTGCTATTGGAAGCAACACCTGAAGGTCAGTTTCTTCCCAACTTACCTGCCACAGCATTGCTCGGTTGCTGGACAGCCAGTGGCGATTAAAATTTACAACCAACGCTTGTTACGATCAAAGGAAGGCTATGACAATGTTTTGGCCAAAAGTCAAAGTTGTTTCTTTCCACTTAATAACGTTACACAATTTGAAAGACAGTCTGGAGTTTACAAACAATTAAACTCTTCAAGTAAGTGTCATACATGGTGTCAGGTGAGTACATCGCTTTAGGAGCTAATCCGTTTTTTCAGACAACTGGTCTCCTCATGTGGACCAAGTCAGTGCCGGGCTGAATACCAGTTCAATAGTAGTGTGCTTGGTGCAATAGCCTGTAGACAGATTTGTCTGTATGCAAGAAATAACTATCAAATTAATGTGATTTTTCTATTAATCTAATAGCAGGATTAGGCCCTCACAATTGTGAATTATTATTTTTTAAGTTGCCCATGAGAGGGGAAATTAAAAACCAAACCAAAAGCTAAACATTCGATACAGAGCATCAGAAATACAACTTCTCAGATTTTCACGTTAATAATTAAATGTGTCCCCGATTATATTCTTTTATAGTTGTGCTCCAAATTCTGTGTTTTATGTCACACCTTCTTCTGAAAACCATCGCAGTTAATTGTGTTTGAGGGAGTAGGCTGCTCTCCAGGAGGGGGTGTTTTATTAAACCTTCACTAGACAAAACCAAAATACTTTTAAGATCTCTTCAGAAACTTTCCCTGCTTCAAAAACAAAACAAAACCCACTATCCATTGATCTTTGTCCAAGACCCCTAAGACAACAATGAAATTTCAAGATTCATAAAGTCACATACCTCCAAAACACTGACAAAACAAAACAATATAAAAAAAACCAAAGTGCATCTTTAGGAAACAGCATCCCCTCAAGCAGACTAATCTTTTACTGTACCAAGAAAAATAAATCCAAGAGGAGAAAAGATTTAGAGAGAAAAATACATTAGCAAATACAGATAAATTTGTTTTTAATAAAGGAGTTAATTTTCTTTCAATCCTATATAAAACAATAGCAATTAAAAACTTCATTTCTGAAAGTAAAATATTTACATATGAACAAGTAACTGTGCAAAATTTACATGAAAAAAAAATGGAAAGACAGGATTTCCTAAAAGACAAAATAAAAGGGGTGTAACAGTTGTCAGGTGTTGATAAAAATACTGATCAGCATTCAGTTTACACGCAAGAGAGTTAAATTCTACCATGAGAGTTCACACAAAGAAAGCCAAAGTATTTACAGTCATAAAAGTACTATCAATAGACAATTTAATACAATAACCTCTGAAAATATAAAGAACCAATTAGTATATTTGTAATAAAAAAATAGGTACAAAGAAGGGACTTTGCTCTGGACATCTTTAAAGTAGGCCCACAGCTTGCATACAGTCTTTTAGCAAAATAATTATAGTTTACATAGCCATTTTTATGTTATGTGCCAAAAATTATGTACAATTACTGACAAAATACACCAACCATTTTTCAACACTTGATTCACACTGAGAAACAGTCTTTTGATGATTCCTCTCAACTTTGATTTTATTTAATCTAAGCTTTCACTTTAGCTAAAAAACACAGTGCAAGTAAAATATATTTATGCTGAAAAGGTTTCTCTTTTTTTCCTTTTTTTCCTTTTTTAACTTTACAGCTTTACAAACTATAGCAAATAAAATGCATTTTTACAGATGCTGCTAAAACATTCAGAAGTAACCCTCCTTTATGGGATTTCAGGGCCTCTAATAAGCAATAATGTGATTAAAATTGAGGTTATGTTTAAAATTAACTGTGTATTCCTCTAGATTTTGAACATTTGGGGGAAAGATAAATATTCTTCAAAAATCAGTTTGCTTTGCTAACTGACTGTTTAAAAAAAGCTAAATGAAATGAGGTCATCTGCTGTAGACATATGCCTATATAATTGATTTAGTTGAATAAAACTGAACTAAAATGCACAATTAATGTCGAAACTGCTACAGGGCTGACAAAGGGTAGCTAGTTATTTGCTAAACGATTCCGTCAGTCTTTATATATGGCTTGTTTGGCAAGAAGGCCACTCAATCAAGAGATGAGTTAAAATTTAATTGTCCTTTTATAGTATCCACAGGCCTTGTAAGTATCCTCACTGTTACAGAAATGTATTTCTCTTATACTGAAGAGTTTGTTTATAAACAGGAATATAAAACTGTTCCATGTAAAGAGGTGGTTGTTTTTTAAACAATATCCCATTTGCTTGTTACAAAAAGGCGTAATTTGCAAATATATAAAAAAATGTCCTCAGGCGTCTCTCCGTCAAAAATACCTTGATCTTTTCCATTTTACTTAAGGAATGCTTTATATAGCAATAGTGAATGGCTTGTCTCTCGCTCATTTTCTAAACAAAATATGAGGTCCCTGAGGTTCACCCGCGTTATCCTTTGTCGCGTAAACTGTCTGGTTGTTCCAACTCCAGAGCTGCCTGGGACTGCTGCACTTGAACCAGATCCCTGGAAATGAGAACAACAGATAAATCAGAACATGTCAGAGCTCCACGGTATTCCAAAACTTCTCAGAGAAAACACGCGAGGTAAGAACTAAGTGACTATGTACAGGAAGCTATCAAACAGCATCGTGTATGCTACCAGATCAGAGATTTCTTTTTAATTCTTATTTATAAACAATAGTTGAACAATCAGAAGTTTTCAGTGACATTTGATATAGACAAAAAAAACCCAAAGCATCTCTCTTATCTTTAGGAAGGCACTAATGATAGGCAATCCCAACAACCAAAAAACCAGAAGACAACAGCATTATTCACAACATCAGCATACAGATCCCAAGGGTAGCCCTGGAGTTCTTGAAGAACTGGGGAGCAGTACTATCCCCCTGGACCACGAGGTCTTGAATGATGTCCTAGATCCGCCCTGATCTTCATGGTAGGGTGCCATGAGCCCTCCTTTTGGTGACAACAGCTGTAACTAAGCTCAGGGTTATATTAAGAAGTAACTATCCTAGACACAGTGAGAAATTTCTCTATGATCCCTGAATTCTTCTCCATCATTCAGCAACACTTATCCCTGTGGTACACACTAGTAGTTTTCCACACAAACTGGCAAGATAAACAAGTAGTATAGTATTATTATTTGTCACTTCAAAAAAAAATAGAAGAAAAAAAATCATTCAATATCTTTAGAGATACCCACATCCTTCAGCTGTTTAGATGTACACTGCCCGGTAAGTGAGTTATAATGCAAGTCTGCTGGGGCTAACTCCAATGCATTTTCACTTGCAGAAAACACAGTTCCAACAGGATACATACGATTAATGTAACTCTTCTGTGACCGTTATGCTTTCCTTTAGCAAGGAAATTCTGGAGTGCTTTAAAGTCATCATCCATCAGAATCAGCAGGAACACTATCCAGTAACAAGGTGCCTCTTCCAGTAAGGATTGGGATTTGATCACATCCTGTGCACACGCACCAGAAACACTTTTTCGGTAGTAAGAGGGGGGCAGTCTGGCTTGAGGCTGGCAGAAGGGCACGGTCCAGCAAGGACAGCTGAAGAGCGGCATGGCTCAGAAGAGCAGCGACCAAAACCACTCTGAAGCAGCCCCCCTGCTCCTCCCAGCCTGCGGCAGCAGTAAGGCACCGTCACCAGCAGATGGCACGCAGAGACCGAAAAGCCAACTTTCACCTCAAATTTTAAAGTCGGGAATCTTTTTGGCGGTTGCCCGATGCTGATTACCTTGCTCTTTGTGTATTGATGTAAATAATGAAGGTGTTCTGAGTGATTGGGAACAGGTTATATTTCTGTGGCTTATCTATGGATTTGCTTTTTCCTTCAATTTCATTTACTAGAATGTTTTCTTTTCTTTTTTAATGGAACTTCAATACTTAGTAACACCAGAAGGTCCAAACACACTCCACTAGCACATAAAGATTTACCTACCCGAGTTTGGAGAATTTTAAAAGACTGTTCTAAATAAGAATACCCCAGACTTGAAAAAAGCCATAATTTAGAGTAGTGCAAAAGCCATGCGAGTAAGCTGCTGATGCTCACACTAGTACAGTCTTCTCTGCATGTAAGAGTAGTATATTTGTGGTCAGTGTACATTATTAAGAAACCAATCTAAACTTGTGCTGGAAATTACCATCTCTCAGTTAGCAGTACACTGTGCTCAGTGCAGGTGTTCTTGCTTTACCACACTGCCAACAGTGAAGTCAGACTTTTGTTTCTCAAGCAAGTTACCTGTTGAACCAGCAAGCATCAAATCATTGAAATCCTGTAGTTAGAACAGTTTAAAGGCTGGATTTTCAACGGGACATTTTAAGGTACTTGCACAACTTAGGTGCCTAATTTCCATCAGCTTCAATGGAAATGAGAAGATGCAGGAGAGCACTGCATGCTAACTAAATTTTGTCACATAAATACATATGACTACTAACAAGACAATAGAAAGAATGGTTGGAAGTGTTTTTAATTTTGGGGGTTTTTTTAATATTCTTTAGTAGGAACGCAAGCCTGATTTTATTATGTAGACTATAATACTTTAAATGCAAAGGTAAAATTTCAGGAGTCTTTAAAGACACAAAACTGTTATTCCTGTAGGTATGGAATGAAGCTTTTTGGTAACTTTCAATAAAACCACGTGGACATAAACCTAAAACTGACAGCAACCTGTTTTGTTAATTTTGAAACAAAACAGTACAATTACTACTTAGAAGTGATTTTACATGTAATTAAGATTCAGCATTCCTAGACATCAAAAGCTTACATTTACAAATCTGTGTCTAAGTAATGACAAACCTTATTTTCCACACTTCTTGTAATATGCCTTAACTACAAACTGCATACAAATGGTGACAAGTGGAGCTCAATTTAAAAATGTCAAGTGACACAGCAGCAAAAGCACAGCTGTGAGTATCAGATCAAAAGCAGCTGGTTCTTAATTAAACAGACAAAAAGATTAGATTTCCAGGGAACCTGTAGTTAATTGGTTAACCAGTAAGTGATTAATCTAGGATAACTAAATTAGTCAGATTTAGATGAAATACAAACAAGTGTTCACAGTAGATGTAAAATACATTCCATAACCTAAGTGACATTAACAGACTATTAACATTGCACAGTTGAGCATGCATAAGCAATGCCAACATTAACGCTGCATGAGATACTTCAGCATATTCCTCAGACGACTTCATTTATATACATATCTGTCTATGTAAAAGTTCCACATTCTGCAGTTTTTATAATTTTAAGCCACATTTATGAACCTTTAATACAGTAATTTGTTAACTTATATAAAAATAAGTCTTATCAGTAACAGGCATTTTAGTAAATTTCAAAACCCAAAATTACTTTAAAAGATGCTCAAGAAGCTTGATTATTTTTTTTCATAAGCTCCAAAAAGCTTCCACAAACTAGGGAAACAGCTCTGAACAGAAAGGTTTTTACAGAGTGACACAGCAAAGCCAAAGATTACAGTTAGACTGTACCTCTGTCCCTGATCCAGATCCCGGTGAATCTACTTTCCTTTTCTTTCTGGGACCAATCGCAGCTAATGCAGTCAAGTTGGCGTCCCTCTGTCTCATCTGTGCTAGCTCTTGTTGCTGCATCTGCATGTGCCAGAACAAGTACAGTTAATTATTTTTCTCTCAATTTCCAAAATAAAACTTCATGTTAAGGTGAACAGTTACCTCCTTGGCCTTCTGTTTCAACCTAAGCTGTTCTGGATCTTCTTGTCGAGATCGAGACTATGTTGATAAAGGATGAACATGGAATGGTTGGAGAAAAGAAAGAAAAATTAATTCAGTTACACAAGCAGTTAAAGTTTTACATAGCATATGAAAGTTTTTCTCAAACTTCAGCAGGAAGTGGAAAATATCTACCACTCCCAAAGAGGGCAACAGGGGAAAAATCATTTTTAGAAATTAAAAGCAGTTTTCCATTTTTTAGTTTCAAGTATCTATTTTTGAAAAAGCATCCCCTTTTTCAGCTTTGTTAAAAATAGCAAAGGAATAGCTAAGCATTTATGCCTTAAACAAAACCATTACAAGACAAATTACACAGATCTGGGAGCTGAAATATACACACTTTGCATATGAAAAAAGGAATCAGACCTGTACTTTTTGGAAAAAATCCTCCCCTTGCTGTGTAGCTACGCACTTACTAAGAACATATCTTTCTGCTGCATATACACATACAAGTCAGACTCACATTTGAACAAACTGCAGCTAACTGACCAACAGACCATTTACATTAGCAATTGCCCATTTCACTTGGGCACCCACAATCACTTGTACGTATCATACTTTTAGAAGTAACTGAATGTATAATTTCAGCAAACTTTATTGTCTAATATGATTAACACACATTTGCCAATTAATTTTTTTTGCTATATATATCAATTCTCTTGGGTTCTTGTTTTTTCCAAGAAGTCAACAAACAGAGAAGAGGAAGAACCTCAAGACAGTCTTTCATCCATACTCTCACATAAGGCAAGACTAACTATACTCAAACAAATCCTGACTGTTGTTAATCCCATACATTCTTTAGACCAACAACAAAATAAATTATTTTAATTCAATGCTCAAGTACCTTAAAATGTTACGCTTTTCCTAATGATTAACCTATGTCTTCCCTGATGCACTTTAGGCGCAGCAAACACAGGGAATTATATGAATATGCAAAACACAGTCATGAAGACTTATGTCTTGCCCCCGTCTTTTCTCTTCTGAAGTAAATGGATTTACTCTCTAATCTTACTTCATAGGCCACATTTTCTAGACCTTTAAATTGCTTTCCTTCTGAAGTCTACTTGGTGTAGGGCCCAAAAACTGGACAGAGTATTCCAGCTCAGGTCTAACAGGAACCAACTGAAATTAAGATGTTAGTTCACAACTTATGTGCAAACATTGCACTAAAAAAATTGGATTTTGACATTATCAATTCACACCAGATCACAAACCCAACAGAAACCTTAGGTTGTTTTGTGAATTATTTCTAAAGCGCTCCTGCCTAGTAAGTCATATCCATCCTATATTCAGGTCACTGAGTAAAACCACCAGAGTCTAATGATTACATTTGTGCTTACATCAACTGCTTCCTAGTTATTGTATTTCTCCAACTTGTAAAAATCTTTCTGAATTCTATTTCTAGTCTCCAAAATACCTGTAACCTCTCTATTCCATTTAAGAGCACCACCAAGCTATAAAATTCATATTTTTCACAATGCAAAGTGCAAAAACTAAGTTTTAAGACCTACTTTAATTTGGGAAAATGCAAGGAGACTGGCAAAGAAGCTGTCTCACATGCTTTACCATGAAAAGCAGAACAGAGCTCTAGCTAAAGAACATATTCTTCAAGCTCCATCTTTGAAGATTAGCGTCTTCCCCTTCGTTGCAAGTGTTTTAGAATGAAAAGAAATTCTGCAGTTTTGACGTCAAAAATGACACTTTGCAAACGTGTGTAAAATCCAAGCACTTGCCTTTGCTGCACGCATTAAAATTTCCCTTTCTTGTTCATCTTTACGCTGCTTTTCTATTTGATCAAGTTGTTCAAAGAACTTGAGCTGTGCCCGAACATCACTTGCTTGTTCGTATCTTTCATCATCCTGAAAACACAGCAAATGTTTCTCATTACATTTCTTAAAAACAAAGCTGTTAGCTTGTACTGTACTGTAGAACATATACATTTAAAGCTCAAATGTTCACTTTGTCCTTTTCAAACAAATAGCAAGTGTATATTTACACCAGTCAAACCAGCTAGAATTCTTGAAAGCGTTTTGTTCTATTCCATGAATCATCAGATTTTGACTTCTAAACTAATATCATCACAGCTTTAACCTCACAAACATATTTCATAGAGCTGTGTGGTTTTTTTAAACACTGTGTAGGCATTTGCATCTATTAAGAACACACATCTGTCAGGTAGCAGTCTCTTGAGAATTCAAAGCAGTGCTTTTATCTGCCTATCTGATTGTACAATCACTCAGACTCTAAACATTTGACATAATAAAAGGGAGGGCACAGTTTCCCTGCATTTGTTTTAAAAACATTTTGTATATGCAAGCTAGTCATCCATGTGTATTAATATCTTAATATAAAAAGAATCAAAGAGAATAAGCAACCTAACTTCATAGAATGAAGAACACCTGAACTCATGCATTACAGCTAACATGACAGCCTGCTGAATTTGTGCAATTTTGCCATTTCATTTGTGCAATTAAATACAGTTACCTTGTAAGAAATATTCTTTTGTTGAGCAGTCTCCGATAATTTTTCCACGAGGTTTTGTAGTCTTTGTTGTGTAGCATGTGATACATAGCTAACTACATCAGGATGGATTTCTGTTATTCCATGTTTTTTACCTGTGATCAGGACAGAAGTCAGTTGTAAAAAATGATTTTACAATGCAGCTAAACATGTGGCTAATATCAGTCATGGAAATTTAAATGCTGTTTGCAAAATAAGGCTTTTGGGTATTTCTCAGACAAGTATTAAACAGGAAATGGCATACATATAAAAATTTACATTAGCTTAACAAAATTTACAATTATTAATAAATGCTGTATACTACAGTATAACGAATAGTTGAAGAATACTTTTTGTTCTACCATCAGTTCTAAACTAGTAAGTAAATATGATAAAAAAAATGTTTCTGGATTTATTTCTTAGAAAACAAGTGTCATTATTTTTGTTACACTGTTACTTTGTTATCAGTTTATACAGTCAGAATTTTAACCAGGTCCAGTAATTTTGATGTTAAATTGCCAACATTTTAGAAGGCAACCTTATAGATTTGCTATCCCTTAACACTACTCTACTTTCATAAGCTGAATGATTGCCCACAAGCATCAGAATATACAAGAGGTAACAACTCCAGCAGCTTTAAACTATTCAAATCAGTTTCTATGGAAAATGCCTTCAATTAAACCCAAGACTAGTGAAATTTGTTTATTAAAGTTCAAGAAAAATCAACATACCTATTTCTAATATCCTTCTTTGTAAAGGTGCCGGGAAAAGGAAGGTTTCATCTTTACAGGACCTTGTTAATGTGCCCACTAGCTCAGAGTTCGTTGCCAATATTCGAGCACTTTCTTCTGACAGATTGACTCCAGCCATTGATGCAACATCATTAATATCATCATCATCCCTTAAGAAAGGAAAACTCATTATAATCATAACACTTAGTGCCTACCTGCACGCATTGCTACGATACCACAGCTGCATATCATTAATTCCACAGTAAACCTGAATACTTTCATTTCTGCATTTTATTTGCTTTTATTATATAATAAAATAAAACTAACATAATTTGATTCCAAAGAGCACTGAAAGTATTTACGCAGTTTTGTACGTCCTGTTTTCTCAAGATCCTTTCTTACGTAATGTTTGAACACCAGACACTTCACTACCACAAAACAATAATAAACTGCACTCATCACTGTAAGACAGGCTGTACATCCGAATAACCGGAGCAGAGTTGGGAGGAGTGAAGGAATGAATTCTATTTGCTTGTCCAGGCAGGAATTGTTTGTGAGGTTTGATATTTATCCTTAGTGCCAGCTAAATGCTAAAACCAGTCTGGCACAAGTATGTCCACAGCTGTTTGTTAAAGTCTTTATTAAAGTAGCAAACCTGCCCATAGAAAATACACCTCTAGTTCTTGCGAGTTTACCCAGCCTGATTCAGCACCACTGGAGCACACAGAAAGGTTCCCACTGAGTTCAGCAGGCTGCCCAGGCAGCACAAGCACAAATAAGCATATGGTTCCTCACCTAAAAGAGCCTCCCCCAGGTTCTTTCAATTTATTCTTCTGAGCAGCAGCTACTTGTGTCGAAACAGTGGCAATAGCTTTGTTTCCAGGTAATACTGCTGGTTTTACCACAGGTACTGCAAGAAGAAAGACAAGATTTGTACTCCATCAAATTCGTATGAGAGTTCAGATTTACTAGCCAGTCATGGGTAGTAATGGCAATAGGTCTGGTGCAAAGACTTTACCTCAATAGTTTCTGTCAACATTTCACCCATCTAAAACAGGATACTCCCACACAATTCCAGTACCCAAACAATTTCTCTGACTGTAAATGCTGCCCTGACATATGTGTATCCCCAGCCACTACAGCACTGTGTACTGAAGATTTTAGCAGTAGTGCAACAGCCATCATACAGCTACAGGTCAATTAATAACTGACATTCATAAACCAGACTTCAGTTAACGCTACCAAATATAGCATATACCAAGTAGCTTCACCTCTTACCTGTCTGAAGTTGATTCAGTTGAATTTGAGGAGTAGTGAGCATAATACGACTATGTGGTTGCCGCAATGCTACCATTGGTGTCTGTGTCAACGTTACCTGTGGAGGCCTTATCAATGCCCCTGCTTTTTGAGACTGTTGGATAACCTGCAAATAATAAGAAAAAAAGAACTGTAAACAATCTGAGAAATAACTAAGGCTAAGAATCAGGTGGGAAGAACAAACCCTAACAATCGACTTGTAAGTTGTGATCTTAACACATCTGTTCATTGATCTAGAATTGGCACATTTTAAGGTATTTAAAAAATTCTTTAGATAAATTATACCTTATAGGAAAACTAATATTCCGCTTTCTGTGATACAAAAAAAAAATCAGTAACCTATTTCTATTAAAAAAAAAACCCAAACAAACATCTATAATCACAAAGGTCCAGTTAAAACTTTCTACATGTGGTTTCTACATTAGAGATACAGAGGCAAACTGGACCTGCCTGGACAGATCTCTAAAACTAAAAATAATAGACACATGATAAAGATAATCCAGCTGTTTCTACATATGCTGTTTTCATCCAGAACCCACATAAGATACAGCTGTGTAGCTTTGTACCATTGGATTGTTAGGTTAGACTGAGTCTCAGGCAACTGTAGCCATACTGCTTCTGAACATGAACTCATAGAAGTAGGGTTACATCCCAATGCTACAATCAGAGCCATTTATGCAAACTCATCTTCTGGCCTCAACTCGTTTCCAGAAACTTACTTTCAAACTACTATAAAGAAATCTACCAACTCTACTTGTTTGGCAAGCTTCATTTCTATAACTCTACAAGTCTTTCTTTTGCTACTATTTTATATATTTATTTAAGTTAAAGGCCAAATTATTTTCTTGTAAATCCAGCACTAATTAGTCAATGTTCAGTTTTTATTCCTTCCCTAGGTTCCTAACCTCTTTCTATAATACCTAGGTTATAAAGGCAGTAAGACCAATATAATCACTAGTTTTTCTCTCAAGGTAAGTGAAAAATATTTGTGGATTGACAAGAGAGATCTCTCCTCTTCATTTTATATGAAAATTTCTGGACAGAGCAGGTCAGATGAATGCCGAGTGTTCTACAGGGAATGTTGAAGTACTAAGTAGCAAAAAACCCCTAGTAATTTAATAATGTATATTAATTAATATACATCCTAGAAAAAGCTACACTCAGACACTGCTTTGCTATGAGAAGAGGAAAAAAAGGTGCTGCACATTCTACTGTTCTTATTTGGTTTACGTGCAGGCCTGAGAAAGTTATTCTTTCTCCTCTTTTGGGGTAATCTCTTGTTAGACTTATGAAATGGGGAATGAAAGATCCTCCAGAACACTGCTGTCTCATGGATATGCAGTGATTGAGACAATCTGCCAATATTTCATGCTAAAATAGGAAATAATTTACTTTACTCAAGAATGGATTTTAAATTATACTTTTTTTTTCTTAGTAGCTAGTTTCTCTAAAGAGGTCAAAGATCTCTTCTTGAGCTAAACCACCAATTCAAGAAGAAAAGTCACTGTGTTATGAAAAAAATTCTGCAGTAACAGATGATGCACTTCAGCTTACGTACCAGTGGTGTAGACTGCCCTTGTTTACTAACACCAACTTGTGTAGGCTGAGTTAGGCTGATTACAGGTTGTTGGAGAGTACTCGTTACAGTTGCAGTCGCCTTCCCTGCTGTGCGCTGAACTGAGGAGCTTAGAAGCACCGCCGCAGATGGAATCGTCGCTATCGTTGCTTGCGTTGTTGGCTGTTGCTGTTGACTTTGTTGAATGAAAGCTGCAGAGTCTGGTGTTAGCTGTCTCAAGGCAGGTAAACTCCTCTGAAAAGAGGAAAGGAAATAATCTGCTTGAGTATTTTAATCCTAGATCACACAAGAAAACATGAATTGTAAAATGCAATGCATTTCATATCAGTCCATTGTATCAGTCTGCGTGCACCTGAGAAAACATGACAGCAGTACACACAGAAATACCATGCTACTTCACATTTAAAGCTACATAGAGTGACAGTACCTTTAGTCGTGGAAGCCTGGATATCATGGGCATCTAGGTTATGGGAGCCTATCTGGAAGGCCTGGTATGTATTTAACAATCCAAGCCCATGCTGCCTTCCTTGATTGTGTTCCTACATATATACCAAGCTATAACATATGATGGCTTAAAAGACATACTGGAACACCAGTGAAGATTTCAGAATAGCTCAGAGACCACAGTGTTTTACTGGATTCTTACATTAGTTGTTTTCTTGTGGTAACAATTTTTGTCCTCATGAACAGTTCAAGGTTGAACAAGCATTGAAGAATCCAGAAATGTCAACTCACACCTACAACTATATCCCTTAATCATACGTTAGTCAGCAGAGTTATACTCTTACCATACAGTGATGATGTACTTTCTCTGATTTTCAGATGATAAATGTTTCAGAATAAACATTATTTTGAGGTGTGTCCAATTACTATAAATTTTTTGACAAATAGGATTTATTATTGAGAGGTGACAAACTTCCTGTTTATCCATAAAACCAGGTATACAGCACAGGCAAAAGAGTATGAGTTTGTCCAGAAGGTACCGTTTTCTGTATCATTCAATCCCTTGTTTTATTTCCAAGACTAAAAAGAGGATAATAAATCAATTAATAGGTTTGGTGCTATAGAAAGAAACTGATTATAAGTCATAAAAAGAAAACTTTTCAGATTTGTCAAAAGAGCTACTATGTGACAGCATGGTAGAAATTACATTATTGACTGTGCCAATGAATCATACTAACAAACTCTTGAAATCAAGAGCCAGAAATATTTTTTAAGGGAGCAAAAGTTTAATCAGGCGCCATTTAAAACTTCCATTTACACTATTTTGGAATTCCACCTACACTGGTAAAAGATGTGCTTGTGTTCATTGCTGCGGATACATAAGCACAGGAATATATAAGCACTAGTGAACACAAGTTACCTTCAGGAAAGGCACAAGGTAAGGTTGAGGTGAAGAATTAAGTTCTCTGTACAGCCTGCTGGTAAAGTCTTCTGCTTCAATTTTTCCATCCTTCAAAACAGAAAATCCAAATGAACAAACTTGTAGAAATTAACTTTTACAAATATTCAACACAAAAAAAAAAATTAAGACTCAGCAATTTATTGAAAATAAGTGGTTTCATCATCCCTCACTATTTTTAGTTACAAATAGCTTTATGGTAGTAACTAATTTTACTTCCAATTTCAACTAGTAAGACCTACAGTCCCATCTTTTCTCTTCTTCTTCCTGTCCCTCAGTCAACTTTAAGAAACATCTTCAGTTGTTCTCACCATTACAGGAACGTCCTACCTACAGATCAAAGAGCCAGGTGGAACCTACAGGAATACTTCATGTGACCTGCAATCAGCCACCTGTCAATTGCTCAGAACAGCGCGTCTCTGGTGTTCTCTTTTCCAAATAACTAAAGTTGTGCCCACCATATGCTCAAAAGGCAGATGCCTCACAAAACTAAATGTATATCCCTCATGGGAAGACACTTTGAATTTTGGTCTTGTGACAACCTCTGGTTATCACGTGATAACATCTGGAATGCACAGCTCTACCTTTAAGTTAAAGGTTGCTACCAACTAGGCTAAGCAATACTAGTACTCATTCTATAAATATTAAGTATGTCAAGCTTTTACATTAGCTTTAGATAATATTACTTACTTTTTTTTGTAAAAACTTGTGATTTCCTACACTCAGCTATTGCACTAGATGTAGTGTCCCTCAAGTATATAATTCATCTTTTTATTCACTGTTTTATCAATAAAACACATAGAATTTAAAGAGTCACCATTTACTTTACTCGCACTTCAATTTAACTCATGTTCTCACGCATGAATGAGAGCAGTAATGTCTCATGTACAAGCTTAAAGGAAAATTTATGCATATATTTTAATTCAGAAGCAGCAAAGTTTCAATTTGATTTATCTTAGATTTTATAATCTCCCTCCTCTCCAAAAAAACCCCCTCAGTTTTGGTCTAAATTTGCCCAGATACTGTTTCTTACAACTTTCCATGAACTTCTCTTACCAGCAGGTTCTGTACCAATTCTTTCACGTTAGCCGCAGTCTCTGAAGACTGTTTTCCAGATGATGCCAGTTTTATTAATGTGGACAGAAAGTTTTTGCATTTCTTCACATTTTCCATAGTTTCCTGTTATGGGAGGAGAAGGGGTAGAAGGGAAACAGTCAGAGAAGGGAAGATAAACTCTTTTTAATACATGATCTGACCGTATACTTGGAGAAATAAAGTCCTTCTTTAGTTCACCACTGCAGAATATTATTTATAGATTCATGTCCCTCACCACTTAAGACATAATCAGATTGAAATTATTATTTTGCTTCAGATATACATATGTATTGTACATTTTTGTTACCAAAATTTTAAAAATTATGATTCTTAATGTTAGGAGTTAGGAAACACCAAGTATTTTAAGAATGGCACATTGTGTATGGGAAAATACGCATTTTAGCAGGACAGCAAATAGCAAAGCTCCTCCTTCCCAGCGCATAGCATAGTGCATGGATTCTCCCTGTTGTGCAGTCCTGGAAACATGCATCTTGAATGAGTCGGTGCCAACTTCTTATTGATACCTTCTCATACTGATTGTATCCTACAGTGCTGAAAAGTATCACTTTTCTACAAGATACAGCTAATATGTTTTAAAGAAAAAAAGGAGTGCTTTACAAACCGTTACAGAAATCAAAATTAATACTTTGACAGCCGTCAAAATACAAGTGACCTGTGTTCACACTTTGTAAATTATATGGTTCTACTAACAGTTTACCTTTTCAAGAGCGATAGTTCACAGAACTCCTGCATCTTTACTACTCTCCACTCTGATCTGTG
The DNA here is from genome assembly GCF_034638445.1 of Ciconia boyciana. Lineage (NCBI taxonomy): Eukaryota > Metazoa > Chordata > Aves > Ciconiiformes > Ciconiidae > Ciconia > Ciconia boyciana. The sequence continues at coordinate 4,329,442 of NC_132947.1, read as the reverse complement.
TTTATCTGTATGTATGTATGTATATATGTATGCATATACATACATGCACACATGTATATGTGAATGAACAAAAAAAGATTCTAAATGCACTCGGTATCTTACTGTGGCAGCCGTGGAGGTTGCCGTTGTTCCTTGCACCGTTCTCTGAGGAGTTCCAGTTTGTACAGCTGTTGCTGTCCCCAACGTAGTTGTTTGTGCAGTACCACCCAGAACAATCTGAGGCTGCAGAGAATACAAACATAAGATTATTTTACTTGGAACATACCAAAACCTGTTTTCCTGAACCATCAAACAGAAACTGAGCCACAGGACAGTAGAAAATCTTTCACAGCTACTATAAAAAGAAGTTACTCATCTGCCATCTGTTGCAGTGAAAAGAAAGAGCCACCAGATGGCACAAAACGCTACACATTCAAAACTGAAATCCTAAAAGTTGATTAAGAATTGCACGATTTTTGGTTACTGAATAAAATGGCAAAATAATACCATAAACATACCCTCCTATTCTGTGCTTTCAAAACACAATCAAAGCAAGTGCTAGATTTCTGTGACCGCAATAGCTTTTTTTGCCTGTTCCCTTAAATGCTGCTTTCAAAGGGAGGAATTTCTAAAAAGGCACAAGGGACACAAAAGCTCAGGTCTTATCTAGATCTTTTTGGTGAACAATGGGACAAAACATTTTTCTAGTTTTGTAGACAAGTTGGTAATTCAAAGTAGGAATACCACCTTTAAAGAATCAACATTGTAAACAAGAACTTTTCACGTACACAGTTCATTCATGAACTTCCAACAGTCTAATTACTAATGACAACCCAATCAGAGAGACAGTAATTCTTAGCAAGCTAAAGCTAGCTCTCAGAATTTTAACATATCATTTGTAAACTTGCTCTTTATATAAAGATGCACAAGAAAAGAGGCTCCAGTGTGGCCAAAGCTAACTTTCACTGGTATTTTGGGAGACAGAAAAGGAGACAAGGATCTCATTTGTCTCATTTTTTGAAATTGAGATAAATGAAGTCCATGGTATGCTCATTACAGCAAGAAATATGCAGATGGAATGATTTTTTTGTCCAGTATAACAGCAGTGCAAATTAAGGAGACTCAGGTAAATTAACTCTTAGATCTGGAAAGATCACTGTCATAGGCAAAGCCTCTCTGAGGGGAAAAAGGTTAAGTGGATGCACAGCAAAACCTGCATGTTTTAAATTAAAACTCTCTAATCCTGTCTACTCAAAGGATGAAAAAAGCACAATGACACAGTTAGGCAACAGCAATCATATTGTATCACTGTTGTCTGGAAGTCACGTGGAGAATTTCACACTTTTGCACTGTGTTTTAAACTCACACCACCACCCCTCAAAAAAAAAAATCTACAAGAAAGCCTATCATTAATACAGACTAGGCTATTAGAAGAGAGGCCACATACCAAGACACCACTATTTATCCTTGAGTTGTCAGAATCTGCCCCCTAAGTACGTAAACCAAAGCAGAGACTTGTGTAAGAGGGAGAAGGCTTGTGGAAGAGAAGGCTACCAGTGCAGTCTTTTTTCGTAATTGTAAATTTTGCTGCAGAATTTGGAGGCCTACAGATCCATCACAGGAATAACATCACAGCTCCAAATCCAAAGGGAATTGGTGTCACTTTCTTGAGGCAGAAAGCATAGAGGTATTTTATTTTAGTCAGTTATGCGATTACACAAACTAATAACAGGATACCTTTAAATATATATGCATATAGGTATAATATGAAATAATAATAATATACATATAAAAAATTATACATATACATCCAAAATATAAAGTAATTTGAGATCTGCAAATGTTTTAGAAAGGATAATCCAAAATATATTTCTTCCATGCACTTAGGAATTGTATTTCCTGTATTTCTGGCAGTCTCAAGCAGGTTTTCAGCTAATCTTAACAACTCATTATCTCATGTATACACTGCTTTTCTACAAACTCACTTGCACAACAGGAGGACGCTGTAGCGTTGTTGTGGGTTGCACTGTTGTTTGAGCCTGAGACACTTGCTTGATAATAGTAGTTGGTGTCACCTGTCGTGCAATAATAGGCGTTCCTGGAGCCTGGGGAAGAGGAAAAAAACCAAACACATTAGATCCTACATTTAAATATAATGTACCTTATCTAGTGTTTTGTCTCTGGATAGTTGCCATTATTACAGATACAAAAGAACGCATCTGGACCACTATAAAACTGTGAGAAGGGTTTTTAGTCTTAGCATAATGCTATTGTGATGATCTCAGTATACATATACCCATATCCACTTTTTTCTTTTAGTCTTATAAAGAATAATGATTCTTTGGGGAAGAGTTCTACACGTTAACCATATATGGTCTTGAGTGGTGGTCTTTATATCAGACAGTTTTAAAGTTAATGCCATTCAGCTAGGTAAAAATATTTTTCATGAGTAACAGCCAAACTGTAACCGAATTAAGAACAAAATGCAATGCCTATACCATGTGGAAAAGTCTGTATAGCACCAGGTTGATCAACGGTTTCTTCAAATCACTAACATCATACCTTACTTTCTGGTGTATTCTTCATAGGAAAAAAAAAAAATCTTAGTTTTTAACAGCACAAATTACTGAACTAACCTGCACTGTCGATATCTGCACTGGAGGAGCACTGGTAGGTGTAGCAGGACGAGGAGTCATAGTATTTTGAGGCTGAGACTGGGCATGTGCCTGTGCTTGCATCTGCGCCAAGGCTTGTTGAGGGATCATCAGCAACTGCCCATTCTCACTACGCACAAGGACCATGCCTGTTAAAAAAGAAATTGGTCAAGAAAACATACATCCTTTTCAAATACGAAAGAACGTATTTTTTCAGGTTTTTTATCCAAGTTGGATACACACAGAATTAATGCACTGTTGAAGGACTATACAGCTAACAAAAGTGGTTTAGAATAAAAGCAAAATACCCAGCTGCATTATCACATTTTGTATAGAATACCTCAATTACAGAAATACTCCTTCTCTATCAAAATGCTCAGTGTGGTGTGCATCAGAACACACAATGAGTCGTATTTGCCCCAACCAAAAAATTCCATGTGACCAGAGGTTAAAATCAGCAATCATGTAAAAATCCTACCTGCTATTTACTAAGAAATTTGTTTATGAAACACTGCAAATAAAAGAAAATCTTGCCATTAGGCAAGATTCCAGCTAGTTTTTCTTTAAGGGGGGGGGGGGAGGGGGGGAATATGTATATATAATCAAACACAGGTTTCACCATCAACATGAACACAATTGTCTAAGTTCTAAATTAATTTCCCATAACAAATTTAGTAATGAAAGCGGCTATAAAATAATAATCTCTCATGTGCATCTGCAACAGACTGCATTGTGCCACGTTACACCCCAAAAGAAAAATAAAATGGAGAGGGAAATAAGGCAGTCATTCCCTGCTCAGTCACTCACATCTACACTTAACCCCACTGGGTAGCTATAGGGAACCAGATTTTAACAGGCAGATTTTCAGATTATAGACTCTCTTTCTTGAAGGCACAAACAGGATCTGGACAACATGAACTGTTTTTCAAGAGCTCATTCATTCAGCACGCCTCAGTCAGTCCATGAGAGCCTCAGGACCTCATCAGCTCTGAAAAAGCCACCTAAGGAAACAAACTGGGCACTCAAAATTAGTTAGTCTTTCTGAGCAACAACCTACAGGAGGAAACTTCACCATGAAAACCAAGAGGCACTACTGAAATCAGAAAGTTTTTTTTTTTTAAGTGTTGTTCAGTGAATAAGCAGCCTATACAGGTTCCCCAACAATATCTGGAGATCTGGTCTATACCATCTCAGAGCATGACTACTGCAAAAGAATCAAGCTTTTATTTGCTTCTCTATTCAGATGAAGTGCTGAAATGTTTATAGACAACAACCTTGAACAGTTTTCTTGGACTGTTTGAAAATTAGTGTTAAACTGCAAAAAATCCATATACCGATTTCTACAAAAATTAGTTCAAAAGAAAAAACAGATTATATTAGTTAATTTGCCCCTAATTTTTTCCTTACATTCTCTCCATTAACTCTCTTTTAATGAAGCAGAGTCACACAGAGACGTTAAACTAGTTTACATCAAAAAGGTGACTTTCCATTGCGACTTATTTAGAAGTGTTAAGGTGGGACTGCAATGTGCTATGGACAACAGTTATATCTAGAAACAAATATTCTCAAACTGGTTTTGTGTAGGAAAGGAAGAGGGGGGAAAGCTTATTTATAATCTTGCAGACTGTAGAAATAAATACTTAGTTTAGCTGTCAAGTCCAAAAAACCATTTTCAAAGCTATCCCAAAAAGAAAGGTCTTGTCTCCTGTACCTTATGTAGGGAGAAGGCGTTTTCATTAAAACAGCAAAGCCATACACCACCACCACAGCTTACAAGAAATTTAAAAACCTCAATAGTGAATACAAAGCTTGATCCTGGCAGTTGCTCATTAGAACCATCACTACTTTCTCACCACCAGCCTCACACTATGGGGAGGGGGCTACTGAATGGAGAAATTCAATATTTTAAAGACTAGAGAGTGATCTGCTACTACATCAAGCTCATTCCTGCACAAACAGAACTTGGCATCCTCCTCCAATGTGCAAACATAAAATCTTGGGAAATGAACTCACATCGCCCATTTTTGTCATCCCTCATAATAACCAGCTGAAGAAGCTAAACACTGAATCAGTGGAAATCTTCAATATTATTATAACTGAAAACATCAGTACAGTGGAAGTCTGATTAGAGGAGCTATTTTCAAGTCAACGTCAAATATTAAGGCTTGTTGATTACCATTTAGTTTCTAGCAACTGAAAAGGCCCAACGCAACTACATATGTCTGTGCTTTCAGAAGCCCTTAAATGTCACAAAATTATACTGACATCCCATAAGAAACTTTTTTCTTAAAATTCACCATTTTAGGGGTTCCCTAGGATAGTCTAGGGCTAATGTACCACCCAAATTCTTTAGAGAGTTATATTTTTCCTTCCAGAAGCAACATAAGAGATACTAACTCTAGTTTTGGATTGGGGTGGGGAGGAGGTGTGTGTTTGTTTTTTAAACTTCCCTCTCAGCACAAAAGTGCCTAAAGTTATTTGAAAGTGCCAACCCAAAGCAGCTCACCCGCATATGAGAACCTTTGTAGCATCAGGCACCGGCACAGAGCTCTATGCTACCTGTTCCAGTCTCCAGCTCAACATCCACACCAGGCTCAAGAACGGGTCTGCGCTACGCATTAGCATCCTGCACCAGCACAACCGCCCCTCGGGACACCAGGAGTGTCAACTCATTGTTTTGCTCCCCAAAACAGGAATGAGAAAAGAGAGAAAAGAAGGGAGATAACCACAAAATGAAGGCTGACTACCCCTGAAGAGCAAGCACAATGTCTGAACAATGAAATATTCTCCCCGAGCTACATGCAAAATTAGAACATGCCTACACATTAACATAGCACAACTGCTGAAACAGACAGTTGAAAAGCATATTAATGTGAGCTTTAGAAAACATATCAAGAAAGTTCCATTTTTGGCAGCAGACAGACAAAACAATCATTTGTAATTCAAACCCTGACTCTAAGCACTATCCTGCTAGATTTCTAACTATGGGAAGTCTGAACCTTCCCTCAAGTATTGAAGTCACAATAAAAAAGTAATCCATACAAAGCTACATTCATATCTGTCCCTATTTAAATAGTTCTTTTACACTGCACTCCTATTTGATACACAGTTATTTTCAATTTATACAGTTTCTAACATGTATTTAAGTTAGTGTCTACCACTGATAGATAAATTGCTGTGCACACTTAATGGGCTATATACAAACATAAACACAGTTACAAACATCAGACTAGTCTTGCATAAACTTTAATCATGGTATGATGATATAAGACATTTTACCTGCTTGAAATTATATCTTGTTAGTATATGGGTGATTTCAGAAAAGGTGTAAAAATTCAGATCATGAACTTTGTTATTGAACTTTCTGTGCAGAAATTCACCACTAATACAGTGTGCAGACAAGTAATTTTTGACTGAACACTTAACACCTCTCCAGCCTTGTTGAGAATCCTTTAAAAAGGGAGATGGAGCTGCTCTCTCAGCTCCTCTCCCCCCAGCCCAACTACAGACTCTTTTCCAACCCAATTAGCTAAAAAAGAAACTCACTAACCCAAAACTATACCCAAGCTGGCATTAAGTGGATTTTCAGTGATGTTCAGAAAGCTCATTGGAACTAACTTGATTAAGAATTAAAAAGAAAGTCCCATTTATTTCCCGCTTCTAAACAAAGTCAATGTAGGACTACCAGCCCCCTCTCTCCATACATACATTAACCATCTCTCAGTTGATTCATTCACTGCAATGGAAAAAAGGAGGGGCTGACAGCCACACATGTAGAAAAAAAACCCATTTCTTTCTCTTATGTTCCAAAACTTGTATTTTAAACATTTAAATACAGATAAGTGTCATAATCTCAAACTCCAATGGGTGCAAATGCTGTAGGAACCAGATCAGAAATGACTACCAGGTACTAGAAGACAGATAGAATTGTACCAAGGTATCTCACTTCTCTAATTAAATTCAGCAACATATTTAAAGTAAGGATGAAAAATATCTTTCTGTTTCAAGTTTACCACCCAGGTTTTTGTTCCACAAATGGATGAATTACTATTTGAGACCAAACAGCTAATAAAGATCATTGGAAATGTTCATTTAGAAAAAGGTGACAATAAAACTTGGCCATTTTAAATCTCTCTGCCTTCTTTTTCCTAGAAAGTCTGATCACGTGTACTCTAAAACCATATTCACTATTAAAAATGCAAACATTCAAGCATTCTTTCCAAGTGTCTCATTAAAAAACTAATAAAAATTAAAATTAATTACCATTTTTGTTAGAAGTCGGAGGCTTAAGAGAATCCTGAAAGAGGCTCATATTTTAGTTTCAATTAAACAATTCATCACAGCTCCAAATGAAGAATTAACTAAACTGAGTTAGATTGCTCCTTATGCCGAAAAGACTTGTGCTCCTGATAGTACAATGGTCATCTCATGTGTTCTTGTTGTGGAGACCTTCCCAGATCTCTCCTGTTTTTGAGAGTGTTTGGATGGAAAAGTTCATTATTATATGACGCAGCTGCATGATTCTTCATGGTGTCGTCTTTGCCTCTTGCTAGTTGTATTTCCATTTGCTAATGGCATTTCCATTTACAAAGTGTTGTGTTGGGGGGGGGGGGGTGGGGGGGATGTTTCGGTTTTCTGTTGGTTTTTTTTGTTTGGTTGGTTTGGTTTTTTTAATTAATAAAACTTGTAAAATCATGGACTGGAATAAAAAGTGAAGAGCTCTGGCTATATGACACGTCAGAAAAACACACACCAGGCTTTTTTCTAATGCCTTCCTCTTCCTTCTTTCTTTGAAACATGGCTTGGCTTAGCAAAGACTAAAGAAAAAAAAATTATCAGAATAATAAAGGAAGAATAAAAAAAAAATATTTTGTAGCCTTTGCAGATCACTATCTGTGTAACTCCTGAGACATACAGCTTTCTTGCTAGAGAACCTCTACATCCAAAAAACCCAAACCAAAACAGTTCACTGTTCTGTTACGATAAACCAAGATTAACAATATTTATAGGAGCTGGACTTCCCAATGACAGAGTTAAAACTTTCTGCAGATATATCAGGCACCTTCAGATTACTGTTCTGAGGAAATACACAGTCCAGCAAATTGTCACCTCTGACAACCATACCTAGGAGGCAGCCACTCAAACAGCAACATATCTAGGTGTCACCCTCTCTCAGAATAAATGCTCCATTTCTCAGGGACTCGATTCATACAGTAGGTGACATACAGAAAGACTTCATCGGCAGTTAGCAAGCACCTAACATGAGAACCATAAAAAGGTATGCCCATGCTTGTCCCTGGGCATACCAGTGTGCAAGAATGAAACTCTTGTGTATCTGTGAAATATGAAACCTAGAAAGTGTCCTATCAGATCACAAGTGACAACATCTCTCTGTTTGATGCAGATACTAAACAGAAGAACAAACAGGTTCAAGCTTCCAGATTTTGCTCATTACCCACAATGTAGCTCATGGTCTAATCCAGATCAATTCAGAACCATTACTAAAGGAACCTAGACTTTTAATAAGTTCTTTTTTTAGTAGCTGAGACATGACAGAAGAATTGATGGATGTATGATCTTGAAATTCTATGATTCTATGACATTGCATGAAGAATACCCCTTTCCAGTCTCCTGAGGAAGTTATCTTCTTAAAGTAAAAAAGTAACTAAACTTTATTTCCAGAGAAAAACCAGTTAGGGTCAGGGAGAACTGTTAGGCAGCAAAGAATCACCTTCAATACATACACATGCTGATGTTCAGAAAGAATGTCCAAGCCTGAAAGAGTAAATAGAGGACTGATGCTTCTGGTGTAGGAAATGAAAGTTGGGTTTATCGATCACAAAGTCCACTGACATGTGACAAATATTCAAATCCTAACTAGATTTGCCAGGAAAGTTCACTAAGAGGTTATCTTAACGTCAAAGCAGTTTGTGCCTTAAGCTCTCAAGCACAAACTCATTTGTGGCACGATGCTGCAAACATTTGACATGGCAAAAAAATCTGACAGTAATCATAAGTGGGCTGTGCCATATTAGCAGAAGAAAGCTTTATAGCAGTATCCCTTCTGTACTGTCAGAAGAGATTTTATTGCAACAAAAAGGAAAGCAAGTGTCTGTAAAGTTATGCAAGTTGATATACACACCACGAAAACCATATAAAGCAAAGGGGATGAGTCAATGCTCTGTGGATGATTGGATCAGGCTATACAGAGACCCTGGCATGACAAAACCTTTATAAAAGGACAAAGTTTGTAAGATTTTCCCAATACCAAAAAGCTAGAAGAATACTGGAGAGACAGCAGGAGAAAAGGACAGCTGCCTATACAAACTACAGGAAGAACTTTCAGCAGAAGTGATATATATGATAGGGTCACTTACTGAGGAAAGGGAAATGATAACCTGGAACCGACATCAACACTGTCCAACAATCCACCATTCCTCCCCTTATGATAACTGACCTGCCTGGAAAAGTTCTCACTCTATAGGAATGAAAGGCCAGGAAAAGAGGCAAGATCAAAGTCTACTAGCCCAGTGCAGCTCCATGAAAATCTGGGTAACTAAGGGACTCTTCCCTAACACAAGACAACTTTTAGCAGATTTTGAATTATTTACATATGTCAAAGAAGAGCATCTGTAATAAACCAGCAGACATGTAGCAGCTCATGAAAGACAATCTATATACCAACTCATGAAAAATAGCGATTACAAACTAAGATGAACAGCACAGAACTTTAAATGGCAACACAGCTGTGGATTAGATGTTATCGAAGACACATTATTTTGTACCTGATGAGAGATGTGCACCACCACATTAGATGCAATGTCTTAGTTTAGGTGCTTAGAACCTCAGGTGATCTGTGCTGCACAACAAATCCAGAAAAACCATTTACTTGAACTTTCTCGCCAAAGTCTTTGACACCATCAGCAATCCAGGCTCTTGAGTTTCATGAACAAATGTGGTTGGTTTGTGACTTCTATAAAGGTGTCTTAGCTCTACAAGGATAACCATAGTGCTTACAGAGAAGTCTACATAGTGCAGGTATCAGCTCCTGCAAACCAGCTAGCTGAAAATGAACCCACCACTATCTGTGACTTTGCCTGCTCCAGAAGTGCTTGCACTGCACCGGCACGGATGAGGTCAGCCGGTACAAACATGAGTTAGTAGTAGATATGTTCCCTGCTGAGTTGCAGGTCTACAGGCCATAAAACTGCCAGGCGGCGATAGAGCTGTCCAGCACACTGGAGCAACCTGAGATACTGTACCAGATTCCCTCATGTCTTGTTTCAGAGTAATGGGCACCCTAAAGCAACAAATGCTGAGGTTTTGCACACAATCGTAGTGTGCACTGTGTGCGCTCAATAAGCCGAACACATCTTAAAGGTGCCTGTTAAGTGTTCAGCACCTATTGTGCTTAAGGTGAGCTACAACTTGGCTTGAAAAAACACGACTGTCAGGTGTTGCTTCAGAGCACCTCTAGTACAAAACACTTGGAATCTCTCCTGAGAGGCACTAAACTTTACACCATTGTGAAGATTGGCATGGCACAGAGTTCTGGACAAGAACCTACTACAGAGCTACAAAAGCACATCGCTCCTTTCACTTTTCAACTCATGTCACTCTGGAATAAAGTCAAATTTTACCCAGATACAGTGCCTACAGCATTAGTTTACTACAGCACTCCACTTCATTTGCCTATCAGCACTCTCCCCACATGCCCAATCTGCACACACAGATCACAGATCATAACTAACGGTTATGGTCTGTGAAACACTAATTCTTGAACAGTTGATTTACGATTATTGCCAACATAGATGAAAGATACATTCTCAAAAATCATCAAGAATCCTGACTGCAGTGCACAGAAAATGTATTTCGTACAGACCAAGTACACAAGTTCACATTATGAAAAACTGGTTTTGTTTTTTCTTACTAAAGAGTCAAAAGACAAAGAGACTCAATTTCATAGTAAAAGCTTTTTCTTATCTTACTATGCAAGAATTCAGTTTCAAACTATAGAACTCAGCTGTACTATCTAAAAAGTGAAGAAGTGAATAATTTGTAAAGTATTGATTCACAAGCCTCTTAAGAATATAGTTAAAGGAATAACGTCATGCTGGAGTGCCAAAAAGCCACTGTATTTAACAGTGATCCCATATGGAAAAAAAATCTTACCTGCTCAGTTGAAAAGGTGCGCAAGAAGTGTTGTGGGAAATACGTCATATTACATAGCAACAATTGACAAATGCTTCAACAACAATGTGATTTGAAACTATTTTTACTTTTCTGGAAAGCTATATTCCTTGAAAGTGCGTTAACATTCCTTTCTAGTCAAGCATACAAAGCCAAAACACTAGAGCACTCTGTCAAACTGCAACCCAATCATCACACAAATCTGTCTGTAGTCCGATGCAGAAAGAAGAAAAACACTATCATGAGCTAAACCAATTATTTTAATTATTGATCTCAAAGTGATTCAGATTTAGCTCTGCCATTAATTTCAATATACTTAACATCAAACAACAATGCAGTTATACTAAAATTGTATTTGTTTTTGAGAAAGGAAGGCACAAAATAAAGTGTCACTAATTCTTTTGATCTGTTATTCTAAATAGGAGGTTTTAAAACTCAACTTGTCTTCATTTCTGGCAAACAGTTTGTCTATACCAAGGCATACCAACATTCGTGCTGTTCAAGCACCTGATGAAATGGGAATGGGCAAGCTACTTTCATTTACCACAGTCTGCACACAAATACTTAATGAGGAGTCATGCATTAAATCCACATTATCTTCCTTCAAAAAGCAACGTGCTAAAACAACTAAGTACATGAAAACAAATAAAAAAATACATTTCTTTAATTTGTCCCCACTGTGAATGCCCTACTCTAGGTATATACCCTTTGTAATTTTAGCAGTGACAAAACCCTTTGCTGATGCCACCTTTTCACCTGGAGCTGTGGAGACCTGATGTTAGACAATTCCACCAACTGACAGCTACCCAGGGCAGCCTCAGTGGAAACGTTCCCTTCAAATCCTCCTCTGCAGAAAACAGCCTGCGATTTTAGGACTCACTGCCGATACAGAAGTTATTCTGCTTTGAGAATATGCCAAACACCATGCCTGTGAGTTCAAATACAAACTATCAGTGTGGACATATTACATGTAATTTGGCTGATAGCAACATTTATTAAATAGCACTGCTTTTTCAGTTAGTCTGAACACAGAAATAAAAGTATTTTCACACCTGTAAGCTTGAATTCAGAAAGCTTTTAAACAAAATCAAGTCTCGTTTTGATTTTTACTAACCATCAAATGCACAGTCCTGAGTAATGACTAAGCTTAATGACTGGGTATGACTAACACTTATAAATAATTAGTGCCTCCTCTCCCCCTCCCCCATGGGGGAGAGAGAAGGAAAGAAAACCAAATGATACATCGGAAAAAAAGGAAGAATGAAAGGAAGAGGTTGAAGTCCATGGCATGAACACTTGCCTCGTCTTCCAGTCCACCCTTAATATTACTGCAAACATTACTGCACATATGTTTATTAAAAACTAACAGCTCCTCATGCTTTTCTATAAACTTCTGCACAGTTTAGCCACTCTCAGCCTTCCTACTCCAGATCTGTTCTTCCAACCTTCTCCACTGATCCCTCAGCAAACACTCTTCTGGTCACCTTCATTGACTTTTGCCACAGGTGCTGCAATGCCTCAGTGCTACTCCTTGGAGTTGGTACTGACTCATGTGAGTACAACTGGTCCCACTCGCCACACCACCACTTATGCTGAATGCACCTGATGTTATTGCGTTCTGAGAGAGGCACTAAATCTAACCCTCCCTTACAGAAATATTTGATTAATAAACTGAAGGAAGGTGTGAAGACAGCTTACTACAGCCTTTCTGCCCACTCAAACCATTTAAGAAGGACTAGAGCATGGCACCACACCTCATGGCTTGGTTTTTGTTTATACACTGATATCTAGAGCACACATTTTTCAACTGAATCTATACTGGGCATCTGTACAGAGCCTATCCAGCATGTGTTTTATTCTGTACAACAGTACTGTGATGGCTTTTAACAGCTCAACTACTCTCAGAAGCACATATTAATCAAGTTATAATGATAAGTTAGACCATTTTTACTAGAGAGACTTACTTGATTCAATACAAACCTTAGAACAGTCATGCTAGCCATGTAGAATAGTATTACATACTGATGCAAGTTTTATGTTACTGGTTGTCTAGGTATTGGTTACAATGTGTTATTGAAAAAATATTTTAGTAATGCATTTTAAGGAAAAAAGCATCAAAATTAAGAGATGCACGGTGTTCATAATTCACAGTTCTACTTTATAAACAGAGTTCTACCCTGACAAGAAGTTACTCAATTTTTATCAATATACTTTTCCAAATCCCACAAAAAGAGCTTGGCAACTGAGTCGAACCCTGCACTAAATCCTGTACAAATACACAGTAAAAGGACTGTCCCTGGGTAAAAGGATTTATAACCTATTTATGCACTTTGCTGAGAATCAGCCTTTTACATTCAAAATGTAACTTTCTAATCACTCATAATACAAGTACTGAAATTCATCTTTCAAATGTTATTTCTAGCCCAACAACAGTTACAGAGCCAAAGATTATCTACATTTGTACAAGGCCTTAAGACAGCTCTACTGAGGTGCTGAACTCTGCCTGTGCAGATCTCACTGCAGAAACAGGATGCAGCTGTATCAATTCCTTATGACTATCACCTCTTTCTTGATTATTGATAATCTATACCATTATATAGTGATGATAATCAAGGTTTTGCTCTCACCAAATAATATTCTATATTTTAAAAACCCTTAAAGGCATAGATAAGGCCTCCAGGACAATTATTTCAGTTTACATTAAGTATCATGCTAAAGACACCTGAAGAAAATTACTCCAAGACAGAAGGCTTTGTGGTAAAAAGTTGTCTCAGTTCCTTGAGACACCCATACCTCCAGAAGACAACCAATGTTTCTGGAAGGAAATTACCACAGAACAGAACCAGGGTAAAAGTTTCCAGATTAAACTGAGGTTAAACTGTCCTAAAAGGTTTTTTTAAAAAAAAAAACCAAACAAACAACAAACATTTGATCTATTCATGTGTCTTTGGTCTCAATGAAAAAAAAGCCTCACCTAATTTGAAATATGAGTGATCACACAGTCTTTACACATGTTTAATTACAGCCTGGTCTGCATACAGTTGTTACACTTCTCTCAACATTTGAGCTGGAAATGGGACCATTGCGCCACAATAATTTAGTGGTACAATCTCCCGTGTGGACACAACCATACCGTTGTAAAAGGTGCTTATTGTATAAGCTATTTTCCTTTTCTTATGAGGAAGCAGCGTGCAAGAGGGCTGATACAGCAAAAACTGCATCCAGACAAAAAAGGTTTTACAACTTTCAAGAAACCTGTATCAGTATAAATACACTACAGCTTCTTGCATTTAGGCAAGACCTTAATTCATTTAAAAACAAATTCAAGTTAGTGCATTAACAACTTATAACAACACAAAAACAAAGCCTGAATATCCCCACAGCCCCTGTCTCTGTAAAACAACTGTGTGCAACCTGTCAAAGGGATAGAGATGCACTGAGGCTTCGGTCCCAGAAGTACACCAGGGAAACTTCGGCAACGTTCACAGATCACACAACTACTTGTACACAAGAACGTCCCTGTGGCCGTGCACAGAAAAAGCCCTTTGTAACTTGTGAGCACCACATACTCTCCCTAGAGTTTGGCCTTCCTTTACATAGAGCTTTACAGTTCAAAATACAACTGAAATAACTGTCTACTAAATACAGCTAAAAATTCCTTTCTATCATTGTCTTCAGTTGTGAGAAACACAATTTCCAAAATTACTTTTTTGTGCCACTACCTCTTCAAATCTTCTTTCACAAGAGATAATATGCCTAACATAAAAAAGTTAAACTTGCTAACACTTACTGTCTTCCAACTGGCAAAAGCCTTCTTTTCAACATCAAGCAATGGCATCAAATTCAAGAAGCAGATTCAGACAGATAAATGGAGTTGTAAACATTCATAAAGCTTCAACATAGAGAACAATCCTGACAAGAGTAGTTACTTTCAGGTAAAAATGCTGATTTCAAGTATTTCTGACAAAAACTGCGCATAGTAACAAAAAATGTTTTAACATGTTGTGTTCTTAAGTGACTTCTATGTCTAGTTCCTACCAAGCAGACTCTTAGTATTTGATCACACAGTTTTTATGAGAACAGAAAGCAAGCTTTCCACAAGCCAACCTCTTCTCTTTGCTAAAACCCACTTAGACTAGTATCAGTATCTTCAACACTGTTCCTGAACCACTTCATACATTTATTTTTTTTTAGGATTCTATTTACATATCATTTCCCAAAACAGAGAAGACAAACACTAGTAAGAGTTTTCATACACCGAAACATTTCATTTTAAGGGAGTTTGTGATACCTACTAATTTGCATCCTATCAGTGCCCAAAACTGTTGCATTTTTGTCTCAAGATTGCTAACTTTGCTGCAGCATCCTGTGTTAGTAAGTGATTCAAGTCCTGGGCAGCATCCAAATTTGTGGTCTTCAAACCAAGACACTGCATTTTAGAATTAACCCACATAGATTTCCAGAGATGGAAAACTCATTTAGCTCACTGAACATAGAAACACCATGTAACTTCTGGAGTAGCAGAGTGCAAAATGGCTCAACAGAAAAAAATCATTCACTTCTGGTCACTGACCACCAACCTTGAGCATAAGCCTAGTGATACCCCAAAAAAAACACCCAGGAAGACCACAATTTGAAGTGTAGATAAGCATATGAAACAAATCCATACATGCTCTTCCAAAGGCTGTTGGGAACAACAATATTTTCCATACCAGAACTGAACAATATGTAGTCAAAGTTAATAGCTTTCATAGCTTAATGGAATCACAATTATATTCCCATTAGATCCCATCACTTAAAGAGACGCCCCTATCAGATGTGCAAAATGAGGCACTGGTTTGCCTCATGACACTCATTTTAACAAAAACAAAAAAACCCCTATCACACAGCTCTCTGAGTCTTAAGTTCTTCGGGGTACAAAGCTAAGTATGCAGGATTCCTCAATTATGAAAGTTGCAATAAGAACAAACACAACTTTCCGCTTGGTGACATATGGCAGATCTGATGTAGCAGATTTCAAATAAAGCAGAATGTTCCTTTTGCTGATGCATGATTTGAACATAAAATCCACCCCTCACCCAGAAGAGTTCTGCAGAAGAGATCCACAGTTATCTTTCAGAAAGAGAGATACCACTTTATGTGCCAAGTATAGGACACCCAAGCTCTAATCTTGGCAAAATATCGATTCCTTCATGGCCTCGGGCAAGTCAGAACTTCTCTAACTTGCTCTTTCCCCCAGCTCTAAAGCAGACTTCATACTACTTTATTTACCAACCACACAGGCATGTTGCAAGGATTAAGTTTTGTAAAACGCTTTGGAAGTAAAACATACTATAAGTACTATAAGAAGGTCCTATTATCATTGTGCATTACAGACATTATTTTTAACAAAATACAGCCATGCCAACACAGTTAACAGGCATAATATTGGCAGCACATGCAAGATACAGGGAAACTATAATCAGGATATGTTTGAACTCGCTTGCTAGTCAGTGAGAAATAGAAACAACTACATTCCACTACTTCATAGTATTTCTTCTCTTCCTTTCTATATTTCTTATATTATGGAAGTCTGTAGATTTCCTCATCTATTTATATTCCTAGTTACTTTAGGCACTCCTGGGGTACACGTTTCAAGTACAAAGTAACCCAAAGAATGCCGCACTCAGTATGAAAAAGTTAACACAAATTGTTTTACAATGAAAAGATTGTCTGATTCGTCTCAGCCTGCCACCTTTCTCCTTTTTCTATCCACTCCCTTTTGCCCAACAGCCTAACACCCCAACTCCTCACTGAAGGAAACAGAACTACTCCTGCAGCAGTTATTTTTCAGTGACTCCAACTCCAAAAAGTATGACTGCTCAAGTCAAAAGGACCTGAACCCATGCTTTAAATTAAGTATGTGTTCAGGTAGTTTTGCCATCCTAAAGCCACTATAATCAAGGCCTAAGTTAGAATCCTTCTTGGGTAGCTAACACAAGCTAAAAATCATTAGTTTCTACAAAAGTTAAGCTTCCATTTAACACAAAGTAAAGTTTCCAGCCTCTAAGGCCATGAAAAAAACCTTGAACATGCAAATAGATTGTAGTCCATCCACCAGGGTCTGCAGATACATAGCACCAATGTTCTTCTGGGTACCCTTTGCTTCTAGAAAGCACCAACAGTAAGTTTAAACCAACTGTTAGTACTGTTCAGAACTCTGGAACATTCAATTTTTAGAAGAGCCCCATCAGTTTCACAGTTGGGAAACAGCGCATCCTGTAGTCTACACAGAAATGGCACATGAGACACCCTCCAGAAAGAAAGCGATGAAGTCTAGTCTCATCCCCCTTCATCAGCTACTCGCAAATCCAACTGAGTTTTGTGAAAGTAATAAAGAAGTTTTATTATCAGATACAAAGCAAAACAAATCCATGATAGCAGTTCTACTGCAGCTGCACAACTGCATTACCACTAATGAGAATACTGGTCATGATCACAGAAGTAAAAAAATTACATAAAGACAACCTATCCTGTCTGCTATCTTCAAACAGGACTGAGTGTCACAGAATCTTGTTTATTCAGGGAAAAAAAAGCTAGTCTTTAGGACCAAGCTAGCAAATTTTCAGAAGTACTAACATTCGCTCAGAAGGTAAAAGAAAAGAGGGAGATGGGGGGAAGCAAAGGTTTCTAGATTTCAGTTTCACCTAAGGTAGTAGAGAAAACTGTCCAGACCTACCAGCTTTATATTGTTCTTACTGTATACCTACAGCACTCTCTCCAATCTGCTCCTTTCTTTAAGCAGGCACCTTAAAAGCTTATTATGAGATGCGGGTACATAAAAACAAAGCAGAAGAGAGTAACAACATAAAGCATCTGCAAGAACAGAAACCAAATCTTTGAACCCTCAAGTTGACAATACTACTAAAGTAAGCATAAGCTCATAGAGGTTGGTTTTGAAATTGTAATACAGCGTTGCTGGAGAAGATAGTATTTTGAAAAGTTATTTTAAAGTACACGAGTTTTGTCATTTTACAAGATGATTCTACTATGCGTCAGGGATGACCTCTAAATACTTTACGAACTCCTACATTGCAAAAGATAATCTCAGTTACACTTTTCTGGAGACTTTTCTGCGCATCTGTAACAGCAGAACACTGACTTAATGCTTTAACAAACTCACCAATTTTCCTACCTCTTACCATATTACTGTGCACAACACATTTCATACTGTTGTTTGAAGTACTCCAAAACAACTTCATACAATTTATTTTCAGTCACAGTTTCAAAAGATGTTGCATATTTAAAGTAGCATTGTATAAAGAGAAACTTGTGTTCCCGCCCCCTAGAAAATTATCTGACAGTATTTGCATGTCTTTGCTAAGAAGCTATAAATAAGGTTATTTTTGGACCTTCATTACCCAGATCTGTCCAGCTGGACCACAAAGTTCCAAACACAGGCTCCTGAAGAAAAGCCTAAGCACAATAGTCCTCTTCCTCAAAGATGTCAGTAGTGGAAAACCATTATTAATGCACAGATGCTCTGAATAGTCCAGTTTCTTTGAGAAGCAACATACCAGAATCCAGCAAGGTCACAACAACTACGGCCCATTAGCTCTTCAAACGTCTCTAATTTGGTCAGTCGATGTTTGTTGCACAATCGCCTTGATGCAATA
Organism: Ciconia boyciana; assembly: GCF_034638445.1. NCBI lineage: Eukaryota > Metazoa > Chordata > Aves > Ciconiiformes > Ciconiidae > Ciconia > Ciconia boyciana. The sequence continues at coordinate 4,310,964 of NC_132947.1, read as the reverse complement.
CAAAGCATTATTCTAAAAGTAATATATTTTAAAGAGCGTTGATGGAGCTTATTTTCCACATGCTGTTTAAGAGAACATTTGAAACCTTTAAAGGTTTCTAATTTTCAAGTCCCAGGTTAATAACACTTACTGACATCTTATATTCTGCTTTCCATACATGTGAAACTGTAACTGTGTTTTGGAGAGCTAGAAACAGTAACTCAGGGTAAGAAAATAACTATAAAACACATGATGCTTATTGGTCAAACCTTCCATAAGAATTTTCTTTCTAAGTGTTTGTAAATCTTGGTGTAAAAAGCGACACGTGCAGTGTATGATCTCAAGCTACTTCATGCACTAAGTCTCACAAACTCTTATTAGCACACACTGCTAACTTTTAAAAACATGAACTTGTGCATGCAGATTTGATGCATCCAGTAGATGCACAGCATACAAGCACTGCAGTTGCAGCTTCATACTACCAAACCACCTTTAAAAATCTGGACGATGACGCTGTAATTTGAAATACAATTTCAAAAGCATAGTCATCTATTCTCCTTTCACTATGAATGTATATGCACTCTACTACAGAGTGAAGCAGTTGCATGTGGCTAGATTTTCAGAGGTGCTTAGCCCTTGCACCTGTGAGATGTTTGTAAGAGCTCAACATCCATCAGTTAAGTGTTCTGTAACAAATGCTTTATGCAAAACATTTTCAAAGTTGGCTACTTTCGCAAGGTATAAAAATGTAAACCAAAGCAATTAAAAAAAATCTGTTCCACTAAAAAAAACCACCTTTCCAACATTAAGTCTGTCCCATCATGCAAGAACCCAATTTCCAATTTCTTTGTATTCAGTCATGTATACTTGCTTATTTTAAGAGTCATGCTATTCTTTTGAAGTTATAAATAATTTTTCAAGTGTAGGACAGACAAGAAAAGTGCTTAATAAAAAACCTCAAGTGTTTAGAACCTATATTGTTTTACTTCAATCTATCGAGACCTCCAAAGGAGCAATTTATGGTCCAATTATGCTTAAGGACTGGCAATGCTGCTTCTAAGAGTAACACATTTCAGTATGCTATGGCAGTTTGAAAACATCAGCTACCCGGAAAAAAGGTCCCACTGGACTCAACAGTAGTATTTTTCCCATAATCAGGTTTATAATGCAGTACTAGTGAAAACGTAGGTATACATGGCAATAAACTGTAAACCTGAAAAATCCTTTGATACACTGTGGCAATAAATAAATAAATAAGGCTTTTCCAGCCTATCAATTTACAAGCTTCAAATTAAGCACTGGGATTTCAAGGTCTGAGTTTTACTGCTATTTTTTAAATTAGCAACATGTGTCATTCAAATTACTCATATAGGGAATAATCTTCTATACAAAAAAATGAGGAATATTGATGCCAGTTAGAACTCAGATACACAGAGTGTTTGACAGACTTCATCAAACTACATGGCATCACATACCATAAATAGTATATTACACAAAAAGAAGGTGCGTAGTAACACTGTGTGGTTTCTGATCTACCTTATGTGACAGGTGCATTGCTTTAAGGTTGGCTAAGAGCTTCAATAGATGTAGTTTTACTAAGACCAATTGAAATAGACGATACACAACCACCACTGATTTCATGTGGTACTAGTAGTAAAATTTAATTAGTTGCTCTTTGTATACTGCCCTGAAAAACAGTGAATAGTAAGAATACAGCTATTACTAGCTATTATTAAAAAGACAGGAAACTGTAGATTCACACAAGTATTTTCAGTTAAAAATGAAACTGGATACAAGTACAAGCCTGGTTCAAAATAATAGCAAATACATAACCTTAAATCTCCAAATCTAGGATATTTAAGGAGGGACAAAACAGTTCTCAGAAAATAAATGCTTCTCATCCTGTTTTTCACTCATCCACTTAGTTCAGGACTAGATTCCTTGTCCAGAGATGCTCAGCACTAAGCACGAGACTAGCTACTACAAAAGCTGCAACCCTAGACACAACAGGGTGAGGTAAGGACATAGGAAGAGTGCCTTTTGTATCAGAACTCCAGTGACTAAAATGATCATCATAAGCTTAAAATCCGTGAGTTTTTAAGTCAGACTTTGAAGGTATTTAAAGCAAAATGATAGTTTTCTTGTGTTGTATCTGCTGCTTCTCTATTCATGAGTGCTCTGTGGTACTGGGGGCACGCAGGGACAGAGAGGGAACTGAACAGCACATGAAGGTTATACGAACTACTGACAAAACCACCTTAAAAGTCAAAATGTCTTACGTTAAAATGAAATAGCAACATTTCATTTGATAATATTCCATTGTCACGCTTTGGCAGCTTCATCTACACTCACATTGTAACAAAGATACCAGGCAGAATTATTTTCAAATTATTACTGCTGAAAAGACTTTTTGGTCACCCGAAATCATATGCTAAGGAGTGGAATGCTACTATTTACTACTCAAAACCAGACGATTCTCATTGTTAAATGTAACGCTTTTTCCACAATACACAATTGAACAGCAAGAAATCTTATTTAGATACCTTCCTTCCTGCAAGAAATACACTTCCAAAATAAAACCCCTCAATCCTCTTACTTACCTGGTGGTAACTGAAAATTCTGAATGTTAGTTGGATTCTGAGGTGGCTGAGGCAAACGAGGTGCTAAAACTGTAGGAGTCAAAGTTGCTCTGATTCCACTCGTAGTTGCTGTTGGAGTCCTTGGCAGACTTTGTGCCACTGTATTGGCAGTGCCTTTAGCCATTCCTGTAGGGGTGCCAGGAGCTGCAGGAGGTATCCCACCAGGATTGGGAGCAACATTGGAGAGCCCAGCTTGCATAGTTTGCCCAATAATCATGTTACCCCCTGTAGTACTGGGCTGGCCACCAGTAGCCAGCGTCTGCTGTTGGGATACTGCCTGGACTATAGTTTTAGGAGACTCAGATTTGATGACCTGTGTGGCGGGAGCTGCTGGCACAGTGGAACCAGACTGGCTGTTCACAAGCGACGTCTGGAGGGAAACTCCAGATCCCACAGTGGCTGTAGCAACAGCAGGAAAACTCCCCACACTGATGGTCGAATTGATCACAGTATTGCTCCCATTTTGAGTGGCTGCACCAGCTGCAGCTACTGTGGGTCCTGCTGTGTGAATCGGTGGCCTCACAAGCGTTACCGTAGGCGCCCCAGTTCCAATGCTTGGTGGTGGCTGCGAGGAGATAACTGTGGGCGAGGAGGAAGATGCAGAGGACACAGCAGTATTAAGGAAAGAAGTCTGGATGACAGTGTTGGAAGCTGATGGCAAAACAGCATTAACAGTATTTCCTTTCCCCACAGATCCAGGTCCATTGTTAACGAGAGGGGCAACAGCAGGTGCAGAAGCGGGGTTAGCAGTCACAGGAGTCCCAGAGAAAGCAGCACTTCCCGTGTGGTGAGAGTTCATCACCACGTTACTCCCATTCAAAGTTTGCACTGTTGTGGTCCCAATCTTGCCATTCCTGGTGGACAAGGCGGTTGCCATGGTGCTGATAACCACCGATTTGCCCTGACTGAGGGTCCCTGGAGCAGCAGTGACTTCGGATCCTCCTGCTGCTGCAGTGGTGGTGCTGGTGCTCGTTGTGGTGGCTCCATCCAGAGCTGAAGTCTGGGACCTGGTGTTATGATTAATAACACCCCCTTGCACTCCTCCTGCTCCTGCAAAACAACAACAAGGTTAAACAGAGAGAATGAGCAAGAAGAGAAGTCCAGCAAAGGCAGAACGTTCTCCCTCATCACCAAGTCTTCTCCATCTCCCAGGCTGCCTGCAGCCAAGAAAACAGGACAGAGTACAAATTGAAGATGGCTTTGAAGACATTATCTTGAAGCCTCCAATTTCCCACCCAAGACTGACAGATGCAATATTAATTGTAACACCCCTGTTTTCAACCCTACAGTAAGACAAAATAGGGAAAACAGATTTGATATGAACCAAGGGAAGGGAGAAGGAAGATCATCTTAGACCTCCTCCCCATTCTAGAGCCTGACATCCCATTTAGCAACAGGACTGCAACTGCAAGGAGGGAAAAATGGCAATAGAAGGCATGTTAATAAGACATATTCCCTACGCCCAGCACACGTTACCCTCTAATCCTTTCATCTCCTACAGAGTAAGTCTGTTAGATCTGGAGGCTCAATAACAGCAAAATATGAAAAAGTGAAAGGAAAGAAAAACATCAGCCTGGCAAGATAAGAAGTACTGCAAGGCCTGGAGTAGGTTACCAGAAGACCCCTCCACTTTGTTATGGAATTTGCTCTTCTGGATCTGAAGTTCCCACAGACAGAGATAGTTAAAAATAAATAAATAAAAAGCAAAGCTGGTTTTGAGAAGGGACAAGATGATGTAGCTTCTTGTCCTGAATAATCCTCATGCCCCTTGATGAGGCCTGGTGTTATCACAAGTACAATCACACACAGTCCAGGTCCTGGCCCTAAGGAGACAGAAATGGGAAAAGAATAGTGACAGATAGATACTGAGATGCATGTTATAAGGGTTAAGGAGATCCTCCTAGAAAAGCATCATTAATCATGACAGAAGGCCTGTAATATCTTCTTACACTTCAGCAACAAGAAAGAAAGAAAAAAAAGGGGGGGGGAGGGGAGGAATTGCAGAGAGATTCTGGGGAGACATTTTTTTTTAATTCCCCTGAAGAACAGCTTCCCTCCATTCTCATATAGTGAGACCTTAGTCCCAGCCCCCACACTATCCCCCTACAATCTTCACAACACGAAGTGGGGGAATATCCCCAGGTAGCTACGGAGGGTGGGTGGGTGGGAGAAGACATTGTACAAGGTGGGGTGTTGTGGCCTGAATTCCCCCCCTTCCTGGGACCTGGTGTTGTGACAACACCCCCTTGAGGGCAGAGGAGGAATGAGAGGTGTTGAATGCCCCCTCCAAGCCCCTGGAACAAGGGAGGGGGTGGGGGAGGAATATCCAGGCAGGCAGATATGGGGGGGAAGCATTTTGAGGGACTTCCTCCCCTTGAAATCCCCCCTCGCTTCCTCCTCTACAGGAAATAGGTGTCATGATTAATAACACCCCCTTGCACTTCAGCAACAGAGAAGGGGGAGGGGAAGGAGCATTTACACAGACAGCTAAGGCGGCATTATCAAGAGGGAATCCCCCCCATAACCTCCACCCCTGGAAAGGGAAGGGGAGCAGTCACAGACGGCATGGGAGGCACAGCCATTACCAAGGGGGTGGGCTCTGCCTCCCTCAGCCCCCGAGATTAAGAGAGCCCTTTTACACTCCAGCAACAAGGGCAGGAAAAGAAGAGGGGACCGGCAGAGTCACGGACAGGCACTGCCGGCTCATTCTGCGGGGAGGCTGCCCCCACACATGATAAAACACCCTCTAGTAAGCAGAAGCGAGGAGGGAAAATAAAGGGGAGGGAGCAGAGGCGCGGATACACACCGAGGGGGCATGATGAGGGGAGGCTCTCCCCCATATGATCGATACCACCCTTTGCACTCCCGCTCCTGCCACAACGAGAAGGAGGAGAGAGGGAAAAGGGGGGAAAGCAGTGAGGGAAGGAGGCAGCCGGAGCTGGGGAGTGGGGGGAGGGGAGGGCCCCTCTCCCTCAGAGCCCCCCACCCCTGCCCATGTTACCTGCTTTTGTGATCTCTGGGGCACTCAGTCCCATCTTGCTGCTGCTGCTGCTCTCTGTTTGGGCATTAGCATTGCCTCCTACTACTACTCCTCCAGGGCTAGGGCTAGGGCTGCTGCTGCTACTGCTGCTGCTCACAACATGGTTCCCCAGCAGCCCCCCAGCGGCCCTCAGGGGCTCCTGCGCCTTGTGGTGCTGGTGGTGGTGGCCGGAGGCCGCCAGCTGGGACTCCAGGGAGCCCACCAGGTCGCTCACCACCTTCTCATCCACCTCCGTGTTCAGGAAAACCTCATCCAGCAGATCCGAGCCCGCCGCCATCTTTTTTTTGGAGGGTTCCTGTGAGCTGCTCCCTCCTCCCCCCCCTCCCCTTTCACTCCTCCCTCCCTCCCCCCACCCCACACACACACTCGGCCCCCCCGACTGCGCAGGCGCGCGCGCCCAGCCTCACATCACCGGCCGGAGAGGGATTCCGCCCGCCGCTGATTGGCCGACGGCCGCCTATAAAAGGCAGGGCAAATGGCTGCGAGGGCTTAGTTAGGAGTCGGGCGGCAGCGGCCCAGCACGGCGGCCGGGGGTGGGCGAGGGGAGCGGGCGGCGGGCCGCGGCCGTAGGCGCGGGCGAGGCCGAGCCCGAGCGGGCAGCCGGCGGCGCCGCGGGGGCGGCCGCGGCTCTTTGTCTGCCTCGGCCCAAAATGGCTGCATGTTTCCCTGCTGCTCCCTGCGTCCGGGTCTCCCCCGCCGGCGCGAGTCTGAAGGGCGCCCCGCACCTGTGCCAGCTGCGTGTAACTGATCCACCGGCGGCGCGGGGGGGGGGGGCTGGGGGGCGGCCGGGCGGCCGGGCCCCACGCCCAGCCCCGGGCGGGGGCAGCGGGCGAGGAGGAGCGCGCCGGCGCCCGCGCCTCCCTCCGCCGCTGGCAGAGGCGGGCTGCCCCGGCGCGTTGCCCGCCCAGGCGGCCGGGGGCTGCAGCCCCTCGGTGCGGCCGCGGCGCGTAGCAGCCCCGCCGTCCGGGTCGCGGGGGCGGGCGCCGCCGCCGCCGTGTGCCAGGCGCGGCTCCCGCAGGCTTCCCTCCGCGGCCTGAGCAGCCTGACTCAGCACGCCGGGCCCGCGGCGGAGGGACGGGGGCGAGCCCCGGGAAAGCGCGCCCGAGGAGGGAGGGCGGCTGCGATTTCGGCGCTGGGAAGGGGAAAAGGAAGAGGGGAGGGAGAAAAAGAGAGGGAGATCACGATTTTAAACGCTCCACTCGCAGCTCCGAGCCCGGCACCGCGAGGCGGGGGCCCTGCCGCGCTGGGGACGATCCCCGCGTGTGTGTCAGCCCGCGCTACACCCCCGCTGCCGCTTAACCCTTGGGAGGGAGAGCCGTGCAGCTGCGAAACGGCGCTTGGCGGGGAGCCGGCGCGCCCGGCGCCGGCTCGAGGGCTGCTGCCAGCCGCAGCCAGGTCCCCGGCGCGCCGGGCTTCGGCTCGGAGCCCCGGAGGCGTCTGGAGGGGTGCGGTGGTGCTCAGCCGGGCGCTGGCTGCAGGTGGACACGTCTTGCTGAGCGCCGGCCTTACAGTAGGGAGCTGCACTTTGACCTTATTGTGCAACCATCATAAAGGAAGTAAATATAGTTAAAGTAAAAATACAACCTGCCTTTTAATAAAGGCTCTCTTTTGCCAGGCACCGTTTCCCCAAAAAACTGAACTATCGGAACAATATTAACCGCAAGATAAATCGTAGCATGTGGTAAGTTTTAAGGGGTATCGAGCTTAAAATAGCACCTCTTATTTCAGTGCTATAAAATAAGCCTTGCTCTTACGTATTGGGAATGGGTGGAATTAGAGACTGGAACTGTGTCGCAGTGGGACCGACTCAGCACCTGCTAATGGTTGACGATGCCCAGAACTGACTGGCTTGATAGCTGACTGAAGGCTGCGAAGGTGGAGACTTGGAAGAATAAGAGCTATGAGTTATCTAAGAGAAGGGATTGCTTTAAACAGGTCAGAGACAAAGTATTCTCTACTTAGGGTTGCCCAAACATGGGCGTCAACGCTTCCTGCATTACATATTTGTGGTGATCGCTTAACTTGTAGTACTGTAAGATGAATTAAATTGCTTTGCTCGCTAGTTGGCCCCATGAGCAATGGGAACAGTGCTGAAGTACTGTCCCATGCCTTACCCTGCCCCCAAATATGCAAACGTGTCTACAAGGGGGAAGCTGTTTGCCAAAAGCTTGCAGGGGAAACATAAAAACTGATAGGTATTTGTTCTTAACATAGAGGCCTCGAATAATAGGGTGAGTAAATATCTTTAAATCAAAAGTCTTAGAAATCCACAGTTTATGGTAAGGGATGTTAGTGTTCTAGTTTCTCATCTCCTCCTCTCGCCTGCAGTAGACTTTGGCTGCTGAGCAAAAATTACAAGGCTGAGCCTTTCCTAAGGCTCCAAGCACTTCACCAAGTGGCATCACTAGAAGGGACTGCCTAAGTCCTCTGAGAAGTTTTATATTAATCTTTTATTCTTGTTCTTAAATGTTTTGTACTCTGCAGCTTTTCTCAGTCATCATTCGAAACTCAAGGGAGAGAAAGAAAATGCCCTTTCCTTCTCTGTGACTTTTAACTTCCATTTTATCAATTTTTGCCAAATGACAGTGCTGCAAAGTAGCTGAAATTTTCCAGACATCATTGCAGGTCATGTTGCCCGTTTCTTACAAGGCAGGAATGCTGCTTCAAGCAGGGTAGTCCCAACCAGTTTGCTGCTGCCACAGTTGAGCACATTGCTAGTTTTAGCTATGATGAAATTCTATAAGCAACATACCAAAGAACTATCTAGAATAGAAGTCTGGTCACATTCCCTGAACGGTGGAAGAGTTAATCTACATCAGCTGCTCAAATGATTTATTAAGGGTAAAAAAGCTAGACTTAAGCTAAAACAGCCCGAAGGTGCAGAGCGGCTGCAAGTCTGTCTCTGACGGCAGCTAACCAGGAGTACAGCCCAATGCTGGGCCGCGGTGCCCACGGAGTGATGGGGAAGGGTGATAGGAGAGATGGATGAAATTATCAAGTGGCAGTAGTAGTCAGCATAAAGGGTCAGAGCAGCCTGTATTCTTCTACTGCTCGCATTCTAGGACAGCTTGAATGTGGTTTACAGTTGCATACAAAACTAGAAATAAAAACCTAGAAATCTTCATGTCCTTGTTCTAACACTCTCTTTAGTGTACCATATGGCATATCTACCATATTAGGTAAACAACTTTACAAAATTACAAGAGCAACTGAGATTCATTACAACTTGTGCATTATAAGCGTGTAGGATTCATTACTGAATAATTTATCTTTTCATACTCTCTGCCTCTAGTTCGACATTGGAAGTAACTTTCCAGACTGGATTCTTCAGGACCGGGATTCCAGCTCCTCCTTACTGTACTGCTCACCTATTTTAAATGGTATAAAAGAGCAACTTGCATAAGAATTCTAGTAGTGGATTACTGGTAATTATCGGTGTTGGTGTAGAAACAGTCAGACTCAGTATAATGCTATGTATTTCACCCATCAGCAATTACATCAAAAGATCTTGAACATTACAGGCACATATGGATTCTCTCTAGTGTTAGAGTAGAAGCTAGCAGGAGCTATACAGGAAAAATGGAGGATTGTCAGTTCCTTTAACCTGCTCCTTTTAGTATACTATTATTTAAAATACTTATTTTTTTCCCCTAGAACTAGCCTATGTTGATCATAGCACAGAGACTGTGTCTCAAGATACAAGTGGTAATGCAATTCTCTTTCTGTTTGTTTTCTAAAAATGTATTTAGCCTAGAATTCATTACCGGAGCATCTGACAGGTGGCAGCAGTATGGATTATGGTGATAAGGGACATATCAGAGAAGCCTACAGTGGTTTGTGAGAAGGAGAGTTGCTTTTGGTTGTCTGTACACAGCTCCTATGAGTCTTAACTGACCAGTCAGAATACTGAAGTCCCATCAATAAATAGATTTAAAATTGATAGTGATAGTTTTGACTGGTGATTGTTTGCTCTCCTTTCCTGCCCCTTTCTCTGCTCCTTACCCAGCCACTGATCACTTAAAATGCTGAAAGTTGGGTTTTAACCCGAAATACCTTGATTCCACAAGTTCAGGCAAACAAGATGACAGAATCCACACAAATTTTGGTTTTATTCAGAAAGCTTCACTGTCCGTGTAGCCAGTACCCCACCCTACCTTCCTGCCTTGTACCCCATTTCCAATTTTTTTTGAGGAGTACAAGAGCTCAGTGGACAATTTGATAAGCAGAGAGTGTCAGGAGGAGACAAATGAATGGAGCCCTGGTTGAAGATGATGCAGTCCTATGCAGAAGCTCCCAGTTGGTAAACTTGAAAGTCTGTGCTGATTCTTCTGCAAATGGCTGTCAGTCTACACTAACAAGTGTTCAGCAAAACCAGCAAGACTTCATATGCATCTGGAATACAAATGTTTGACAATCTGTAGGAAAAATATTCCTGTCTTAAGTATTTTACTTTGAATTTAGGGGCAAATGCAGTCTTACTACAGACATGCACATGGAGATAAATAAAACTACTATAGTGCCTCTTTGCAGTCTGTGCACTTCACTGTCTTCTCCTTGGAATCTCAAAATACTGTTGAAGTCTTGGTCTTAAAATCATCCCATGTACTTCAGCTGTCCTTAGGTGAATCCCTGAAGAAGTGTAATGGTCCTAATAGTCAGGGATTAATATTCAAAATTAAGTATGGAAAATGTCTTACTCCTTGGATTGTAAAATAAAAAGAGATGAAGAGGAGATTTGGAAAGCAACTGTACAGTCCCTTTTTATTTTATGATAAGCATACCTACCTACACTCCTATTTCCACTTAAGGACAGTGTCTGTCCTGATGCGTACTAGACTGTTTCTGCTAGCTGCAGAAGTACCAAACCTTTGACTGCAATTCAGTGTTCCAGACAGGACACCTAGCACAGTGCTGCTATGGAAGAGGTATGGCAAAACTACCCACTTATTTAAGTGTTTATATTTGCATAACAGTTACTGGAACTCCAGAAGTGGAGCAGAAAAACAACTCTTCTTTTCATAAAATATATTTAATTATAGTCAGATATGATTGAATAAATATATTATGTGACAGCTTAAGGGATATCCTCTTTCTAAAAACAAGGTATTTAACAATACCTAGTGGGGGTAATACATATTAATTGGGGAATACATAGAAAATATCTGTTAGACTACTTATGAGCTTGATTTTCAAAAAGAGAAGTTAGCTGAGCACACAACTGCCTTGGCAATCTTCTCTAGTTTTTATGAGACAGACAGAAGACTGTGTCACTAATACACGCTACATGCAATTCACATGGGAGTTATTTAAGTATGGCTGTACTGAGCCATACCAAAGTCCATGCAACTCAACATCCTGTGCCCAAAAGAAGATGCCCAGAGCATAAATATACTGTGGGATAAAGGATTATTGTTTAAAGGCCTTTGAGGCTTTACAGTATAAAAGAGCTGTGGAATTCTGTCTTTCCTTCCCAACTGCTCTTAATCTAACTCATCATGCTTGTTACTGCCTGCCAAGATAGGAAGTATCAATATCCAGACTCATCTGTAAGGGAAGAGCTAGGGAGCTTTACTAAGAAAAAGGAGCACTTGTATAAGAAGATGGACGTTTCCAACTACACGCCCCAGCAGCTAGCAGATTTTTTTTTAAGCAAATCTTCTGAATGGAGATTACTAGCAAATGTCCAGAATTATGTCTGTGGAAAAGACAAGAAGGTATGTCAACAAAGATTTGTGTTTTATCAGTTCTGAAAAATTTCTTGTGCAAGTCTACATGATTAATGGGGAAAAAATATTATTAAAAGATTAGTGGTCCTTCTGGTCACTAGAGCTAGCTTCAATAATTTCACATATTTTGAATTTAGCAAATTATTAGAACTGACTGGGCAAAATGAAAATGCTTTCCTCTCTAAGCAAATTAAAGTAACTTTTGGAAAATTGAATCACTGTTTCCAAGTGATACTCTGACAGAATATGTCAAGAAAATGTGCCTACTGATGGGTCTCATTACTGGAAATCCAATTTGGACATTTTACAGTCAGGATCTGTTAGAATATGTTTGAAATATTTCTTTTTAGCGAGAGGTGACTTTGGCAGGTTTTGCTTCAATTGTTCTGGGATTCTTTGTGAGCAAAGTATTACCCTGCCAGGGATGTTTTATCAACAATATACCCTCAGATAACCTAAATGGTATACTAATACAACGGATATTCCAATTCTGGACTCTTTTGCGCGCTCTTGATTCAGAGCTGTTCTTGTTCTTCCCTGAGCTTTCCAGCATCAATCAATATCTAACATTCTCTCTACCAGTCCTCACTGTTTACTTTTTGAGCAGTGCAGATCACTGGTCCTCTTCCTCCTTTACTCCTCTTCTAGATTCCAATTTTCCACCTCCCAGCAATTTAAAAAACAATGGACAAATCGGTCCGTTGCCTCCAGACACAAGCTTGGTAGCCTGCTACAGTCAGAAGGTAGCTTCTGGTTGCCTCCAGACACAAGCTTGGTAGCCTGCTATGGTCAGAAGGTAGCTTCTGTTCTGCTTACAGCTCTGTCCAGTTTCATTTGTGACACACAGTAATGGTCACTTGGGTCACTCTTAAGAGGTATAGTTAGGATGACTGAACTTGAGATGTAAAGGCCACAGAAAATTTCCTTGTCTATGTCAATATACTAACTGTTCTTTTGTCACTGATTAGGCTGTATGTGCTGCTGTGCACTGCTTCCTCATCTCTCTAACAACCTGTATATCAGATGAAGCCAAGAGCCAGAGGAGATGGGAACCTAGACGGTGTGATGCTGTTACACTCTCCATTCTGTGCATCAAGAACAGAGCAGCATGCACTCTTAGAACTGGAACTCCTTAAAGAACTGAACACTGCTTGATTTTTTCCAGTCAATACCATGATACAGCATTCTTAGATCATTGCCTTTTTACCCCATCAAAAAGAGTTTTTACTGGACATTTGTTTAACAATTGACCAGTTACGGCAATCGGTGTTATCCTCTTTCTTTATACGCTTCCCTCCACTCGCTCACCTTCAAAAATACATAAATAAAAATCAATGAAAGAACTGAAGATAAATCTTCATCTTGTTTGTTCTTGGTCAGTGCCAAGAACAGGTACAGTTAATGCCATGTCAGTCATGAAACAGCAGTTGCTGTAGATGAAAACATTGTCCTATGGAATTTCATAGGCATTTGCTTTATCACAATGCCTAGAGACCATAAGTTACAGGAACAGAGCCGGACACATTCCTTGTCCCTGTGTCCCTATCTAAATCATTCAATAGCCCCATGGCACCCCTCTTTTAAAACAGAGGAGTTATTTAAAAAGAGGATTGTATGTGTGCCTGAATGTACACATTTTAGCTCAACACTAAGAAATGTCAAATGAAACTAACAGGCCGAAAAGTTGGTAAAACTTTCAGCATATGTACAATACGTAGGTCAAAATCCAGATTCTTGTAGATTTGAACTGGAAGAATAATCACATATGCAAGCATTTCTGAAAGTCGTCTTCAGATGACAAAAATGGCTAAATCATTTTCCCTACTCCATCTCTAGTTCATAGTCTGCCAAATGCTCTTACCAAGCCGTATGGGATGATAGGATTTCTCAGAGCAACCTGACTAATCTTAGTGACATTATAAAGACAACAGACACAAAAGACACTGAACTGGAAAGCCAATGTCGACAGAAGAAACATCATCATTTAAAGAAAAAAAATGAAATAAATCTAGTAAAGGAGGTTTGTTTTGGTTAAAATGAAATGAGATTGTATCTAAACATTTTGTGGATTTGGAATGCAAGAAGTATGTAAGCAAGATTTTGCCAAGTTTTTTTTTTAATGACTTCTCTGTAATAACTGATTAAAATAAATCATGCTGTAGCTTCTTTATTGAGCTGCCTCAGACTTAAGGAAAACACAGCACAAAAGGCTATTATACAAGGGTTTTTTCTGAATTCTCCAGCAGTCTAAAATAGTTAGGGATATGATTCCAGACTATAGGTTACTTTCTTACACTACCTAGAATATATTCTCACTATCAGAGACGGAGTTCAAGGACTTGCCCCTATTCCTTTAATGAGCTTTTGCTCATTTTTCAAACTCCAGACAAATCCAATAACTCAATTAAATATGGGATGTGTTCCCACAGTTGACAGGAGAAACTAGTACATGTTTTGAAGCAAGTCAGACAAATATTTTATCTCTCAAAGTACAAGATGGGGAAAACTTCCAACCCAAAGGAAATGACACACCCAGATGGAGGGCCAAGTTTTTTATGTTAAGTTGTTCCTTATTGTCAGTTTTGTCTGTATGGGGTTACTTTCAATACTCTTCCATTACCACAACCTTGCCGTCACTGTTACTTAATTTTCTAGCTAGGACAGTAAACCCATCCATCTGTGTAAACTAACCATTTATTAACGACCAGACAAAATGGCAGGCAACAAATATAACATCTTGTTTAGGAAAGATGATTAGTTAGGGAAGCAATAGACAATTTGTATGTTCTTGTGTAAGAAAGTCAGATTGGTTTTATGAAACTAGAAAACTTGGTTCTCTTAATTATTTTCAGCAGAGCAAAAGAGGGAGCTAGTTTTGCTGCTCTGTACAGTTTAGTGGGCCAGTAAGTTTACTCATTCATTACTATTCCTTGACATGAAGCCATCTAAGTAGACTTGTATGACTGGGCAGCCTGAAGCCATCCCTGCTACACCATCATCCCCAGCAAGAACCCATCAAACGTAACATCCTTGCGACTTTAAAAGCTATGTGAAGTTGCATACTGGTACACGTGTTGGTATGATCATACAACATGCTAGCTCTTACCCCTGTACTATTACCAGCACTCCACTCCACTGACTCAAAGAGAAAAAAAAAGTCTGTGCAGGGTCAAGTTGCCCCCTTCCTAAAGCTTTCCTGTCATTAAAAGAGATTCACAGAAAACAGAACCCTTAAACCTTCTCTTGCCATTTGACTGCTTTTAGGTGTTCTAAATTCAAACTTTTTCATTCAGAAGGATCATCTCTCCTACAGGAGCCACACCATCCTCTTTTATATCTGGGTGGAGTAGTGAGCCACCTGCATCACACAGAGACTGAATCACTAACTCTTGCCCTGTAAAGACCAGAGTGCGTTATTATCCTATTATAGCTCAGATAGTTATTTGAAAAGATTTCAGTACTATGTCACTTTGGGCTTCCAGTTCATTATCTTGCAGATGCAAATATCATATTTCTTTCAGTTTAGAATGAAAGCAGATATGTTTTTTTCTCACAACCTCACCCTCAACTCTACTTGGGGTTCTTTCTGCTTCATCAACAACAATTAAGATTCTTCAGACCAGTTTATGCTCTGAATTATACTTGCACAAACCTTTTGCCTTCAAAACATCTTACTAACAACTGTATGTCCCAGAGAGCCTTTAGAAGTTTGTCACAGGTGATGTCATGGGCAGAGTAAATGCTGAGGATGCTGCTGAGTAAAATGCAGAGTCCAAGATGAAGCTGTGAGGCTCTCTGGAAAAAATTAAGCATGTTAATATGAATTAAGTGAGAAAATTGAAATGCCAAATCTCAAATGTTGTTATTATTAAGGTTACTTTACAGAACAAAAATGTGGTTTAAAAGTGCACTAGCTAATAAAACCCTTGTCATACATCAAGTAATAGAGAAATGAGGTATGAAGTACCTCATTTGCAAAAGCTTTGGAACAGTAAATGTCAGAATTTTCAACTGTATGTGGAAAGTGTGTACACAAATACTACAACAGTAAGGAGAAGTGTGAGTTAGAACGGACCAGCCAGAGAGATGCTGCTGTCTTATGTGAAGATTGATTTAGTTTAGCTTCTAAAATGTGAAGGAGGTTAAATGCCAGTTTATTGTCATACAAAAATAAATTACTTTCTGAAACTGCACTAAAATCCTATTGCTATGAGTTACCTTACCATTCTTGGTGTCTTTAACCTAAACCTGAATTAAAACCTAAAATCCTATTGCTATGAGTTACCGTACCATTCTTGGTGTCTTTAACCTAAACCTGAATTAAAACCTATAAACTTTAAACTCCAAAGCCTGTTTAGTCTTATTTTAAAAAGTAAAATAACAAACATAAATGAAGAAGAACACCCTAGCAGATGAAACAATGACTAGTAATTCACATCCTCAAAGACATTTCTGAAACATGCCTTTTAAAAACAGTCTAAGAACGATTCAAGCTATGAAAACCGCAGCAGATGTTATGCAGGGAAAGAACAGCATACTGCCGAGTCTAGGTAAAATGATATGTTACCTAGCTGAACAGAAAGAAGCAGAATCTACTTGTCATTTGTAAAACAGGTAAGGAGAGGGAGATTCATTTCTTTGGCTCAAGAACAGAGTCCACTATAGAGAATGAATGCAAATGAGGTCTCTGAACTAAAACATCTAATAAAGGAGCTCTTTCCTCTATGTTCTCAGCCCAATGATGGATGCTGTCCTATGATTTGATTTGCACTAGCAAGAACTGGGCAGCAGGGTCTTGGTTCAACCCCATTCAGGCCTCAGTGCCAATGAAATAGTGCTCAATACTGATAGCCTGAATGCGTTCAATAATTTGTAGAGAGAGAAGGAAGTACAGAGAGAGAAGGAGGCGCTCTTGAAGAAACACTGCTATCGAGCCTCCTGGAATTTTGGCCAAACCCAATTAGTAAAGATAGATTTCTGTACAGGGAATGGTGAAGTTTGCTAGTCTGCAACATCCAGGGGTCTGAAGAATGCAGTGAATACAACTTGTACTCTCCAAAACGTATGATTTTGTTCTGAAAAGACTGTCGACAGCGCGATGTATCAGGCTGTACTCCCATCTGCTCCTTAGTCTCTCCACTGAGACTACTGTCAAGTGTACCAAGTAGGGCAGTTGTGATAGTCTAGCTGTAACTTGGGCTCTTTTCAGCCTACAAGTGGATTTAGATCATTGGTTATCACTGCAGCTCTTGAACGTCTTGGAAAGTTGGGCATGAAGCTAAATACACAGATTCTTATTCTCCCAGTTAATGCATAAACCTGAAACCCTACAAAATCTTTATTTGCAGACTAATCCTCTGCAGCATTTCATCCCTCAAAGACAATTTTTTTGCCTCCTTTCTCCATTTATTATCTATTTGCCTTTCAGCCTGCTCTTCACTCCACCTTTTGCTCACTTCATGCCTGAAAAAACTTTATGAAATCCCACTTTCATCCTATCCCCTCACATCAGTGCCTCTGTGAGGATACACACAGGCTTGCAGTTCACTTCAGCGCAACACTACCCAAGAAAACGGAGCCTATGCAGCAAAAAAAAAAAAACAGTCAGAGATTTTTCCTAATGGAACTTTGTATTTTAGGCTATGTTCAGTGCTCCCCACTGTCCTAGATAGACAACTATCTCTCTTTATGCCCTAATTATTTCTAAACTTAGGTCTGAATCCTCTTATTTGAATGGGAGAGAGATGCCTAAACACCTTTTTTAGAATCTAGGTCTGGCTTGTAAGACTTCATCCTCCAATTTTTGAGACCAACCTGGAAACTTCAGCATCGTCAACCTTTTTTGTATCACATACATTATCCATTTACCTGTCTTCATGAAAGGATCTCTTAAAATCCAGCTTCCACATCCATGAATAAATCACCACCTAGTTAGCCAGGATAACTTAATCTTGCCAATAGTGATTCAGAAAGCCTCAGTATAAAAGGTATTTGCACTTCTCTAACTGCTCCAACCCCCATGCTTCAACGATGAAATGAATCGCAACAGCAGACAGGATTTTGGGTTGTGTTCTTGGTCTTATGTCTAGTACTGAGTGTGGGTTTTTAGTGTCATTTTCACAGCTTGTAAAGTAGACACTGTAGTGTGGTGATGTGATTGTGAAAAAAGTCTGGAATAGCAGTTTGTGTCCATTCTAATAAAAGATGTTATGCATGTCCAAGATATTTCAGTTTTATCAAAATAAGAAAATGTATGTTCCCTCCGTACTCTGTTGCATCAAAAGTGTCCCAATGACTTCTAACCTCTATAAATTCAGGTAATCAAACACAACTTTTATAAGTAGGCCCTGCAGATTCACGAGGTACAAACAGCAAAGACTGGGCAAGTCAGAATGGCACTGTTGGCTTATCCCATAAATTTAAGTGGATATGTTGAACCTATCTTTAAAAACTGAAGAGTTTAGAAGTCAGACTGGTAATTTGAATCCCCACATGGTAATGTGAATCTTCCACATGGAAGTGCTACACAAACAGAAAAATTCTACAGCATTTTTTTGTAATTTTACCATTGTTTTTTCACAAATACAAAAAGAAATTATCATTTTGTGTTATAGCAAAGAACTGTCTTTCCCTACAGAAAATGATTGATTTATCAGGGAAAAGAGTAAACTGACTACAGTATGAAAACTGGTATTGAATGCATACATGGAACAAGAAAATAAAGATACACTATTTTAATGTGAGTGTATTTATAATAAAGCTGGTTAAAAAGCATAGATTAAGAGCCTGTCAAATCTAGTAGGTAATTCAAAATGCTACTTTTTTAATCCCTATAGGTAAAGCTTAATCTCAGATGCTGACACCATACCTTATAAAGACTGTGTATCTGTACAAAATTATAAGTTTGTTTTCAGCCAAACTCACGCGAACATTTCCCCCTCTTATTTTTGTATTTCATACAATTAGAGCATTGAAATAAACAGCAATGCCCAAATTGTGGTCTTGCTTTGACATTCACAAACCGTGTGGGTCTGGATAAGAAGTTTAAGCTCTCTGCCATCGCATCCTTATTGGTAAAATATATTTTGTCTTGACTGTGCAATGCACTTGGACTACTGAGAAATGCAGTGGAATAATGCAGATTTATGCCAGTTCCACTAAGTACACAGCCGAGGTACTAATTAAGAGAGCCAATCCCACACAAGCCTAAAACTATGACATTTTATAAAATATTTCATTTAAATCCAGGAGTTAAACTGACTTTAAATTTGATATATGGGGGTGGAATGAAAGATGTCAAAATTGAAATGCCTGAGGCACAGACTCAAAACTGAGAAAGAGAGAAAGGCGAGAGAGGACAGAACAGTATTACATGTATTGCAATCTCTGTATTTATTTCTGGAATAAAAAAGAAAACAACACCTATTGTTTTGATGGATTTTTTTTCAGAAGAGATACCCCTTGTCCTGAGATGCAAGACAAACTAATGTAATGAAGCACTATTTCCTACATACATCGTATCTCTTAGACTGTGGGAAATGGAGAAACTAATTGTATGAAGCACACATTATCTAAATAAAAGTAACCAAGTTTTCATTTTTTTCCTACTTACTCATGTTTCTATTTTTAATTTCCTTACTCCATTCTCCTTACCTCTGTCTTCCCTTTATTCTAGTTTCCTTCAGTTGACTTTACATGTTTTTTTTCTTTTATTCTACTTTCTCTGCTTTTCTTTATTTAGAATAAAAACACATAGATGGATCATTTTTTTTCCTTCTCATCTTTCCTGCATCTTTTCAATTTCTCCATCTTTTTCTAGTCCCTCCTTCATTCCTGGGCTCTTTTCTACTACCCATTCCCCGTACCACTACAGAATCATGTTCTGTACTTGATGACCTTACCCTCCTTCCCTGCAGCTACCACTTTGTTCTTTGAAACTGCTGGTATGTTTCTTCTATAACTTTTCTTCCTCTAGGGCTCAGGTTCTTCCCTTCCTTTGTATCATTTGTTTTGTTTGCCACACCCAAATTCAAATCTCTGTTCCACTTTCACCTCCTCCATTTTCCATGCTAGTCTCTTTTCTCTCCTCTTCTTTGCCACCAACTGCAAACACATCCCACTGTCCCCAGGTGCAAGAGGTGATGCTTCAGCAGCCAGTGCCTGTCTCACTTCTTCCAGCAGTTGGAGCTTATTACAGATGTCTTTCCAACAGCTGCCCTCTGTCATTAACTCTGCTGGATGTCAGTTCAGCCCACATTGCCATGGACATGGCCATCAGCCACCACCTAAGTGCACTCTCACCATCATACACGCCACAAATTTTCATCATTGCTGTAAGTCACAGGTTTCTCTTTTAACTGCTATGAAATGTCATTAGATATATCAGCTGTGACCATCCCAAACGCCACTAGTCGCATTCCAGCTGCCATGGGAGTCTCCGTAGTTCTAGCAACATAGGTTTTCCTGTAAATGAACTAGCTATGTGGTTACATACTCTGACTGTACCGACCTCCAGTCTCCAAAGACCACAGTTACCGGCAGTCCAAAATGCTGTTCTGTGAAAGCTGCGTCTGCTGCTATCATGAGGTGCAACTCTGCTAGGTTTCTTCCTAGTACCATGATGAACTGCAATCGGCTTCTTCGCATGAAGCCAAATATTCTCTCTTCATATGAGGGATGCCCAGGATTGCACACTTGTCATGAATTTACACAGTGAAAGATGCACTTTCATTCCCCCTTTCAACACTTAATGGATGAAGAACTGTATTTTTTAGCAGAATAAATAACACTAACATGGCATTTAAAATGTCAGGTGTCATATTTCTTCTTGCCGATCACTTGTTATCTCTGACTGTTGTCAAACAGAAGATACTGAGGAAATTCATTACACTTGGAGTATCCTCCAGAGGCAGGTCGATTTATGGCCATGATGATTATAACTAAAATTCTATATCTTTGCATATCTCTCCTCACCAGTGTAAAGAGTTTATGCCACTTTGGTGTACTCTCCTTCCACGTTAATTAGTCTTCCTGCGGGATCCACATTGCTGTATGGGTACATGTTCGTTGCTTTCTCTTTCCTGGTATTTAAAAAATAGTGGAAGGATAAAACAATCATAATACCTTTTGCTGAATACAGAACAAAATACTGGAACTAGAGGTGCTTATGAATCAGTGACGTTTTGGTGGGCATAAAGAAAAACAGGAGTTGAACTGAAAAACCCAGAAGCCCATTTACCATTTCTAAAAAATATTTTAAGAGTGGAAATAAGGAACATCAAGCTAAATATATTGTGGAGTTGGAGAATATAAACCAAAAGAGGGAGTACTGCTTCTCTACCTTTGGTTGCATTGCCTATACTGACATAATTTTTCCCATTCAAAATAATTATTTGTGAGTGCCCCAAACCAAGCATTTTATTATTATTACTCGCCCTTTTTTTTCTCCATTTGAACGTTTCCACATTCTTAAACTAGACACTCCTCATACAAGGGAGCTAGATGAGTTTCTTCATCAGGGAAGTTTCTAACCAGCAATTTGCCCACTAAAGGGCACTGTTTACTGCAGTAAAAAAGGAAGCTTTTCTTGCTCTGTATAGGTTATACTTAAGACTGAGCTAAAAATCTAAAAAGATTGACTTTAAGGGCTGGCTTTCTTATTCAAAAATACTGTTTACCCAATTAATATATATGAAATAATTTACCTTATTTTTTTTTACCGACTCTCTCCATGCTAGAATGATGAAAATTTAACAAGACAAAGACTAAACACGCGTGTCCATAAGAGAGAGTGAGAAGGAAGGCGTCTTCCCTGTTCAGACAGGAAGATCTGCTCTCCAGGCTGTATAAACAGTATGAAGAGTAGCACCATAAAATACATAAGGTCACAGGGTGGACAGCTTGGGGCATTTGGAGAACAGCGCGCTCAGCCATGGTGCGCAAGGAAGCAGGTCGTTGTGACGTGAGGATGAACCTGTGGACTGCATACTAGTGTGTCGCTGTTGTATCACTGATGGAAGACATGTAACCAAGGCACGGGTGCATGCAGCTCCAGCAAAACTCTTTAGACAATGGCTCCCACTGTATTGTCTCCAGCTGCTGGTTTTGAATCTTATTGATTTGCATCACACAAATTAGTGAGATTTGTGCACTCTGACCTGCTGCCCCAAATGTAACTGCCCTGCCTGATCCCCGTGCACCCTCACGTTGGTTAGTGACTTCACCTCCTGTGACTATGTCTGCCAGATGCTACCGGTTGTCTCTCATTGACCCGCAGATGGCTGGGGAGCCAGAGAAATCCCAGGAGACACTGCGCTGAAAGATTCATTCTCCAGCTGCGGCCTAACATTGTGGTCCCTCTGCCACGATGCGACTTGCCGCCATCGGTGCACCGGGTACACCCTGTCTCGCCTGCTGAACAAAGGCACGGTGTGCGCCTCACGGGGCAGGCCCCCAGCATGCACCAAGGGCTCTTCCAGGGCACAACCAGGCTCTTCAACTGCCATGGCACCAGAGGGAGGAAACGGGGCTCGGGCAGGAGGCAGCCATCCCTGTTCCCATCAGAGCGCTGCTGCGGCTTCAGGCAGCTGGCGTCCGCGGGAAGCCTTGGAGCAGCCTCTCTGCTGCAGAACCCCAGGGGGGCCTGGTGGGGAGCGGGGTGAGGTGAGGCGGCAGGCGACTCTCAGGGCGGGAAAAGCTCCCCTCAGAGACCGGCTCGGCGGGGGGTGGTGCGGGTGAGGCGACCCCCCCCCCCCGCGTTATGTGACAAAAATCTCTGCGACAGGGGTGAGTGGACAGCGACACGCGGCTCCTCTGTGTCAGAAACGCAACGCGGCCCGGCCCGGCCCTGCCGTTACCCGCCGCCGGGCGGGGCCCGCCCCCCGCTCTCCGCTCCTCTCAGCCGCGGCTGCGGCGCAGCGCGGGAAGGGCGCGAGCTCTCGCCCCGCCCCGCCTCGCTCCGCCCCGCCCGCAGCGCACGTGGCACCCTCGCCTGGGCTGGTCACGTGAGGCGGGCTCCGGGCTTCCCCCCCCTGCTCACCCCCCTCCCGTACCTCCGCGCCTGACCCCGTCTCCCGTCTGGTCAATAGCAGGCGGTGGCGGCGCATGCGCGGCGGGGCCGCAGCACGCCCCCGCCCTGCCCCCCCCCAGCCCGTCTCCCTCCGCCCTATATAAGGCGGGCGCGGCGGGGCTCCCGGCTCCGCAGTGTGCGTGGGCGGGCGCGGCGGCTCCGCGCGGCGGTGCGGCGACCCGCGCGGCCTCCTCCCTCCCCTCCGCCCGGCGCGGCGGCGGCGCCGCCGCCATGAGTTCGGGGACTCCCTACATCGGTAGCAAGATCAGCCTGATCTCCAAGGCGCAGATCCGCTATGAGGGCATCCTCTACACCATCGACACCGAGAACTCAACCGTGGCGCTGGCCAAGGGTGAGGCGGCGCGGCGGGGCCCTCCCGGGGCGGCGAGGCGGGGGGGGGGGGGGGGTCGGGCCTGGGCTGGCTCTGGCGCCGTCGCCGCGGCCCGGCGCTCGCTGAGGGGACGCGGGGGGCCCGCCCGCCTCGCCGCCCGCCGTCGTCGTCGTCCCCTGAACAATGAGCCCGGCCTGGGCGAGCGGGGCGGCCGGAGCCCGCCCGCTCTGAGGGGCTGCGGCGGGGCCCACGGCTCGGCCGCGCTTGCGGCCGGGGCGGGGTGCGGAGAGCTGGGGGGGTGGCGAGGTTGGAACCCCGTGCCTTCGGCGCTGCTGGCTTTCCGTGAGTCAGCACTTGGGAGGCCGCTCCGCGACGCGGGGACGGGCACGGGCCGTGGCGGGGGCTCGCTGCGCCTCCCCGGAGAGGCGCTTGGAGCCGGCGGGGCGGGCAGGACGCGGGATGCTGAGGAGCCCCTGGTTTTCACGGGAAGTTACCAGTCCCCTGAAGAGGAATAAGAGCTGCCAGCGATGCTGGCTCCTCTTACTATTGTCAGAGCCAGAAAGGTGATGGTCTGCATCGCGGCTCATGGTTTGGTTCCCCTCTGCTGTCTGTACATGGATGCCTGGCAGTATCTCGGTCCTTGGCTTGAGCAGGGCCCCAGGCCAGTCCTGGGGGGAAAAAAGAGTTGCTGTTGATGTGTCTTTGTTCTTTCATGGTCAATAACTGGACTCTGCTCAGGTGAAGCGGGTGAGAGCTCGTGTACAGAGTGCTGTGGGGTATCTGCACGTGGGTCTGGCCCTTCCGACCTCCAGGCTGCTCATCAAGGCTTTGCATCTTGTTTCCCTGTAGAAATAGTGATCTTTATCTGCTACTTAAATGGTGTCATTTGGATTCAGTTGTCACCTGTGCTGGGAACTCCCATATTTACTCTCAGAAAAACCTGTCCTGTCTTGTTTAGACTCTCATACAGGATCATATTTCTGTACAGCTTTTAATCTCGAGCTTGGCTACTCCAGCTAATGTGCATCAGCTCTTTCTTTCCCAGAGTTTTGTCCTTCCCTGTTCTGGGAAGTTCACGCCTTCTTCATGGCCTTCAGCAACTCATCAGGATTGTCCACAAACCAAACATCTTTTGTTTTGAAAGACTATCTGCTGGCACGTGACACTGACTTGCCTGATTCTCAGCTATCTTCAAGACAGCCTGTGCCACAGCCTTATTCAGTACAGTGATGTTTATGTGATGCTGGACATGGGTATTTGATGCCTATTAGTGTGTATTCTGAAGTTAAAATTTGAGTTTTCACAAATTCACTTTTTTCCTAGGGGTGTAGCTGTTTATTTAAATGTACAAATGAAGCTACTTACGTTAGTGTTTCACTCAAAGTAATTGAGAGGTTTCAGGAAGGATGCAATTCCTTTACTGTATGTGCAGGAAGGTCTTCACCTGTACCCAGCAGCAAGTAGAAATGGTTTCTCACATAGTTCTGGCTTCCATGTAGCACTTGCTACTTCAGAGCTTAAGCAGTGTGTTTCAAAGGCATATGTGATTAAAGTGCTTTATGGTGTGAGAAAGTGCATGTTCCGTATAAGATTTCTGGCAGTTCTTGTATTTATTGGTCTCTTAGTGTTCAGTTTTGATGAACTGGAATGCCTAAGTAGTAGTTGTTACAATAGACGGAGAATACATTTTTCCCCACTTAAAGTGCTGCTCCATAAACTTTACAGTACAATCCCTACTTTTCATTTTAGCTCAGAGGGTTTTTTAAATTTAGAGACTTTATATCAAAATTAGTGTCAGAACTATGAACATAGCAACAATGTTGCAGTCGGTGACAGCAATATCAGTCCTGTGCTTAGGACAGCAGTTTGAAACACTTGATCTCTGAAGGGTTAGAAGAACCATGAATTACTGACATGCAGTTGACGTTGTCCAGATAGCTAGTAAATTATTATTAAGCCCTAGATGCCACTGTTTAAGGCTCAGACAACTTCAGTATGTAACTTAAGTGCTATTCTCTTTACCTTTTATCATCCAAGTGATATCAAGAAAAACTTAGATTGAAAGAGACCTCAGGAAGGAGTCTGGTTCAGTCTCTTCCTCAAAGCAGGGCTAACTTCAATTGATTTGTATTTGGTTCCTATTAAATCTCAACATATGCATAATGTCTTAAACACTGGATAAGGAGATTCCATGTGCTTAATTAAGCACTGCAAGAAAGTTGTCTGTCTTGCTAGATGCTAAACTTAAATTGCAAACAAAGGAAGTTTAAGCCCATTACTGTCCTGTCGGTAGTGAACACCAGAGACTTACTCCCCCCTTCTGTAGGAGTCTGAAGAAATTAGAGTTTTTGAGCAAGAAATATCCACGTAAGCTCTGCTTTCCAGACATCCAGTCACTCTTGTTATGCTTCCTGACCCTTCAGAGGTCTAGCTCAACAAAGCCCTACACATGAATACAAACTGTATTGTAAAACACTAGCTGCAGCGTGGTGTGGGATTGATTTCCTGTTCATCTGTAAACAATAGTCACTGTAACTCTTCATGGGACTGTGATGTGCCAGAAACCGTTAAACACTTCAAACGCAGGGGCAGGCATGCTCAACTCCTAGAGCCCTTTCAAATGTCCTCGCTGCCGTTTTGCCTACAGCAAGGATGTAGTTTTCCACCTTTTTAGTTAGGAGCCTTGGGACCAGCCAACTGAGAGGCTGCCTGGACAGCTTTGGGCTTTGCAGGTCATATGTTTCTGCATGTGGAAGCTGACAGGCTGATCCCGGTGCTCAGAGAAGACGTGGTGCTTTCCAAGCTAGCCGTGGGATTCTGCAGTAGTCCCTGGATAGCTTTAGTATGTCTTGCCATGAGCTGTGTGCTGTAATAATCTAATCTTGAGCAGGGATATCAGTGGTACAGTTCATGTCCAAAAGGCCACAAGCATTGCTTTCAGTTTATAATCTGCTTCTAGTTGACTAGGTTACAGCTGTAATATGATCAAACAGCAGCTGGAGATCTAAAATAACTTGGAGAGGTTATATACCCTAGGAACTAATGGAAGACGGTCATTCAAAGGAAGTGACTGACAGCTTGTCCTTGCACCAGTTAAGATTCCCTTCCAGTTAGGTGTAAGCTGAGGTGCTAAACAGCATCAGCGTGATAGGGACAAAGTTTGGCATTGACCTGCTGTACCCAGAGCTTACTGCTCCTTGTGAGCTGACATACATGTTGGGCAGAGGTGAAGACTGCTTGCAGCACTAACTGCTGCTTGGTGGGGGGAACCACCTGGATACAGCTTTTCACCTCTGAGAACAGGATGCTTGATGAGTAGCCCTGTCTACAACCATCAATACTCCTAGTAAGTTAGTAACAGTATAGTCTACCAGGGATGCTCAACACTGGGGTTGAGTGGATCCACTTTTTTGCTGCCCTTTTTCTGGGGAAGCTGTGGTGCCCCCCATCCCCTGTCGTCCCTGTGACAGGGCTGTCTGTGCTTACATCTTTCCAGCTGTGCAGTGCGAATGGCAGCTGGCTGGCACATGACCACAGACTGTGACATGGCAGGTGCTTGTGGAAGGTCTGTTAAGGATGTAATTTGTAAAGGTACTGCAGGAATCGTGGCATGTCCTGGCAGAGAGGTTGAGTACTTCTATGGTAACCTGTTAGAAGCAATTGATGTGACTCCAATACAGAATTCTTCTGTCGGCAGAAAGCATACATCAAACCAGTATGTGCTGGTGCTTATCTGAACTGGCAAAGCCTCGCAAAGACAGAAGACAACTAGACTAGCAAACTTGATGAGCTTCTGTAACTTGTGGGCTAATTTTCAAGCTTTTGTATGTCAGTGTCTGATGGATCCGTGTTACCTATTTTCCTGCACTAACAATCCAGTAAGTCTGAGTCTCACCTCTTCCTCTTTAATGGCTCAAATTAATTTATGCTTTTACCTGGTAGCTGCCACACAGTCAACTGCAGCTTTTTTCCCACTCTAATGTGTAACATCACTGGTTAGTACCTGCTCAAGTGTTCTGATAGCTGGGACTCAGTAAAGCCTCAGTAGGCACTGAGGTTTTGGATTTATTGCTAAAAGCTTGCTTTGTAGTCAGTGGATATTAATCATAAAACCGGTGGCATGGAGTAGAGAGAGAATTTTAATAAGAAGCTCTTGTCATTGATAAAACTTTACCTCTATCTGTATAATAAATGTATGAAACCAGAGGTGCAACTTTGAGCTCTAAAGCTTTCTAAGATTTTTTTTCCTCTGCTGCTTCAGGGGCCTCTCCTGTGGTCTGTTGCAGTGGCAGTTGTCTCGAGCGAAATGTTTACATAAGACAGGGCTGGGAAGTGGAATATGGCAGTATAGCACCATGGGGAAGTCCTTGGTTTTGGAGTAGGATTCTTCACTCCAGCTGGTCTACGGTCTTTACCTTCACAGCTTGATGTAAACAAAACTGTTTATACAGGCTGCTGAAAAAGTTGGCATTTGAGGGAACAGCTGTGTGCAGTAAGGAGATTCAGGGTTCTGGAGGTAACCTTTTTTTACTTTGGGCAAGTATTACAAGAGTACTTTTTAAATTGCATAAGTCTTAACTTACACAATGCTGCAATGGTACTACTGGACTAATAGTGATCTTTCTAATGCTAAAGTGCGATCCTTTGGTACTGAAGACCGGCCCACAGACAGACCTGCTCCTCCGAGAGAAGAAATCTATGAATACATCATTTTTCGAGGAAGTGACATCAAAGACATCACTGTCTGTGAACCTCCAAAAGCTCAACATACTCTGCCACAAGATCCTGCCATTGTCCAAGTAAGTTAGCCTGAAGTGTTGATAGAAAGCTATGGTGATGAAAGACTTGATTTTGGTATAAACTTATAAAAATGAAGGCCAGTAAGTGTTTCCAGGAATCTTCAGATTGAAGCATCCTGAATTTCGTTGTAATGTTTAAAATAGCAGCAGCATTAAAGACTTCAGTCAACAAAAGCCAGAGCTAGTTTACCTAGCTGAGAATGCAGGAAAATCATAGAGGTAAACTAACCCTTCTCAGTATTTACTTAAGCTTTAGTAACGCTGTACGTGAAGTAGAGAATCACTGCCAAAGCAAGCTGACTTCTGGACACTGTAAATGGAAATGTACTTTGTCTTGTTACAGTCTTCACTGGGCTCTGCCTCTACATCATCCTTTCAGCCACATGTGCCTTACAGCCCGTTTAGAGGTATGCCACCTTACAGCCAGCTTGCTGCCAGCTCTTTACTTAGCCAGCAGTATGCAGCTTCATTAGGTTTAGGTAAGTAAAAACTTTACTTGCTAGAATAAAGGTATGGTCCTTGTATGCAGCTACTGTGAAACCAAATAACAGCAACTAATACTGAATTCCTTGCCAAGTGTCAGGCTGCAACAAGCAGTGAATAAGTAGTTAGCAACTTTGTGCAATGACCTTATTACAGAGAGGCCTGCATTTCACTTACACGCACACACAGATGCACACGAAAGAAAGGAACAAACTAAATAGCTCAAGTTTCTTTCTGAAAGTAATGTGAATAACAGTTGAGGGCAGTTCATTTCTAACCTAACATACCTTACATATACATCACATGTAAAAAGGAACTTGTATTCCCAGAGAGGACTGTAAATAAGCTTCTCTAATGCTGTTCTAGAGATTCTTGTATCTCTTTCCAAGTCCTTCAGATGTTTCACTACCTTGTATCTTATCCATATATCTTTGCTTTCTCTTCTTCCCTCTATCTCTTTAGAGAAATTGGTAAGCCCTCCAGCATCAGCAGCTGCTTCCAGCCCTAGTTCTTCTCCGTCTCCACAACCTGTTTCAGAGCCTGACATGTCTTCAGAGCCCCATCAGCTCTCTTCCAAGGGTAACAGCAGTTTGAGGACTCCAAATATTTGGAAGAACTGCATGGCACTTGCAAACACTCTTGTTCTTGTTAACCCCTCCTAGAACGATAGTACTTATATGGGTGATGCTAGTAGAACTAGTTTGTTCTCAGCTATGTTTGCCTTTCATTACATGAAGTATTCCTCCTGTCCTAGCAGTGTCAATTAGAGACAGGAGAAAGAAAAAGTACAGGACAGCGGATCCTTTTGTGTAAGTATCAGGAGAGGGCTGAGGTTTAGGGATGTTGGTGTGCTGCATCCTATCCAGGAACACGTGTCATCTTAGAGACTGGGCGAGGAATTAATCAGTCTTTCCTGGAAGGATGAGCACACTGCTTAAATTGTGGGTGGCCTTGCTGTTAGAGACATAGGTTAATAGAAAATTCAGGAGTATTGCTGTAATTGAGGAAATATCAGGATAGATTTCATGCATGATGGGGCATAGTACCTTGTCAAGACTCCCAATTAGTAAAGCATGACTAACAGTAAGCAATTTCCAAGTTGTGGTAAGCTGAGATAACACAGTTCTGGGTGCTTGCTTCTATGTGTAAAAACTTTTAAAGGAGGTTGAGTAGAGATGCTAGAGTGACCATCCTCAGAGCAGAGAGACCAGGTGCAGCCTGCATCTAAACATGGTAATTAGTTTAATCTATTTTTAACTTAAGCATGTATGCTTGTGTTGGCATGAAACTGTTTTTACTTACTCTCTGGTTTTGGCCATCTATCTGTACATACTTTCTCAATATTCTGGCTAAGCTTTGAAACTTTCTCACGTTAAACTTGCACAGCAGCTTTGTCCTACTGAATAATCCTTAGATATGTCTGTCTTCCTTGCAAGTTTTCCAGGTGTACATTAACTGGGAACCTGCATGATGTTACCTACTGGGTATATCTCATGTGGACGTGGGTGACCCAGAAGTGTCAGTGGCTTGGTTTGTGTGTACTCTTCAGCCTTTCACTTTTCTTGCTCTTAAAGTATATTCAGTTAAAGTTCGCTTCCAAGCAGTTCTTATGCATAACTACATAAACCTGTAGTACTCCAAAACTTCTAATTAAATCTAGAATGCAGTGTTTCTTCTGAGTACTGAAGACTGTCACTTTTTAATATAATTGGTGTAAGGTATACCAAACCATGAAAAGTATTTACATGTTTTGTAGTGTGAATAAATAAGCCTGGATGGAAGAGCAACAGAAGTCTTGGTAACACTTTGGCCTTGACCAAGAAGGAATTTAAAAGGGTAACTTTGAGATCCTGGTCTGGTTTCAGGTTTTCTTTGTCTGACAGCTAACAATAAGCAATGAAGTTGAAGGACTTCTAAAAGCGGCTTACAAAATGGGATGTAGTTGAGGTGGTTAAGCTTTTGCTGCAAAACATTTTTGACAAAGTGGGGAAGCTTTCTTGAGCAGTTTCAAAATGGTGGATTTTTGCTTCAGATTTAAAGTATCATGTAAAGTAAAATCCTGCATAACCAAGGATACATCTAGAAATTAGATTTTGGTGTAAACTGTCTAAGAGACTGACCTGGCTTGCTTATCTAATGTGTGTCTAACTTGGTTTAAGAAATAAATGGGTAGATTTCCTGATTTTAAGGCTCTGGATTTGAAAGCCACAACTTGTGTGGCAGTAGTGCCTTACCTAGTGTATATGCCACTTAAACACAGCGTGTAATGATAAAAAACTCAAGGCTTTGAGTAATTCTTGACAAAACGGTTTCTCCATAGAAGTGGGTAGGGTTTGAGTAGCGTTGGCACATTTGCTGAGAGGCACTTAGTCATTGGGATTTTTTCCAGGTGCTGGCTTTCCTTCTGTTCACCCAGTCCGCAAAAGCCCCATGGTGGAGCAGGCTGTTCAGACCGGCCCACTTGACAACATGAATTCACAAAAGCCACCTGCAGTGAAAGTAACTCCAGGGGTTCAGCGCAATGGACGGCAGGTTCCACAGGGGAACAGTAAGACAAATGGTATGTATGCACCACTTCGTCTTTAAAGTGCTGTTTTGAAGCATCCTTCAAAGGTGCATAGCAAGACTAAACTGTTCCAGTTTTGTTCTTGTCCTCCTTTATTAAGTTTATCCTTCTTGTTCAGTAGATACGGTTCAGGCAGCACCTGCGCAAACCCAAGGACAGGTGAATGATGAAAACAGACGACCTCAAAGGAGAAGATCAGGTAGGTTAACCTGACACTAAACAGTCGTGTTAACAATATTTGCCTTTATAGGCTAATTCCAGTGAAGGATTATTGGACAGAAGATTGAGAGCAAAATAAAGCTTGATAAGGCTTTGGGCATCCAGAGATGCTTCCCTAACAAAATAGGTTCTGGAGTCACAGAAGTTCAGGATGTTCCAGGGACAGAATTCTAGTGTCTTTTCTAGAAACTTGAAGGTATGTTATACAAATGTATGCTATGAGTTGCCAGCAGCAACTAGATTTCTCTGAAACCTGAAGTATTTTTACTGGGAAGGGCAGCCTGTTTAAGAATTTCCAGAGCTCTTGTAACTGAGAGGAACTATGGAGCCCTCACTTCCATGGAGCAGAGGTCTTATCTCAAGACTACAGTTTAAGCACAGGTCAAAAAAGTGAAATTAAATTCAAGCAGATATTTCTGCCCAAGCAAAATGAGAAAAGGCAGGAAGCAAAACGTCAGACTCTCAGGTCTTCAAATTAATTTGCCCGAGGGCAGCACTGTAGAAGGGGTTATAGCTTTTCCAAAAAGGAGTTGATAGCTTCTCAGTTGGCAACCAGAAGCCATACAAAGTACAAGCTTCTTTTGTGGGTAGGTGAGTCTTGGGTGGATTTTCTGAAACCAGTGACCTGTTGCTTTTTGCTGTCATGCCAGGGTTGTAGGCTGTTCGTACCATGCTTGCAGGTGAATAGCAGACAGAAAAGATAGTTTTCCCTGCTTCCCTCAGCTTTTCTTGGTATAGTACTTGTTCTGATTTCCTCTCCTCGCACTGGAAGGAAAGCTGGGTATACTCTGTCTTAACGGTAAGACTGACATCCAGGAATGTTTTTTGGAAAGTTAAAGTATTGCTGTAATATGTCTTTGAAAGCCAAGTTCAGAAATCACTTTCAAAGAAGTGTAGCCTAACCAGAGGACTAGAAGCCAGAAACTCCTGAGTTCTAACTTGGTTTCCTCTGGTCTTGAGCAAGTCATTTCACCTCTCTGTGCGTTACCAAGCATTTAAACTCTCCTGCTTTCAGGAAACAGGAGAACCAGAAACCGTTCTAGAGGACAAAACAGACCAACTACAGTGAAGGAAAATACAATAAAGTTTGAAGGTGACTT
Source organism: Ciconia boyciana (assembly GCF_034638445.1). Taxonomy (NCBI): domain Eukaryota; kingdom Metazoa; phylum Chordata; class Aves; order Ciconiiformes; family Ciconiidae; genus Ciconia; species Ciconia boyciana. The sequence goes on along the minus strand of NC_132947.1, from coordinate 4,279,014 downwards.
TGACTTTGAAAGTGCAAATGCACAATTCAACAGAGAGGAACTTGATAAAGAATTCAAGAAGAAACTAAACTTTAAAGGTTTGTGACTTCATTAAATATGAATTGCTGAGCTAATAGTAAACACTGCATAGACTGGTTCTGAGAAACTGCATGATTACATGTGGCAGCATCTCAAATCTTGTTTGAGGGAGCAAGAGAACAGATGGCTCTTCAGTATGCATCAAGGAAGTGTAATACATTTTATTATCTTCAGATGACAAAGCAGAGACGGGGGAAGAAAAAGGGGACCCTGGAGTGGCAACTCAAAACAATGATGGTAATGCAGAGGAGGACCTTCTGGGACCCAACTGCTATTATGATAAATCCAAGTCTTTCTTTGACAACATTTCTTCAGAACTGAAATCTAGGTGAGTATTTTCCAAAAGCTTGCTTTTTTAATGCAATTTTAAGGCATAGAATTCTAGACATAATCTATGTCATGTGGCTTAATTCTTTAAAAATCTTAGAATGCAAGAAAGTCAGCAAAACAGTCTATAGAAGGGAGTATTGCCATACACGTGATAGCTCACGAATGATGTTAACCAAGCTTTATGCAGTAGCATCAAACAAAAAGCAAGGATTTTGGCTGATACTGATACACTTGCCTAAACTATGATACAGGAATTTCCAGTTCTGTTTCCCAGTACTGACTTTGAACCCATTGATTTTAAACAAATTTCTTATCTCACTTGTGGGAGGAGGCATCAGGGTCACGCTGTGCTGAAGATGGTGCAACTTGCAGACAGGAGCAAGCTAAGCCTGGAGTTTGGGCAGAGAGGAGGTCAGGTCTGTCTGGAAATGCATCGAGTTAAGTGTTGGGAATATTAAAAGAAAGCTTCATCTTTTGCTGCTGACACTGATGTTAACTGCCTGCTGAAGTCAGACATCCCTTTGGTGTCAGTATGTGAAATTCCCTTGGTAATGTTTCTGCTTCCCTTTAGCAAAGCTTTCTTCCACATGCTCGCTGTCTGGTGTCCAGGGCTAGGCAGGCTCTGCTAAGGAAGGAACTGGTAGCTCCACTGGTGCTGTGGAGCTACCTCAGTAGCAGTCTGCTGAAGCTCAGCTGTGAGAGGGCTTTCTCTGTTTCTGGAGAGGCTTTGATGGAGTCAAGAGTTTGTATTTTTCCAGGAAACAAGACAGGGTTTGAAATACTAGTGAGCCCCTGTTCAACCCTTTTCTAGGCCCATCTTTAATTTTCCAGTGTGAAAGTAGCTTACAAAAGCCAACAGCTGTCACTTCCAAATCCACGCTTAGCAGAGGAATTGAGTTAGTGAGCATGTGTATGCTGCAGCTTGTTCTCTTGTGGTTTAGTTCAAGAAAATAGGGTGCTTGAAGCTTCCTAGCTGAAGGAGTTGGTGGTTATTTAACGTTAAATCTGAGTGCAGTCTTGTTCAGTTCTAGGCGTACCACATGGGCTGAAGAAAGGAAGCTCAATACAGAGACATTCGGAGTGTCTGGACGGTTCCTTCGTGGCCGCAGCTTTCGTGGTGGATTTCGAGGTGGAAGGGGTAGCGGAGCAGCAAGGCGAAACCAAACCACTCACAGAGCTGGTACTGGCAGAGTGTAACTTCAGAGGCAAGTTTTTTAGCAAGAATAAATACTGTCTCTGAGCCAGGTTTGTCTCTTATTCCTTGCCTGACCTGTCTGTGCAATGCTTAGACAGTCTCATGGATATATCAAGAATCGTTCCTTATTGTATCTGATCTGTCCTTCAAAGTGGTAGAAGGAAATATGAGTGGTTTGAATGTGTTGATTATTCTGTTAATTTCTTGGGCTAGCTGCCTGTCTGAGAAAGCAAGAGCTGCTTGTTTGAGCTGAGGCTTTCTTGCTAAGCATTGCAGTTGAGATATGGGTGTGAACTTTGCTGCTTTTCTTTTTCTTGGGGGAAGATCCCCATGATACCAAATCTAATTCTACCTTTTTCTTCTGAACAGGTTCTAACATCTCTCCTGAGAGGATGAAACTGTATATAGAAAGAAAACAACCAACTGCTGCACTAATGTGGGAAAATGGTTCATATTGTTTACTGTCTCAGCTCAAGCGACAGAACTTCATGTACTACTGCTTATATTCTGGACTTATTTTGGACCAGCAACTGTCAGCTGGAATATTCTTTGGAAGAGGGAATGTGTTCAGGGGTACCTTCTTCAGGGTGTCTTTTTTGTTTGTGTTTTTTTTAAGTGCAGACTAACTTACATGGTTCTTCTTTCTGGGTCTCTCAAAGGCTGCTATAGTCTAAGCTTAAAGTCAGACTCCTTTTCTGAACCCTGAAGAAGATAAATCATGCTATTTTAACATGGAACCAAAGCTCACTTGAAATAAACCAGCTATAATTTGTGTGTTCTGAGTAACCAAATGGATTCTTTGGTGCTGCTGGTCTCACTGTTCTCGGCAGCAGGTGTGAAGTAGCACTTGGTATCTGGGAGAAAGGATTCCTGGTGCTGAGGAGTTATGTATATTGTCACTTGGGAATACTGGATTGTTGATCATGTAGTAGTGTAAATGACTGTACAGCTGTTTGTCGGCTGGTACTAATGTGGAGGTACTGCAGGTTTACACAGAACCGGGACTCTCCCTCGTGCTGAAGAGTGCTGGGCGCTCCTCAGAGGCTTGGAGCTCCGACTGGGTGAGGGCAGTGTGGGGGGACAGTGTGCTGTGCCCTCGGTGGGACAGGGGCGGCGAGTGGCTCTGCTCGTGTGCTCAGAGTTAAGAGCTTTTGGCAGTAGTTGACTGTCTGGGAAGGAGAGCGGAAGCTCTGACTTCTTGCCTCAGTTTGTACCTCGCTCATAGGTAGTACCAAACGCAAACAGCTCTCTGTACACTAGTAGACTGTGGTGGAACACTATGGAATGTTTTCATTAAACTAGGGATGGGAGTCCATATAATGAAGCTTAACAGATGGGCATGTTCAATTTGTTTCCTCTGTACCCCCATACTGTAAATAGTTTAGTTGTTTTTCTTTTGTTTTTAAAAATCTGTATGTGGGGAGAGGGGCTGGGGGGGTTACCTTTGTTTGCATGAATAAGTGGGTTAAATTGCTATAGGCATGTGTCCCTTTTGGTTGGTAGGGAGTTTTGTTGAAAAAGCACCTTGATGACTGAACCCCTTACATAGCTAGAATTTTTTAGTTACGCATTGACCTAGGTTACTGTAAAAGCTTGGATTTATTTTTGTAGGACTTTATTGCTGAGAATTAGAACATAGCAGTGGGGCTGCTCTTTGGAGTAATGTAAATTGTAATTATAATAAACATGTAAATGTTTAATGTTTCCCTCCTACTTTGTTCTGTACATAGTTCAGTAACATCAGTCTGTACAACTTGGCGGGTGCCTGTCCTAGCGGGGCTCAAATCTAAGTCAGAGGAAACTGCTGCAGAGTTCTGGCAGGCCTGCAAAGTATTACACGGTATTTGAAAAGGGCTTAAACCCTAATCCAGGCACTGACCCCCTTGTTACTGTTCCCTGTGTTCCTGCGTCCCAGCTCTTGCTGAGGAATCGGCCTACTGAGTGTTAGCATTGCCCAAACCACCCTGAGTGTGCACCCCTCTGTGTGACTACCTGGTGGAGCCTGGGGCTGGTGGGGCTTCACCAGTTTGTTTTGGGTGGCAGTGCTGCTGGTTCAGTAGCCACAAATGCCTTCAGCGTCTGCGCTCACACCAGCGAAATGGGGTGTGTGCTGAGACAGCTTCTGTGGAAGCTGCTGTGAGCCTCTGATTTCTCTGCTGGCAAAACAGCCCATGTGACACCAAGTATAAAGCTGGAATTGCACTGTCAGAGTCAACTGATGTGTCTGAGGTGGCTGTGGCAAAAGGAGAAATCAGCATTAACCTCTGTGTAATACTGCCTTTTTATTTTTAAGGCAGTAATTCCCTCTGTTTCTACAGGAAAGCCTCAAATTGAATATATAAGACACAATCATGGTTACTGGCACTGAAGTTACTGTACTGGGGCTGTGTCCCAGCCTCTCTGTGCTGAGCACTGTACCTGGCTCATTCTGGTGTACGGGAGCAGTGTGAGGGGATGAATGGCTGTGGCTCAGTCCCTGGGCTAGTGAGCCCTTCTCCACCAGAACACTTGTTCCCCTTGGGGCTGGGGCAGATGGCTGCCCCTGGGGCTCTGCTGCAGCCCTGTCAGCTCCCCAGCATGAGGGAACGATGGTGCAGGGTACACAGCTTTTGTAACTTCAGAATTCCAGTCCAAGGACTGATCAATGAAACAACACAGCGTTACAGCAACTCCCTTTCTCTAGCTGGTATGGTCTAACACTTTCCTGAGCAGAAGTGCACTGCAGCTTTCCTGGCCTTGATTCCTGTCTGATACTCTGCCCACACTTTGCTTTGCAGCATTTACCTGTAAACAGTGTAGTTGTGGTGCGAGAGGCTGGGGAGCATGAGAGCTACTGCAGGCTTGTGTCTGCTGCCTGGAGTCGTTGAACTGATGGCCCAGCAGCCTCCCTAGGGCCCCTCGGGGGGGTATGAGGTGGCCTGGGGCAGCTGAGCTGCCTCTTGCAGGGTTCTAGGATGCTTTCAGTCCTTGCTGTGCTGGCTGCCAGATGAGTCTTGTTTTATACCTGTAAAGCCATGTGTTGGTTGTCAATAGCAGACTGAAGAGCTGTTTTTAAGGGCTTTCCAGTTCCCCCCCCCCTTGGTGGATATAAATAGGGAAACTTTTATAATAAAGTGGCACCTATTCCTATTGTAAGCAGGTACTGAGTCTTGTGGGTAAGAGCTTGGGGTGGGAGAGGCCTGAGGTTTGTCTGAAATGGGAGAAGACATACTAAGCACTACAGCACAACTACTGAAGTGACCAACTTCCCCTTCCCTGAAAGCTGGGAGTAGAGATGCCCCTAGGAATACAGATAGGATGGACAAAGCTTTTATTGTGCTTAAGGGCTGTATTGAAAGGGCAACAGGGCCCCAGGAACAAATAAAAAAAAATTTTTTTCACATGGAGGTGGGGAATGGAGGGGCTGGTGTCAATCCTGTTCACCCCCTGCAGCATGAGGGACCTTGTTTCAGAGCAGGACAGCGCTGTGCCCCCCTCTGAGCTTTTCCATGACCAGAACTGGAGAGTGGAGATGCCAACAATGCAAATACCTATCTGAAATAAAATTCCCTATTCCCACTCGCATCCCCTTTGGATTAGTTTTATACTATTTGAGTAAACAGTTGTCACCTGACACCTTCAAATTTATATATTCCTAAGTTTATTACATTATACATGTTAATATCTGCAGCAACTACATGGCACAGAGCAGATCCTGCCTCTCCAGAGCAATGTGTCTTTGGTGCACAGCAGCAGAGAGGCAGGTCTCTGTGTCCCTTACAGCATCTGAGTGATCTCCCTCTGCTGAAGGGAACAGAGAAGTGGCTCACACCACTGCTGGGACTGGGAACAAACAGGCTTGACCAACTCCTGTGGGTAAGATGTATGGAGGGAACAGCACGAGGGTAAATACAAAAGCAGAAACTGGGCTAGAGCTTTATGGCTGAACTGTGTTGTATGCAACAGTGTGTTGTTATTTTTAGCATTAGGAAGCAACTGGTCTATACATGCCCTCATGGGCAATCACACCAGCCAGACTTTATTCTGAACCAGGTGAATCACACGTGGTCTCTGCAAGTACCACTTCACGCACCTCTGCTGTGACAACGTGCCTGCAACAGTCACTTCTGCTGACCTCCCAGACATCTCTGTACTCTCCTTCGCAAGCTGCTGCAAGGCTCACATCCAGACCCTAGCCATTTAAATTTGAAGATGTTAGGGAAGAAAAAGCATAATTCTGTATTAGTTATGTTCTGTTGAGGCCATAACACAGCACTTGAGAACAGCTACTTAAGAAAAGGGAGAAGCTAACAACTGAGCATGGAAGAGAATCATTAAACAAACTGAAGTGTCCAAGGGAAAAAGGCAAAGTCTTTGTCCTTTAATGGGTCACTACTGCAGTTTTGTAGCCAACCAAATAATCCTAGGTAATTAAAATCCAAGGAACAGACAGAATTTTTAAAATAACAGCTTAAAAAAAAAATCAGTAGGTTTATTGTAGGTCTCAGGAGGGGCACAGTATGAGTAACTGGAATGCCTACATGTTGTCTATACAGAATAACCCATCACTTGAATTAAAAAGAAGCAGCTAAGCAGCTGAATTTCATTCATCATGATGTCTTCTTCTGTTTTTTCTTTTCATTTTCTTCCTTTTCTTTTTCAATTTCAGCAACATACTTCTCAATTTCTTCAGGGTTTAGGATCTAAAACCAGAAACACAGGTGACCCTCAAGATACTAATACAACTTAGAGGCTTTTATTTAAGCAATTCTAGTTCTGATATGGAAAGAGAGTTGACTGGTATTTATACAGACACAGGTACCTTGTGCAGACACAACAACATTCCTTGGCCACTAATAATAAACAGAAGTATTTGCCAGGGTGGAATGCGAGATTAAGGGCTGGAAGTCAATTCAGATCAACAAGGACAGTATCCAGTATCAGAGAAACCAGCTCCAAAGGGAGAAGAGCAAAACAAAGACCTTACCTTCAGCGGCTGTTCTCGCCTCATAACTGCCAGCTCAATGTTCTTCCCACCAGACTGCACGACCTTAACAAGAGTCAGATGTATTAGGAGCAGGTCCATTAATTAATTCTAACAACCCCCTTTCAGGTGTTCTTAGGAGAAGAGATCCAGATGGGGAGTATTTAGCTCATTAGCTCTAAGCTCTGGAGTCCAGTAGCAGTTTAACTCCCCAAAAATAAGGGTCTTCCTTCTGGCATCAATGCACTCAGTGGCTGGTGAAGAACACCTTGTTTCCACCATCTGACTTTTGATATTTTCTGCATCTTAAACTTCAATAAAAAAGCAAAACATTCTACATATGGTTTAGCACATCTTCGGTGCATTTGTTTTAATGCCCAGAACTGAAGTCTGTTTTCCTCCCCAGAGAACTGCTAGTAAGTTCTTCTGTGTAAGCTACAGAAACTGTTACCTGAAATATTGTGAACCTTGAATTTAATCCCACATGTATGGCCTACAAACAGTTTTCACAGATCCTTTCATACAAAATCCTCATGAACGTCACAGGAAAGTACATGTACTCACATTTAAGAAGTTAATCCAGGCATACAGTGAAAAGTCACACAAGGGATTTGAAACAGACTCACCTCAAGAAGAGCCTTGATGACCAGTTTAATAGTTAGATCATCTGTTTCAATGGCTTCATCAGTATAGTTCTTCTCCAGAAATTCACGCACAGATTTGGCTCCTCTGCCAATGGCATTAGCCTGGAAACGTTGAGGGGAAAAAAAGATAATGAAGGGAAGTTTAGAAAAGACTTCATTTACAGAATAAGCAAGAAATACAAGTTGAGCACTTAAATAATCTGAAACCATTTTGTGATCACCATGTATTTTTCAGGAGACTGAACATGTTACTGCCTAAATGTCACACACAGTTGTCAGGCACAGGTGGCTTTTTGGAAAACACAATAAGATTTCCCAAGTAAAGCTGAACTGCAGACTGCCATTCTCAGTAAATTTGATCATTAAGGATTTTTGCAGCTGTGAGCCAGCACCATCTGGCCAGTTAGATCTCCTTTTACACCAGTCTCTTTTTAAAGGAGACAAACTCACAAATATTTTGTTATTTCTCCACAAGAGACAGAATCAACTCACCTTCCAAGCATGGTATGTACCAGAGGGATCGGTCTGGTACAGCCGGGGGGTTCCATCAAAGTCAAATCCCACGATAAGAGCAGAGATACCAAAAGGTCTGCGACCGTTGCTTTGCGTGTATCTCTGAGCAGAAAGACGAGACATTTATTTCAGAAGCAGTTCTAAAAACATTTTTAGAGTGGAAAGCAGCCAGTGTAGAAGTTACAACCAGAAGAGGCACCAGAAATACTTTTAGCGGGCTCTCTTACCAATTTACCTGTTAAAGTTAGGATTCTGTGTCTTACAGAAGACCACAAGCGAGGCAAGTAAGAGGAGGTTATTGTCCAAGCCCTTGTCCAGGTTCCTAACACTCAGTGGAGTTTGCTGCGTGATTACAGCTATCGGGAAGAAAATCTCTCAGCTTGGTGGCGCTGAGAGGCAGAGAGCTAAGTCTGCAAGCCCGGGTGTAGTGCTCTGCTTTGACAAGCATGCTTAGGAAGCCAAAAAAGAGGAGGATGACACCTGAACACAACATCAGTTTTCACCAATGATTTGCAACAATCCCATTAGGAAGCACGGCACCCTCTGTGGCAACGAGCAGGCTACAGTAAAGCCCACGTTACAGCCCTCCTGCTGACACTGGGCTAGCAAAGTCATTGCCACGTCACACACCAGAAGTGGCCACGATCAAGGCAGCCTGACAACAGCAGCATTATCGCAGCCGGAATACTGTGTGAGATTCATGGTTTGTAATAGTTTTAGAGAAATCAGGAATGTGCCAGAATGAAAGACACAAATGTGAGATTACTGTAAAGGAACAAAGTGAAACTTTGGGAAGTGGCATTCTGCTCTGGCAGGCTAGTGATTATTACGCTATTACACTATGAATTATTACACTACAAATTACACTATTATCATCATCACTATACTAAAACATGCCTGTGTGTAAATAAATTTGACTTTTTCTAATCCCCACTAATGGCTGAAAATCAGTTTAATACAGTGGCAAATGAATAATTTTATCACAGAATGCAGTTGGGCATATTTTGACATTGTAATTCATTTTAAATGAATGAATATAAAATATATTAAGTACTGCACTGATTTGCTCCCCTCTTACCCTTCCCTGCAATGGCTTAGTAGGAGGGAAAGCAAACAAGAGCCATGAAAACATTTTGACAGTAACACAGCACCACTGTTAGGAGAGTGTTCCTGATGATATCACAAATGTAGTTATGCAGTCCTTACAAGTACTAATTAATTTCTTCACCTTTGGAAAAAAAACAAACTGTAATCAATCCTCCTTTTCCATTACTACATCCCTATTGCCAATAAACACCCGCAATGTGTTTTGTTACACTGATTTTTACCAGCCGAGTCGAACAAGGCCAGGACAGACATTTTATGTATTTAGTCTGAAGCGCTGTTCATCAGGACATATTTTAAGCATCTCTGTGCGGTCCAACATACCTGTTTCAGACTAGCAATGTAACGCGTGATGTACTCCACGGTGACAGGATCCTCCACTGTAAGTCTGTGGCTTTGACACTCCACACGAGCTCTATTTATAACTATTCTGGCATCAGCCGTCAGCCCTGAAATGAAAGCATGTTCTCAGATTCATGCTTCATACCGTGTGCACAAACAAAACAACTAGTCTTGCCCCAAAAAGCTCACAAGGTCAGTGTCAACAGCAGTGGAAAAAAAGCAAAGGAGAGATCACACTTTCTCAGGTTTGATGAGCAAGAATAGCATTTTTAAGGCGACAGAAAGAAGCTAATGCTAAAGTACCAAAATAGAGGATTTAGTTTACAACTTTCATGTTTGTGAGTTAGGTAACACATGCAATTCCGAACCAGGTAATCGGAGTGTTACTGACAGACTGACGGCATTCCATCTGACAGCAAATTAGCAAAGCAATCTCAGTTCTCGCACACACTGGTTTTATTTCATGTGCAGTCCCCCTAACTATAAGCCAGCTTTATCTGCACAGCAAATCTTGCCTAGCTGATAAGGCTACAACAGCATGACGCTAGCTGACAAAAATGAGTACGCCCCTTTGAAAACAAATTAAGAAACTTATTTCTTATTTTACTTTTTAGCTTATGATGCCAGTTTCAGCTGACAGCCTTGTTTCTATTAGAGAACTTTTCTTCAAGCTTGTGAACCCACCTGCACATATCACAACCCTTAGCTAAGGAAACAAGGCAGCAGAGGTAGCTGAGCCTATTGCTCCTGCACACCAAATCTAAACCCCATTATTTTTGCCAGTTAAATCACATCTCCCCTTAAAGCATTACTAACACCAACACAAAGATTCTAAACTACTTGGAGAGAGGAGAAACCTTCTGAAAGACATTTTCTCTCCATTTATGTCGGGTTTTTTAACTTTCATGCCTCCTGTTTAAGCTTTGAACAATGGAAATTAAGGCACCTGGACCAGGAAGAACGTGGAACTAGAATATTTATGCTTCAAATCCAGAGCTGTTTATTCAGGAGGAGTCTTTTGAACTAGAACAAAGGAGACTTTTCTTTGTTCTATGCATGACCGCAAAATTTATCTTTTTTGGCTTGATGCATGTGGGAAAAAGTCCCGGAAACTGACAAATGTCTCTCATAGCTCCTGTGATATGTATTAATAATATGTATTTTATATATAATAGATAAAATTTTAAATATTTAATTTTAAATACATAAAATACATTAAACATATACTTATAAATTTAAATATATATATTTAAACAGATATATAATGTATCTGTGCCAATGACACATCAGTTCTCAGTCTTCATCCTCACATTACACCTAGAGGACTTTAGTAACTTTAACACATATTTCTTCTCATCAGATCACTGGCTCGCTCTATATATTTATCCATACAGTAGGCTACTCTTATTTAAAAATCAATAAGCAACCGTGGAAATATACTCCTTCCCCATAGTCCTCAGCAGGCTATGCTAAGTATTTTATGTTCTCAGAATCCATAAACATACCCAAAGGTGCTCCAGTAACTGCCAAAACCCCTGAAGGCATCATATACCTGCAAAAGCCATGCAGACATTGTCATCGAGAGCACAGATCTTCCGGACAGTTCTTTCATCCTGAAGCTTTGCCACAGACTTCTTTTCCACACCAAGAACAACAATATCCTTCCCTCTTACTCCAACCTTCAACATGTTAAAAGAAGAAGAAAAAAGTTAAGCTTGGCCCAAAAAACCTAGTAGTTGCAGACTTTACTGAAATGAGTAGGAAAAAACAAAAACACAAAACCGCCATACTGTAAACATGATTTCATGTCAATATTTTGTTTCCTATTGCCACAACCTGGACTGATGTAACAAAAATTGCATTAGATTCCAGGGTGCAGTTTCATAATCAGCTTATACCAATTTAAATCTGTGTGGCTCCCAAGAGAGATATTCCCACTCCTCTTACCAACTGTGTTTTCCCTAACTCTCCCCAATACCAGCATTCGTGTTTCCACCACCACAGAAGCAGGATCAACAACAAAGCTACCACTACAACCAGTCCACTGGTATTGCTCAAGTCAGAACCCAAAACACTGAAGATTAGACCAAGTAACAGCTACAAGCAGCCTGGCAGTAGCTTGCTCCCTTAATGTCCTAATTCGTACTTTGAATATATCTTTTTCAACATCAGGAAGGAAAAAAAAAAAAGTTGACCTTTCACACCCATTCGCACTGCTTCTCATAGGACGATGGGAATCATTTTGTCTTACAGGGTGGCCCTGCTGTTATTATGTTACAGATGTTTCCAAAAGCATTAAACTCAGCCAATTACTCAACAAAAGACAAGACAGAGGTAGATGATATTAGATGGCAGCTCCATTTTTACAATATTTTTCATTAAAAAAAAAAAAGTCTATTTGGCACTAAGTCTTGTTGCATTTATTCCCATCCCAAAGGCAGTAAATTTTCTTCCAGGTATTTTATTATTTGGGAATTAATACTTTTTTTTTGTCCCCCCAAATGAAAAGACCCTTCATTGAGCAAGAGCTTGGGACAACTGGAAGCTAGGAGCCAGAAAGTTGCTTCTACATGCCCTTACTGACACGTTTCCCAGTCCACGGGGAATCTGCATCTTGCACATGTAGAATAAAGAAACACAGAATCGTTACCCTCCTGTAGGCCCACAGCAGCTTTACTCCCTCACGAGGGATATGAGAGGGATACGAGGCGGCTCTGCTAACTTGGCCTTCCAGGGCCTGCAGGCTGCCGAGCAGCCCGTGCAATGGCTCTCAAGACTCCGGACACCCACCTGTCCTGGGCCTCATGCTCAAAGTCGTAATGCAGCAAGACTCCAACGTTCCCCCCCAAAAGCCACAGTAATGGCCTGAAACAGAGCCAGAGCTTTACAGACAGCACACCGCCCACTCCGAAGAAAACGGTGATTTTTAAGGCAGCTCCAAAGCCAGCACTTCGCCTGAACGCCGCTGCTGCGGCCTCAGGGCATCTCTCTGGAAACAAGTCATACTTCCAGCAGAGCCCGCACCATGACGGACCACCCCTCCCCGCAACCCCGGCCCCACTCGTGCCGTGAGCCCGGTGACGGGACCGGCAGGCCGGGAAGCGCGGCGAGGGGCAGGCCGCATCCCGGGCCTTCCCTCAGAGAGCCGAGCCGGCACGGCCCGGCCCGGCCCGGCCGCGCCCACGGCCGCCCCCCTCCCTGCGCTCACTCACCGCGGTGGAGCCCTTCTTCACCGCCTCCTGGGCGTACTCCACCTGGAAGAGGTGCCCGTCCGGGGAGAAGACGGTGATGGCCCGGTCGTAGCTCATGGCTGCCGCCCGTGCGTCCCCGCGGGGCCGGAACCAGCCGCCTCCCTCAAAACCGCACACTCATCCCCCCGCCCCCCGCCCGCCGCTTCCGGAGCCGCGCGCCATTCCGGCGGCACGCCGACGGCGCCCCCTGCGCCAACTCCGTACGCTGCACCCGACAGCCCGGCGCGGAGGGGCGGGAGGCGGGGCCCCATCTACGCTCTTGGCGTACGGAGCCCGCGTTACGCACCCGGCGTAGGCGGCCGCCTCCCCCCCTCCCCGCGCTGGCGCACTTGGCGTACACGGTGGCCGTCCTACGCAGTTGGCGCAGCTGGCGGCTGCTGGCGAAGGCAGGGAGATGCCGCTCGCCTGCGACAGGAAGCCCAGCAGCAGGGACGCACCATGTGCGGCGGCGGGGAGGAGGCGGCGGGGGCGACGGCGGCCGCCTCCCGCCCCCTCCCCAAATCCCCGCCGCCGCCTCCCCGCCCCGAGCCGGCGGCGCGGGCGGCGAGGCGAGGGCGGTGCGTGCCGGCTGGTGGTGCGGTGCCCATGGCTCATTGCGGGGCGCAGATCGTACCATCTGCGCCGGCTCCCCTCCCCATGCACTGCGGAGAATCTTTGCACGGCAATAGCCAGATAATAACAATATTATTAGAGCCTGGAACCAATATATTATAGACACATAAAAAAACCCCACCATGTCGGTTGCCTTTGCTTCTGCTCGCCCAAGAGGCAAAGGGGAGGTCACCCAGCAAACTATCCAGAAGGTAAAAAAGCATGCTTTTATACAGACAATTTTAGACATTTATTCCGTCCCTGCTCCTGCAGCTGAGGAAGGAGGCTTATTTCTAGGGCGATCAGGAAAACTAGTGAATTTGCGAGGGCTGCAGAGATGGACAGCTGGAGAGAGAGGTGGGGGAAGGAGGAGGAGGAGGAGGTGGAACAAAGCAAAGGTGTTCAGATCCCTGCAAAGAGAGCGAGAGAAGGACTTGGGGAATAAAATTGGGATGGCACGTTATCTCTGCTGCTCGCAAAGGGGGAAAAAAGCTGCCAATAATACATTGGGAAATTGCAATAAATCTGCAGAGACATGATTGATTTCTGATGGTATGTCAGCTTCTGGCCCCAGAAAACCCCAGCCTCAAAAATGAATTAAAAGAAAATACTGAATTTGCAAGGGTTTTCTTTTGTATTTGGATGCAGAATGTTAATCTCTCAGAAGATAGAGGGAGCACCGATCACCGGTATTTTTCATATACTATTATTATTTTTCAGGCTGTGTTTGTTGATGTTTAATGACAAACAAAGGTTTTGAAAGATTTTCTCTGAAGAGGAGATCTCCGCATGGGTCTCATGTGGAGGCCAAAGCAGAGGGTTCCCGGTTGGGAAGTTATTGTTTCCTATTTCGCAGGGTTGACGGCAGGGACTGTGCACACATGCCTGACACCCCCTTCCTCCTGCGGAAGGCAACGGTCAGTAAGGAAGAGGCTGGAAATACCGATAAAGAACGTGCATGTTTTTACTCTGACCGCTATTTGTCATTTGTACTTCTACCGTGTTTTCTCCGTGTTCCCCAGTGCATAGGTATTTTGTTTAGGCAGAGTTGCGTAGCGCGGTGAAGTGAGGTGTGTATGCTCTACATGGTCCGTTCGTAAATAGTGACCAGCAAAGAAGTGCCATTGCTAATACGGCAATTAACCGCTCATCAGTGGGTTTTGCAGCCAAACTGTTATCTGGTACCAATTTATCACTTCTAGGGAAAAAAACCTCAGTGGAAGACTGTGACAGAAGAGAGGTTTAAGGCAGAACAAACTGCTGTAAGAGAGACTGAAGAGATGACTCAAATCTCAGGACACTATTTGGAAACTAATCCCATTTGGTGTAGCTCCTGCACCACATGCAGTATTGTGAACCGATTAATTTTAAAGACTAAAATATTTCAGACTCAGTGGATAAGTTTTTCTCTAACCTCCAGATTGGTTGGGGTTAGGACAGAAATTCATAATTCAGAGAGTTTGTACTTAAAACCATGACCGTATCCACAGACAAAGGGCAGCCAAAGTATGTTCAGTTTGATTTTCAAGCCCTTTCCTTTTTGCATATTCATAAACTTTATGGAAGCTTCAAAATGTTATTTCTTTACCAATAATGTATAAAAACATTTCCCATCTCGGGTGCATTTGCTGGCATGTTTCTTCAGGACTGCTCATCAGCGTTGGGCTGTCGGCAGTGATTTTCTCTTTGGCAGGCGGTGATCCTGAGGAAGAGGCTCGCAGGCACAGTAACTAGGTGGGCTTTGCACTCAAGCACAGAAATGGGGCAGTGAGAGAAGGAGTGGGTGCTGGGCTAGGAACTCAAAAAATCCTCATTAAAGTGAGCTTTTTAGAACACATACCAATTTAATTGAAAACCAAGATTATTCCTATTTGCATTCATAATATATAAGCAGCTTATTTTTATTTATTAACTCAATTTTGATGGTCTTTCAAAGCTGTTACTATTCCAGTACCAACTATTCCTAAAATAGATTTCACATGGAGGAAGTTAGAGCTTTTGACAAGACAGCAGGGATGGTGGTGCTTTAAAATACTTCATCAAATAGCATTTGCAGGGCAGTAAACTTCAGTTTCTTCTGTGTAATGGAGATCAGAACTCGGTTCTTTTTTCCTAGTAAGTTAGGAAAAGAGCTATTCCTGATTCCTTTTTCAGTAAGCAAAATGTTTTTCAGCTAAGCATAGATGCATAGCCCTTTTCTGACACATGTATATGTCATATTGCTTGGACTCTTGCTGTTGAATACGCATCTTAACTGAATGTGAAAATACTGTCAGTGATATCTGTTGTGGAAACTGAAAAGGACGGGTTTATATTCTTCGCTAATTCTGCATACAGAATTTCCACTGACACAGGTGAAAATTCTGTACAATGAGTACAGAGCATGAAACAAAGAGCTGCGCTGTGCATCAGGCAGGACTATTTTCTGTTAAAATTATATGCTGCACCCGGGTTGCCATGTGAGCATAGGCATGCACGCAGGAGGAACATGGATTCTTGACTGACACAGCTCTGACGTTCCCTGTCAGCATTTGAGAGAGCAGCCTGCCGACCTGCCCTGGCAGGCCACAGCAACGCCTCTGTTCCTCAGACCCTCGCTGACGTGAGCCACAGGGGATCACTGCAAGCTCCCGCAGTCAGAGCCTGTGATGGACAAGGGCGTCCAGCAAAGTTAAGACCAGCCTGCAAATTACAAGCAAGAAGCAGGACAAGTGGAGTTCTCTAAGGGAGTGATGAGCTAGACTGCAAGTGCCTCAGAAAGACTCTTCTGCTCATTTTCCTATGATCTAGCCCCTTGTTTGCATCTGAACAGGTCAAGAATTTGTTCTGATCAGAACACATACCTACACGGATTAATTCACATTTAGCTCATATGAAAACATATGTTATTCTTTCCTCAAGAGTTCTTCTACCCTGATGACACCGTGGTTCAAAGGCCCAGGCTTGCAAGCACTTAATAGCAGCAGTACCTATAAGCTGTATTATGTAGTGAGTTTTTGCCAGAGGCAAATCTAAATTTGTAAATACTGTTGTTATTTTTCCATTTATTCACCTGCAGAAAGCTTGCCACCTTCACAAGAAAGCTGGGGGAAAGAGACAAACTATTGTATTTGAAATTTTAAAACAAATTAAAGGATATTTTAAGCTTTTAATTGTATTATAAGTTCGTTAAATAAAGGTCAGTGGTCATTTTGTCCAGCAGCTCTGATCTTCTTGGAACAAGTGAGTCACTAGAATTTCTTGAATGAAGCCAAGCTAGCAGCCACTGATACACATAAATTAACTGATATATAATTACTCTGTGTTTTCATTTTAAGTCCTCCCTGTATTAGAACTACCCCAAAGGACATATTGGGATGTAATGCTCTTAAATGTGGTTTCAGTAGATCTAGTAATGCAAATTTTATACTTCATCAAGTTCAGTAGCCTGCACACGCTAGTCCTGTGCAGGAAAACTAGTAGGTTAAATTGTTTGAAAGTATGTTTCTTATTTGAAAGTAGGCATGTAAGTAAAATCTGAAGTTTTGGAAAGGGTTGGGTGATCTTTTAGAATGAGGCAGAGGTATTTCATAGTGAAAGCATTTTCCTTCTTCAGCATAAAAATCTGTCTGCCATTTAAGGAGCAAAAAAGGTAAGTCCATTAATTCTTCTGTGTTGGGTATTTGAACTAACTCATTTAAAGATAACTGTTGATAAATGAATGATTTGAAAAGCACAATCTTCTGGCTCAATAAAGTCACATGACAATAAAGTCACATAAAGTCATATTACTTTGTAATATCCCAAGGCAACAAAACTGCACAAAACACCATCCACTGCCAAGAAGGGTGAATGTGGAGTATCACAAAAACACAGAACTTTAATACGATTCTGGTAGTAACGTGTTTTGATCGTATTTCTTTTATGCAGATGCTAGATGAAAATCACCACCTAATACAATGTATTATGGATTATCAGAGCAAGGGGAAAACTGCAGAATGTACTCAGTGAGTATTATGAGTTTTGGAGTATGTTAGAAATTTTTGGTCTACTTTTTCTCAAGAACAGTACTGTGAACAGTTCTGTTCACTGATCACTGAGAAAATGGTTGGACTATTTTTTTAGGTTCACTTGTATTAAGAAATGTATATTGTTCTTGGAACAGAGGTTTTTTTCTGAAGTATTTGACTATTTAGTATTTACAATATTTTTAACAGATCATTTATTAAAATAATTATAAACAATTATGGTTATTGGACCACTTGCTCTATGCAGATTCATTAAATACAGGTAGAATCAGGTACAAAGTTAGTAAAACATTTTAATCAGAAAGTAATTAAATGTCAAGGATCAGCCATGTGGTTATCTATGGCTAAAACAATATGCATGTAGACGTACCAGTTTGTATCACTGCTTACTATTCCTAATCTTGAAAGCAAAATACTTTTATAAACTTTAGGGGTTAAATCTCAGTCAGGAAGAATAGCCAATCTGCCCCATGAAAGGTCAAGTGATGGGGCCAAACCCAGAAAGCTGTACTTTCAAAAAAGATTGTCTCAAAAATTGACACGACCTTTGCTAAAGAAGTCATGTCACCATTCTGGCTGCATTTTTGCCACTTTCCCCACTTCCCAGCCATTTTCCCCTTATCAGAAGAAAACTCAGGCTAAAAAAGCATTTTCTCTCGCCTTCTTGGAACCCTCCCTGTTTCCAAAAGTTTGACTCTTCAGTTTGCTCAGTGGCACCGCTGTTAGTTTGCTTTTGGGTGCCCTCCTGTTCTTTATTACAAGCTTTTCCAGTTCATCAAGAACTGTGAAGAAGCATAAATGGTTCTGGTGGTGCTTACTTGAGTAAACACGCCAGTTAGAGCACTCTTGAAAAAAATCGTGTTCTTCCCAGCTTGCTGGCAGGGCAAACAGGTTTTGGTTTTTGGAGTTCTGGAATTTCATTACTACAAGGACCCTTGTTAAACAGAGGAAGAAAAAGTGGCTAATTGTTAGAGCAGCTGACCGGGTGTCAGTACTCAAAGACTGAGGTTCCAGCTTCACAGTTCACTCAAAGTGCTTTCAAAGGAGAGTGTATTTTACCTCTCCCTTCCCCCAAGTTTACCCATTTGTGAAAGAGGTGATCCTTGATGAAAAGTATGACAGCACAGATATAGGTCATTACTATTGCTATTTATTATGACAGGTAAAAAGTGGGCTAATTCAACTAATCATTTGTACATAGCAAAAAAAAAAAAAAAAGAGAAAGGTTTGAAATTTTCTGTATTGCTAACCCTTTCCAAATAAGCTTTACTCCTTATTCTGTAGATACCAACAAATCTTGCACAGAAACCTGGTTTACTTGGCAACAATAGCAGATTCTAACCAGAATATGCAGTCCTTGCTTCCTGCTGTAAGTACCAGTGCTACCATCAGGTGCATTTACTATGCCAGAGAGAAATGCTCTTTGATTCTGTTACTGATCACTGTCAATAAACCATTTTTAGTATTTTTCCAGCTAAAAGTTTTGAAGGTGTCAAGTAGACCACTAAAAAAATCTAAAGCTACTTTTACTGTGTTTAAAACACATTCTTTAGGACACTTGTGTTAATCTCTTGTCTCTGTAGCTCAAGGTCTATATACTCTAAATGGTGCAGTAGTACGGATCTGAACAGGCTCCATTTGCTCTAGATTCATTATTCGTTACCTATTCTCACTGTATGCTTTACACAGGAAAAAAATGCCACTATTTTATGTCAAAAATCTAATTCAGCATTTGGGCATTGGTTTGTCTTTAAACATTGTGTTATTCTTGCTAAATTGCTTGATTTTGGAGGTATCACACATAACACAAAATACAGCATAGCTTTATGCTTGACAAAGGTCAGTTTGTCAACACACTTCTGTATTGTCTTTGCTAATGCATATCCCCTCAGCAGTTATGTTCTGACCAGCACAAAATGTAATTCATGTAACTACGGAAGAATGGGCACAGAAGCCAGACTCTATTATAAGCACAATTTTACAATATTCACTGTGCTGCCTGCCGGCTTCTCTGTATCATGCTGAATGTCATTCACACATAGTAGTCAAACGAAGAAAGGTTTATGCAAGCAAGCCCCAAAAGTGAAGGAAAAACATATTTAGTTGAGGCAGTTTTTAGTCATAGTCAGGCTAATTTGGGGGTTATTATTTTTCTAATTAAAACCTAACCAAAAATTTGCTTCTCCTCCTTGTTATTTGCAGCCACCAACGCAAAACATAAACTTGGGCCCAGGAGGAATGACTCAGAGTGCATCCAACCAATCTCTCCATTCACAGAGCAATCTCAGCGACGCAATTGGGACGGGCCTTCCTCCTT
Organism: Ciconia boyciana; assembly: GCF_034638445.1. Lineage (NCBI taxonomy): Eukaryota > Metazoa > Chordata > Aves > Ciconiiformes > Ciconiidae > Ciconia > Ciconia boyciana. Next base: position 4,259,679 of record NC_132947.1, on the reverse strand, counting down.
CCTCCCTCATGCAGAGTCAGATTAGCAATGGTGAGCTTCGGTCCCCTTTGTGCTGCTTTGCTGTTGCTTGGCAACAAAATCATTAATGCAGAATATACTTACAGAGCTGTAAAAGACCTCTCTTAACTCACCTTTCAGGCATATGGGGATTTCAGGCACATGCTGAAATCATCACAAAATGGCTACAGTCAGTAATGATGTTGGCTTCTGCAAGGACTCCAATCTGCTTAGTATTTCTGTAGGGGAAATTAAAAATATTTTTTTAAAAATGCGTATGAAAATCACCAAGTAAAGATGCATCAAGTTTTTAGTAAGAAAAATTACATATTGTGGTATTTTTCTCTTGAAGTTGGTGGGGTTGGCCAGGGTAAAATGGAATTGCTTGCATGACTAACCACACAACCAAGCCTTTAGATTGCAAAGACCTTCCAGGATACATGCCTTCTTAAAAAGAATTCGGTGTTGCATCACTCTTTGTCCTCTACAGAAGCTTGCAGAGATTGTACTACATAGCCAAAGAGTTTGCACGGACATTTCATATGGATAAGATAATATACTTTGTCTATTTGTTTCTTTTGTTCATGTAACATAAAAGAAACTAATTGAAAGGAAAAAAAAATTTTTTTTCACTCTATGTATTTTATAGTATGAATAACCTGTTTATTTATTTTGTAGTTCATAGTTATTTAGTCAGTTCTTGTTTCTGTGGGTCTTTCCCAGAGTGACAGAGAGAGAAAACAGTTTCTATAAATAGAAATATCTAATTGTAAAATCACAGGCTTTGGCAGGGGGACTCAAGAGCAGATGCAAGCCATGAAATTACTTCTGACTTTTAAAAAATCTATTTGTGGTCAAGCTGATAGTACCTTTTAAACTAATGGATGAGGTACCTACTTTAAATAGTTCCAGCTTGTAAAGCAAACTTATTAAATTTATCTGGGCCTTCTTTTTGAAAGGTTTATTACCTAGTATAAGTATGATAATAAGTCAGTCAAAACATTGTTTTGTGTTACTAAGATTCTACATTTTCAGTGTTATTGTTGCTGGTTTTTCTTATTTGCCCCCCACCCTCCAGTTCTTTATAGTAATTTAGTGCTGATTGAAAGAACCAGACTGGCAGTCCTGAAGACACGAGTCATCCACAGAACAGAAGCAGGAGGGGCAGTTTACCTCATGTTGCCCCAGCCCAGTACTAAAAGCCAGCCTGAGTCGTGAGGGTCCCAGGGTAGTTCACTCTCTGCCCAGTCACTGAGACTCTGTCACCTGGGTAGTGCCAGGTATTTTATCATGAAAATATCAGTCCACTGGAAACAAGACTGAGGACATAGCTACACTTCAAAATGAAGATGTGACTGAGAATGCAGTAGCTTGCACCTTCCAAGCAGCCTCGGTAACAGCAGCAGTGATGGCGTGTGCTGTGCTGCTAGTGCCTGCTGTGAGTATAGGACCCTCACACCCTTGGGCTTGGGGATACTCCCCTTGGTTGCCGGCCTCTACTGCTACTGTCTTTGTGCCAGCTAGAACCAAGTTAGCACAATGATGCTATACGACACAGCAGTCTTGATGTGCAGATAGACTTTGAGACTGAGAAATTATTTCACATTGGTCAACAGTTGTTGGACAGCGTTTTTTTGGAAATTAGGAATAAATATGCACAAACAATTCAAATATATGGGCTCTAGTACTCGTGAAAATTTCTCATCTAATGGCAATAGAGACAAAAGTCTGTAATGAACAGGTACAGCGTTGTAAAACAGGGAAGAACAGGGAAGAAGACATAGAAGCTACTACATTTTTGTCTTTATTGTCCTCAGTCAGGACTGAGGAACAGGACTGGAATCACCTCTGCAGGACAGTAACTAGGTAATTCCCTACATACATGACAACTCTCCGTAGTGGCAGCTAGGTCAATTGTAATGATAATTCTGTTGATGGGGACAAGTTAAAAAACAACCCACTGAGATTTCCAGTAATCCACCATTCACAAGTCCGTGATTCTTCATGCCACAGCCCTGCAGGCAAACCCATTAGATTCAATAAACCAACCAGTGAAACTCAGCTGCCTCTGGACAGAATTGGGCCCAACTGAGAATTTTAACTGTTCAGAAATCATGAATGAGGCCTTTCAAAGAAAAACCCAACTGCCTTAGATTCATGAAAGTACAAAAGAGGTTCAATGCTTTGTATTTATCTTATTGTTTTAGTGTTTTTGTTTAAACACTTTTGGTCAAGCTTTCATATTTTCCCTTACAATCACAAATTAGACAAACCTTTTTTTTTTTTTTTTGCTTTAAAGAAGGCCAAGATTCTCTAAGTTTTTCCATGCAAATACGGCAAGGTTTACCAACACTTGCTTCACTCCATCTCTCACCCAAAGCAAGGGCTAGCTCCATTCAAACACCATGGGGTCTTGTGTTGCACAAGTAGAAGTATCAGCTTTACAAGACATCCAAAACTGTAGTAAAACACAGAGCTAGATCTCTGTAGCGGTATATTGACCTGGCTCCACTGATTTCAGTAGAGCTGGCTCTCTATCTCTTGTTGAAAATGCTGCTTGCATCTCCCCATCAGAGGAAAATATAATAATCTACAGCAAATTTTCTCATTTTCATGTCTATAAAAACCATTAAGAGTAATTAATGAGGTTTGTACTAAGAGAATTAGACACATTTTTCAGAGGCTGTAGATACACTTAATAACCATTAATTAAAATATCATTATCTAAACATTACAACATAATTCTGTCTCTTCTAGGGATTCTGCACGTCTTCCATTCTACCTAAATTAATTTAGATTGGCAACAATACAGCTGAATTTAGACAGACAACAATACACACTATCACAATTTAGATAGTAACAATACACAATGAAAACAACTTTCTAAAACTCATTCATAAAGGTATATACAGCAACAAACAATGAAAAGTAAGGACCAGATTCTCCCCAATTTTAGTTACCCAACAGCAACAGAATTTTAAAAAATAAGCATACTGCCAGGTAAGCAGGATGATACTCTTCAAACCCAGGATATAACTGGAGCAGTCTGACAGTGATGTTGGAAAGGGAGTACTGTGACAACAGGGATCGTGATGGTGACTTGGAAAATTTATCTTCCAAAAGTCTGAGGTACTTTCAGGAAACTTCAGGAAAGGGAGAGACAGGCTTGTACTCTGAGGAGAGGGTCCCTTGGTACTTGCTAAGCCCCAGCTAAGAAGGTTAGTTGGTTATAGAGGAACCAAATGGATGCAGCAAGGTGCAGGGTGTTTCTCAGCCACTACTGTGCCGTCCCATTGTCACTGTCTGTGTGAAGGGGGAAGAGGAGTCAACAGCAGGAGAGGAGGAAGGAAAGGGCAAATTTCAGAAGGCTGGGATGTTTCCAGAGTCCATGTATTTTCTGAAGTATCTGAAATTACTGGCATTTGTTAATTCTGCTGCCTGCAAGGAACTGGTTGTAGGGCATTGCTGCTGGTTTTGTTCTTCCTGTCTGCAGTTCTGTACAGCCTGGGTTTGGCTGCCAGGAAGAGGAGGATCACTCTGACTGTGCAGTAGGCAGTTTTAATTTGTCTGTAGATAACAGGGAATTTTAATAATGAGGACTTTTTTTGTTTTGTTTTGCCTTATCACCAGGTATTTTAGAAAGGCCGCGAGGGCTTTAATGCTCACTGTACGTTGCCAATAATAGCACAGATTTTCTTGTTGCTCTCTTTAATTTTTCTAGGTCCTAATCACGTGTCTATGCAGCAGTCAGGCCAGAACACTATGCCCACGACCTCTCTGAGTATGACTGTCAGCAGTCATGGAACTGGGCCTGGTTATAGCCATACAGTGCCTGCATCTCAGAATGTGCCAATGCAAGGCCAGGGGTCAATAGGCAATTATGTCTCTCGAACAAACATCAACATGCAGTCTAATCCAGGTAAACTCCCTCTTCCTCCTTCTGGGCCAACTTGACTTTTCAGTGACCTCAGAGGTTTACCACACATGAATTTGTTCTGTAAATATTTTCTGTAGACAGCGACAAAAATCCAAGAGGAAAAGACAGCTTTAAGACATCTCTGAATTTCAAGGTGTCAGGCACCAGTGTAAGTCTGAACAGTTTCAGACTGGCTTTAATTTACACCGACTTGCTACGGTTGGCAATGAGTTGGGGAAAAGAGGGTTAGCTAAAAGTGCAGCAGCACTGTCTGATAGCCCCTGGCAGCAAATCCCACAACCGTGGGCGGGATCTGAGAAGCACCTTTATCCGAGCTGAAAGAGCCTGCCAAAGAGTATTACACGTTCACTGTTTGTACATTACTACCCCATTTTTGTTATTTTATTGATACTTCACACTGCTTGTAGGGCATAGAGAAACTTGCAGACAACTCAGAATTAATCTCTTAATTTGTAAAAATGTTTGCTACTGAATATTGAATGGGATGTCCAATGCTTAAGAATTCTTTCCGACAATATGAAATTTAGGGATCAAATAAATCCTAGAATGTCAGTTTATTTAAACTGTATAATCATTAGGTATCTAATAAGATGGAAGTAGAAGAAAGAGTTGATGAGAAAAGAAATGCAGCAATGAATTAGTCAGGAGGTAGAGAGGAACAAATATCAGTTCTTATTTCTTTCTTCAATCCTACTGTAATAATGATTACATTCTTTAAAATAAACTAACAATAATCAAGGCTAGATGTATTTTTAAATGTCTGACTGAAGCTAATGGCAAGAACTGACCATGTAATAACGTCCTTTCTGTATTACAGTGCAGAAGAGTTAAATACATGTAGTAGGAAAACATCTCCCCCTGTGGAAAATTCACAGAATTATCAGGATGCATGTTAGTTGAAGGTTTTAACTTGCTTCCAAAGAGAGTAGGGAGAGAATTGTCACATCCTTTTAGAAAACTGTATTTTCCATGTACATTGTAGTCTCCATGATGCACCAGCAAGCAGCAACGTCACATTACAACTCAGCGCAAGGAGGGAGCCAGCATTACCAGGGGCAGTCCTCCATTGCCATGATGAGTCAGAGCAACCAAGGCAACAGCATGATGGGTCAGCGACCAATGGGCCCGTACAGAGCTTCACAGCAAGGTAAAATCTATTATTAGATTATTGATATAATTATTATCAGATTGATGATATTCGGTCTGTCCTGTGGGGTAGGTAAGTCAACAGAGTTTCCAAGTCACATTTATGAACAGGGAATCCCATCCGGGAACACAGGAAATCTCGAGTGGTGGAAGTATCATGACAATCAGATGAACTTTAATCTATTTTCAAGATTTATCTATTTAATTATTTCAGGTGTGTAGAAAAATAACTCTGTCTAAAAGGGATCATATATCTCTAACGAAAAGATGAACAATTTGATATACAGCTCACTCAAGCCACTGGGAATCTTTTCAGTTCTTTCAAATGGTATTGGATCAGCCGTAACATGGCACAGTTAACAAGGAACACATTTCTGCAAAGAAGATACAGTTTGCCAGCAATTAGTATGAAAAATTAGGCCAAGGAAAGGAAAACACCAGAGGATAACTACCATGCTCTAAGACCTCTCTGGAAAAAGTTCTAAGAGGTAATAAAGCTGCTAGACTGATTCTAACATAAACTGAATTTTGCTAAGAAACAAATTAATACATTAATTAAAATATATTTAATTCTGTGTTCTTGAGCATGGAATACATTCCTGTGCTTTCCAGTAACTCAGATTAGTAGATGAAATGTAGCCATTACTTTTGGTATTGCCACAGAAGTGAGTGGGTTTAGGCCTAGGCCTTGTTACTGACAGTTGTGTAACTTGAATTTCAACCAGCTTTTTCTGAGAATACAAATTTATTTCCTTTTTCTAGTGAGCAAAACATCTTTGAAACTGCTCTCAACATACACAGCTTGTTTACTTATCCAGATGTAAATGCTGTTTTCTTAAAAATAAATTAGATAAGAAAAAAACATCCCTTAGGAGTCCACAGGCTCAGTTTGCTCTCTCTTGTGTTTGCCTTGCAGGTTCCTCGCAGCAGTACATGGGTCAGGAAGAATATTACAGTGAACAGTACAGTCATGGACAAGGCTCATCAGAACCTATGAATCAGCAATATTATCCGGATGGTAATTCCTCTGAGCTGTACTCACTATAATACTGCTGAAGTGCAGACCAGCATGACTGCCACATACAAGGACATGGCAAACCCATTACGATCCATTTCCAATTTAAATGCTAGAAAATTCTAACTCCAGGGTGTGGGAGCCTGGTACACAAACATACGCATCAGTGCACCCTGCTATCCAAACTGTTTCAAAAAGAGCACAAAGCCAAGTTGGGATTAGTAAATGTAAGAGATTTATCCATAGGCGTGACTTTCCTTGCCATGTATTTGACCGCCTATCTAAGTGGTCTGTATTTCCTCTTAGCCTCATCTTTCTGCATAAGCAGCTTCATAATATATCATTCAACAATAGATCTATAGTTATATTAACAATGTATCTGATCAATCTTTGCAATTCCTTGTAGGACATGGTGATTATGCCTATCAGCAGTCATCCTATACTGAGCAGAGCTATGACAGGTCATTTGACGACTCTACACAACACTATTATGAAGGAGGTAGGAAAATATATTGGCAGTCTTTGTAAACCAAAGCTCCAATCCCCTAAAATACTAATTAAATGCTTATGAAAATGTAAAATGTGACTTGCAATTTCTGCATCACTAACTGCTACTTAGCTATTACTTAAGGAGTGACCAGGAAATAGAATTTAGCTATGTATAGCATTTTTTTATACCAAGGCTATATCAGACTGTGTACACAGTATCATATCAGTAAGTGTATTGTGAGGCAGTTATGCTGTGCCACCTTGTGGGATCACTAACAACTTGTGCATAGCCTCATATTCATTAGAAAAATGATCCTCAGTTGTAGCTGAGGCAGGTGGAATTATAGCTATGGATGTTAAACTTTTTTTTGCAGTAAGAGAAAAGACTTCCAGGATACCACTCTTACAAAACTGTTTTTAACAAACATCTTATATAATGCAAATAAAACCAGCTGTATTAAAGTAAAAGGTTATGCTGCCAAAGGGAAACTAACATGCTTGCAGTTAGAAATGGGGTTCAGAGTTGGAAAAAAATGGCAGCCATAAATGGAAATTTCTCTAAAGTAAGAAAGCATTCTGGTTAATTCCAGGACCAACTTTTTTTAATCTTACTTAATTCACCTTAAAAATTGTGAAAAACAATGGGTTAAATGAAACTAATCTTTGAAAATCACCAGTACTATGAGTTTGCAATTCTACCACTAAAAAACTTTCAACAGTAGCACGTCAGTAAATTCAGTGATACTATTAAGATATCTGAACTCTAAATTAACTGCAAAATAGTAACTTAATTATGATACAGCAAGGTGGCATTTAGGAAAACCAACATCGTCTGCATAGTCGCTGTTCATTTTGTTGTTTCAGGATACTGCAAATGGAATTTCCATCATAGGTATTTCAAAAAATGCCAGTAAGAAGTAGATGAGTGGTCTTTCTGGGATATATGAATAAACATCATTATCTGGAAGAAAATACAGTGGGAGGGCTTCTTGAGAAACTGGCTATTTACCCTGGCACCCTTATCTTTGTGACTCTGTGTTTTTCTTCTGAAACGTTTCTGGGGTAAAAAAAATCCTTTGGGGAACAGGTTGCTTGTTTATTTGTTTGTTTAGTGATGTGTATAAATAAACAACTCCCTCCTGTTCAAAAGCACTAAAAATCACTGAAGAAATAAACATCCTGACTGGCAAAATGCAATCATCTATATCTGAAAAGAGTACTTGCCTATGAGTTCCAGACCAAGGCTCCTTACGCCTTTGTTTTCCTTATGATCCACATGTACAGTGAAAACCTGCCTCATCTATAACCAGACTATTTCAATTTTTCCCTCTTTAGGAAATTCTCAGTACAGCCAGCAGCAGGCAGGATACCAACAGGGAGCTGCACAACAGCAAACATATTCCCAGCAGCAATACCCAAATCAACAAAGCTACCCAGGACAACAGCAAGGATATGGTAAGAAAACTGTCACTGACCGGTCGAGTGTTTGCAATACTTCATCCTGATGCCTCCATTCCTAAGCTAAAATATGCTGTAAACTATTTCCTTGATTAACCTTGGACATCCACATACCAAAACTAGCCAAAGAGCATAACATGTAAAGGGGATTCTGGGCAGTAACACATTAGTGTAGCACGGCATTCCATACTGTTATGTCAGCATCCTGAATCCCTCTCCCTTTTGAAAGAAAATTAGAAAGTACACTTTTGCCTTACGTTGGCTTCCTGGTACGTGTTGGCAGGAGGTGACTGCCTGGATTCTCAGGCCTCCTATGCATCTAATAGTTCTGCAACTGATACGAAAAAATAACATTAACAGTCCAGAGAACCACTACTCCCTCACTGAGATTTCTTGCTACATCAGAGGGGTTTTATTCCTTGGCGAGGGACTGAGGTGAAAGGAAAAAAGTGAAAGTGCTTTGAACATGCAGCTAATGCTGGCGCAGGGCTTTCGAACCCTTCAGGTCACCAGTAGCAGATCTCCCCACTGCCATTAAAAGAATCTGAGTTTGATGGCTGTCTTTGAGTTTGCTGACCGATTGGAGGCATCTTGTATGTATCCGCAGCCTTTGGGAGAAAGAAACCATTTCGGGTTATTGAGTACAAAAACGGGGCCCAGAGAGATTGGAATAATGTAAATACTAGCTTGAAGGCAAGGGATTGCTGATGCATCTCCCAAATGTGGTGGTACTTGACCTTGAACTGGCAATGTTAGCCAAACTCGATAAATTCATGTTGATATAAACAGCAAATCCATTTTAGAAATCTAAGATCTCATGAAATAGAACCTACATGACTAAAAAGTTAATTAAATTACTAACACCTGACTCTGCAGTGCCAGTAGATAGTTTGGACTACTCAAACCAGACATATTCTGTGAAATTAAACCCAAAATTCAGTTTATGATGTTAAAATCTGGCCTCCTCTTTTTAAAGGTTCTCCTTCATAAAAATCCACCAATAATGCTAAAAAGTAAGTACACATAGAAGTCTAGACACAGAATATACAGTCCCAAATAAAAGGAAATCAATATCCCTGTGCAGTTGTGTGTCTGATTTCCATGTTTTTTAAAATTATCTCTATATGCAAGAGATTTCTTAGGTTCTGCCTGGTCAGCAGTGCTTACGGTGGCACAGCCAGATTAAATAGGAAGTTAAACGTGCAATTGTTACTAAAATAAAGGCCAGGTAGCTTGCATATAGGTAGTAACTAAGCGGTACCAATACAGATTTCAGAGAGGCAAATCACTTAAAAGCATATCACATTTTCTGAGCAAAGTTTAAAACCTGAACTGAAGTTTACACTGCTGCAACTAGATCATTATTAGTCTTAACACTTTCTAGTGTAAAGCTAGAGGGGAGGTCTAGGCAGAATTTACTCACACTTCATACTCGCAGAGCTTACTTTGTTACCATCATGTTTTACATTATGTTAACCATAAGAACTCCCCCTAGCAAATCAAGCCTTAGTAATAGATTTCACTGTCTTCTCAGGTCCTGCACAAGGAGCCTCTTCACAGTATTCCAGCTACCAACAGGGACAGGGGCAGCAATATGGAAGTTACAGAGCTTCTCAGACAGGCCCATCCGCTCAGCAACAGAGGCCTTATGGCTATGAGCAGGTAAATTGTCTAAATCTCTGCTATGAAAAAGCAGATTTAGCTGTTAGCTCCGCATATAAATCTATCTGATAATTTGGTGCAGGGGTATTGGTGATACTTCAGTGGGTCTTTCAAAATTCATAAACCAAAAGAAATAGTCTAACTCACTGTTTGTAAACCTTTGATACATCATTCTCCAACATTTTTATTTCTCTTTTTTATAGGGACAATATGGAAATTATCAGCAATAAAAGAATACGATCCTGTGTCAGATTCATTTCAATAGTATCTCCATCTTTTGAACTGGATGTACAGGCAGTTTTGATTAATTGTAATATGTTGGTTACCCCTTAGCACAAAGCAGCGTCTGTATGTGAACAGTGTTCATTTCATGCTGGATATGAAGCAGTGCACTACTGGTAACGAGGCAATGCTTTAATGGTTTGATATTTGGTGCTGTGTATAGTACTGTATGTTGATACAATGCAGAAGTTTTTCATTTACCCCCTGACCCCTCGCCCCATTCTTGATGTTTCTAAATAGCTTTAGGACCATTTGATCACAGTTGTGCCCCGTTCTGGAAAACAGCCAGGTTATTCTGCAGTCTGGCTCAATACAAAGCCATGCAGTCACATCTCAGTCCAGGGAGGTATCCTGTGGTAGGTTATTGATCTTTTTTTTAACTGAATGCATTGAAGATTACCTGCCAGCCTCTGAAATCCATGGCTCTCAACTTTACTTCTTAAGAATAAGGGGATGGATACATTCCTTATGTGAAGATAGTTCTATGCTATATGACAAAAATAAAATTAACTGCAACTTCTGCAATACCTACCAGGGCTAACTACCCTGTCTTATAATTCAATAATCTGCATAAGTCCACATTTCTGTTGTAAAAGGTACAGAAAGAGGTTCAAAACCTGTATTCAAGGAAATGTTAATCACTAGAGGCACCTTTTATATATCCATGTAAACAAAGGTATTTCTATCACGGAAAGAAAAATAGAAGGGAGCTCTGAGATCTGCAGTGTCAGCCTACTAGATGTCAATATTGCTTCATATTGTGCTTAGCTGAGAAAAACATCTGGCAAAACTCCAGTCTTAAATATGCTACTCCAAATTTTATAACTTGCATATACATTTTCATGCCAAATTTCACAAGCAGGTGGCTGGCATCCTTCTTTATTTCTGATTCTTCCATTGCCCTTGCTCAGATTTCCCAGCAAGCATTGTAACTATAAATATTGTCAAATCTTTCGGTTGACTGTTCTTACAGCTCATCATCACTTTTATTTTTCTCTTGTAGCTTGACAGAAATAGTTCAGAAGTAAAAGAAAAAAATTCCATCTTTATTGCAGATAAGCAACTAAATTCACCTTTAATTGTGAAACGATATTATGCATATAGAGAGGGAAACTATTAATGATGTCAACCATTGTCAGTGAGAGAATGCCTGTAGAGGGAGAATTTAGAAATAAAAACTCGTGGTATGTAAAAGCCAGTATGAACAATGTAAGTCACTTCTATTCAGTTTTATATGTTCTTATGAAGTGTTGGAAAAAAGCACTTAGAAAGTGCTTATGTAAGTGCTGGACAAAATACTATGTCCAAACTTCTCTGAGGCAAAAGGCTAGGATGACTGTACTCCATGAACATTTTTTAATACGAGATTAACTGCAAATTTACAATATAAATACACCCTCTGTAGGATTTTCTCCTTTTCTTTGTCTGAACTGGTGTATTTATGGGATTTTGAGTTCTAGTACTTTATATTCTGAAAAACCAAGACCAAGAGGAAAATAAAAGATCTCTCAATTCATTACTTTTTTTTTTCTTGTGAAGTCTTTAACTGGACAGCTAAAGAGTTTACTATTAAATGTTGTCCAAGCACTGCCCTTGCTACATTAATAATTTTAATTACTGATAGAAGACTTTTTTTAGTCAGTACTCATTTCTCTCATCTTTCCTGCTGGTGTTTTCATACAAATAAGTACTCTCAAATAGCAAGGAACAGAAAGGAAGTAAGGTTGTTTTCTTGACAATATATTAATATTACAGGTAGCCAGAAGAATGCAATATTGCTCTTTGCCAGCTTGGAAATATGCCTTTTATGTGGTTTTTGAAAGTGCTGAAATACTTTTGAGAGAATATGAACAACACTGAAAATGAAACAGCAACATCACATCAATCTGAAATGTCTTACATTAAGAACTTCTTGAATGTTGTGTATATAATGTATTTGAAAGAGCACTTTGGAAATAGTTTGTACATTTATTTCCTAATTTATACATGATTTTTGGTGTTAATATTTCTAATTGTTAATAACAAAATGTTTATTTAATGTGTTGTCCATTTTTATGTATTAATGTGGAAACAAAGTGATGCCAGCATTTTGACTTCTTCCATTAATTGTATCATTTTCTGTTTTGTAATACAGAATGCTTGAAAATTGTTTAGGTTAAAAACTATCTGAAAATGAAGTTGGTGGTACTTTTCTTATGACACAGACTTTTGAATGGAAACAACAGATAAAGGGATTCTTTTGAGTTGCACCTTCTCCCCTACTTCTCTGATACACTTCATAGATAATTATACATGATGAAAGCTTGTCCCAGCTTTCAAATTATTTGCTATGCAAAGTTCAAACGCGCTGTGTGTGCAGAGTGGATGTACGTAATTAACAGCTCACCTCACAGCGGGGAGTAGGGGACATGCGGCACGCTGACTGACGGCGCAGGCCAAGGGGCCGAGATCCCCGCAGGTCACTCAGCCCCACGGGCGGCACCCCCACACGCGTTATTTTAGCAGCCGCAGCCCACTCCGGGCTCACTGCGGGGACAGCGACTTCTAGCGCCGTTAAGGCCGAAGCGGGCAGGACGCTCAGCGCGTCCTTGAGGGGAAGGGATCCCAAAACCGGGCCTCCCGGGCTTCCCGCCGCCTATCCCCACCGCTCAGCCCCGGGGTGCGCAGCGCCGGTCTTTCACGGACTAACTTAACCCTCACAGCAGCCAGCTGCGTCCGCGAGACTCTAGGCTGGGACATAAGCACCACGGGCCTTTGTGCATAACCCGGCGCCCGGACTCGACACTCTCCCTTGGAGCGGCCGCTGCGAGGAACGGCGGGCCGGCCGCCGGCGTGTGAGGGGAAGCCCCGGGCTGCGGGGCAACTGGAGAGAAACTGCCTGCGGTCACAGAACGCACTTTCCCGCGCTTTCTCCACAGCGGCGCAGCTGCGCGTGCGCGCGGCGGGGGGCGGCCGTTGGGCGGGGCGGGCTCCCAGCGGCGGGGCGGGCCGCGGCTGCGCCCCGGCCGGACTATGGCGGCGGCTGCCAGCGCTGTGCTGCTACGGTGCTGAGCCGTGCTGGGCGGCCGGGCTGTCCCGGCGGCTGCCAGCGCCATGCTGCCGCGGTGCTGGGCCGTGCTGGGCGGCCGGCCCCCGTGGAGGCCGGCCCTCCTTCTCCTCAGCCCGGTGCCGCTGCCGGTGGGGGGCCGGCAGCCGACTTTCTCCACAACTTGCGCGAGGTGCTCAAAGAACAGGCGGCTGAGGCAAAAAAGAGTCATTTCGGAAAGGAAACTGGTGAGTTCTAGAACAAATCAGCTGTTAGGGTGCAGTGCAGTTACCTTGCTGGGCGGTCGCCTCCCATGCACGCGTTAGAAAACAGCTTCTCTCTTCACAGCGATGAAATATATGCTCTTGATGTGAGGGACTATCTTTCTAAAATCTGATTAACTTTGTGAATAGTGAGGAAAGAAGTCTGCCGTGTGACATTATCGGTGCTCGGAGGGGTTGTAGTAGCGGTAAGTGTGCCTTCAGCCGCTGGGCCTGAAAGCATGCGTAGGTCGAGAAAGCAAAAGTCTTACGTAGCTTTAAAGCTGAAATAACTGTTTTGTTTCTCACTGTTTTTATAGTCTTACGTAGTAGTCAGCTGTCAAACAGACAGTATTTTATGTCAGAGAAACTGCAGGGTCCTAGAACTTTTTCTTCATGTTCTTTTTCTAATTACACGTCTATGGAAAATCTTATTTTCTAATGATCAATAAATCACTTCCTATTTAAAGCAATAGTTTCCTGTCTCGCCGTGTGGTGGTGCCAAATACTTTTCTAAAAGAGGCTTTATAAGAAATCACTGGTCATAGTATAACTTTAATTATCAACAGTTAGGGGTTTTTTTTTCAGTTGCTTATGTTGGTATCATAATACTAGTAAGACTTTCTCTCCCTTGCATAGTTTGGGCTATTTAATTAAAGTGATGCGTATTGCTCATTCTCATCATGAAGTCCCTTAGTAATTGACAGAATTTGAATGTTACCACAGCCAAGGTCATGCTTTCTCTTTTCATCATGATATATAAACAATTTCACCTACCTGTATGTATGTACTTCTCTAATATTTTCCCTTGGGGATTTCAGCCTGCTTCCTAGAGATCAGTAAATATCATCAAACCTGTTTTGCTGACAGAAAAGCTGAAACATAGTGCAGCACGATTAGTTTGCCAGAAGTCAAATATTAAGTTCATGTCAGAAATAGGGACAAGATCTGTGATTTTCTTTGCACTATATCTTTTTTACCCCCTGAGCAACTGGTTGTGGCATATATTAAGATTTCCTCTGCTTGTTCTGTTTGCAAATACTTTCTGTTCTTTGTCTTTAATACTTTTCTTAATTATTAGAAAATTGAAGTTTGCCTTAATTTTATCACCTGGTATAGAAAGCTTGAATCAGTATGAGAACATCCCTCCCACACATGCACTATGTCCTTTTTGCAAATTTCAGTTCAATTTAAAGAAATAAAAAGTTTATGTATATAATTTTTTAAATTTTTGTTTTCATGACAGGTAACAGGGACACAATTACTGAATGATTTTGGTTTATAGTATGGTAGCTGTCTTGAGCCACCTGTTAGCATTATATAACTGTATTACAAGGATACTATTCCTGTTATTAGTTCCCTTAAAGTGAATTTTGTACTTCTGGTATCTGCGCTGCTGCATTAGGTTGTATCAACATAGCCTCAGGCATGTACTTTTAAGGGGGTTCTTAAAAATACTGGAAAAATGAGATCTATTTTTCTTTATTATTATACTTAGTATGCTGTACTTAGTTGATCTGTGAATGGCAGCAGAGTTCTGGGGGTTTTTTTTGCTGTTGAATGGAGCTCATCATGACTAAAAATAGCAGGTCTGCATATTACTAAGTTTTGCAAAACAATCAACTTGTTGGAAGATGACTGATAAACTCTACTTAAAGGGTACAAAACCCATCCTTTTTACAGACACGCTATTTCGTGGATCACCGTAAAGTGCGTGTGGTTGGAGGACAAGGAGGAGGAGGAGGTCATTCTTTTTATAGTGAACCCAGAAAAATATTTGGAGGTCCTGATGGTGGAAATGGAGGTGATGGGGGTCATGTCATTTTGAAAGGTAAAACTCACTAAATCTGTTTTGTTTCATGTTGTCTTATTGCTTAACACCCCACCCCCGCTCCCCCCAGCAAAAACAACCCTACGCACACTGTTTGTATGGTGGGAGCTAGTTAATGTAAATATAAAAAATGTTAAAATGGTTATTTCTGTATAAGATGTCTTTGCTTTTTAAGCTTTGTCCTGAGCTGTGGTAACAGGGACATAAACGACACTGACACCTTGATTTTCAAAATGCCTTCTAAGGCTATTTGGTTGGTGGCTAGTGCCTGACTGTTATGATAAGGCTGGGATCTGATCAAATTTTACTCTTGGATAAAGAGTAAAATATTACTTATGATGGATAAAGCTGCTTCTGCCACCACCCTGCTGCAAAATCTGCTAATCTAAGCAAATGAATTTTCCAGAGTATTTTGTAATGGTTGGTTTTGGAATGACCACATAATAAAGTGCATGGTTAATAAACCTAAGTAAAGGCAGTTAAACTTCATCACAACTTACATTAGTTTTCCCTGATATGTTGTTGTTGAGACAGTAAATAGGATATGTATTCATGCAATATTCAGAAAGGGAAAGAACAGTCAACAGGTTGCTCTTCTGTGCCTGTTCTGCTAACACAATGTGTTTAAAATATGTATATTTTGCTTTACAGCTGACCAGCAAGTGAAGTCACTTTCTTCAGTCCTCCCTTTCTATCGGGGTTTTCATGGAGAGAAAGGAGGAAGCAAAAACTGTTACGGAGCTAATGGTGCATACGTGTATGTTAAAGTAAGTAAATTAAGGTTGCATGCTAGTGTTAGCTTTGTATTAACATTGCTGATTTTCAAGCTGGATGACCTTATTGTGAGAAAATCTCGTGCTTTTTTTCAGGGAGCCTTGTGTGCTGTCTTTGCTGAGACAGGGCTGGTTGGCACACAGGCAGGCCAAGCTGCTTTAAATTTTTTGTAAAAAAATTAGACTTCTTTGGAAGGTACATCTGGCCAAAACAAATATGATTCTGATTTGCTTTACTTCTAGGGGTCGTATGCCTAGAGCAATCAGAACACAGAACATCTTAAATAGGAGCAGACTTTTTTCTTTCATACTTTTTCTTTTTTTCTTCAATATGCCTGTTTTGGTGCACACCTAGAATATGTTTCTTAGCTCATTACCGTGCTTAGGCTTTTTTACATAAAAGGAGAGAAAGAGGGTTATGGCACTGTTAACGTTTTAATGACGCATAAATGTCTGACAGTGCTGTTTGGCGCCAGAAAGTGAGCTTCATGAAGCTTCTCTTTCTGGATTCCCCAGCCTGAGAATATGGAGGAATGCTTTTCAACAAATCTGAAATCAGCTGGTAAAGGATCTGCTGAAGACAGCTCTGCTGCAGAGTTTGAGCTTCAGTGTAATGCTTTCATCTCCCTTCACTTTAAGGTCCCTGTAGGTACATTGGTTAAGGAGGATGGGAAAGTTGTGGCTGACCTCACTCAACATGGTGAAGAATATGTTGCAGCTTATGGAGGAGCTGGAGGGAAAGGTAATCGTTTTTTTCTTTCCAATGAAAACCGAGCTCCAACATTATTTACTCCAGGAGAGCCAGGACAGGAAAGGGTTCTCCATCTGGAACTCAAGACAACAGCTCATGCAGGATTGGTGAGTGTCGCTGTGCTTCTTCAACTTCCTTACCGTCGTAGGATGACACTTGACTGACTGAAGAAATAATGTTTAATAACATTTTTGTTAGCCTTTTGGCTTGCTTGTTTAGAGATGCAACTCAATGCTTTCTTGCTGTTACATGGTAGGAGGGGTGTCCAAAGTGATTTGCAGAGCTCTCACTCTCTTGCTACTTGATGTCATCCTACTTTCACCAAAATCAACACTATATATGGAAAAGCAATGTGCAAGATTCATCTGTGATTAACAGGCTCACTGATGATGTACAGCAGGCTTTGTCTGCTGGTTCTGCAGATGAACAGTATGGACAGTTATTCTAAATTAATTTCTGTTTTCTTGTTTTTTTAAAAAAAAATTGATAAAGTTCAAATAATCTTCTATTTCATCCCTATATTTCTCTTTTTATAGATATTAAGCATTCTACTTTGTTAGTTCCAGGTTTAGCATGCTCTGAAATGAAAATACTATTTTGACGTGAATGCTAAGTCAATTTAGGGCTTAAGCTGTTTTCATGTTTAAGTATGGAAATGTTTTAATATGGTCTGGTAAAGCAGTTAAAATTATGCTTTGCTGCAAAGAGTTCTTGCTCTTGTAGTTCAACAACTGCAGAATAACTATCTGGTCTAGCAGAATTTTGTGAATTTATTTAGAGACGAAGAAAAGAGTTGTCATTGGTGGATCAATACACTTAATTCTCTGACCAGCTGGACAGTCTGGTCCACTTCTCACATTTTTGGCACTGTTTGGAAATCTGAGATGAATCTGTTCTGTACTTCACTGCCTCAAGAATTCAGGGTGTCTGACATCAGCAAATAGGAGAATTTAGGATTTGATGTACTTTCATCTGGGGATGATTGACCATCTCTGTAGCTGTCAACCATAGGATATCCCAGAGTAACTTCATTTCTGGGATAGGTTTGTTTAAATTCTTGCCTTCTCCCCAGAAGGCCAAGTTTCAATTTAATTCTTTCATGTCGAGACTATGAAAATCCCAAATTTGTAGGCATTCTGGTTACTTACAGGCCAAACTATGTTACTGAATCAGGGACAAAGCCAATTCTGAATTCTTTTGGAAAATAATAAATCAGAGTTAGAAAACACAGATAAAATGGGAAGTGCAGGGCAAAGTGTCATAACACTATTTCGGGGTAAAAGAGATCTTATGGTATATACCCTTTTGGCTCTGAACAAAGTAAATACTTAAGGTGGCACAAAAAAAGTTAAGGGCACCCTTCTATGTTTGATCTATTTAATGTTTATGAGAAAATACACATATAAATAAAACAGGGTTTGGGAGAAACAAAAAAGGGAAACCAGGATGCTTTTCAGAACTAAGTACGCAAAATTAATGTTGTTATATTCATGCTGGAAGAACCTTGCCACCTCTGCAAAAGCTTACAGGTTTTTTTTATCGGGATTAACCTAGAACTGTGGCTTTAATGAGTGTTTGTATTCCAGGTGGGCTTTCCCAATGCTGGCAAATCATCGCTTTTGAGAGCAATCTCCAGGGCAAAGCCAGCAGTGGCTGCCTACCCATTCACAACCCTAAATCCCCATGTCGGGATTGTCCACTATCAAGACTATGAACAAATAGCAGGTAAGAATTGTAGTACATTGTGTGTACCTTGGTAGCAATTTGTGTCACCTGGGTTATTCTTTGAAATGCTGCAGAAGTAAGTTTAGCAGTGCTGTAGAATTCTTGCTAGTTTTAAAGAACTTCAAACAAAACAATACTGAAAGTCCATTTCATGTTCACTTATATGTGCCCTTAATATCAAACTAGTGATCCGTATTCTGTCTTCACTGGAATAATCTATATGTAGGGGTTTTAAAAGGTAATAGCAGCCAAACTTCACATGAGGTATGCTCTAATATTGATGCATTGAGATGTAATTCTAAAAGTACTTGCACTGGCCAGTAAAAGACTGGGGTTTTGGGGTTGGTTTGTTGTTGTTGTTGGATATGTTGGATTCACTGTGAAATTTCTCTCATTGTAGTTGCTGACATTCCTGGCCTAATAAAAGGTGCTCATCGAAACAGGGGCCTCGGGATGGCCTTCCTAAGGCATATTGAACGCTGCCGCTTTCTCTTGTACGTGGTGGATCTCTCAGTGTCTCAGCCATGGATTCAGCTGCAAGACTTAAAATATGAACTGGAACAATATAAAAAAGGATTGTCTGAGAGGCCTTGTGTTGTCATCGGGAATAAGATTGACCTTGCTCAGTCCAGGATCAATCTGCCACTCCTTAAAGAACAGATAGATGACCGGGTCATTGCATTGTCTGCATTGACAGGAGACAATCTAGAGGAACTGTTCTTGCATTTGAGAGAACTGTACGACAATTATGTGAAGACAGAACAATCACGAGGGCAAAGCCCGGTCAAGTGGTAGGAACCAGAACTACTGTGAACTGTACTGGAAGGAGGAAAAAAAAAATCATAATTTGATTAGATTGCATCTCTGTGTTTTTTTTTTAATGGGTTGTGGTTTTTTAAAATGAAAGTGGCACAGCATGTGAATTTGTTCTGGACTGCTGCATTGGAAAGATTTTTTCTTTGTTTGTTCACCTTTGAGGTGTCTCAGGTGTTTTACAACAAAATTTGAAAATTGTAATCGTGATGCATGTTGAATTGGAAACCTGGATCTTGTTTGGCATTGGATAGTTAATTATGGAATGAAGAGAGTGCTGTCTAGTAGAAATGACAAATTCAGGATCTGCAGGAGATGCTGGCTTGCTTTCTGAATTGGACTGAAGTGACTTCTCAATTTTCACTAATCAAAAATTCTAAAATAAAAATGAGGTGGTCCCATGTTTATCTGTTTTTATACCATACCACTTTCAGTCATTTTCTCTTAAACTTTTCTCCTGTTCTTTTTTTGGTTGTTTTATTTTTTTCTCAGAGGAAGCACAGCTGCTTAGTACTTTTAGGGAGGAGGAGCATGAAACAGCTGCAATTAATGATTAAAATTATTTCCTCATTAGTATAAATAATTAACTATCTTTAAATGCTGGCAGCAGCTAGGTAGCTGTATAAACTAGCCTGGGAACAGTCACTTGAGAAACAATTGTTCTTGAGCCTTTACTTTGTTTCTTGATTTTTTTTAAAGCAGATTAACTTTGCCTTCCAAACCAGCAGCCAGGAATTACAGACCTTGCACATACTTTGTCACATCAGCAAAGTACGAAGTATACTCATTAGCACCATCATAAAATAGAAGATACGATGTTTGTAAACTTGGCTTTGTTTTTTCAGGAAATACAGTAGTTAAGTTTAAAGGACAGTTTGGTGCATTATAAAACATGTACCTATCACTTGTCTTTGGTTAAGCTTTGCTAGCTTACAAATAAGGATATCATTATGTTTAAAATTGGCTATTTTCTACTGTATCAGCAGTGGTGGGAATTACTTGGTGGGTTTTAAAAAAAAAAAATAACCTGTAGCTGTAGTGTTCCTTTAACTTCTTTCTGTACACTACAGAGAAGGTGATAATTCTCTCTGCTTCTATCACTTTGCACATTTTGTTTGATTTAATCTCTAATACTCTAATGCTTCTGAATGGTGCATCCTTAAAAGGCTGGCTGTCTCAGATTGCATGAACGATGGATGTTTTTCCTGGACTGCCTATGACTGGAAAGGGGCAGTTGTTTGTCTTGTTTAATCTCTAAATTAAAGCTCAACTCACACCCTCCTGCTGCATCAGTGTTGGGGTCAGCTCTGTGATCACGATTATGAATTAGAACTAGCTTTGCCTGTGTAAGAAGGAAAGTGTGTACCCCTTCTTATTCTTAAGAGCAGCAGGTTTTTATTCTGAAAAAGTGCAGTGTCGACTCAAATGCCTGAATTATTTAATAAAAATATGGGCAAAACAGGTAATTACCTCTCCTAAATTCACATTCTGAGTATTTCTGTCTGTGATCAGGTGTGGGAAGTAATCTGTGCATCATAAGCAGTGATACTGGTATAAATATGATTGGCAAAAAATGAAAACAAATGCTAAATCACAAAGTGGCTCTCGTGTTTTGTTTCATACTTGCTTCATCCCTGGGATTTACTGAACTGACTTAGGTAGAAGTTAATATTCAGTTCTGTCCTGTTTGGTTTTGTGCAGCATTTTTAGGCTTCACTGTTGTTTTTCCTTCTATTACTACATGTTTTTCAGCCACATTTAATAAAACCAGGAGAAGATTGCCTGAACACAAAAGCTGGCGCAGCTTCTTTGCAGAACGTTTGATACCTACAAATACTTAGTGCTCTCTCTGAGAGTATTGTAGTATTTGGCAGTCTTTGAGAATGACAGAGGCTGTTTTAAAAGCCTCTGTACTCACAGGAGCTTTCACCCTTACTTCCTAGTGCTCTGCTACCTCATTTCTTAGAGTGGAGAGTATTTTGTGTACTGATGTGCAAAAAGCACAGCAGGTTGCTAGACAGCTTAACAGAATGTCCTATTGATCATATAATTGGTTTCTTTGTTCTTAACATTTCAGCCACCTGTTCTGAGATGACAGTACCAAGTTCTGAACCACGTGCTTACCTTACCGTGTTCAGAGAGGCTTTACAGGAGCGCATACTCCTTCATCTGTCGATGGAAGGTGCCAAATAGCTCCAGCTTTAGTGTTGGAACAACTCTTTGTAGGAGCTTGAAGTGACCGTAGTCAATATACATCTATACCAAATGAAGTAACCTCGTGCTAGAGGTCCCTGTGTTAATGCCAAACAAAAGGAGTGGCTGTGTGCTGCTCAGCACAACACTGAGTTAATTGCTTCTGTCACGTTTCTCCGCGGTGCTCCTTCGGTAATATCTCTTGCATCCCATTCTAATGATGAGGTACAGAACTGAGGACTAACCTCTGGTTCTGCTAAAAATAAGGTATTTGCAAAGGAAACTCGTTTTACATCTAGGAACAGAGAAGAAAAAATAATTGGGTTAAGAGAGAGAATGATGAATCGTTGCGGAGAAGAATGATTTGCTATAGGATTTCTTCCCACTGTTTTTTTGGCTGGGGTTGGGGTGGGCAGGCTTGTTTTGTTTTAGGTTTTGGAGGTGTTTTGGTGGCTTTCTTCTGTATGACTTTCCTTAACTAGCTTTTGCTTTCCTCTGCTGAAACCCTTGATTTTCAAGTTGACAAGAGGAAAGAGATGGGAGATTTTATTTCTCATTCTGAGAAGCCTTATTTTAATGTGAATTGAAGTCCAGTCTATTTTATATTTCCTAGAGAAGCTTGAGCCATAATTTTGTTTAGCACTTTACAGTTCTAATACTCATCTTTTGAATACATTTTTTTAGTACATGATTACAAGAGTATTTTAGTGGTACTTGGTTTTTTTTATATTTATTTGCAATCCTCTCCCCCTTTGTAGGTTCTTGGAAAGTGTAGGTGGTATCAATTGAACACAAAAAGAAAATGAAATGTTAATGCAAAAACAAGCATTAAAAAGGACCACACTTTTTAAACATACGGATATTGAGGACTCATTGCAGTACATTAAATAAAACATTGTATCAGTGTGTTTAAGCATGGTATATTTTGCAATCTGCTTTATGTATACAGTTTTGTTAATCACTTTTTTTTGGTATTACGTAATATTTTTAAAGGTGAATCAGAATGTGTTTGCCATGAATCGAACTGACAGCAATAAAAATGAGACCCTTGCTGAACTTGTACTGAGCGGTTGTGCTCTGCTGCAGCACCGTGCTGGGAGGAGAGCAAGGCCTGCCACCTCCACCCTGCTTCCAGTGCTGGGGAGGCCGTGCAGACAGCAGCTCGGGACAGGAGATATAGGACGTGACACCAGATGCTGTGTAATGTCTGCCTGTAGTCATTCTGCTAATAGGTATGCTTAGAGTTGTGATACTGAAGTAGTGGTAGGTCACCAGTTGCTCGAATGCAATGAAAAGTGATGGCTGCCTGAAGTATCAGATCTCACTTGGTTTCTTTTTCCATTGCAAGGAGAATTTATTTCACTATTGTATGCCTCTTCATAGTGGTTTTTATTTTTAAGTAAATTTGTGCTAAGTGAATAGGTATTCTGACTTGAATGTGTTTAAAAACTCGTAACCTGTTGTTTTTAAATATTGATTCAAATTACAGAATTACAGGAATGGCTATGAACCAGAGATGCTAGTGCTGATAGAATGGGACCTTGCCGTAGTTTGCACGTGTTTGTACAAGCTACTGGATACAGAACACCAATCTAACTTCTTTGCTCTCTTGTCTTCTACGGGATATTGCTCACTGGGCTCATTGGCTGACACCTGTGATGTAAGGTTAATGCTGGGACCAGAGGTTAGGTGTGTTGCAGGTGTGCAACTTGATGAGTTGTTAATTGCATGGCAGGTGGAACGTAAATAGGGAGCAGACAGGCTGCTGGAATGCCAATGTGGTGTTTGAACTGTTGACTCTGCAATGGAAATTAAAAGACAATGAATATATGCTTTGGCTTAATCTTTCTATGAATATCATTGTTGTGTAAAAATGGATTTTTACTAGTAGCAAGATTACCTTTACTTTGGGAGCTCTTATTTTTGGGGACACCATAGCCCATAATCTGGAGATTGTTGTCTTGCATACAAGTTATGAGAGATGAGGCTTCTTGGGAGAGGTGGTACAGTGTACAGTGTGTGTAGGGAGAATAGGTAAGTTCGGAGCTCAGCATCTCTTCAATAGGTCTACAGTGCTATCGTTCCTGTGAAAGTTATATTTTGGTTTTGGACAACTTCCATTAATGATGAAGTTCATCACCATTGTGAAAATGGGTTTGATGTAAACTAAAACTTCATCCTGATACTGCTAAACTTCACCCCAATATTGATGTGTGCCTGACCTTTCAAGAACAGCTTTGTTTTCTTCTGTTTGTCTTCCATACTGCAGTTTCCAGTGCTGTTCCCCTTTAACAAGTTTCCCCATCTTGTGAAATTGGGATTAGTTGTGCCTGCACTACAGAGGTCTGGAAAGACTGAAGTTATTAATATTTGGAGGGGAGGCTATAGATGTGTGCTCCAATAATGATAAGGGATGATTCTGCAACTCTCGATAATAGAACAAAGCTACCTTCAGGCTGCACTCTCGGTTTTTCTCTGTGCGGTTCTGAAATTTAGTACGTGGTGTGTGCCCATTTTTCAGAGACACAAAACATAGCTGGTAGGACAAAGGCAGCGAGATTTTTATCAGCCTTGTTTTAATACTGAGATTGTGTTTGTCCTTCATTTTCCCACTGAGAGTAATTTTTCATCTCCCCTTTCCTGATTGAAATCGAATTGTCCAAGGAGGCCTTAACAGCATCTGATTTCTTATCCACAGGGTTTGTATTTTTCTCTGCCCTTGCTTATATGAAATACTGCTTTGACTCCTTGAAGTGTGCATTCCTTGGTTAAGCTCTATTCTTTGCTTATTGCTATACTGTTATGTCACCAGGGTGGAAGTATTTGTGTATTATATATGTATGTCCTGAATGATGAGTGAAGACAAAAGACTAGCTGTACTACTAAGCCATGTAATTACGGTTTAATAACTAACTCATGTCTGCATGCTCAATTTCAGTAAGAGGTAATGGGTATGGCTGGTTACTCTGTTACAATCCATTTTATTCTGGTAATATTCCATTAATTTTAATTGGAGTCACTCTGGCATAATGCAGTGGTGACCCAAGCCCAGGTTGTGGTTTTGTTGTTTTGTTTGTTTGGTTTTTTTTTTAAACCTGAATGTAGCATTGCAGTGTACGCAAATGCTGTTATTTTATGTCATGGTTATTGGGTAAAATAAGGCACAAAAGATGAAGAGCCTTGTGCTTATTCACATATGCTGCAAATGTTTTACACAGACTAAATCACCTTTTAAAATGCATGCTTTAGAAATGCACTTAGATCCAGACTTATTAGCACTGATTGAAAAGCAGGACTAAAAACTAACTGCAGAAAAAATTATCTTTTGTTATTCAAATCCTCAGTGGGTGCCTTTTTGCCTCTGTAACTGGAGAAATCGATAGTCAATTAATCTGTAGGTAAGAGTCAATATTTTAGAAAGCATCTATGGTTTGGGATCAGTTTTAGCATATGGAAAAGCTTGGTCATAGCTTTAAAGATTTCTCATTTGAACCTTGACATTTGGTTCTTCCGTGCTTAATGACCATTGAGATTGGAACATCACTGTTTTCCAAAGACACATGAATTCCCACCCAGTGCTTCCTTTGTACACACAGTAATCAACCACTGATAGAAGTTAGCTATTCACTGTCTAAATCTAGATAAATTAATCTTCCACTAAAAGTGGAAAATGCTTATGAAGAAAAATATATGCATGAGGCCATGTAATTGCTAAAGCACTGGTTGTCAAGAAGACATCTGTGATATTACAGATGAAGTATCCATATTTTGATTATCTTATTCATGAAATCATACTGTTTTGTGGCTATTCATTTCCTGCTGTTTTCCTCTGTTACAAATCAGGAAGATGAGTTTGGGCAGCTAGTTTGCTTTGTCCAGACAGGACACACATTTATCACATTTAAAAAATAACCTGGTAAAAGGTCACCGTATTAAACCAACATTTTTACTGCATTATTTTAGAAAATATTTATTTTCTTCATTTACCCACCCCCACTCCAGACATGCAATGGAAGTTTAGACCAGTAGTTCAAATCAACAATTATTGGGCCAGTGAGCTCTGTCTAGATAAACAGAAACTGGTAACGTTCAAGAACTTCAGTGCCAGAAGATGTGGTTTTGAAGCTTGCCCATCTGTACTATGGGTTAAGTCCCATGCTAGCTGGGCAAGGTCCTTACGGCTCCTGTAACTATAGATGTAAAAAATGTATTTTATTTTGGTAAGCTAACTCATCTCTGTTTCTATCTCAACTGAAATTTTCTAGCTTCATTAACTAATTTATCATCATTAGGAAAATGGCTTTGAGGGATGAAAATTTCATGTGGTTTACATCATATCTTTTTTTTTTTTAATATTACAATACCTTATGTTTGAGAGTGATTTATTAACCTGCTTTCACTGATAGAAAATGAATCACAGGAGGCTGAGGTCCAAATCTAGCCAGGCTGGGAAAAGCCTACATGCCACTGAATTTTAGAAATTTTAAATTTAAGTATCTGTCTGGATTTGGACCCCAGTGACTTGCACAGTCACATAGGAAATCTGTGGGCCAGGCAGAGGACCTGGAATGTGGAAATAGAGTGCAGTGCTAGTCCTGTAACACTACGGTTTTTATTCTAGGTGCCTTGTACGAGCGTAACTTATAGCTAACCGTATATGTCATATTTGCATCTGTAGCTTCAAAGTACTTCACCTAACTGTGTGCAGAGAAGCACAGAAATACATGACTCGCTGAAGAGATGCCCAGTTCAGCATGCTGCTTCCTATCTGCCCTCCGCAAAATCCTCCAGCGTCCATTTTACCCTCTTCATGGTATTGCAGTCTGTTGTAGCGTTTAGGAGCTTTCCGTGAGCTGACTCAAGATATCTCCTATTTTTTTGGAAGACATTCAGGATTTTTTCACAGTAAATAAAACTTGATTTGTGGATGAATAACAAAAATTGCCATGTGAAACATGTACAGTTTATTAACTGGTGCTGCTAATTCATGTAAATTATCACTAATTAAATGTTCTAAATATAGTGATTTTTTTTAATGCTTATTAAATGTATTGAAGTGGCTTATGAAACTGATCAACACAGAACAGTTCTAGAATTATATATTAAGACTAAATTAAGTTAGTGCTACAGAAGTTAATTTCCTAATGTATTTAGTCTGGAACAAAACCAGTAATATATTTAACTAACCAGGTCGCTTGATGAGTGCACATTTGGAAATTTGCTTTTAGTGAATATTCAAGCTAAAAAATAGCTATATTTCCACTTTCATGCTAGTAAAGCCTAAGTGCTTATATATTAATGGAGAAAATAATTGCAGAGGGTCACAAATGTAATTGAATAAAGAAGGAACCTGCTCAGATTTTCTCAGAACATATTTTATGCTTGTTCTTGTCTTCAATGGCTAATATATGTGTTTTTCTAAGGCAGTTTGGTGGATCCTGTCAGCACACAAATACCTCTTCAGAGATTGTTGTACAAGTGGCATTTAGGCTAACTAAAGTTCATGTTTTGTGTTGCTTTGGTGTGGAGGAGGCAGTTCTTCTGTTCCATTACCTGCTGATTTGATAACTTGTCATGCCACAGTTGTGAGTGATTAATATTGATTAGAATTTTTCCCTACTTATAAATTGTGCTTGAAAGCACTCTACTGAAGTGATGCATAGCAAATGGTACTCGGTGAATTGATTGCTGAGGTGAAAACATGGTTATTAAGATAAGTTGATCATAATGACCTTAAATAGTTGATTTCCCTGATAGTCTTCTGTTCAGTACTTTAGCTGGGGCAACCTCTCAAGTTGTATCGATTAGTTTTTTCAAAGGAAATTACTATAAACCCATGTTCTCAGAAATCATTTTTGATATGGTCACTTTGAAGCAGAGGTTAGGAGCATGTAGGATTTCTGAAGGGGAATTTCTAAGGGAGTTCAGCTCTTTCTGAAACAGATTAACTGTTCTGCATACTTCAGTCTGCATGAGTTCTTCCCAATGAGAACTTCAGAAAGGATATGTTGGGCACTTTGGTCCTTTGCTGAGGTTTTAATTTACCTTGTTGCTGTGTACTTGCAATGACAATAATCCATGCATGTTTGACTGCAGTCCTTCCCTTACTCTAGAATTAGCTATATGTCAGCATTCTTCTGTCTATATAGTTCTGTAAAGTACTTTGCGACCTTCATTTTGATTAAAGGTATTAACGGGAACAACAAAGGATCTTCTTACTTGTTACTTTCACGAAAGCTCTTGAATAACAGCTTAATTCCTAGTTCTCTGAGCGCTTAACATGGGGCTTCACACAAGTATTATACATATTATTTTATCCCTGTATATTTTGAATACAAGCTGTATCAGAGATATTAAACAGTGCTTTAGCTGTAATGGTCTATTAAATTTGTGCTTCTTAGAGTGTAAATTATTTTCATAATGGAGGGTAATTGCTCTGCTTTGTCAATCCGTCACCAATTCATGAACACTGCAGGGTGTATGTGCAACCTCATGTTCAAGGAATTATATATGCAACTCCCATTATTGTTTGTTGTTCAATAAACAGCATCTAATGACTAAAGCTGTGTGTGAGCTGTTACTTAACAGCTAAAAAATTTGCCAGAACTGTCATTGCCTTTCTAGCAGAGAGCTGCTTGTTTGTCAATGTTCAGAGACATTTTGAATGAGATTATTAACTACTTTGCAGTCAGTTTTCCTTCAGTGTTAATTGTACTGCTAAATCCTAGGATATTGTATTAAAAATCATTGAAAAATCAGTGTCGCATCACAGATGCACTTTTGTGCTTAAAAGAACAGATGCCGAAGTTGTGGGCACAGTCTGCCTACAAAAACTCTATTTTTGTCATGAATTGTGCATTTACATGCACAGGAGGGATACTTGTGATGTTTGTACACACACGCACCACAACTACCTACTTTCATACCCTTTCCTTGCCATCTCTAATATATAATCATTGTATGTTATGGCAGGGGATCCTAGGAATTACTGACAGGTATTTGATGTATAAGAAAAGCCTTTACAACACAACAAAAAGTCCTGCTTGGTGCATCTGAGTCATTTAAAAAATTGTTTCAGGTTCTAAAATTTTACAAATGGAAAAATAATAGTCTTGTTCTTCGCCCACAAATGCACATGCATAGCTCTACCTATAATGTTTGGTAATTGCGTTAAATATTAGTTCCCTTTTGTACCCAGGCTGTGCAAGCAGCTTGTAAATTATGGAGTAAAAATGTGGGGCTTGTAAATACCTAGTAATAAGTAATGCTCATGCATCCTGGAGTATAGCAATAAAAATGGTGCTGATTTAATGAGTCATCAGCATTCCTGAGCTCACAAGAGGTTTAAGGACAGACCTGAGTTTTCTTGCGTTTGAGGTATGTACAAGTCTTCCTCTCCCAGGTAGCAGTTGGGTTTGTTGAAGTGAATGTCAATGATAGTTTTATATCTCAACACAATGATGGTACCAGGTTATAGATAATACCTTTCACCCTGCAGAATTGCTAGCTGCTTTTCTAAACCCCATAATTCCTTAATGCTGCAAATACAAGTATATTGGCAGAAAAGTATGTTGTGCAATGGTAAGGAGGAAAGGAGGCGATTTAAGTCAAGGTTAAGGGAACACAGAAGTGCTGTGAGTTCCCTACTATCCACAAGGATATCTGCGAAATCTTGCACGAAAGGCTAGCTTTGCAGTGTTGGAAATTGAGAGCGCTTTTCCCTTTTGTGGCACTCATCCAGGGCAGCTAGCGAAGTGTTTTTCTTGTCTGCAATTCCCACATCGGAAGTAAAGATAATAGTACTCCTTATTGCATCCCATCTATTTGCAGAATGAGTTCTGTAGGGTGGAGAGGGTCTCTTTCAAGACCAGGTCTATACTGCAAAGTTGTGCTGGTGTCACTGCATGGGAGCTGGGCTTATGAATAATTAATCCTCCCTCACAGGAATCGTGGTGTTAAACTTCTTTCTAGCAAGGATACTAACCTATGGTCTTTCCATCCTAGTTCTGCTATGAAAATGAACACTTACAAACATGGAAGGAAAACCATTAGCATTCTTTCACATCAAAATATAATCACATCTTCCCGATTTCAAAGCCCATCCCTCTTGGCAAATCTCATTAATTATCCCAGACAGGTGTTTTTCAACAAAAGCTCCTTCTTGCGTTCTCCCTTCTTCTCCAGCCTCCTACTTGAGCTAATGAAGCTTCAGCGATGCCTCTGGAACAATGGGGCAATTTATATAACTACAGGTTGGAGAGAACAAATAAGGAAGGGTAATTGAGGAAGGGCACTGAAGAGAGGCGGTGGGAGCAAAGTTCCTCTATCTGTGTAAAGAGATGTCTCATTATTGGTGATTAGGGAGGAAACATTACCGAGTCAAAAAGAAAGTAGCTGTGCTGAAAAATGTTCTTTGATAGTTTATTGATATGCAGATGCTGCTTTGTGAAAGGACCACAGACCTCGTTATGGTGGCCTTTACATCCTCAAGTTAATGGAGTGTAGGTTTGTATTAAAAGAAGGGAACTGGCATTACCTCTGCACAGGTCTTACGGGAAGTCACTTAGCCCATTTCTATAAAAGCTCCTGGGTATGATTTACAGCTGCATGAACATTGTTTACTAATGCTCCATGCGTGAATCGGGTACTTCTCTCTGGAAACAGCTGGGTTTCTTTTCTGTGTGGAAGCCTATATGCTTCCACAAATATTTGATGCACATTCATAATTACAGCAAGTCGTCTTTCATGGTTTTTGAAAACAGGTCCTGCCTGCTTGGTTTATGTCTAGACAACAGGAATGGGGCATTTTTGTTAGCAGGTACGGTAGCAAAAAAATATATAGATGTTTTACTAAGCTAGGTGACAAGAAGCGCTACCTTGTCTAATGGTAATGTGTTTTCACAGTTCATACTTGATTATGCCTAGAAGCTCCCTAGTCCCTGCCTCGTCCAAATGCATACACACATTTATATTCTGAACACTAAAAATCAGTAGAATTCAAATACTCTTTTAAGCATATTTGAATTAGTCATCAGTTACTCTAAAACGTCAAACCAGCTTATAACATTCCTCATATGAAAACCAGGCGCAGGTGTGACCTCACGTCCAGGCATAAGTAGTTATTCTTTTTTATTTGGCAAGGCAAGAGCTCTTCTTTCAGGAAGGAATATAAGTATCTTCCCTGCAAAATCCACCAATGAATAAAATTGCTTTCAGCTAAGTTTAGGTAATTCTGCCCATATGGAGGTCAGAGACCATAAAAATACTGTGCAAAAGGCTCACAGTGAAATGCGTCCATCTCTTTACTCTTTGGGGAAAGGACTTTAAGACCAAAAGCACATTCTGCAAGCTCAGAGAAAAGTACCATGAGGATTTTAAATTATACAGAAATATATTGATGTCATTAGTGGGACTCCAAGAAAGCATGGTGCTTGTACAGATGGCATCTGCACTTCAGTGCAGGTGTATCATGCTCTTATGGATCACTGAAAGCAAAACCAATCTCCACCAGCTCCCTGGCGAGTATTAGGAATTTTATGAGTCTGTTAAAACTGGGTATTTTGTTAACAGCTTTAGCTCTTTGACTGTGTGAACATGTGAAAGAAAGGAATTCCTAGCCCATGTGCTTGCAAAGGCACCTTGAAATTTAAAGCTGGGCTCATCACTTTTGAACAGAGTTACTACTAACGGATATAGGTGAAAACCTGCTGTTTGCCTTCAGTACATAAAGACTTAATCATAAACTAAGAATTTGAGATTGGAGGCTCGGACCATCTGGAAAAAAGTCATGTTCAGAATTTAAACAGTTGCAACTCCCTTTTTAAATGGCTGCTTGCTCAGCCCATCATGTGCAGGAAAACCAGTTCCGGAGCTAGGAGTGTTAAAGTGTTTTGTTTTCGTGGGGTTTTTTTTGTTTTGTTTTTTAAATTTGATTCAGTGAATTCAAGCTCTAAGAAGGAGAAATTTATAGAAAAGGGGAAAAAAAGCCTGCTAAAATAACTCAGTATATGCTCCTGGTTGCTTAGCTCTGGTCTTCTTGCATAATAATGTTTTAACGTTCTTGACATGTATTGGAATGTGGAGGAAATAAGAGAAACAGAACCAGCTTCCTCTGTCACCTTCCTATTTTATTCTACCAGAAAGCCCAGTTACCAGTCCCAGCTCAGGCAAATGCCTCACGGGGGAAAGACTGATAAATTCTTTGTTCATTCATTTGTTTGTCAGAAGTAACAAAACCGCACTATGGAAGGTATCCTCAGGTCTAGTTTGTCGGAGATTCAGCTGTTTGTCCGAGAAAGCTGTGAGAGTTTGTTTAGATGGACTTTTAAGTTTCCTGTCTCTTAAAACGGTAGAAGAAGTGTCTGTGCTAATAAGATTCCTGGGCTTTCAGTTATGTTTGGGGGTATTTCTGTGAACCCCCCCCCCAAATGGGAGAAGGGAAGGAAGCCAGCAAGGTGCGTTATGCTGTAATCTCATTCAGTTTTGTTAAATAACTGGTATCTGTTTTGACTTTTCAGTAGCTGCCTGTAGCATCGTACTGGTTTTGGTGGCAGTAGTGGCATGCAATCAACATTCATTTGCAAGCATGCTGAGGCCTGGTGAGCAGAGAAGTCAGGGGATCAGAGGGATGCGTTGTACAGGGACAAGGAGAAGCCCTTTGTGTCGTGTGCTGGCAAAAGTGGTACAGGAGCAAGTGTTGTGGGCATGACTTCAGAAGCTGATAAAATCTTCCTGGAGAAAGCTGGCTCTTTGCGTGATGGGAGATCACATGAAATGGGGCCTGTTTCTCTTTTGCAACCAATTTAGTATAATTTTAACAGTTGCTTGGCCTCTACTGTATTTCAAAGGCCTTCCACTGATCCAGTGATGATCATGCAGGATAATCTTTAAAAGGAGAAAACAAAATCCTTTTTCTGGAGGATGGGAACGTGAAGTAGGTAACCACTATTTAATACCAGGTTACAAAAAAAACCCCCAAAAAACAGACATGACAATTTCTCCACCCTCTCCTTAAGGTGTAATGCAGTCGGTAGCTTTGCTTTTTATCAGACTGAACGATCTAGTAGTCCCACCTCTCTTTATGAACAAATGAAGAGAACCACAGCTGGAAAGTGGTACCTTGTTCACATTATGACTTCGTCATTTTTAGGCAGGCCAGTGGATTTCATAAGTCACAGGAAGAGTTAATGTTAAAGTAACCTTTTCATGCCCTGGAAAAGAACCAGAGTTAGAAAGAATTAAGTGATGTGCTCTCACCACACCCTTAGTGGGCTGTCAGGAATCTGCTAATCAGAGGTAAAAAACTCAGCTGTTTCAGGAGCAATTTTTTTGCAAAATGCGTATGCTTTAATTGTCTCCTCAGACAAATCCATAGATGTTTTACTTTCAGTTGGATTTTATAATTTCCAGCAACACCCTGTTTACCATATAATATTTGGCAAACTTCATATGAAAATACTTTATTGGGGTTTTCAGAAGGTGGCAGGCACAAGGAAAGGTACAAGCAGGCTCAACAGTACAGACTGTCAATTCTTAGTACACGTAAGTCAAAGGATATATTTTAACGCATATATAATGGTCTGACTGAACATGTCACAAGACTGAAATATCATATACACGAAACAAGACATCATTTAAAACCTGACTTCAGATGACAATACTGATCTACTCAACAAATGTCACTGCAATAAAGTTGGATAGCATTTTCTTTTATTCCTAGCAGCAGCCAAAAAGCAGTTTACTTACAACAGCTAAGTGTAATTGGCAATCACAACATCATAAGCTTTTGGGTATGACTTTACAGCATTTGGATTTCTATTTGTAAATGTAGTTTTCAGACTTACAATCTTGAGCTTCCCTGTACAATACTGTTAAATATGAGCGTTTGCCATGGCAACTAATTACGTATTTGTATTACCATATCACTGAGCAGTGCCAACAGAGATAGGGAGTTGAAGTGTTTTGCTTTATGGTAACACTACCTCTGTCCCCAAAGAGGTTACAGACTAAATGGGCAAGTATGATGAAGCACGAGATGGGAAGCAGAGATTAAATGCCCAAGATCTCACGTTAAGATTGAGGATAGAGCCCTGGTCTCTTGAATCTGGTGCTCTATCTGTGGAATTAGTTGACTGCTTAATAAATAAGTTGATGCTTATGTTGCCTGGATGAGCTTGACCTGGGTCTCCATTTAAATTATGTATTTTAAAAGGAAGCATGCAAGAGTTCTGGAACTTGCTAAAATTAAGAGGTCTGAAACTAACTTAAAAAATGGAACACAAGCTTCACTTTTCCCAGTGCTTGTCATTCACTAGCACATTGCTAAAAGAGTATTTTTAAGATCCTGCAGAAGAGATTAAAAATGTCTTTGGGTCATCATGAAGGAGGCTGTGGAGAAGCTGATACCCTGCTGGCACCTTTCACACAGGCACAGCAGCCCTCTTCTTTGGGTCTGCCAGGGCTCCCATGTCCTGCAGGCCCAGGGACCGGGCTCGCTCTTGCTGCACAGCTCCGGGCTGGGGAAAAGGGCTCCCATGTGCTGTGGGAGCGTTGAGCAGCGTGCGGCTGGACGCAACGGAAACCAGATCACTTTTGATGTAAGGATCAGGGAATGCCAACAGGGTGCTTCAGGATGCTCGCGGCCTCTGAGTCTGGCTGTAGACTCCTTAGGGCAGAGATCTGTCCCGTCTTGGGGAGGGAAAGGGACATCTATTGCACCACATGCAGTGAGAATCTACATTGTGGCTGTAGCTGCTGTAGCAGTAATGATAAATGAGGCGTCTTCCTTCTGAGGTTCGTTCTTTTCTTTCTGTATTGTCACATATGTGTGATATCTTAAGTGTAGGGAAAAAATTCTCCCATTCATGGGACAAATCAGGTCTTCAAGCAGGTAAACTGTAGTTTAGTCCAGTGGGTTTAGGTTAGATATTTATATTTGTTAGCTTTTATTTTTATTATAATAAAATGCTGGTGCCACTCTGGCTGACTAGGTGGCAGCAGAGCTCTTTTGTGGCACCTGCAAGTGGAGGACACAGATTTTCGCTGCCTGTGGTTAATGTCAAAAACCCCTTACCCTTCCATTCTGTGTGGTTTTGTTGCTGATGGACTAGAATAAATGAATAGTGGCCTCACTGCTGCCTTCGTCACATGCCCCAGACCATGGTTCCCAGGTTCTTCCAAGGAAGGAAGCTATAGTACTTTTCCATAACACAGGTGTATTAAAACAAGGCTCTTCTCACCCACACACTTCACTTCCAGCAGTTCTGAAGGGGATCGTGAGGTTGAATCTTTAGCTTCTTGGGACAGAGGAGTTTAATAAAAGCTCTTCTGAAGCTGTAGTGGCAGAGAGGGTACAGGACAGGGTTGACAGCCGAGTTGATCCACAGCAGCCAAAAGGAAGTCTCGTACCAGTAATCAGGGATGCAGTGGCCATGGCAGCCAGCGCGGATGATCATCAGGAGAGTGTATGGTGCCCAGCAAATGCCAAAAATGCCCACAATGATTGCCAGCGATTTGGCCACTTTCTTGTCTCTAGAGAGCCTGAAGCGTTGAGTCATGCTCTGGGACACTATCTTCATCCGTTTCTCTACGGACAGAGTGGATGCTGAATTTTTACAGCTCTTTTTGTTGCAACACTTAGGTTTTAAGGAGATCTCAGAGCTTGTTGACAGCAGGTCTTTGGTACCCAGGCTGGCAGTGGAGGCTGCTGCTTGAGCTTTGCTCTTAGAGAGGTCAAGGGTTTCAGCTGGCTCCTTCTGCTCCCACTTACAGCATTTCAAAGAAAGCTTTGCTTCTGGGCTCATTTCCATCTCTTCAGTGGAGGACTGGTTGTGCACTTTGTGGAAAACATCCAGGCGTATTTTGGTACGCTTCTGTATGTTCAGGTAAATGCTCAGGTTGAAAAACATTACACTGATAAAAGGGGTGAAAAACTCCAGCGTAGAGGCTGTCATGAGAAAATACCAGTTGTAGAAAAATTCAGCGTAGCATTCCCCAGTGGGTATGATACTCTGGCCTGATATATACTCCCAGCTGATAATGGCAGGTCCATAAAGCAGGAACGCAAATACCCATACCATCACCATCTTCAGCACCGCTCGCTTGGTGTTGCCTTGCTGGGCTCTGTAGGCGACCTGCAACAGGGAAACCTTTCCTTAAGTACGGCCACACACCCCGAAAGTTGAGGCTCTTCACAAACGAACTGTTAGTGTTCCTGGTAAAGTTGTTAAGCGATATCCCAGCAGTGTAACAAATTCATATGCCATAAGCAACAGGAGTGATTGCTAGATAAATCGCGCTCCTGCAGGGAAGACTTAGAACCCTCATTTTGCAGCTCCAAAACCAGATGTGGCTTCTGCTCAGTGGAAATGTACTGACTTGGATGGAGCCCGGCAGCCTGCTGCACCCCACCACTTGCCTGAGTTGTCCCCAGCTACTCTCTGCAGCTCCGGGGGAGAGGCATGCGTCCAACTCCTGGGCTAGGCAGGCATCTAGCTCTGCCTCTCTCTGAGCCCTCGTAGCTAATTCATGGCGTATTTGGAGTCAGGGGACAAGCAAGCAGGGATGGATCTGATCTGCCTGCGAGTTGCTCATTACCTCCTGCAAAAGAATGAGCATTTTCATCTCACCGCGTACCCAGAGACCTCATGGCAGTGCCCTGCCAAACTTGGTACTGCAATCTACTGCCTTTGGTAGCCAGGGAGAAGCTGGGAGTCCGACTGCAATCCGCTTGTTTGTCCGGGGGATAATAAGCCCCTGCAAGTTAGTAATAGGTCTGCTTACCTCGCTGACTCACTTGTACACTACTGTCCTGTCATCTGGGAAGGGAACACCTGCACAATGGGGTCTGAACCTTAAATGATTTAATTATGCCAGAAATACTAATCTGAAACCACAGC
Source organism: Ciconia boyciana (assembly GCF_034638445.1). Lineage (NCBI taxonomy): Eukaryota > Metazoa > Chordata > Aves > Ciconiiformes > Ciconiidae > Ciconia > Ciconia boyciana. The sequence goes on along the minus strand of NC_132947.1, from coordinate 4,223,425 downwards.
TGAATTATGTATTTGGATAATTATTGCTTTCCATCACCAGGCTGAAAGATTCATAATTTCTGGAGGATTCAAAGAGCTTTTAATTATTGCAGAGAATCCGGAGAATAAAGCAGGAGGAGAGTTATTCCCCTCTCAGCTGCCATGACAGGACTCACCGCTCTTGTCACCGAGAGGAATCTGTCATAGCTAATCAGCACGATGTTGAAGACCGAAGAGGTGCAGAGCAGGTAATCAACTACCAGCCAGAGTTTGCAGAGGCTTCTCCCGAAGATCCATCTCCCCGTCAGCACATAGGGCACGTACAAGGGAATGCAGAAGGCACCTGCAACCGGAGGGGTCCGTTGGCATTGCCGTGTCGGGCGGGGACCCCGGGGCTGCGGGAGGGTGTCGGGGGGCAGGAGCGGGGCACCGCCGGAGGGGACCCCGGGGGTGGCGGTGGGGGGGGGGGACTCCAGAGCCGCCGGGAGGAGGCGGCCCGGGCGCCCCTGCCCGCGCCGCCGAGGGCGCGCTGCCCGCTCCGCGCTGCCCGCCCCGCCGCGAAGTTGCTGCCGGGCCGGGCCGGGCCGGGCCGGGCCGGGCAGCGGCTCGGCGAGCGCGGAGCGGCGCGGGAGGCGGCACTTTACCTACTAGGAAATCCGAGATGGCCAGGTTGAGGAGGAAGAAGTTGTTCTGGGTGCGCAGGCTGGAGTCCGCCACGAAGGCCAGCATCACCAGCGCGTTGCCGGCCACGGTGACGGCGATCAGCAGGGCCATCAGCGCGCCCAGCGCCGCCGTGCCGGCCGCGGCGAAGCGCCCGGCGGCGGCGGAGCCGTTCAGCGCCCCGCCGCCCTCCATGGCCCGCGCCGCTCCGCGCCGCGCCGCGCCGCAGCCGCGGGGCTGCCGCCCCTCCCCGCCCCGCCTCCCCGCCCGCGGGGGCCGCAGCCCCGCGCTGCCCTGCGGCCGCTGGGACCGGCGCTCCAGCCCGCAGCATCCCTGCGTCCCCCCGGGCAACCCCGGATCCCCCCGAGCATCCCCGCATTACCCCAGAGCAGCCCCACATTCCCCTTCCCCTCTCGACCCGGGAGCATCCCCGCATTACCCCAGAGCAGCCCCACAGTCCGCTTCCCCTCGCGACCCGGGAGCATCCCCGCGTTACCCCAGAGCAGCCCCACATTCGCCTTCCCCTCTCGACCCGGGAGCATCCCCGCGTTACCCCAGAGCAGCCCCACATTCCCCTTCCCCTCTCGACCCGGGAGCATCCCGCATTACCCCAGAGCAGCCCCACATTCCCCTTCCCCTCTCGACCCGGGAGCATCCCGCATTACCCCAGAGCAGCCCCACATTCCCCTTCCCCTCTCGACCCGGGAGCATGCCCGCGTTACCCCAGAGCAGCCCCACATTCCCCCTTCCCCTCTCGACCTGGGAGCATCCCCGCATTACCCCAGAGCAGCCCCTCATTCCCCCTTCCCCCTCAACCCGGGAGCATCCTTGAATCCTCCCAGAGTATCCTCATGTTCCCCACAGGAATGCTTTGCGTCTCCCCAAAGCATCCCCCCATGATAAAGGCCATGGGGAGTGCTTATGGTTCCTGTCTCAATGGAGAGGAGTGGAGGTCAAGGCTTAACTTGTCTTTTAATCAGAGATCGGCCAGGAGTGCTCTCCAGGCAGGCGGAGGAAAGAGGGTGATGCCCTTGACTGTGCCCCTCACTGGCAGCAGGAGGAAGAGGTAAAGCTGCCTGGGAGCAGGCAACTCTTTACCAAGCGGCCATGCCAGCTGGTCTGCAAACCAAGGACTCTTTGCTCACAGTCCCCAGCTCCAGGGGGATGATTAATGCTCCCTCCTCCCTCCACTTGTTTAGCTTTTCATAGCTGAAGAGAATAACTTTTGTTGGAGTACTTTCTTCAGTTGGTGATACACCAGGATGAAGTTACCTACCACTGTAAAACCCCTGTCACAGCGCCTGCTCCAGACCACAGGAGTGGAAACGTCTTCACGGGTGTTGTGTCACAGGGGTAGGATCAGCTCACCACAATCAGCAGCTCTGGAGACTGGCATGGGGACGTGCAGAGCAGCAACGCTGGAAACCAGAGAAGGATGCTGGCTGGAGACCCTGGCCAAGTGCCTTTCTTTCTGGGGAAGTCTGATAAGTTGTGTATGTCTTTGAAGAACAGAGATCAAATAAGCAAAGCCAGAAAATTGCGCAAACCCAGAAACATGCAGAAAGCTAATGCCCAGGGAGTTTGCTGCCTTCTGATTACTCCAAAAGCTATTTTCACATCAGTAACTGTTACAGCCTTGCAGAATTCGTCTTCAAACCCATGGCTGCTGTCTTGATAGCAGATGCTGATCCTGCTGGGAGGAGGCTGAAAGGGCTCTTTTAAATCATGGTAAATAATTTGTAGCCAGCAGAGCTGGGAGGTGAGAGCACCTCTCAGCGCAGCGCAGGCAGGGAGCCTGCCAAGCACTCCCACAGGGGTGACCTTCGGTGGCACCCACCAAAGGGTGGCCTCCAGCAAGGACCAGCCTCATCCTGTCCCTTAACTGGCCCAGCACTGAGACAACATGCTGTCTCCGCGTTTAGAACCGGGCTTTCTTTTCCCAGGTGCTGTGCAGGGGCAGTGCAGGCAGGCTGTGCCTGACAGGCAGGCAGCCGGGCAGGCCTGCAGCTGCCCGATGTGGGGAGTGACTCCCCCAAGTGATGCCATCACTCCGAATGTCCCCCCCTTCCTTCCTTTTCCCCAGCTTTCTATACTGAGCATGACACCATATGGTGTGGGATGTCCCTTTGGGCAGTTGGGGTCAGCTGTCCCGGCTGTGTCCCCTCCCAGCTCCTTGTGCACCCGGCAGAGCCTGGGAAGCTGAAAAGTCCTTGATTTATTATAAGCACTGCTTAGCAACAACTAAAACATCTCTGTATTATCAACACTGTTTTCAGCACAAATCCAAAACATAGCCCCATACCAGCCACTATAAAGAAAATTAACTCTATCTTGGCCAAAACCAGGACACTTCCTCAGGGAGTCAAATGTCCCCAAGCCACTCCACGAAGCAGAGGACTCAGTCCCCGTCGCTGCCATGTCCCGATGGAGGATGTCGCTGTGGGCTCGTGGGAGCCGTGGGTGGGAGAGCAGAGGATGCTGCGTGTGCGAGAAACTCCTGGTCGGTGGGGTAATGGCTGGAGGGTGCAGTGCGGCCGTGGGAGGCTTTGAGAAACTTCATGCGTGGCTTCAGCGCTGCCTTGAGGAAGATCAGATTTAACGACACACCCGACTGAATTCCCACCAGCGTGGTGAGCAGCCCGGCCGTGCAGCTGCAGCATGGCCGCAGCAGGGAGGACCTGAATTTTGTGCATATCGCCTCAGATGTGATGGAGAAAGGGGTTTTTTTTCCCCATGATGTTTAATGAACCCACAGACCACTTTCATTCTGTGGCTGTTTGTGATCTGGTGTTATTTGTAATCTCTAGCTATTCAGGCAATCATTAGTATTCATTGAAATGTTTACAAATTCCAAATTGTTGTGTGCATGTTGCAGTGTTATCACTAGGAGCTGTTTGCTGTTTGTTAGCTGTCATTCATTATTCAGAGTTTTCACCATCCAGATAGAAAGCAGAAACCATACTCTGTACCTAAAGTAATTTATAAAGTGATTTGCAAAATGTAACGTGGACAAATCTCAATTATTGTTTATCCAGAATAATTTCCCAGGAATGTTAGATAAATAAGAGATGATGGAGCTTAGCAGACTATATTCCTGGTCCTGATGTTTCTCTCTTGCTTCAGCGAAAGGACAAATATATTTCTAATATATTTCAGGAAACATGTTATCTTGGTAATAAAACAAAGGAAATCACCCAACCTAGAAGGGGTAGTTAAAGCAGATTATATAAAGATATGCAAGCAGATGGTATGATGGCTAACGTTTTTGACCTGGCTTACGTGGTACATATGCTACATGTAAATATCCCATATGTTCATAAGTGCTTATATGTGTTTATATAGGGTGTATTGGTCACCCTGCAGTCAGCCCATGGGGTTCTCTTCTGGGGTAGGAAGCCTCCGGAGCTTCAGAGCCTGAATACTGCTTAATTCTTGTGCAGATACAGGGGCCAAAATAGGACCTCACTGGAGGGTCAGAGCTCACCTGTAAGCTCACCTGAGCCTGGTTTCGGTTTCCTCTAAGGTTGTGACTGAGAAGCAGGGACTGGGGACAGCAGATGCAGGTGTCCCAGCCCAGAGCTCCCTCCCAAACCCGCTCTCGAGGGCTCCTGCCCTGCTGCAGGGACGTCCCAGCTGGCTGCAGTGAGGCAACCAAAGAGCCACAGCTCACAGCCTCGGTGTTTCCTGAACGCACACGTGTGGTTCAGTGTAATTCCGTGTTTCCTGAACGCACACGTGTGGTTCAGCTACACTAGCAGACAAGCCCTAGAAGCCCCCAGGAAGGGTGAAGAGCTGGGGGCAGCCCTGCTCTCAATGCCTGCAAAGCAATTCCTCTCCTGGGGAGCTCCTGAGCAAGGGGCCAGGAGCTCTCCTCCCCTCTCTGCTTCTTTCCCTACTTTATTTTTGAGAAATATTTAGCTTGGACATGAATTCTGCAGACCTTCTATATCTTTAAAAAGAGGCAAGGGTAACGTGGCTTTTTTAAGGCTGCTTTGTATTGGAAAAGAAGTCTGCACTTGAAAGTTGTTTCGTATTCAAGCAGAGGGTGAGTAAGAAGTGAATAACCCTCTTGTAAGATGGCTGTTCTGGGGAGTTTATGATGTGAAGCCTTTGAGCTAAGAGACAAATAGCTTCTGCAGCCTCCCGGTGTTTAGGGAACTCAAGCTTTGGATGTAATTTAGCAGTTGGCCCTATCCTGGGTTTTGCGCACTGCGAAGTCTGTGTATTGCCACATCACAGAGCAGTGCCTGAGGACCATCAACTGCTGCTGGCTTTGCTCAGCCTTGCTGCTGACCATCGCCTCTCTGCTTGGTACTGGTTACTGCGGGGAAACAGGCCATCGGTCTGACTCATGGGGTGTTTTGTACATGCTTTGTATGCATGTGGCTTAGTGCCACTTGCTTCCATTTCTGTTGTTTATTATTTTAGTTTGGAGGTGCTGGAGGGACCAATTTGGAGTTTCCTTTGCACAGACATATTTCCTCTGTTCAGCATCTCATTTATGTTTTCTCCAGTGACTTGCAGAATTGCACATAGATTTACAAGCTGGACTGAGGAGGTACGGAGACGTTCTGCCTTCTCCAAAAACTCTCATCCAAATAAATAAAGTTTCCATGCAAACTGATTATGCTGGTCCCTGAAGACAGTGCTGGGATCCACTCTTCCCAGTGAAGCACCTTCTTCTACAGGCCAGGTTTAATTCTCCTTGTTTCTAAAATTTAGCATCCTGTAGTTTTATTAGATCCTCATAATTCCCTTATTATAAAAATGCTGCAGTTTTATTAAACACCCAGTGCAAGATGTTTTCACTGTAACACTCGAGGGATTCCTTGAGCTACAAGGCATACGCTATAGTCCATGTCAAATCAGAGCCTGTTATACATGCATCTGTTTTGTCTTGGACCACTGTCACAGGTTACCTCATGCATTTATTTGCAATTCATGAAAATCTCAAGACAACATACGCCAAAACATTGGATGTGGAGAACCATGCCACAAAACCTGTTTTCAGCTTCGTAGGAGTGCTGTAGAGATGCTGAGATTTTGTTAGATGCTTGTTCACGTTTTTACATTTTGTTAGATGCTCCTTATCTTTCTAATGAACCAAGAAATCCAGATGCAAGGAGTTGGATTGTTCCCTGCTCGGGGAGGCATGTCAATACATCTGTGATGAGATAACTTTGTTGGCTTGCTTTGTTATTTTTATCTGATCCACTTAAGTTTTGTTCCAGGAAATGTCTTTTTAGCCCTGAAGAGTACATTAAAGAGTTTCTTAAAGACGGCACCATCTTGCCCCCAGGTAGCTCTTTTATACAGTATACCTGGAGCTAGGAGGATATTCCTTTTTAGCTGGTTGATTAAATATTGCTACATAATTGACAGCCTCTCCCACCTTCAGAGACTGTGATTTTCTACAAATGACACAGTGATAATCATGCCTGAGTCATTAAAACAACAACAAATTTATACTTAATACACACTGTCTCCCTGCAGTTTGTCTCAGAGAATACAAGACCTGAAATCGCTTTCGCACACATCCCACTCCAAACCAACTGAGATGGTCACAGACAAATTCTACACACAAATACCCTCAACTCCATGAAGTGGCAGATGACTGAAAAGGTTCAAAAATTTGCTGCCCCTCTACTCCAGGCACATCTATAATTCAGTGCTTGCACTGATGTGCTCGGCACCAGCTCAGGAATCATACGGCGCTTCGACATCAGTAGAAGTGCCTCCGTCTGTGGGGCACAGATGTGTGGGCAAAGCATCCCACCCGTGGGTGAGCTCAGCTGCACCGGGGCACACACGTGTGCCCGTCTGGGCGTTGCTCTCACTTGCTTCTTTGCTCCTGTTTCTCCTGGAATAAATCAAATACAACCAGTAAATTAGGTGCTAACGATGAGGGGGTTATTCATAATCCGTAGGGATAGAAGTTACATCTCCCGGATGTTGATCAGCCTCATCCCACCCTCCCACGGAGGAATTTGCACTGTGTTACAGGTTTAGATACGCATCATTGCAATTACACAGTGAGGACAGCTGTGTCCCGAAATCAAGAGTTATGGAAATCAGAAGACACATTAGCATCAGTAACATTTATTGGGGAAATGAGAGCTTTCTTGATACCTTCTCTTTGATGTATGCCTGTCTTTGCATTTCCATGGAGGCAGAGCTTCTACACCAAGGAGGTTGCTCTTCCAGGGGGCAGTGAGGATGCGCAGGGCTGGAGGCAGTCCAAGCTCCAAACCTCCAGAAGAGATGCTGTTATTGCTATGCATGAATTGTAGTTTTTCCATTGCTTATTTCTGTCCCATGGAGCCAGCTTGTCTGTGAAACAAACTTTAAAGAAAGATGATTAAAAAACCACTTTGTGTTCATGTCTTTACTGATGAGGGTTGAAAGTGCTCTGGCATTCACACAAGTATCTGTCGCTATGAAACTCGTCCCTTTGTTTTGTTTCTTTTTCTTGACTTTCATCATGGGACATGTTTATTCAGTTTGGAAAATTCCCTTTTTTGAGATCCCCTCACAAGTTACCAGCACACGCGGGTGAGGGCAAGGGCAGCGTGGCAGAGAAAAGAGATTCCAGAGTGGCTGAGGATGAAATCTCCGGAGGAGCCCTTGAGCTCCTGCTTTGCCAGACCATCGAGCTACTGCTCAAACAGGGAAGCCAACCCCCGATATAAATTTTTTACAGGTAGCATCAGAGGATAGGACACAGAAAATGCCAGGGGAGCATTTCCCATTCTAGAGACGCCTTTCCAGTGAAATGCTACTCTTTGATATATCTTTCTCTTTTAAAAATAAAAACAGCAACTTGTCTGTCAAACTTGAAGAACTATTAGGACAGAAAAATGGCATGGCAATCCAAACCTGGATGGGACAGCATGAAATCAGTTGTTGGGTACACTTCATCCTGCTGCTCAGCCAGAGGTCAAAATGACTTCTGCTGGTGGCAGAAGGTCTTTTCCCTACCACACTGCACGGGACTTAATTACGCAAGTTTAATGTTGGATAAAGATGATGATGACAAGAACAGTCCTCAAAAATGCTAAGAAATACCCTGTGAACCAGCTTTCAAAAAGGTAGGAAGAGCACTAACATCTCTACTCGCAAAGCAGCACATGCTGAGAGCCATACTGCACGGCACCAATGGCACCAAAGCCACCGCATCTCTGAGAAGGACCACAAATGCTGGAGGGGAATTGCCCCCAGCCTGGGCATGGTATGTCTCCATCTGTGTTCAGAAAAAGTCCTACACCTTTTCACTTCTTTCTTTTCCTTCCTTTTTTCCTCTCCTTCCTTCTCTCTCTCCATTCCCAGCTGTAGTTGTAACCTGCAGATCCAAACTCCCAAAATGTCCAAAAACGTATCCTTTAGCGCAGGGAAACTGTTGGTAGTTGGATCTGTCCCAAACTACCGTGATTGGTTTTGGCTTCTGGGGAACTAACTTCTTAAAATTAAAAATCACCTTGTCATCAAAGAAAGACACATTTCCAGTCTTGTGCAAACCAACTGCACCTTTGTGAGCATGAAAATGCTGAGTTTAGCTACTCTGGGGGAGGAAAACACAGTAGAGCAGGATGAGTAATATGGTTAGTAATGAAGTAACTGTCTGATCAGAATTAACACCTGGTTCTTGTCAAGGCCAATTCAATATTGCATTTTGAAACAAAAATTTCAGAGCACAAGGGGAATAAAAACAAAAGTCACCCTGCATCTGTCAGCTTGGACTGAGTTGGCAGCTGCTGTTAAGACCAATAGATGTTTTCAGAGAGAGACAGCAGGGTCTGAATAACAAGACATGATATCCGTATACAGCTGCTACCAGCGACGCTGGAAGCATTTTGCCACATGGAGGAGTAAATGTTAAAGCTCTGTTGAAGAAGTATGAGTTAAATTTGGTACTCCATCAGGGGATGGTTTAAAGAAGCAGGGCTGGGCTTCGTTCCTAATAGTCTTAAAGGCCATAAATGGTGTAGGTCAGGAGTGACGTGAGGACATTTGAGAAGGACTAAACAATTTCTAATTGAAGCCAGTGCTGTTCCCAGGCAGATGGAAAAATGGAGCAGCTGTAGAGAAATGAGCTGGGTTTCTCTACGCTTTGGTGCAAGCTGCAGCACAGTGTGCTCCTTAACATTTCATCAAACTTTATAAAACTTCATGACACTAAGCAATTAGAGGGGTAGAATTCAAGCCCACTTATGGAGTCCACGGTTTTCTTCAGAGCTACCACCAGGTTCTCGTGGGAGAAGACCTACAAATGTCAGCTCCCTCGCTTCCTGCTGGCCCACTGGGGCCTGGAGGTAGGGAACTCATTGGTAACCTCATGTAACATTTAACAGACTTCCTGGGCTAATTAAGTATATTACTTTATATAGTAACTAACGTATCTCTAACATGTATCAAAATTTAATTAAGTTTAATTCATTACCTCTGCTCAACATGGGCCCAATTCTCTTCTCCCTTACAAAGATGCAACCGCATTAATTCATTGTGTGCAACAGGGAGGACAACGTAGCCCTTGTTCTGCCAGATCATCTCCAAGCAGAAATATAAAGACAACTTTGCTCTTGTCTCTGCACAACTTCACTGAACCAAGAGAGTTCCTTCAGAGTCACGCCGGCATAGTTGAGAGCAGAAGCTGTCCCCAAACCCTCCTATCAGGTGTTCAGTGTCTTACAAGCTGGAGCGTCCTTCAGGCACAATATTTGAGGGGCTTTTCTGTAAGTCAAAGCTTGGATTCGCTGTCTGGTACTCATTCCCCAAGCATATGCAGTTGTAAAAGCAACACAGCACAGAAGGAAAGGTATTTCTCTGGAGAGCAGAAGGCAAACAAGATCTTTGTTGCTGAGATTAGGAAAATCAGCAGTCTAGCTGGCTTTAATTTGTTTATTTGATCATTTGACTTCTGCAAAGCCCCTGATAATGAAGCCTGGTGCCTCCAGCCTGCTGGACGGTGTCTAGTCAAGAGGGACTGAAGCTTGTTGTTATCCTCTCCCTTTCCAGTGGCTCCTGTGAAATGATCCAGCAGTGTTTGTCCAGGTCTGATGGACAGCACTCTCATTCACCAAGACACCCTCTTCAGGAGAAGTCCCTCTGCCATGCGGACAGGGCAATCTCCGCTGTTCCAGGCTGGGCTGCACCTCTTCAGGGTAGGGGACTCTTCATCTGAGCCAGCCACGAGAAAGAGAAAAGGCTCCTGTTCACACGCAGCCCCTGAGAACGGCCCGACACCGCACTCATAGACCCCTGGGATGGGTACACGGTTTCTCACCAGTGACCTCCGCGCCGGCTGGAGACCTCATCTGAAGTGTGCAGGTTGTCCCTAAGAGGGGAGAACAGGACATTACAATTAAAAACTCTGCTCTGCTGCCCACGAGGGCAGGGAGGAGATGCTGGGGAGGTACAAGCAGAGATGCAGGCAGAATTGGCTTGGCTGGACCGAAGCTGCCTGTCCAAAAAGTTGCTGTATGTTTATGGGCTGTGACTGGCACCTTCGTCAGATGGGCACCCTGGGCTGACCTGCAGATCCATCTCCCAAGGGATCCTGGGGTGAAGGGCAGGCAAAGGTTACTGGAGACGCTGCTGTTGTCACTCTTAGCAGGAATTTCAAGTGGCTGTGCTGCTAAAAGGACTTTCAAGGGCAATCTGTGAAAGGCTGTAAGGTCCAACAGCTTCATAGTCAGTTATCAAGTGCATTTTCTCCGACGGAAGGTACCCTTCCCGGGGAGAGTGGAACACATCCCTCTGTCCTTCCAGCCCTCGTCAGTCCTGCCGGGTTCCCTGTCCCACCCCCTGTGAGCCACCGTGACCCTTCTTTTCTGTGTTCAAAGAGGCTGGATTCTGCTCAGCTCCCCAGTTACAAGTTTGCTAGCAGAGGGATGGATGCTGCTCCCCCCGCCTGCCCATTGCCTTCCAAAGCCTGACTCCCAGTCACCTGCACTCTTCAGATCAGTCTAATTTAGAAAGACCTTTGTCTATACAAGGATTTTCCCTGACTCCTGGCTTTTCTCATAAAAATCCCTGTCTCAACCCTATCTCTTGCTGCTCGTGACAACGCCTAGCCTGCCCTTAGATCTGCCTAACAAAGGCAGATGGAAAATGTATTTCATATTGAGCCTCGGTGTGCCTAATGTATTCTCTTCTATTAGCTATTGCTCCAGGTCCTGATCTCTGATTCCTCATCTTTTCAGGCTTCCTTTTGATGTTCGTTATAAGGCAGCAGAGACTAATAGAGAGTATGTCAGGCATCTGACTACAAAAGCGTGGGGAAGAGGGATTAAAAGGGACATGGTGACAGGAGGACGACAAAGCATTTAGGAAGCATCAGCTCCCTGCAGATGAAGCTGCAACGATGCTCAGGATGTTTTTGCTTGTGCTGCTATCTACCGTATTCTCCTTCCAAGCCCAAATCTACGTTCCCAGAGCTGCTTTGGCCTCTCAAAGACAAGCCAGTCATTTGGAGTCAGATTTGTGCAAAGAGAAATAGCGTGGGGCAAAGGAACCAGAGCTCTCCTGGGTCCAGAGAGGAGCTGAACCCCCCGGCAGGTCTGTTTATTGGGCTGACTTGCAGCGAACAGTGTTTTAGCAATAAAATCCATCTCACCATCCAGCCTGGTGTTTGCTGAGGTTTCTGGGCTGTTCCTCTATAAAGAGAGGGAGTTTGCTGCTGCTGTAAGTAGCAGGATTCTCATTTTCCTAACTGCATTTATGATACTCCTCTTCTTGTGAAACCACTCAGCTAAGCTGTTTCGGGGGACTCCAAATGCTACATAGCTGCCACCGAATGTAGCAGTTGCTGTGATCTTAGCAGAGTTCAGAACATCTGGGAACAAATAACGGGGAAAAAAAGGAAAACCGAAAGTCCTCCTCTCTGCAATAAGCAGCACTGCAAGCACTGACCTCTGCCTAACCAGGGTGCAGCCATGCTGGAGGTGGGAGTTGGGGTGTTGGGAGAAGCTGAGGACAAGGAACAACGTTAGACACCTCCGGTGTGAATTAAGGGACTGAATCACACAAGAGCTGTAGGAAAACAAGTTGTGCAGAAGCCAGGTCTTCCTTCTGGAGAGCGTTTGCTGTCATCCCCCTGGCTGGCCGGTAATGCACAGGGTCACTGATCGGATCCTGCACCTCCAGGGGACGATGGTCAATCAGCAATTTTCCTGCATGCTGTAGCACAGGAGTGCATGTTATAGGAGTGAGAATTTGGGGGATACCAGGAGCCAGGTCTCCTTTTAGTCTGCACAATAAGACTTACCTGCTTATCCCCAAACCAGCAGCCACAGAAACTTATTTTACCCTGTCGCTTCCCACGCCTCTCCGTCATGCGGAGGCTGTGAAACATCGCCTGTTAGCAGGAAAGGGGAAGGGAGAAATAATTCCGCACTTGTCTCTTCTGTTCTTCTTTCCTTTCTTTCACGGGGCCTATGAGACACAGGGAAGCTTGAAAATGAATGTCAACCAGACACAAAACTCTGTCATGCAATTTTTGTGGGTGGTATTAGCTGATGCAAGCTGGGTCGGTGCTAGGCAGGTGGAGGATTCCTCAATAATTTGCTTGGAAAACAGAGGAGAGCAGCAAAAATAGGAATGAGATGCAGATCTGCATCTGGATGGCTGGGCGCTGAGCTTTTCTGCTGTTATACAGCTCCCACGGGGCCCTGGCATCTCTCTCTGGCCACTTGCAGAGGTGGTTTTCCTATTTCCCAACCAGATGCTGAAGGAGAGAAAAAGCAACGATTCCTCGTGGGCAGAGGGCTGCTCCCCAGAGCTGCCGCCAGCGCTGGGGCTGGGTGGAAGAGCACGGTCAGGGCAACTGGGAACAGAGGAGGGGACCAAACCGGTGCCGGTTGCCTTTAGTATTTCACTGGTGGCTAACAGCTTTGGCAGAAGGTGAGGGAGCTGGGATATTCACCTTCCCCACCTCTCACCAGGACCCAGGTCCCACCATCCTGCCACCACCTCCCAGCCAGGACCCCAGTGCAATTTCTCTTTTAATTTCCTCTTGTCTTGCTCCGCTTTAACTCTGTGAGTTAGGTGGTTTGCGGGAAAGGCTCTACCTGTCACTTCAGATGCTATCTCCCCTACTCTTTGCTTTCTGCTGTCTGTCAATGTTGCCTGATGGCATGACACAGTGCGATAAAAAAAGGGAGGGATTGCAGAGCGCGGCGATAAATTAATTGCATTTGCTCAGGTACAAGATGAATTGTTCAAATAATTTTGCAAACAATTGTGTGTAGAGGCACAGAACAGTTTTCTGAAATGGAATTAATAATTCCAGTTGTTAATAATGCATCACACGCTGCTGATGCTGTTCCCAGTGCCCACAGCCGGGCTTTGTGGATCCCACTTGTTTGCAGGCAGGTTGGGAGGGAGAGGGAAGTGATTCTGAATAACATTTCATGTGACACTCGGCATTTAAGAATATTATGGCATTGTTTTAAAGCACTTCACCAGTTTTAAAGCAATCCCATCCGAGCTTGCGTGTATAAAAATGTGCTCATTTGTTCACACGGGTTGATGATCACATGTGTGATCCCCCCAGCCTGTCACAGCCCTTTTTTGAGCATCGGCGCACACTGGCAGGCTTGCACATCCACATTCATTGTGCAAAGTATACAGTACTTTGAAAAACAGTTCCTAAATAGATACTCTGTATTGAGCAAGAAATGAAAGCGATTGGGAAAGCACATGGATTGCTATTTATAGCAGCTAGACTTCAAAAAGTTTTTGCAAGTTACATGCCTTCCTGAAAACAAGCTGGAAATATTCCATAATCATCCTTTAATTCATTTATCATGATTAAGATTTTTTTTTTTAAATGATACTAATTTTAGCAGCTCAGACCAGCTGAAGTCAACCTCCCCCTCCCTGCCCTGGCCATGCAGTCCTGCAGAAGCACACCGTTGGGCCACAGCAACCCCCTGCAACACTACAGGCTTGGGGAAGAGTGGCTGGAAAGCTGCCCGGCAGAGAAGGACCTGGGGGTGTTGGTTGACAGCCGCCTGCATATGAGCCGGCAGTGTGCCCAGGTGGCCAAGAAAGCCAATGGCATCCTGGCTTGTATCAGAAACAGTGTGGCCAGCAGGACTAGGGCAGTGATCGTCCCCCTGTACTGGGCACTGGTGAGGCCGCACCTCGAATGCTGTGTTCAGTGTTGGGCCCCTCACTCCCAGAGAGACATGGAGGGGCTGGAGCGTGTCCAGAGAAGGGCAACGGAGCTGGGGAAGGGTCTGGAGCACAAGGCTGATGGGGAGCGGCTGAGGGACCGGGGGTTGTGCAGCCTGGAGAGAAGGAGGCTGAGGGGAGACCTTATCGCTCTCTACAGCTGCCTGAAAGGAGGGTGTAGAGAGGTGGGGTCGGTCTCTTCTCCCAGGTAACAAGGGATAGGACAAGAGGAAATGGCCTCAGGTTGCGCCAGGGGAGGTTTAGACTGGATATTAGGAAATTTTACTTCACTGAAAGGGTTGTCAAGCACTGGACCAGGCTGCCCAGGGAAGTGGTTGTGCTCCCATCCCTGGAGGTATTTAAAAGCCGTTTGGATGAGGTGCTTAGGGACATGGTGTAGTGGTGGGCTTGGTAGTGTTAGGTTTACGGTTGGACTCAATGATCTTAAAGGTCTTTTCCAATCTATATGATTCTGTGATTCTGTGATTCTGTGAAGAAACGATCAGGGCTGATGGGGCTTCAGGAGGATGGGCTTCAAAAAGCTCTTCCATTGCTCTGCTCATCATCTTCACAGCTCCAGTCGCTGCGTCAGGCTCATGGCAAGTGTGTAGCAGTGGAAAAAGCAGTGTGAGGACAAGGAGGAAAGAGGATTTTGTCGGTAATTGCTGGCCTGTAATTATCTGCCATTGTGCATTCTGTTAGCTCTTCCTGCTTCTCATTAGCATAGAGCGGGGAAAACATTTAATTGCAACACCGCTCTGTCTATGGCATTATCTGCAAGCGGAGCAGATCAAATCAGCCTGCCTTGTGGGGACAAGGGAGCGATTAGCTTCTCCAGGGCAGTGGGGTACAGCTGATGAAGACCAAGAGGCAGAATACAAATCGCAGGGCGCTGCGCACCCGCCTGCAGTTACACAAGTGCCGCCTTGAGCAGGCTTTTCTCTCCTCTTCTTTCTGCTGATCACTTGGTGGAGGCAGAGTCCCACATCCCAGTCAAGATCCCAAAGCACTTTGCAACGTGAGGCTGATTTTCCGAAGCATCCACTTCAGCTTTCACACTCTGCAGGACACAGCTGACAGTGGGGACAGGGAGCTGCAGCGCGGCTGCTGGAACCGTGGGTTTGAGGTGGGCGCACACCTTGCTGCGCCTCGTCACTGTGCCCTGCGCACTGTCATCGCCCACTGGCATAAAAACACAATCCCGGGGTTGCACAACCGCAGCGGCTGGGCGGACGGGAGAGGAACAGGCCTCTCCTCCCGGGAGGCTGTGCGAGGAGAAATGAGGTTTAAGAGAGCACCAAAAAAAAGCTGCATCTTGCAAGAAAGAGGGTCCGTAAGAGTGAAATGCAGCTTGTCACAGAGTCTAATTTTATCGATGTGCATATGATACAGCGTGAATCTGAGCTGCTGCACACAGAGCGACCAGAAGTGGAGGCAAAACTACCCAGACTTGACCTGCGGTCTGGTTTCCAGTGCAGTGAGAGATGCAAAAGCTGCCCCTTCCTCAGTCCCTGCTCCTTTCGCCTGGGCTGGAAGCTCAGCTCAGGCCCAGTTCAGCCAGGAACAGACCAGCGGCAGCCCCCAAGGCATGGGTCGCCCGTGGGCATGGTGCATAGGTGAGTGCAGCTTCAAGCCTGCTGAGCTGGCTTCACGCTGCGGGCAGACACCTTGGTACCTGGGGACTTTAGTAAGGACTGTCGGCACTTTTCCCCACGGTTTGTGCCATGAAGTGAGGAGCTGGGTTTCAAACCAATGCTGTCTGCTCCTGGCTGCCCTCTTCCCTGCAGGCAAAGGAGTTTTTCCATGCCCTGGCCGGATCTGTGCTCACCAGCCGATCTGATCAGCGAGGGTGGTGATATTGACACTATTACTCTGGCATATTAGCCCGAACGTCTAAGTCATCACACAGCTCCGCAGCCACCTGATCTCCAGCGCCGATTCCCAAAGCCTCCGCGCTGCCGCCCTGAAACGTTGCCACCAGTGTTAGACATAACAGCAGAGTTAATTAAAGGGTGGCAGCCTGCCAACATCCAAGAGGCAGAGCTGAGCTGGCTGCGCTGCTTTCAAAGAGGTATTTTTAAAAAAACACTGGGAAATAGCAGGGCAAGCCCTGCCGCGCTGATGCCCGTGTAGGTCAAGCATCTGTTTTGCCTCGGGTCTGTCCCCTGGGAAGAAGCGCTGTGTGGGGACTCGGCCGGTCCCTGATCCTGTAGCTGACCCCGCTCTGGGGATGCTCGCAGGGACCCTTCCCAGTGGGGTGCACGGTGGGGTGACGAGCCTCATCTCCATCCCACCCCGCTGGAGAAGGTGATGGAAAAGTGGGGTCTCCCCCTTTCTGCGGGCTGGGGTGGAGATCAGGGGAGCTCCGGGCTTTTCCCCTGCTTCACTCTGTGTGCGACAAGGGGTTGCAGGCGGTGGGGCCACAGCCTCGTGTTCCAGATGTGCGTTGGCAGAGAGCTGAACACACAGACCTGCCTCCCTGCCCGGCTCACCTGCGTCTTGCTAATTCCCAGGGCAGTCTTGCTAATTCCTCACTTCTTGAAGCCTCAAGTTTATTCACTTCTGTGACAAAATGAGATGAAGCGACATATTTCCGTGGCTATCGGGGATCTAAACATCTCCTCCCCAGAGGCCCCAGCAGAAGCGAAGGATGGCGATCACCTGCCTGAGGTCCCAGCCCTGCTATGGAGTTGTCATGGCATCTGCCCCTGCGGGCCCTTCCCGAGGCCACGTGCCACCTGATAGCGTCAGTGCAATCTTGATGCTGGAGGATCCCCACGGATGGATACTCGCTGCCCCTCCTCAGAGGACAAAAACATTTTTGCATCTGGAAATGAGCACGAGCAGCCGCACAAAAGCAGGACAGGGACGAACCAACTGCGGGAGGAGAAAGGTAAAATCCTCGGGTACCACTTTGAAGCAGGCAGATCCCCGTGGCACATGTGCTTCGCAGCTCTAGGCAGATAACAGACAATACCCTGATTATGGGAATGCATTTAGCATTGTGCATCAAATTGTGTGAACGCCCAGTTGAAGAATAGCTATTCCAACACAAAAAGACGACCAGAGAAAAAGAAATCAGCCTTTGGTTTCTGAGTCATTGCGTTGCTTCACACTCAGGATTTGGTCCACTGTGTGTCCAGAATAATTATTAAGCAAGTTCTGATGGAAGAATTTTATTTACCCAGCCTCAAAAAGGAAGAAAAGAATCCTTAATAGTTGATTAGATCAAAAAAGCATAATTTATTTTTCAGTAAGTGCTTTAGATGTAAGATCAATGGCTTGAGGTTGATTGATAGGAGCTGTTTGCAAAGACCTTCGATCTAATAGTACCCAGGCAATCATACGGACTTTTTTTTGACTAATACTAGACACCATCCCTGTTGTACGGCTGGGGGAGGTACCAGAAAATAGCAATACTTTGCACTGGAGAGTTGCTCAGCAAATGCCCCATATTATTTTTGAGTTGTCCCTGAGTACAGCCTCCTTTCCCTTTGATCTTCACGTAATTTTTGTTGCTGCTACTTCTCAAAAAAAGACAACATTTTAAAAGAATTGCATCTCCATTTGCCACAATCTTTTTTTTTTTTTCCCCAAGCACAACCGAAGCCTGATGCCATCAGGGAAAGCAGTGCATTTCTCTGCAGAGGCGGGGAAATTATGGTCCATCTACTCTGCTAGAGCCTTTCACAGGGTATTGGGGAACCTGGGCTCCTACAGAGATTTAGCATCTCCTTCTGTACATTGTCCATACATGATATTCAGAGGCACAACAACGATTCTTAGCTCTTGCCACCGAGTTGCTGCACAGCCAGGTTTGGGCAGATGAGCTGGTACTAGCACTCCCATTTTGGCAGTGTTTGATTGAGAAATGGTGATGGGGTGATTTGTCTGGCGAAGAGAGTGCCAGGGCTGGGATTTCTCACCCTGCTGTAATCCCAGACAGAGCTTGACATGGAAGGCATTGCTCTACAGTCCTCATTTGGAAGGAGCATCACATTTTGCCAACCAGTTATTAACAGCCCTGCTGATAAACACCTTTATGTGAAGCAAAAAGTGATCTACCCCTGAGCTGCTCATCATGGACCGGTGCTTCTTCCGTGCTCTGGATGACACAGACCCCTCGCAGGGCCCAGCAGAAAGGAGCTCCTGGTTATCGTGGTGTATCTGATCCTTTTCTCTCTCTCATTTATTTTCTGCTACTGCCATGCACAAGTGGGTAACAAGAGGTTTGCACTGTGTTTTGGTCTCTCTTGGGTACCACAGACAAAAAGAGCAATAAGTGAAACATCAAGACCCTGCAATAGGAGAAAAGCCTCAAAAAAGCTAGAGAAGAAAATAACCCATGAATTTAAATGGCATTTGCAAACATGAGTCAGAAGCATCTTTTCTGAAATCTCTAGACAGCAGCGTTGTACAAATGCTGCCAGCTACGTGGACTAAAACTGGAACGATTCGGCGAGGGTTAGCACAGCCCCTGCTCGAGGAGGACACACACAGCTCCTGTGCCAGGTTACATCCCAGCCAGAGGATGTCATCAAGGGAAATAACCGATTTCATCATTTCCCTGTGATCTCAGAGTAACCCCATTAGGCAACCAATTACGTGGGCAGAGCTGCAGAGTCACGCGGGGGGGGTTCCTTCTTGCACTCTTTCCCCAGTGATGGGTGGCAGAAAGTAGCTGGTTTGTTTTGCTGGTGTTTGACCAGGCACTACCCAAAAGTCTGGAAAACAAAACCCTGAAACTTTTAATGCAAATTAACACCCGAGGCAGCAGAATGAAGCAAATTTCTACATCTAGTAAAAATTTCAGCTTGAAAGGTCTAAAAATAGACTTTTCTTGCCTCGGGAATTCTAGCCTTGCCTTGTAACTCATGTTCTGCAGATTATTGCATTCATAATTTAAATGTTGGATGGGTATAAAATTACTCGCGTGGGAGTTATTAAATTTCTGGTAAGTACATTTACATTAAATAGCGGCTGCACATACAAAAGATAGGAAAAAGCCCTTCTACTTCTGTTTGCCTGAAGCGATGAGAACATGTGCAGCCTCACAAGGCTGCTGTTGTGAGCAGATAATCTTTTTTTCCTACTGAAAACCTGATAAAGTTCAGCCTGGCTGAAAGGGCACTTGTGTCTCCTCTCTGACGCTTGGCATAGGGCTGCTCTGGACTAATCCCCCTCTGGGCTAGAAAAACACCCAGTGCTGACCTGAGCGCTGCCAGGGATGGCTATTTGTCTAGGTTCCAACCATTGCACTTTGTCACCTCGGTGCCTGCGACCTGGAAAGCCCAATATCACAATGTCCCTCTGCTAGGAGTGTATCCATTTCCCCCTACAACCGGACAGAGGGTTGAGCTTGCTGGGCATCATCAGGTGGACCACGTATGGCACAACCCAAGTGAGGGACGGGCGGCCGCTCCCACGCTCACACTTGGTGGGCTGAAATGTCTTCCCTGACTGTCCCCATCGCTTGCCTGGCTTTCCAGTTGCCTCTGCGTGTTTGGTTTTGCCTGTGCTCACACAGATGTGTGCAGGAGACCCTCCTCTGGTGCTGGCTGGTGAAGCAGTGGTGGGATAGCCACGGGGCCACAGCCTGGGGCCATGCACCCAAATTCATGAGTTTGTATTGAATAGATGGGAAGAGGAATAGACTGGGAAAGCGATCCACCTCGCAGCAGGCCCTGGACGAGTGCAGGGTTTTGCCAAGGCAGAGATGATGGTAAGTCACAACAAGCCTCACTCCAGCCTTTAATTTGGAGGCAGGAGTTGGGGTTCCCTTCGAGGTCCACCCTTCCCGCTGCCTGAAATCCTCCCAGATCTCTGGTCTGTGCTTCTGGAGTGGATGCTCTGTGTTTATGACAACTGAGAGTTGGGGTTGTTCAGCCTGGAGAAGAGAAGGCTCCAGGGAGACCTTACTGTGGTCTTTCAATACTTAAAGGGGGCTTCTAAGAAAGATGGGGACAGACTTTTAATAGAGCCTGTAGTGATAGGACAAGGGGTAATGTTTTTAAACTGTAAGAGAGTTGATTCAGACTAGATATAAGGAAGAAATGTTTTACGCTGAGGGTGGTGAAACACTGGCCCAGGTTGCCCAGAGAGGTGGTGGATGCCCCATCCCTGGAAACATTCAAGGTCAGGCTGGACGGGGCTCTGAGCAACCTGATCCAGTTGAAGATGTCCCTCCTCATTGCAGGGGGGTGGACTAGATGACCTTTAAAGGTCCCTTCGAACCGAAACTATTCTATGATTCTATGATTCTATTATTAATTTGAGGAAATTGGAGGCTCATTGGTCATTGTTCCTTCCTCATCCCACTCCTTCCTGCCCCAGTCATCATTCCCTCTGCCTCCATGCTCCCAGAGAAGGGCTGTTTCTGGTCTGTGCAAAGCCACTGCCAGAAAACAAGTGGCTGCATCTCGAGGGCCATTGAGGGAGGACGGTTCAGCTGCACCCAGCTCCAGCTGCATGATCGGCAGACCCCAGCTCTGCACCTGAGGGGCTGCAGCAGCTCCGGCACCGCAGCAGCCTGCAAGAAATCCTGGCCATCCCCCACCAGCACGACAGGGTTACTGGGGCACTTGCTTGCCAGACAGCCTAGGGGTTTCAGTGATTTTTTTTTTTGTGATGCTGTTTTAATTCAGACAGTGCAAGCCTACTAATGAATCACATCTTGGTCAATCACATCTTGGTCAATTAGAAGTTTCCTGTGAGTCGTGCCTTCTTGGACATTATTCACGCCAGTGTAAATGCCATGCTTGGAGCCAAAATTGAGCTCCGACAGCCAGGGAGAAACCCTCCCTACATGTGAATGAGGAGAAACTACCTGCAAAATCTGCTTCCCAATGACAGGGCTTGAAAAATGCAAGTGTGCTTCACATCCAGAGCGGTCGAGCACAGGTAAAGCGGCTTCTCCTCCTCCCCTCCCAGCCAGGTCCTCTCCCCCAGTGACAAGGAATAAGTCGAAATGTGAAAGGGGCTCTGGGCAGCGATGCAGGCAGAACGGTTTCTCACTGCTGGAAACCCTTAGCAGGCAGCCAGCTGGCAGGGCTCCTTCCTGCCTGCCCGCCTGCCCGCAGCCATGGGGCCGGATGGCTGGGGATCTGGGTGTTTGTGCCTGGTGCTTGGGAAACGCCGCCGCCAACCCAGCCAGGCAGACACCCGGGGATGATTTCTCTCTTTACAAAGCTCAGCGGTTGGATTTTCACCCATGGTGAACACCTACCTTCAGCACAGCTCCCTGGGCTGGAGCAGGGTTGTGCTCTGGCTTCAGGACATCATTTCTTTTGTGTGGAAATGGGGACAAGGAAGAATTTTATCCTTCTTTCACCATCAGGGTGAGGGAACTGCTACTTGCCAGCTGCAATTTCAACCAATCTGCCTTCATCATTAGAGACTTCTAATCCGGCACTTAGCTAAGGTAGCAAACCCTGTTTTTACTTCCACAGTGCCCAGAGTCCACCTTACTTTTCTGTTACCGAATACACACACAGTAATCAAAATGATTCACAGTACTTTAATAGACAGAGTAACACAGCCCCTTCCTCCACAACAGGGCCCTTTCTTCACTCCTGATGGCCATTCTTCCACCTAATCACTTGTTTTCTCCCATTTTCTGAAAGAGCTCTCTTGGACAAAAATAATGCTGGACATGTAAGACATCATTGTGAATATCAATGAAGGTTTTTTTTCTTTTCCTTCTGCTCCCAGTTCCTCCTCTGGGCTAAAAGTAAATAGAGTCAGCTGGAGCTGACACAGAAGCTGATGAGGGAGGCACATTAGTTTGTCTGCCTGTCGGGGATTGCTTGTATAGCAGACTTCAGATCCAGACCCAAACCTCCCAACTCCATCCGGGACAGGATCTGGGACAGGATCTGATTTTTATTTTTTTTGTTCACGCTCAAATATCCTATATATTTTATTACTCTTTTTTTTGGTGGAATTTCATGATGAGACCCTTTTTATACTTTTTTTTAAAACCAATCTATAAATTAGTATCATTTGTTTCAGGCAAATTTAGATGCTAATTTTCAAGCACAGGAGATACTGAGGCAACATAAAATTAATCTGGATCTTATTTTGATGGATGTGTGTGAATTTGTAGTTACTAATTAGTTTGTTCTAGTGGTTGCCTAGGGACCAGTGAACAGGACTTTGTAACATTCAGTACAGGAGACTGTCCCAGCAAGTAGTATGTGCATATAAATATTTGCTGGATCAAAGGTGCTAATTTTACAAAGCTAAAGAAAACTACATGCTGAATTTGGAACAGTCTATAGTGTATCAGTAAAAAAAGCTTATGGTCTGCCTTACCCAGTGGTTTTTGGTTTTGTTTTGTTTTTTTTTTCTTTTTGCAGGTGTTGCTGGCAACCACAAGTGGTAGGCTTAAAATCCAGGGATTTTGTGCAAAATTGCAGGGCTGAACTGGCCTGAGCCTGTTCCCAGGGTGGGTAGATGCCTGAGCTCCGTGCTGCATCGTGAGGAGGTGGTACCCCGGGTGTGAGAGCAGTTGTCCTCGTGCTGTGACCTCTGCCAGCCCCGGTGGCTCTTCTCCGTGCTGTGGGGCACAGTGTAGATGTGTCATCAGGAACACTTGAAAAATACATGGTCACGCCACAGGAAACACTCCTCTGCTGTCTGTTCATCCACAAAGCCAGCAAAATGGAGAGGGAACTGGTGCCGACTTGGGGAAGCACTGTGCTACTGAATGAATAGTGTCTAATTCACTAAATAACTTAATGAAATTAATTTGCCCGACATCAGCAACTCCTCCATATTACCTGGGCAGCAGAAATCTGTTCTACTTTCTGACTTAGCATGGGGAGTATCCAAAGGAAAATATCCCTCATACTGTGGGCTGTGAGGAGCATCCCTTTGCCCTGCCTCATGCACACCCATCGCACTCAGCCGCTTGTGACGGGTGAGATCCTGGAGACAGATAAGTTACCAAGGAAGCACTCAGACAGGTTAAATTTTACTCACATATCAATTCTGATCTTGCATCAATAAGTATAATTAGCTTCTATTGACTTCAATTTCCAGAAAGAAAGCATCATACAAGCCATTGAATTAACCTCTGATGTAAGTACTGCCATCCATGGATAGAAATTTGGTCCAAAGAGTACAAAGGTAACTTGCCATGCTGCTATACACGTAGCTAAAACCAGACATTGTAATTAATTCTAAATAAGACGCTCTTGTGGCCAAGTTTGACAAATAAACCTCTATTAGGATATAAAGCAGCATTGATCGTTGGCAGATCAACTGGCGGCAGCATGATGGCGCATGGGCACTGGGAAAATAGACCGTCTTCAGATCTGCTCCTGAAACAGAGACAGCCGAAGCTCGTGGGTACCCAGTGGGAAGGGGTTTCTAAAAGTTGGGCTCCACGGGGGCTCTGATATCCCCCTATGGTGCTTCCCAAACCCTATACAAGTCTGTGGGGGATTGAAGCTGTGAGTCAAAGATGATCCATCCCCATCTTCCCTGCTATGGAGATGCAAGAAAACCATGGACTTTCATCCCAGGGAAGGTGAGACGGGATATGGAAACAACCTAGTTTTGTCTGACCATTTTTATCCCGAGCACAACCTCCTGCTCATCTCTACCTAGCTCCAGGAGCGGGAGTTTCCAGTGCCAGAAGTGGTATCTGGAATTAGAAGAATTCAGGATTCAGCAGAGAGTAACACCTAGACTTTGTGAGAAAGCATGCTTTTTAAGAAGCTTTCTGGCTTACTGTGGCCCCTTGTACGCTCAGCATTCGGCTTTTAAGCTTTCACAACTTTGACCACGGAGATTTTCAAAACTTTATTTTATATTGAAGAGAAGTGGCTCAGACCCTGAGCTGCCCTCAGCTGAATGGGTGCAGCTCCCAGGGAAATTATCGCTGAAGCGGAGGATACAGGCTGTTGTGTCTTTTCCTTTCCATGCCGTTACAAAGAACATGCTTATTCAGCCTTTTAATAGACTGGCTATTTCTACTTATTCAGCTTTTGCCATGTTCCTCATTATTTATGGATTCCTTTTTCTCTTGAATTGCTTTTCTTCCAGATTCTGGTTAAAATTCATGTGGTTTCAGCATTACCATGTTTTTCACTAAAGCTTTATCAGTGTTACCAATGTCTGCTTTTTTCATGTCTTTTTTACATTAAATAAATTTACCTGACACTAGCTCTTTCACAATATCTTCCCTTTTTTAGTGCCAGCAACTCAAAATGTACTATCATCGTCAATAGAATTCATAATGTCTATCTTGCGAGATGGAACAGGCTATAGGAGGAAATCTTTATTATTCAGATTGTGGAAGACTTGGATGTTTCCCATTTTGCAAAGCGGTGTCTGGCTCACGTGTATCTGGATGCAGCCTCCTTTCACTTGGGAAGAGGGAGAGCCTGCCACTGCAAGCTCTTTAAGGCAGAAAGTTTCTTCCTATTCCACGTTTGCACAGCCTCCGGCACAGCGTGACAGGGGTGTGCTGTTTTATAATAATCACAATTAATATTTAACAAGAAAACTGCAGAGAACAGGATGTGAAAACCACGAGCTCCACCTGGGCACAGCGTGGTTGTCCAGGCTGGTACCTGCCCTGGGCTGGTGAGCTCCTGCCCCCAGAGCCAGTACCTCCCGACGGGCAATAACCAGACGTGGGCTGTGCTGCTGGCTGCAGTCCTGCTCATCCTCTTACGAGGTTTGCTCCTTCCCCACGTCCCGCTTCCACGTCTCCCTGTGGCTGATGGCTGAGGGTAAACCCAAACCTGCCCCATCTCTGCCGGTGCTGGGATGCACGACCTTCTTCTCTCTTGAGCACAGTTATTTCCCTTCTCCACTGATTTTGCAGTTAGTGATGGCATGTTTAATCAATTGTTTTGATAACTTGGGTCTTATCTGCCCAGAGATATTTTGGGATTCCTACTCTGCTTTTAATTCACACCCTCCCTTAATCCAAATTAGCTTTTAGGTGTGGACAAGCCCCGTACTCTTCTAAGGTGAAGCTGTTGGTAAACAGGAGCAGGACTGTTTCCAAGCACATTTGGCACAGACTTGTAAGGACAACGCTGTGTCTATGAAATGCTGTGGAGGCACGGTGTGCCGGGAACCGCGGCCTGGCACGGCACGGCGGAGGCACCAAAGCAACACCAAGCAGAAGATGCTGGAGCACCTGCTAAATGAATGGGTTTGGTTTTGAAGCTTCCTGGCAAGGAGTCGTCGTCTGAAAAGAGCTTCCTGTGGCAGAGTGAGCACTTGCCCACACATGTTGGGACTGAAGTGGCTGCCTTTGGCCACCAGCTTATTTGGAGGAGAAGAGAAGAGGTATTTGTCTCTGCTTACATACAACTGGTGACAGATGATCGGTATTTTTGCTGTACCGTCCCACATTTCCTTGCGTTATCTCTAGATCACAGGATCAATGTGTTTTGTTTTTGCATTCTGCCCTTCCTTATTCTGTTGCAATTCAGGTTTTGAAAATCTGCCACAGTGATGAGGTTTGCTTGGATCAGTTTCCTAAGCGGATTGCATTGCTCCGCAGAAGGGGAACAGTTGAGTTTACTATAGGTGGAGCTGATGGCTACGCCTATGCCTGAGACAATTGCTCAATAATTTCCACTGTAAATCCCCATTTTAATTATTTTTAATGTCACAAAACTTTTGCCAGCAAGGCAAAATTTTCCATGCCATCTCCTTTAAAAGGTAACTGCTCTCTTCCCTCATTGCCAACACAGGAGGGAAACCAATACAGAGCTAGATTCTTCTCCCTGTCTAATTTTGAGTTTTTGTGATTTTTGATTGCTAGAGAGTAGCCCCTGAATATTTAACAAAGGAAGAAATTGTCAATTAGCCTCGTTTTTGCTAAGCATGGGCATTTAGCTCCAATGCCCACAAAATGCCTGGGAGAGGATTTTGTGGCAGGCTCAGAATGCGCATGCCTTTAATTAAGACCTGAAAAAGCTACACAAATTCAATATTCCTTGGTCATCTAATCAGTGGATTTCTCTTTCCATGATCATTTCAGAGAACTCTTCCAGATCAGCTGCTTAGCCACGACAAAGGCCTGTTCAGTCAGAATACAATTTAAATTCATGCTTACTTTTTGTTTTGCAGGCCTTTGCTTAAAAGCTGCAATAGGAATATTTCTGTGCTTAATGTTGAGCCTATAATGTTGAGCAATCCACAATTGCGTTGCTGAATCAGGGCTTACTGGAAAAAAATAATCACTTTTCTGGGCAAATCAGGATGATCTTAAAACCAGATTTGGAATGATACAAATTATCCTCTACTCCCAAAGATTTGTATTCCCTAAAGATGAGCCCAACAACACCTGCCTTGCAGCTTCGCCTGGGTGAACGCAGGGATGAAACAACAGGAGGATATAGCAAGACTGGATCCAGAGAGACCGACAGACAACCTCAGAGCCAGCTGTGCCCACCCCAAAACACTCCTCAATCCCAGCGCGTGCGCGAAATTCTCAGTGGAGATTTCATTTAAAACCTTACATTTGCGCCAGAGCAAGGAGCATTATCACTGTTAATTCATGTCTCATATATTGTCAGCATCTGGCTGATGGCCAGGAGCTGTCAGCTCATTTAGGGATGAGTAATACTCCAGAATCAACAGCATGCCAGGTAAAGTATTTGGGGAGGGAAGGAAGGAGCTATGCAGCAAGAGAGTGGTTCATATTTTTGCTGCTGCATCTCTGAAAACATACTTCACACAAGTGCCGGTGAGGGAATAAATCCCATCACGATGTGGGCCTTTGCCATCACTCCTACCTCTGACCACCACCCTTCCTTGCAAGGCTTCTTTGGTGCCTACGGCAGATAACCAGCAATGAAAAGGGCATCCGTGGTGCCACGTCTGTGGCTGGACTCTGGTCTCCATCAGGAGCCCTCGTGTGGTGCCCAAACCTGGGTTACCCCCCGGAGGTCCAGCCACCCCTCCAGGACAGGTCCACCCCTGCCCGGCCCTGCTGAGCCCTCTCCCACCCCCTGCACAGGCGAGCTGTTCTGGTGGCCAAGGTCTGGCGTAGCGATGATTTCCCCCACCAGCCTTGCAGCCGTTTCCCTATTAAAAAGCATTTTCATCCACCTCTGACGAACAAGTTCTGGGCTACAGAATAAATATGCGAATTCCTTATATTTGCTTTGCATTGAGAAGTGTATCAGTGGTAGGAGATCATTCTGAGGATAAATATTTCTGTGACTCATCTCCTTCCTTCACTCCCTACCGTTCCTTACTCAGGCTCCAGCTTGTCATTCCTGAGTGGTTTTTGTTCACTCTTGCGCTGGCCCCTCCTGACATCTCATATGATTTTCTGCTTAAGAGGACAAGAAGGTGTCCCTCAGCAATTACAGCAATGGGTCGTTCTGTCTTAGCAATATAAGACGTACTTCATCCAGAGCGATCGGTTTCTAGCTCCTCAGGAGGAAGCTGGTTATCCCTGTGGCTGAAGCACCTTGCTCTGTGCATGCTTTGCAATTTTTTATTCTTTATTTTTTTCCTTTTAAAGTCCTGGTTGCTTGGTCCAATGAGATTTCATTAGATTCTTAGCTTTCATGAAAAGGGAGGGAAGCGGACATTTCAGCGGAAAAGAGTTTCTAATCTCTCTGATCATGTAAGAAATTTAAAAGTATGTGAAGGAAAACACCTTGCAGACTCAGAAATCAGAAGGTAAATAAAAAGAGCAGAACAGGTGTTACCTAAAAGAAATGAGTCAAATTAATATTAAACTCCTGACTCAGTTTTGATACTTGCATCAACATCTACGAATAGTCTCAATTGCTTTAGCACACCAGTAATTACGCTGAAGTGAAGGGGATTATTACAAACTTGCCTCCAGTCACCTGTTGTGTATGAACAAGTGCAAGTTCAGGGCTACAGAAATCACAGAACTGTATAGGATGGAAAAGACCTTTAAGATCATGGAGTCCAACCGTAGACCTAACACTACCAAGACCACCACTATACCATGTCCCTAAGCACCTCATAAAGAAATAGAAATAAAAGAAGAAATAGAAGAACCTGCCAGCTTTCTCCTGGTAGGGAATGACTCTAACCATCCACTACCAGCCCATGATTTTGTTGACCATTTCTCTGGGATTTCCAGTTGTCCATTAATGTGCCCAGAGCAGCAGCGCTTGCTGGACCCAGGCTGCTCAGAAGCCACAGACTGGCCGGCAGGACATGGAGGATGCTGGTGCTCAACCCACGGCTTACAGGCAACATGCACCACACCTCAAAGCTGCTAGAACATTAAAAAAAATACAAAATTGGTTAAGTTCATAGCGACACACAGTAAACTACATCACATACAAGCCTCCCACCTGGGAGGCCGCACAGGGAACAAGCACAGCCCTGCAGGGACCCAGCCGGGACACCCACGCGCACGTACTGAGTGGGGAAAAGAAGTCAACGCCTCCCAACACTCTATTAGGAGAATACTTTGTACTACACACAATATGGTGAGCCGAGCTCACGTTCTGCAGCTGGCTGACGGTACAAACGTCCCACAAAGCACAGTCAATGACACCGGCTACAGCACGGCCGTGTGCGTTTGTGCAGCGGAGGCAGCACCGTCCCCTGCGAAACGCGCCAGGTGAGGCCGCCCAACACAGCGGGGGATCCCGGTGCCGCTTTTATCTGCATAGTCCCGCCCCTCCGACGCGCCATTGGCCAGCAGTCTCCCCAGCAGTGGTGCGGCCCGGGGCTGTGAGGCTCGGCGCCTAATTAGCATTCGCCCCGCCTCTGGGCGGGTGGGCGAGGAAGCTGGTTCGTCGCTTCGGCGACGGCGGGGCGCGGCCGCGCTCTGCGATTGGCGGAGCAGCACATCACTCCGCCGCCGCGAGGGCCGCACTTCCGCCTCGGTGTCAGCCGTGCCGGGCGGGGGGGGTGTTGCGGCGGGGCCGTCGCGGGAGCGCGGTGCCAGGTAATGCCGCCGTGCCTGCCCCGGGCCTGGTGCTGGGGCGCGCTGCCCCGCTCTGCCCTCCCCTCCCCTGCCCTCCCGGCCGAGCCGCTCCCCTCCGGGGGCTCGGCTCCCCCCACCTGCCGCAGCGGCGCCCCCGCTGAGGGAAGGGCGGCAGCGCCTCCCCCAGCCCCGCCCGGGCCTGGCGCGGCCCAGCCCGGCGCGGGGGTCTCCTCCCCGGTGGGCCGCTAACGGCTCCCCTCAGCGCCGCGGGGCGTCCTGTCAGTCTGGCCCAGGGCGGGGGGCGGCCCGGCCGGGAGCTGGCGGTCGCCGGGCCGGGGAAGCGCGGCCACCCCAGCGCTGCGCTCTCTCCCCCGGCGGACGCGGGATCCTTGACCCGCTCGCTTGTTTTCTCGGGGCGCTGCGAGTCGTAGGCCCGTGCGGCCGCGTCAGTAGCGCGTTGGATCGAAACGATGTTCCCCTTCCATGTTTCAGCGGAGGCGGCAGACCTCGGGTGGTCCGAGCTGCGGGCTGGGTGGCAGGACCGCTTTCTCGGCCGTGGGGCTCTTCTCTGGGGACAGGGGAGGTAGCGGGGGCTGAAGGACATTGCTGTGCAGAGCACGGGTTGCAGGTCAGTCGAGCTCTGTCCGTCCTAGCGTAGGGATTTTTCTAATTTTATTTTTTTTCCTGATTGCTTCTGGAGCTGGATAGTTTAGCAAAGGAGTCTATGACACCCAGTTCCCAAGATGAATGTATTGAGCTCAGCTTCAGCACGATACAGGAGCCTCAAGGGGCCTTTTAGGCCACAGCTGAAGAACAGAGAGCAGTTTGGATTTATTTGAGCTCGGCTTTTTTTTGTTGTTCTTCAGTTACCTACTCAATGTTTCTCTTACAGAGCTCCTGAAAGGGAGACAATCAAGATGGGAAAAATAGCAGGAAAAAAGGCTTTTTTTTAAATAACATGCCACCAGAACTTCTGCATGGTAACAAAGGTATAAATTATGTTGCCATTTATTTAATTTGGATATTAATCATGTTTGTGCTATCTGTATGTTTGGATTCGGGACTCCTTTTGGAAGTGGTTTGTTACTCCACAGCACTTGCAGGCCAGAATTTCAGATGTGGGTTTGAAATCACCTTCTGTTTTTTATGTCTACCATAGCCTTGTGTTTCCCCTCAGAAGTATCTGCCAAAGCATGTTGAATGCAAGCAGATATTGCTTTCATTTACTGTGCATTTTCTCAATTAAAATACATAGCCTTCATTTAAGATTTCAGAAAGCAAAAGTAAAAACGAGACGCAGATCTGCAGTGTAGATTAGCATTACTGTACCACTCTTCCCATACTGTTTCTTTTTTTAAAGCTTATGCATGCAAGAAAAAATAAATTTGTTTCATTCCAACTTAACCTTCCGAAGTTCAGTAACTCCACATTCACACTGACATCTGGGGGCAACCCCATATGTGTCATCTTAACAAACTTTATACCAGTATGCTCTGGGACTTCTGAAACCTCAGGGCAATTTCTGGAAGCAGTGACTTGGGTAACTTCCAAACATAAAGCGCTGCGCCGTGGGATGGAAGTAGGAGAACTGGCTAAACTAGCATGGAAGCAAGAAATGCCGAGCAGTGTTTTTCCCCTAAGTAACCCCCTGGGTTTTCAGTTACTGTAAACATAGCTTTTCTTAAAATGGTTGTCAAGTCATGCAAATGTTTGACTATGTGACAGAAAGTTGAGGGCAATCTAGGATAAGATCAGGAGTGATTCTTAGTGTTGGTTTCCTGAACCAACAGCACCTCATAATGAACTTGTAACTTCAGGGAGTGCTCGAAAGGAAGCACTGAGACATCTGCTGTCCAGGAATAAATATGCCATTTTTCTCCAAAACTAGCTCTTCAGCCATGCCAGTATAATCTTATAAACAGAAGGCAAAAGTTCAAGATAGAAAATGATTATTAGACAACAAACTCTATGCCTGCAAGTAGTTGAAGACTAGATAGGTTACAGGTTTCAGCTGATGCAATACTGAAAAACTGTGTGGTGCACGTAGTTATGTTTGCTAACATCTGTGCAAATGTACTTGATTTGGTAACTGAACATGGAGGGTAATTTTCACTGTTGGATGGTTTCTTTAAATCAATTTTAATACTGTTACTGCTTTCTATGATACATACTTCCTTAAGCTGACAGGTCTTATGATTGAAACTGGTATTTCTTTCAGTCTTTCTTCTTGTGAATTCTACTGTGTGAACTTCACACATGCTGACCTAGAACAAAGGTGGAAAGCTTAGCTTTCTGTTATTTTAGTGTTGGCTGGAAAACATACCAGTCAAGTTTTTTCACTTTGATAAGACTATATTTTTAAATCACTGTTTGTAGTGCCAGTCAGATGACTTTTTTTTTTTTTGTGGTGTTGTTTGAAAGCAAGATTCATATGCAAGTGCGCTGAATTTTTAAGCAGAATTATCTGCTTTGGTATTTGAAGTAACTTGTCCTTGAACAATGCAATGTTACATCATGCTACTTGATAACTAGAATTTCCGTTTACAAGTTGGCATTTTTTCGAGTCCTTTACTCAGTATCAATTTTGTCACCTGAGTCATGAAGATATCTGATAAGAAATCTCTGTATCTGACGCTAAGATGATGTTTTAAAATGCTTAGTGTTTAGTCTGTTCTCTGTGAAATAACTAAAATGTTTGGTTCTCTTACATTTTTTGGAAGAAATGCACAAAATCAGGCATGCAAAGAGTATGTGTTAAATATGGAGTGCTCAACATCTTGAATGTTTTTGCTGAGTTTGAATATGTAACTGATCACGGGAGCATCTTCACCTAGCTGAACCAATTGGAAAGTGAGAGCAATGAAAAAGTTGGTCACCCTGTATCTGCCACTTCAGAAGATATGGGACTTTGATATGTTTCCCGTTGCAAAAAAATATAGGCTATGCATTATATTGATTCTTTTATAGTTTTTATTATTTTACGGAATAGACCACTATAGAGCTTGAAATGAAAGAATACATTATCTCAGTCCTCGAATTCTTAATAATTACTATGCAGAAGAATGTATGATGATGTAACTATTTACTTTGTATTCTTAAAGGCTTGTAATAGCAAGTTTGCATGAGAGCAGTAAGCAATTAGAATGTGTCAAATGTGGCTTACCATTACTTTCAGTTATACTCTTCAAAAATTTGTTGTTGATTCAGTGCACAAAGATAATGTCTTAATTTTCAGGATCAATAAGTTACAAGAATAGACTAAGCTTACTTAAACTTGATTTTTTTTCTTTAATACATTTACAATTGGAAATTCATTTGCTGGTCTAGACAGATCCTTTAGATTATTTCAGTATATTTTATTATGCACCTAATTTAATGAGACAGATTTCTAGTACATTACAGCAGCCCTCCATTCAGAAAATGCAGGAGGCTGGATAGCCTTGTCTGCCTGTGATTGTTTATAAATCTGGCGGGAGCATGCACAAAAGGTGAATTGTGCCTGCAGCTGCAGAAATACATCTGGACCTTTTAATCTTGGCCTTCTTGGTTTTATAGTACAAAACTTAGACTGGATATTGCTCTGTTGGACGTGTAATGTCTGTCCTTGGCATTAGGTTGAATGGAAACCTTGATTGGTGGCATTCCTGTTTGAGTTCAGTTCCATTGCTGTGCCGGTCAGAGTTTTAGATGAGATATGGTTTGTGGCTGTTGGAATGCTATGAACCTCTGGGGTGTTACAAAGAAGTTTTCATGCTTACGATATTTGTCAAGAAATGTATTTTCATGAATGGATAACTTCATTATATTTTTACTAGCATTATTTTTATTCTTCTGAGTCAGGTTTTTTTTAGGGCTCCCAAAAGAATCTGTTAATCTATCTCATTGAGTTTTGATTCTATGATAGTTCAAAAGTAACGATGATAGGGAAAGTTTGAAGATGGTAAGCGTTTGAATTCTGAGGTGTCTGTGGTTCACGTTACTCGCTTCAGACTTAACCAACTCCGGCCACTGAGGTAGACACAGTTCCCTACAATGTGTCAGGGCGATCAAGTGAGAACGAGAATCCTTTTAATAACGCTCAGTTATAAAACTCGTACATGTTAAGGCTACGGAGAAGTTAGCTCACCAGCCTATTTACAGTGGTCCATTTAGCAGCATGCTTGCTTACTGGATGAAATGAGAACTTTGTTAGAAGAACAGAACTTCTCCCCTGTGCACGTGTTCTTTCTAGGTTTTGCACAATGACAATGAAACTGTTGAACAGTTGTTTAATAGTGAAACAAAAATGCTATCTATATTTAGAGATGCAAATAACTTTATTTACATGGCCTTATTTTGTGTTAAATGTAGTTCTAAGTGCTGTGCAACCGTTTTATTATCTGAGTGGGTTAGTGTTACCGAGCAGATAGCTAAGTGGATTCTTTATTAAAACTGAACTCTATTTACAGATATCGTCCTGTCTTGAGAAGTCAAAGTTTATCTCTTTTTAAAATCTCTTGACCACAGCAAACATAGTAAAACCCTTATACTGGAACCCATTAAGTATCTACTATAAATGTAGCTTTAAAGGAAATTCAACCATAGCAGAAACTCTGACTTTCTAAAGCTTTTGCACATTTGTGGTATCATCTTAAAACTCTTTAGCTAATAGTCTGCTAGCTGTGTGCATGAGCTCGTGCTGCAGAATTTCAGTGTGTGAGGAATTGTTGGTAGTCATAAAAATACAGTTTCTTATGCTGTAGGGCTTTGCACTAGGTTAGTCAGCTGTTGCTGTCCTGCTTTATTTGCAATATGATTGCTATCATAATTGTTTAGGAGTCTCCATGAAAATGATTTGTAAGATACCTTGTACAGAATAAATGTGAAACTACACCTGCCCGGAGACAATGGGTCCACAGAGACAAAGCTTAAAAAGTGCCTTTTAGTAGGAAGATCTATAAACTAAACCTGTAGCTATTTTACTGTTCTAGGGTTTTTTTCCAGTGATGTTATAGTCTGTAATTGTCTTCACAGTCTTAAACTTAAGTGATCAATTTGTAGGGGTGGTTACATTATGATGAGAAATATTCAAGCATATTTAATTTTACCTTCAAAGTAAGTTTTTGTTCAGAGAGAAGTGTTCATAAATGATTAATTATGTATCAATTGACACTTGTGTCCAAAACCACTGTGCTTGGAGTTATTGATTACTTCCTACCTTGTCTCTCTTACAAATAAGATAAAACAAATCCTTCAGGAAACTAGTAGGAAGTAACTAGTTTTACAAGACAGTATTGAATTACTAATTTTTTTAACAGTGTGGCTAGAAATGAGCTGGTGTACCAGTCATGATCAAGCCTAGCATTATGCATCATGGGTAGGGGAGGCAGATAAACCAGAATTTTGCAATCTCTTATAATTGTGGGCAATAAAATAGTTTCCAAGGGAAGGCTACAAAGTCCAAAGAATGCTGTACCAGATGCTCTCAGGTGGAAAAGTGTCTTAAATATTGATGTAGTGTTCAAAAAAGGAGAACATTTACAGAATTCTGTGGGAATTTCAGTGAAGTGTTTTGCATCGGAAAATATTAATCTGCTGGAATCAAGTTTCCTTGGTCTTTGTTTGTTAGGTTTGGTAGAAGCTCTGTGAGCTAGTATCCTTAGCCACGGAGCAGAATTTTTGGCTGAAGTGAAACTGGGGATAGCTGTCAGTTCTGTAGGTAACTGAGCACTATACTGCTAGGGTATTTTCTGCCCAGTTTAATCTTTACAATTTTTATGTTCTATAAATAATGCTTCTGATAGCAGCGCTGTAGCTCTGTGCTGGGGGCAGCACTTGGTGTGTAGGACAATTATTGTGATTTGTTCTGATGCAGAAACAAATCCTGTAGCCTGAACTCAGTTGCAAACCAGATTTCTAGCATTTCAGTTGGCTCTAATTCTTGTGAAGTATCACCAAAAATCTGTATTCCTGAGAGAACAGAATGTGATTCTCTCTGCCATAAATCTGTTCAACTCACATGTTCAAAGCTAAATTTTTAGATGTTCAGTTTGCTGCCACCATTGTTTCAAGTGCTTTAAAAATAAGTTCAGCTAAACTAACAGCTTAGGATGCTGCTTTGGTTCTGTTGTGGGTTGACCCCAGCAGGCAGCTGAGCCCCACACAGCTCCCCCCCCCACCGTGGGGTGTGGGAGAGAATGGGAAGGGCAAAAGTGAGAAAACTTGGGGATAGAGACAAAGACACTTTAATAAGTAAAGGTAGGGGAAAAAGCCAAATAGAAATAAAGAAAAACAAGAGATGCACAACCAATCACTCGCTATCAGCTGACCCATGTCCAGCCAGTCCCTGAGCAATGGCAACACCTGTGAAACTCCCCTCCAGTTTTATTGCTGAGTGTGGCAGTATATGGTAGGGAATGTCCCTTTGGTCAGTTGGGGTCAGCTGTCCTGCCTGTGTTGCCTCCCAGCCTCTTGTCCACCCCGAGCCTACTCGCTGTGGGTGCAGAGTGAGAAAGGGAGAAAGCCTTGATGCTGTGTAAGTATTCTTCGGCAATAAAACATGAGTGTGTTATCAACACTGCTTTGGTCACAGATCCAAAACACAGCACCATACGGGCTGCTAGGAAGGAAATTAACTCCATCCCAGCAGGACCCAGTACAGGTCCTCAACTCTCCCCAGGGCATTTAATAACTCCCAGCTACATTAAGGCCTATAATAGGGATAGCTGGCATCTTCAAAGAAATGGAATAGTGTCAGTGGGCCAGGTCTTCAGATGATCCTCTTCGCTCAACCTCTCTGCACTTTGTTTAACAGACTTGAGAAGGAAGTTGCCCTTCTCTTACTGTGGATGCAGAGTGAGCTTCATCTTGCCAAAACATCTTGGTGGAAGATGCTATTACATTCAAACTTTGGAGTAAGAAACAAATCTAACTTGGTAAATAAAATCCTCTTCTGGATTCTGCCATCTGTGTAGCTGTTCTCTGGTTGAAGAGATTTTAAGTGCATAATAATTACAGCAGGTATCTAAATTGCCAATTAAATTGACTTCTTGGCTAATTTTTATAGATGTTTTAGATCCAGTGTTGTTGGTAACCTAATTTCATGAGTCAATTAAGATTCATCCTTGCTGAAGCTTTCATTCAGAGATGAAACACTGCAGTTTGATGCTTTCAGGAGATGTGTATGAAGCAAAAACACATGAATATTTATCTTCTAGTTCAAGCTATTTATTTCTGCCCCTTGAAGTACTATAGCTATGTTTTCTTTCAGCTGGCAACTCAAGAGAAGGTGGGGTTGGCTCTTATTCCACCAGTCATGTTGTAGGATTATTGTGTTTTTTTGTTCTCCTTTTTTTTATTTATTATTTTTAGTCTCTGTATGAAGGGTGTGTATATTTGATCTTCTGCTGGCTCTTTTGGCATCTCTTTCTGGACAGAAGGTGCATACTGAACCCAGGATATCAAACTAATGAAAATGTTGCTCTTTATCAACATATGCTGTTAGGTGGATTAAACGGGGTATGGAATGAGTTTTCCTTTGTATCGAGCTAATTTTAAATTATGTCCATACTATTTCTATTAAATTGAGCTTGTGCCCTTTTGAACCATTAAAGAAAAGCAAAAACCTGAAAATTGAGTGGCTTTGCAGAGTTCATGGGATTTGCCTCTTCTCTTCTTCCCCCCTTGGCAATACTTGTGCAGTATTTTTATCACATGAGATGTGACAGAAAGTTTCCTTTTTTTTTTTTTTTTGGTGAGGAAAGCCCTACTTGACTTTCTTCCCCCCCTCTCACTCTCCCTTGCTTGCAAGTATTCTACTTTCAAGTTAATTTGTTTTTAAAATTTGCTGTGGAAGTGCACATCCAGCAAAACCTTGCTAGGCATGTGAAAAAGCTGATGAATCTGCTAGTTCATTAATTCTTTGGTGGCACTCTAATTCCAGTGTATTGAACTTCTGACACCCTACCTGTTCTCATGCTGGCAAATGTCTGTGTTTTATTTTCATGACTGCTTACTGTTTCCATACTTGATTTTACTTAAATGCTCCTTGATCTCACAAGTAGATTCAATGTCTGTATAATGAACATGACCTAGTGTTTTGTGCACGTCTCCTAGAGCTAGAACATGTGCTTTAGGAGTGAAAAAAACAGGATTTGTAAAGGTAGTAGGATGGTGACAACAAAGCAGTTGGCTTTCCAGAATTGCTGCATGATGTGAAATTTCCCCTTCAGGTCTGGAGGAATAAGACACTGCAGCTGTAGTCAGCCAGCCAGACTTCAAAACTGATCTTGCTGAACCGCATTCCATTCAAATTAGCTACTCCAGCTGTAAATGCTTACCTTTCTATAGAAATGTAAATGTTTCTTTAAGGAGGAGTATCTTTTGGTTAACCAGCTGGGTCTTTGTTGAGGATTAACATAGAAGAACAAGTTAGTATGGAGTAACTAGTTATGTTGAATTAACTAAGTCATAGTAATTGCATGTTTAAACTCTTGCAGGTTGTTTTGAACAGGTACTAAGGTTTGGGTTTCTTGAATTGGTGTATAAGTTGTCAGGATCCAGGAGCTTAGTGACACAGACATAAGGTGCTATTTTTCTTTTTTCTGTTGAGGAATGGAATTTGAGAAGGAGCAAGCATACTTGATGGCAAATTTGAGGGATTACTAACCTATCCAGGTAAATGGCATAGGAAATTTCAACTTTTAGAGCTGTAAGCAAATGGAATGATGTTATGGACAACCATTACAGGTCATCTCTACAGCCTCATCTAGCATATAGGCATGGAGAGTACAGATGCAAGAGAGCAGCCTTCCACTACTCAGCAGGCAGTGGATCTCCACACCTTTGGTTTCAGGGAGAAGCTATGAAGGTAGAACCTCTCATTACAAGGAGTGCCTGCATTTCTCCTCATGTAGACACTGATACGCATGTCACACAATGCGTGGAGCAAATTAGATACTTTATAAAGTGATTGCAAAGTCTTGCACTTTTGTTGTCCTGGTTTTAAAAATAAATTCACATGGGAGGAAATGGTTTAAAATAGGTGGGAACTGTGCCAAGTCTGGGACTGATCTTATTGATACTGTACCTCTGGGAAAGAGTTCCCTGTGCCTTCTGCTGCTGTGGACTGTGAGGTTGTACAGGATCCTGCGATCTGTGCAGAATTAAGCTTTTGAAAGCGAAGCGTGCTACCGGAAGCCAGAGCACCTGGTACGAGTTACTGTCGAGTTACATGTTCAGCGCAGTGCTTGACAGAACACTTCATTTGAAATTATTCATAACCAGCTGATTGACAGGTACGGTACAACTTTGTTCCTTCCTTTGTCACGGGACTTTAGCTGTCACCGTAGTGTAGGTGGTATGAAGAGTTACGTTCTCTGCATCAAGGCTGTAAAGATCACTGAGAGAAGCATGTTTTCTCCTGAGAGCGAGCCTCTTGGGCTCTGTCTTAGTATGTGTTGTGACCATTGGTGTGCCATGCATGTTTAGGAACAGCCCTTTCTGTTTCTCCCTGTATGTGACAGGTGTACTTCTGGAAAGCAGTATGTCAATTTTAGTAATTCCCTCCCTTCTGTAGAACCTATTTCAAGGTGTGCTATGGATGTGGTGCAGGTATTTTCTTGTGTTTCTGCAGTATTTATTGCAGCTGCGTGCTTTGTTTCATCCTTTGCCTTTGCAAAACATCCTCACGTCCTTAAAGAAAAGGACTGTCCATGGTCATCAGTCATACAGGAATATGTGAACCTTTTCTGATAAATTGTGAGAATTTAAAGGAGTTTTAATGAGTAACCTGCTTTTGACTAGTTGTGCAGCACCAATGAGGCCTTTTAATAACAAAAGTACAAAACAGACTTTGTGCCTGTGTGACTAGTAGTTATATTTCCGTCCCTTACCTGTTCAGGTTTTGGGGTTACTTGCTTGGGACCAACATGGCATTCTTATTTCAGCATTGGTATCTGCATCTCTAAATTGTGTTATTGGACAGCATAATATCTTGTTTAACCTGTTTGTGGATGGCTTTACAATATCACTAAGGTGTAAAGCTTATTTTGGAGGAACCAAAATGGTAGTCCTTTGATTAGAAGATACCAGAAGCTCTTACAAGTTTTTGACATGCATGCTATGCTTAGCTTAAGTCTTGCTAGTCTGGTTTTGTATACTGTAGGCATTGGCATGGAAATAAGCAAAATGACTAGAAAAACTAGCTTCTGCCCAAATAACTTGTTTAAGACTTGCTTCACTAAATTATGTTAAAGTTTGGTTTTTTTCTGTTAGTTGCTTTGGTACTCACTTTAAATGTAATTTCAAAGAGTAAAATTGTATTGTGAATATTCTGGACAACCTAGTACAGAGAATTTCTCAGAGTATAAGATAATACAGCCTGCAGTACAGATTTACCAACCAGTTATGAAGCTGTACTGTTGTGAAGGGTATTATGCTTTTTTTGGATGTTTTTATCTGTTGTCTTTCAGTTTGAGCTTCAAAAATAGCATCTCTCCTGTAGGGAAATCAATCTATTACAAAAATAAAAATGTGGCAGTTTTATTCATGCACACAAATCCCATAGTAAATCCAATTAGTATATACAAATCCATAGCCTTAAAATATGAGGAAATAGATGAGCTTTGTCACTTATCTTGTAAACCACAAAATCTGGGCTGCTTGTGGTCAGGGGTGTGTTGTCATCATTAAATTACGAATTTCCAGTTCTCTTAAGATGCCTCTACTTGCAGCTTTTTCCTATTGTTTATAAAATGATTTATATACAGTCTGTCTTTGGTCATAAATGTGTCAATGCAGCGGGGCTGCAATCCCCAGGCAGGAGCACCTTTCTGGGTGTCCGTGCCTTGAGTACCCAGCCTGTTAGCATTGTCTGTTAAAGTGAAGCCCACTATGATGATTTTAACCTCTAAACCAGCAAACCCTGATTGCTGAAATAGTGTTCTCTACAACAAAGAGCGAGTGAAGTCCTGTATGGAAAACTGTTACATTCCTAATGATTGCGATGTATGTAAGAGAATATCTAAATACACTTTGTATTTCTTCTACACTGTAGGACTAAAAGATGTGAACGTGATAAGATGTTTATGCTTTATGAAAGATTTTCCAGGATGGCAGTTGGTCCAAAGCTCCTGACAGTCTGTCTGACGCAGGAGTATTGTGCCCTTCCTTGAATGGCAATTTTGATAGAAGCTGTTAACTACAGTTGCAGTGTGCAAGTGAATTCTTTTGGACATGGAGGAGGAAATAGAGATTACAAATGCTGAATATGAAGCAAACAGGATGTTTTTGTCTTCTGGCATTTCAACCTAGTTGAAAGCAACTTTTTGCTGTTGCTTTTAGTAAGAGAAAAGGACTTAATCCTAGCTTTTTGGCTCATGAAAGCTAAATGCTGTTGTCATTGTATGTTCAGCTACTTGCAAATTCACGTTAATCTCTGCTAAATAACTGAATGTAAAAAGTGATATGAGCACTAAGTTATTCCTAGTGTAACTCTGATGCAAAATATATTACTTTATCCTTTTAAAAATGCTCCTAACACCTTAGGAGAATTTGCAACTATTATTTAAAGTGACTGCCATGAATATTTTGTTCTCTAGGTAGTAGTTACAAAGCTTGTATATAACTTACAGGGATATGACTGAACTTTCATTTTCAAATGACAGTGGGCTTAAGGTGTGGTGTGAGGTGCATATCAGGAGAACACCGCATAACTCTTGCTTTCAGTTAACTCAAATCTTTAATTCTAGTTACTTCATTTGTACTTGGTGAGTGTTTTTATAGGAAAGCTTCATTGTCTTTGTAGTGAAACTGCATGCTGTGTGATGAAGTTCCACTTCACAAGTCCTTTTGTAATGCAGTTGTTATTGTGCAGGAGGGGGGAGAGGAGAAACTGGCATTTATCTGTATGACCTTGTTTACTCTAAGGCTCTTAATGATAACTGACAATTTTTTAAGTCATAATTTTTATTTCTTAGTGCCTTCTATACAAGACTATAGCGTACTGGAGTTGCTGTTATGAAGCATCTCTGGAGCTTGCAAGCTGATATGTGACAAAGCATCTCTGGAGCTTGCAAGCTAATGTGTAAAGCGCGGCTGTGTTTGGGTAGGGACCCTGAGGAGGCGTGCTCTTTGCATTTGAACTGAACGGGGATAGGTTTTTAGCTCTTTTTTTTTTTTTTTTTCCTCCTTTTTATGTGTTGCAGATAGATATAAGGCTGTTTCAGAACAGAATCCCACCACATGAGCTGTATGCAACAACAGGATAGTCCTGCTGCAAGAGCTTAAATAAAAAATAGAGACTAAACATAAAAGGGGAAGATGCAACATGGAGAAAATGAGGGAATTGTAGTGAGGGAATTGTAGCGCTGATCATGAGAGGGCTGTATCTTGTGCATACACAAGTTTCCTTCTGGAAGTGTTGGCTGCTCTTTTGCTAGAAGGATGCGATACTTGCGGACAATTGAAACCATAAATGTCTTGCATCTTCAAGGATACAGTACCTTGGAGGGTTAAAGAAGCCCTCTAATGTAACTTCTTTTCTGGCAAACTAGTGGAGTCATTCCAGCATGGTGATAATGGCTTCTGGGGTGAACAGTTGTCCTGAGATGTCAAGTTCCTGTTTTCTGTAGCAATAGTTTTCTTTGGATTCCCTCTTTCCACCCCCATTGAAAGGTTTACATAGTTGCATCCTCAAGGAAGATTATCTGCAAAGATATGACATACTTGGAGACCTTGGAAGAGATACTT
Organism: Ciconia boyciana; assembly: GCF_034638445.1. Lineage (NCBI taxonomy): Eukaryota > Metazoa > Chordata > Aves > Ciconiiformes > Ciconiidae > Ciconia > Ciconia boyciana. The sequence goes on along the minus strand of NC_132947.1, from coordinate 4,181,985 downwards.
CCAGATATATTGCTAGTGGGGCTGGAAAGTTTGGAGAAACTGTAAGACTGACAGCAGCTTTGGTATGAACAAGCTTTTTTTTTTTTTTTAAGAGTCAAGGACTGGCTTCCACTAGGCAAGATAACGCAGGGACTTGTACTTACAGTACAGATTTAGAACAATGTAATCAATTCTGCTGTTTAGTTCACCCAGAAATCTGAGCTAGCTGCTACTCTTGAACCAATCGTTAGTTAAGAGGCTTTCTTCCTTTCTTTGATTCTGTGGCAGCATAGTTGCTAGTGGCCTGAACTGCCTGTATGTTTTTGAAGTGAAACTGCTGCTCCTTTGCCTTATGCAAGCAGAGCGCTTGCTGATAGCCTTGTACTGGAAGTCTTCAGACATACATGTATCTGACTTGTTAATGTTTTGAGCTGTTGCATCCTTGCTTAGGAGAATGCAGCACTTTGACAGAAGTCAGTCAGAAACTTGTTGCTGATGAGCAAGAAAATTGAAGAAGGTTTAAAGGTCTGTGACTGGAGAACAGCACGGGGGGAAGAAGGGAAGGAAACTATCATCCAGCTGAGAACAATTGCAACAGCACTGTAGCAACAGTCAAGAGAAGCAGGTGCATAAATTTTTGACCTTGTGGAGGTGAGGACTTGTAAATAAGAAATTGCTGAAGATTATGTGGAAGCTCAGATACTCACCATGATGCAGAAATTGATGTAAAATCCTATAGTGGCAAGCAAAATAGGGAGTTCCTAAGGGAAAAGTGACAAACTGAGATACCTGGCCTTGACAGACATAACACTTCAAGACAAATGTTACATTCATTAATGTAGATTAGTTCCAAAATAGGCTGGTTTAGCTCCTCCTTCTGAATGGAGAATTGGAAGGACTGTATGTGTGTGAGACATACAAATAGCTTTTTCTCTTGGGCAGTGAGGTAGAAAGACTTGAAGTACAGGAAGAATCATGTAGTTTTGATTATTTTTTGCAGAGAGGAAGAGAGAAGGAATTGGCTTCAAATATGGCAAGCTCTTCTACTAGGAGTAGAGTGCGCTTCTGGCTTTGTTTCTCTTAATTGGAATGGAATTTTGCAAGTTATAATTACTCTGGAAAAACTACTGTCACAAAAGCAGTGGGATCTTCAAGGATCATAAAAAATTGAGACTGACAGATTGAGGTTGTTTCGGAGGAGATATCGATAGCATTGCCATGCTGTCATTTATCATTGTGTACTTGGCTCGTCATTGGTACCTGGTGAACGTTTGTAAGAGTGCAAACTAAATTTTCTCATTATTCTTCTTTGACTAAAATTGGGTGAAGTAAAAATGTTTACGTTACACCATTGCCAACCATCTGGAAAAAATCTAATTTAGTCTATCCATAAAGTAGAGCTGGAATGCTTCATAAATCTGTAAGTTATTTGCAGTGTGCTTGGCTTTACTGAGAAAAAGTTTGTTGTTTCTTTACACTCTTCCTCTAGAGGGAAAAATCTCCAGTTGTCTCTTCAAGAGTTCATAACAATAGCCTGCCCAAACTTCTCTAATGGTCACTAGATGCTGATTGCATGATGTACAGTGAGATTTTGAGATATAAGGTTCTCTTTCTTGTTCCCAGCTTTCTTGGTTAAGGATGCAGTAAGGCTTATCCTTTTGCTGAAGAGGAGAATTTTTGTTTTGCCGGCTGTCTTTTTCTTCCTTCAGTTCTCTGCTCCTTCTAGCTGTACTTGCCTGAAATTTAAAATGCAGTAAATAAGGTATATTTTACAGTAATATGTATGATGTATTTATATATAGAGAAGTGTGACATAATACATCAGCTGTTCTTGTGGTAGGTAGTATTCATCTTCAGAATGACTTTGGTATCAAAGAAGGCTGTTTACTTATGAATGCAAGAATCCATCTTGTGCCATGGGAAGAAATAGGAAAATTAGTATTTGTCAGGTGTGCATGTTTGTGCACATAAGAAATGTGGAAGTTACTAATTCTGTTTCCCTGTCTTGTCAAATAGATCATCTAAAGCAGCTGGGTATTTGCAAAAGAAGACTTCAACAGCACACAGATACTTAATCTCTAAATCAAGTTCAACGATGCATTAGAGGAAGCTGGATTGGCTGTACAGAGATTTCACACTGAAGGATGAATAGTGAAGAAGAGTTTTATGATGCCGTTACGGGTGAGTGATGGGCACAGTGCCAAAAAAAAAAAAAAGAAAAAACCCTACTATAAACTGCATTGTGTGTGTGGTGAGGGGCTCTTAATATATTGCTGTTAAGAAATAAATAAAAAGTAAAACGCTGTTGGTAAAACTTGTAGTGCTATGTTCTGAAAAGAAGAAAGGAAGAATTATAATTCAGGTTCAAACTTGGAAATGAGGGGGTTTTTTATTAAAGCTTAATGCTGGCTATCATTTTATCGCTATAACAGTCCTTTAGTGGCAAAGTCTTGCTTTCATTTTCTGTAAAATGCAGGTAATTTAATAGCAGCTTGAGAAGTAATGCTTTTAACACCCTTTGAAAGGTGAAATATCTTCCGTGGATTATTTTTATTGCTATTTTATTTATTTTAATGGAAAACTTTTCTACTTCAATTCTTCAAGATAATGTTTTTCTAGTCAGAAACAAATTACTGTAAAAGTATGTGTTCAAGATAGGGAGCCAAAAGCCTTTGCAATCCAGTGTTGTTTCTAGAAAAGCAAACATGAATCACTTCACACTTGAGCAGTGTATCAAATAGTACTTTTCTTTGAACTAATAAGGTTGAATGGTTATTTATAAGAGCCTTACATGGTTTTAGTGGTGAAATAAAATGCTTAAAGTATTTTAACAAAAAAAAAAAAGGAAATCCTTTCAAAGATCTCAAACAATTTTAAAGTCTTCCACTTAAATGTCTCCTCAGAAATCCTGTAGTAGAGGTGAAATGAGAAATGCTGGCAATGGTGAGTGTAGAGTGCTTAATGTAGAATCATGGGAATGAAAAGGGAATAATGGGAAGCATGAAAGCTGAAGGGATGGAAGTAGCATGGTAAATGCAAGTAGGTAAGGTAGACTTAGACATGGTTGGTTGGAATTCGTATGAGGAGTAAACAGAGGGGGCTAAGTGAAGCAACATGACTGACAGTGAGCTGTACAGGACTTGTCGCAATTATGTCACGGAGAAGAGAAGGAAATCTGGATTGCATTCATGCTAGCTAGGAGTGATAGGGGCTAGTACTCCAAATTCATCTGTAAAATCAAATTGTTGTACCATAAAAATCTTGAAAGCAGAATGGATTGTTCCTGTATGTCTTTAGTAATCTTTCAATTCCAAGAGCTCAGGACCACGGCCATAAATGAACTAGATTTTTTCTTTTTTTTTCCCCACTGAAAAAGGTGAACAGAAATGTGCTTCTAAGTATGAGGTCTGTATGGTACAGCTTTGGCGTTGAAACATTCCTTTGTGTCTTGCTGCAGAAATAACACAGCCTTCAGTGTTTGAGTCATTTGTGTTTTAACACTCTAGTTTTGTCCTCTTTCCTCTTCTTTTTCCCCTTTCCTCAGCTTCAAAAGGTTGATTCTCCCTGCAAGTGCTCAAGGTGGTAATGACTTCTGAGCTATTGTGCATGAGATGTTCTTGTACCTTGTAGTCTTGGCTGGCTCTGCTCAGAAGTGGGATGTTGTGCATCAGTTCTGTGAGCACTCCTTGTCCTGTCCTAATCTTATTCTTCCACAGGGAGGAATGTGATGGCAGGAGAGAAGTTTCTAAGCAAAAGAAGATCTGGTGTCTTGATAGGCTCTCAGCACAGCCCTCTTCTGATGGAGGGTGCTTGGTCTGCAGCAACCACTCCAGGAATTAAATGAGGTTGAACTTTTTTCCCTTATATATGTTGCCCTGGTGTGTGCCCCACAGGTACTTGGTTTAAGAGGAGTGTTAAGTTTGGAGTAGTTTGTTTCAAATTCTTTCTCCCTCGGGACTGTCTTTAAAGACAGGTGCTCAATCTCTTCCTCCAGCTAGATGCTTTAGAAGATGCTGACAGTTTGATGGATTACTTGCAGAAACCTAGTGAAATCTAGACCTAGTTCTTCGTAGCTGTGTCTTGTCCAAGTCATACATAAATGTGATGCTAAGAACAACTGTAAATAGGTCTTTCTGCATTCATGTTCCCCAACTGCTGATGCCTGTAGCAACTCTTTGCTCCTGTTAGCACCACAGACTGTGTATCTTTCAGACAGTGCTTTGCTGAACTTTTTAGGTTCTAATGGGTCCTGATTGTGCCTGTCTGTCTCTTAGTTTTTGGATGGTCTGGGCATGGTAGGTGTAGACCCAGTACTCCCAGGAGATCAAGTTCAGAATCGAGGTCCTTTCTGAGCCAAGGTGAGCTTTCAGGTTCCACAGTGAAAACTTCAGGATTTGGGGTTCCAAATTTTGATAAAAAAATGAAATGCCCTTGGCAGACTCCTCAGTCTGTCCTTTCCAAGGATACTCTCCTTCCTTTAGGTCAGATCAGTAGATGGGCAGAAGCCACCTTTAGACATGTGCTTGTTCTGCTCTAAGTCTAGGATTGGGACATGGCTAATAGGAACAAGCACATTGTCCAGTGGTGTCTTAGCTCCATGTTGAGATGAAAACAGCATGTACACCATGCTCTTCTCCTCTTGCTTCCCCAGAGTCCTGGCCCCTGGTTTCCCCAGAGGGAGCTGCAATGTGTTCCCACAAGTTCACTGATTTTAGTAATTGGGTACTGTGGTTTGTGTCCTATAAGTAGCAAACCAGGCTTAGTAGAGCACTTGAACTCCATGGGAAGTTATGCTTTAGAATTCTGCAGCAGTCTCAGCAGCGGCCCAAGTAGTATGCTGTCTCCTTTAAGATACTATGAATTCACTCCTTGAGGAAGCCACAACTTTTGTGTAGTTATTAATTGGTGACATCCACTTCTAGAATGTGAATCTATCCTAAAGAGACCCCTGGTTTTTGTTGTGGTGGATTTCATCTCTTTGGCCGAGAAGTTTCCTGCTTCTGACACTGTCCCCATCACATCCAAAGACATGCTCATGTGATGGAATTGCATGCTGTATGGTTGGGAATCATCCTCCTGGCAGGTGGTTTGACCCTGACGGGATGATGATTACGCTTGCAAACATGCAGGATGGACTGCATTATATAGGTGATGAATTGAGTTAGTGACCAGTAAAGAGTTTCCATAGAGAGAAGTTTATTTGCATTCAGAGGTTATTAGCATTTGCTGATTAGTTGGACACTTGACATCCTTACTTCATGAATGAGTACTCCCCTTGGGAATCTCTTGGAAACGTTACCTGTGGTCTCAGTTAATTCTTGATGGCACAGCATCTGCTTTTTCTCAATTACAGGAAGTAGTCTTCTCTGAGACTGGATCAGGTAAAGTGGTCAATCCTTTGATGAATTTCACATTCTTTGAAATTTTATGAGAGACTGGGAGCATGTAGCTTTGATCACTTGCCTTTAGCCTATGTCACCTTGGCTTTATTAATCTCATCACAGACTTGTTAAAGACCGTATGCCATCAGTTTCTGCTGTGTCAGAACTGTATCCTTCATTAATTCTGTCAGAAAGCTATTTGCCAAAGTGTATTGTGAAAGGGTTGTCCCAGAACAGGAAAATGTGTGGCTAGTTACAGGGTAATTTATTTTTGACAAACTTAAATAGTTTAGTTTTGCTTTTTAAAATATTAACCTGCAGTTCCGTGGAAATCTGTTCTGTGCCCACGAGGTTAATCTGGCACGGTGTATTTGTGAGGTTATTGCTCTTCTGTTTCCTATTGCTTGGCTGTTGTTCACTGTAAACTATTGCTTTCACTTGGGGAGGAGGAATTGAGGTATCTGCTGCCAAATTTATATATTTTCATAATGTCTGGATCAAATCAGCAGATTCTGCCATAATGTTGAAGTATTGCAAACCCTGTGAAAGGCCAGCCTGTCTCCTGTTGGAGCAGCGCGATACAGCTGCGTGTTGTGAAGATGGACTTGTTTTGAAAAGTGGAGAGTGGTAATTTCTGGCAAAGAAAAAATTACCTCTCGCTTCACTTGCTATGCTTCCAGCTTATTTTTCCCTATTCCTTATGCCCTTTTTAGGTCTGAAGGTTCTCAGTACTATACTATTTTGATTCCCTTTCTGTCTTGAGTGACAAGGCTTAATTAGTATTTAAGGAAGTTGCTGACTGCATGAAAGGGGCGGTCTTGTGTCTTTGTGTATGACTCATAGAACAGTGTGCCTCTGCTCCCTTGTAGGTGGATGTATAGCGTAGTCTGAGTGGACTTGTTTCATTTGCAGGATGTGGAAGAAGAAGGCTAAGAAAACTAGACTTACTGGCAAGTCACTTTTCTTTAAGCTCTTGAAATAGATTAATGTTGGCACCCAAGTTAAGTATTTGACTTTGAAAATTTAAGACTTTTTAAAAGCTTTTGTTTCACCCTTAACACACATAAGTTGGGACTTTTGATTAAGCTAATTTTTGATGTTTTATTTCTGTGTGTGGTCCCCTATCTCCCTTTTAAATCCCCATTTTTATCCTCACTCGCAGTGGCTCTTCACTATAAAAACTGTCCTGTAAGTAAAACTTATCTAATCAGTTTTGCAAGTTCAAGACTTTAATGGCAGCTGGAGAAAGACTCTTTTTGAAAGTCTTAGAGTTATAGAGAGTCTTGGAGAAAGAAAAACTACAACAAATCATTTCAGTAAACTGTTTTTATTCCAGATCAGTACTTTCTCTGTGAAGAACATTCTCTGGATAGTTCTTCACAGAACTACAATACTTAACTTCATTGAGAAACGGCTTTTAAAACTTTCTGAATGGGCTTGTAGTAGACAAGCCAGCTGATACTTAAGGTTGAAAGTATAGTTCGAAGTCTAGTGATTATCTAGCTGTGTACCCTACTGGGGTGTTGGTTTTTTGGTTTTTTGTTTTTAAAGTAATTAGGTGGAGATGCACTCTAATAAGGCAGACTTTACACTTCTGATATATCTTATTTTTCTGGAGCAGGGATTTAACTTTTGTTGTTTGTATGCAATATACTTGTTTGAATTGGCATTTATTTACTTACCAATGACATATTGTTGTCCATAAATAATAATTATACCTGAATCTAAATTCTTGTTGTGCTGTACAGGAACAGGGCAAAACAATTCTAAATCATGGAGAAACAGAAAGACTTGTATGGATAAAAACAATGAACATTTGATAGGATTTGCAAGGTTTCAGGTACAATGTAAAGACTAATTCCAGTAACATTTTTCATAACTATTCCCCTATAAGCCAGTTGACTGTTCCTGTTATGAAGCTTTACTTTTACGTTTAGGTGTGTTTATCTCATTGAAGTGCCCATTAAATGTGATGTTGTTCTTTATGTTGTATGTGCTTGACCAGCTTTCTGGGTGAGGGCACCTGTATCAGAAAGCTCATCTGTTTTTCCCAACTTCATCAGTCAAACTAATAAAAGTTATTTTGTTATGCCCTACAGTACTTGCCTTTTCCATCTGCTTGTACTCTAACAGGTTCCAAAAAAAGCTAATATGTGGTAGAAATGCCACTTTTAAATTATAAATATTTTGTTGTGGGCTGACCGAAGGTAGGCATGTGTGTGGTTTTTTTTTTAAGACGGGTGTTTCAGGGTAGTCTTCATTTTAATGACCTGAATATATATATGACTATCATACTTTCCAATTAAGTACTAAGACTGCTAAGGTGTGGCTATTGCTATATAATTAAATGCTTGTGACATCAGAATGTAGGAGGTGGTTTAATACATGACATCACCCGTTACACCTGCTATTTACCAAATAAGATCATATCAGTGGTACTTCTTTGTGCAGTTCTGAATGTTATCGTCATGGTCTTGATCCCTGAAAAAAATGCAGCTTTTTGTTTCTGAATGTGTGCCTTGCATGAACTGCTCTAATAAAGTCAAAGCACCCTATTGGGCATTTTAACAAAAAGAAAAGTTGAAGTACTACTTGTGATAGATACTCTCTATTTTTAAAAAATTAATGACAGAGGATCACAATGTTTTACTCTATTTAAAATTGAAATAATCTTTCTCGAAACTGATTTCTTTACTCCATTAGAGTGTTTACATGCTTTGCAATATTTTGGAATCTCTCTGTACCCACAGCTGGACTTTGGGATAGGCTGTAGCTGAGTGTGATGGTAACTGTCAGCACACAGATAAGTGGTTGCCCAGGTTGTGATAGCTGGTATGAAAGGAAGACAAAGATGATGTTAGTGTATTCCTTAAAACTGTGGCAAGAATTGTATGCCAGCAAATACGCATGTTTTCATGTTGCTTTTGGATACTGACTCTTAAATTGGAAGCTGGAAACTAAAGTCTTCTAGTGGTTCTTGGTGAAGAATTGACCCTTGTGGCACTCGGGAAGGACTTAATGCTCTTAGAATTATTTTCAACAAAAACATTCCTTTATTACACTGAATGATCAGCAGTGCTTTCTGTTGTGATACTGTGACAGTTGTGAAGGGGGTTGTATTAGTGCATCGTTTTAGGGTGGTCTGTATCGATGCTGCAACTGATCCTTACTTCTTATTAACAATTGTTTTGTTTCTGCAGTCAGTCTGTGTAGCAGCATTGACAAGAGGCCTGTTGCTGTTGATAGTGACCAAGCGTGTGTGTGTATATATGCATAAAATGTTTTTTTACAATTTTCTTATTTAAAAGCATATGCAAAAATACATTGTCATTATTCTAAGGGGGTGGGAGGAAGTAGTGTGACTTAAAAAAAAAAAATCATTAGACTAAAATCTTGGATTGTTGGTTTAGTCCAACTTGTACTTAGGGCCGCTTGATTACAGAAGCTTGTGTTCCTGTAGATTCCTGTTGGTTTAACTTTTTTATGGTTAAAGCTGTTCAAAGCCTGTTGTTATTGGGGGTGCTGGCATTTAGTTACAACGGTGTTTCCAGTAGCTATCTACCCAAGTGGATGGAATTGGGTCATAGGAAATGAAGCCACCTGCTGTAGGTCATGCTTTGGGTCACTTGTAGAGCTCAGGGAATGATTCATCTTGGTGTCCACAGGTTCCTGCTGTAACCATTAGGGAAGTGTTATATGGTTTGCACACATGGATGGCAAACAGAAGTTAGAAATCCTACATTTCTGTTTCTCTAGTAGTCTGGATGTTTGCCACTGGATTGTGAAATGGCCATTTTATCTTTTTTTTTTCTTTTTTTTTCTTTGTGCTCCTTGCCAGTTAGCAGTATAAGTAGGCTAAGTTAAATTTTTTTAAGGTCTTTGAGGAAAACTGCATAACTGAACAAAATTACTGTAATAATACTGCAGCTCTGAAGAAGAGACAATACAACTAATCTGATTAGGAGCTGCTGAAGACCTTGTAAGATTCTAAATTGGTTTTACATTCAGCAGTGCGAAAAATTAGTTGAGAATGCTTGATTCTAATGCAATACTTGGCTCTAAATACTCTTGGAAATTAAGTCACTTAATAAAGGGTTTTCACTCTGATATTCTTTAAAATAAAATAACCTGGTATAAGTGTACTTATACTGTGAGAGTTACAAAATGTGAGTGGCACTCTGTGGCATAATAGTGTTCCTAAGAAAACTATTACCTTATGGTTTTTATACAGGCTTTGATTCTGACAATTCCTCAGGAGACTTCTCGGAAGCAAATCATAAAGTTGCAGAAATGCTTGATCTAGATCCACACCAAAGCAATAGGACTGGAAAGCATAACGGAGAGACAGACATTCAAGAAAATGGAATTAAGAGACACAGGTAAACACGTAGTATTACACAGTAAATGAGAAGTGAGTACGTGCTGGCTCATTATCTTTTGAGGCATTACTGTTCTCATTGGAAGAGGTTAATTCTCTGAAAATGAAGAGACGTTTCACTTGTCTGCTTCCTATGTCAACTCTAGGTTAATGCTTTGCTTCCTTTATAAATTACTTCAATACCTACAAATGAAAATGTCTCGTTTAAGGGGCTGATAATGACAGTTATTTTTTTCCAATTACAGGACATCACTACCTGCCCCAATGTTTTCTAGAAGTGATTTTAGTGTGTGGAGCATATTAAAAAAATGCATTGGACTGGTAAGTTAGTTTGGATGAAAAATGCTGATGTTAAGTCTCCTGACTTCAACTGGTTAATTTTATTGCTTAAACCTTAAGACACAGAATACCTGGTGCATTTTGTGTTTTGTTTTTTTTTTTTCTGTAGGGAACATTATTTTAAACTGCAGCTCTCTAAATCTCAACATCCTTTTACTAACGGTACTATTTCCTTACTTGCTTTAGCTGTTGGAGCATGTGGATTGGCATTTCTAATGCTGTCCTATAAGAACTAGACTAAAGCCATTAAAAATATAGTCAAATATGGTTTGATTAACACAATGCTCTCTTCTCTGCTTTTTTTATTCTTTACTTAGCAAAATGTGATTTAGGGCTTTATTTTGGTGCGTTTGTGTTGTTTTTTTCCCCCTCCATAATTTAAGCAGTTTGTGCCAAAAAAATTGCTTTCATCTGATTGAAGGGATAGAAAAGTTTGGGATCTGTTAGAGTTTCTTAGAGAGCCCAGTGTAGGCTTGGGGTATTAATGGTGTGATGTAATTGCGTCACAAGATTTATTCTTGGGCTCAGAAACACAAACCTTTACATTGGTCTGTGTGTTAAAGGACCCCGACGCTTGCATTGTTATTGGCCATCACTGCTGTTTTCTTTTAATCCTTTAAGAATTCGGTTACGTGTTTGATTACTTCATTCTTATTAGAATGAAAATGATGTTCTACACTAGAGGGTATTGCTGCCATAGCCACTTTTTAGAAGCGTTAAGCAATTACATTCATATCTAGTCTAGGTCTGCCAGTACAGTCCTTTGTGAATGCACCAGACAAGTCAGTGAGCCCTTCTGCTAGCTTAATTTATGTCAGCTAAGAGATACAGCTGTACTGTCAAAACTCCTTTTGTTAGGATGAGTGACCTATCTACTAGAACGCTTTGCTGGGACCAAAGCAAGTCAGTTAGGGGTAACTCTTTATTTTTTTCCCTTACTGCCTGTGACAATGTGAGGAAAATGTTGCATTAACTTAACTGGTGGCTTTCTCCTTTCCACTAAGTTTTAAGCACTTAAATGATGCTTTAGTGCTCAGTCATGAGTGCAACTTTTTAATTAAACAGCTAAATTTGCTTGGATATAGTAGAAGACCTGAGGAATTGGAAATCTCTGTGTGAATGTCATGTCTGTTTTGTATCCACATGTGAAATGAGAAATGTTCTGATCCAAATAACAGGTTGCTTAAATAAAGCCACTAACATTCGTTAGAGCAATCCAAGTCCTATTCTTTATTTAACTGTTCCTTTTAAAAAATAATTTGTGGTTTCTTCAGTAAAATAGTTTTTATGCAAATAGGTATGTGAGGATTTCAAAGGAATGCATGGTACTTAAATATCAGTAATGAGCTAGTTGGCACATTATTGCTGCTATCTACAGAAATTTTAACCTCTTCTGTTTTATGTAGACCACGGAATAGAAGGTAACATTTTTCTTGAATTTACTAGGTTAGCTTGATCAATTTTTGAAGATGTTTATTCTTTCAGATTGCTAGTAGGGTTCTGCAGTGCTTCTAGCCCCTTTCAGTTGTAGCACTTAAAGGTCTACTATAGGCTTGCCAAATGTCTTTTGAATATTGCTACAAATAAACTAACCCACAACTTATTTTCAAAATTCTTGTTGTTGTCAGTTGTTAACTTAGTGTTGTGTCTAAGAAATTAACTTATCCTTTTGTTACCTAGGAGCTGTCTAAGATTACGATGCCTATTGTCTTCAACGAGCCATTGAGCTTCCTTCAACGGATAACAGAATATATGGAACATATATACCTCATTAATAAGGCTTGCAGTCATGCAGACCCCCTGGAAAGAATGCAGGTAAGTAACAGCTACCACCTTCTGCTTAGTTCAGAAGAAGTGTTTCTCTCCCAAAATCTTTCATGTTAAGACAATTTCTTACTTGAGCGTATTTCTTTCTCTGGGGCTATGATAAGAATGCCCGTATTTGTCTGTCTAGACAATTTTCTCGTTTCATAGTGGCTGTATCGGGTATTTGTGACACTTTCACACTTGATGCTGTGTACAGAGTTTGAGCCAAAAGTTTAGTGCAGGAGAGTGCCACAGCTGATGATGCCCAAGGACCTCAACCCTTTTCAGGACTGCTTTAACTGTGACTCTTCGTGGTTTTATGTGTTGCGAGGATGAAGTCTTGGCTTTAAGTCACCCTAAATTGATTTTTGAGTGGCTCCGTGATTTTTAAGTTACTGGATGAAAAATTGTTGTGACAGAAACAAGCTTTACCACTCTTTTCTTCTCCAAAACTGGTTGTTGTTGGGAGTAGAATATAGTACCTGGCTGGTTTCACAACAAGGAACTGAATATGGTGAAAACTGGCCTGTGTACATTAGGTTATACTGGTATTGCTCATAGCTCTGCTTTTACTTAAGTGAAACTGGAATGTTTATCTTGTATTCTTTGTTTGTGTAGTACATACCCCTGCTTATCAGCCTGCAGGAGCTTCTAAGTGTCATTTGTACCTGCTGGTATGATTCAATAAATCCTGTCTGTGTTAGAAATAACGCTTGCCTGACACTAGGAAAAGCAAGACTTCACAATGAGCTGAGTGTGGGGGACAGTCAAAATAGGGAAAAGTAGATATAAAAAACTAGGCTGTCCTCTTAGAGATAGGTGGAGAAGCATGGGGCAGAGTGTAACCTGACAAAATTTACTACAGAAAAGAATTCCTTTTGGAAATGAGATTCTTATTAACTGCTTATATTTCCCCACTTCTATATCACTTACCCTATGGCTTACAAATGTTTTGGCCTTAAGCAATATGTAGTGCTTTCTTTTTGGAAGAATAATGAAATAGTGTAATGTGCAACAAATATAATATATTAAACTTGGAGTTTTAATGTACTGTTCTCATAACAATGTGTTCTTAATTTGCGTATAGGCTGTAGCTGCTTTTGCAGTTTCTGCTGTAGCTTCTCAGTGGGAGAGAACTGGCAAACCATTTAACCCGCTGTTAGGAGAAACCTATGAATTAACCAGGTAATAATTACTTTAAATTAGGAGCTGGGGCTATTTGTGTTCTTGAGTTAGCAGACTGTCATACTAGTTTGGTTGTTTATTCAGTGAAAGAAATAAAAAGCTACTAAAATATATTTCTGAGTATAGCTAAAATTATTTTCCCCAAACTATCTCAAAATCTTTGAGAAGTTGTTATAAAAGCTAATAATTATATTTTTAGGTTTAGGCAGAGTAGTCTTTGAATTATTCAGAGAAAAATTGGTCCATGTTCTTCCACCAAAGACATTTCCTGACCAGCACTATTAATTAATTTAAATAATGTTTTGCTGATCATGTCAGATAGAGGAGTTAGTCTGAAGGACTTCTAGCTTGCTTAAATAAATGTGTGACATGTCTGCAGTGGAGAAAAGAATTTTCAGTTAGACCTTCTCCTGCTGCCCAAAGAGTTTCAGTATTTTCATGAGTTATTTCAGTGAAACTTCTTCAAATGCCTCTCTGGGTAGAAAGTCATTTAGGTGTTTGAATGTGGGTTGGTTTTGGGTGTAAAGAGAAAGTGTTCAGAGTACAAATTCTTTCATTTCATTAATTGTAAATGTGTCATGGGACTAGACAAGGAAAAGTCTCACCTTCTGTTTAATCTAAAAATCCTTCAAAATTTTTTTAAAGTATCAAGTAACTCTTTTCTCTTGTAACATAAAAAAAAATATTTACTGTTGAATGTTCTTTTTTGTTGTTGCTAGGGAGGATTTAGGATTTAGGTTTATATCTGAGCAAGTCAGCCACCACCCACCTATTAGTGCATTTTATTCTGAAGGCCTCAATAAGGACTTTATTTTTCATGGATCAATCTATCCCAAACTAAAATTCTGGGGAAAGAGTATAGAAGCGGAGCCTCGAGGAACAATTACTCTGGAGCTTCTGAAGTGAGTATGAGAAGTAAATATCTTTTTGTGTTGTTGTTTTTGATCTCCTTAACATTTACTTGAATAAAAAGATAAGTGATAATCATCCTATTGGCTCTTCATAGGTGATTATCTAAAAACCTGTTGCTGAAGAGGTTGTAAGAGTTTATTTACAAGTTAATTTTCACTGCTTAATTTCAGGGATCTGTTTTTTTTAAGTTATGCCATGCTTGCATAGCTGTAGTAATTTGACCCTGTTTTTCCACTATGAAAATTAGCACGTCTTAAAAATTGAATGCTACTGAAAGCTAGTTCTGTGAAGGTGTGTAAAATTTAAATAGAGAGATAAAATTATATTACTGGGCTATTCAAGCTCGTCTTGCTTTTAAATATTGTTGTTGCTTTTGATTGTGTGCATATGTTTGTGTGGAAAGAACTGCATCTTCAGAATAGCTGTTCTGTGTGATAAGGGAACGTGAGAAACTTGTCAGGATTGCCTTGTCACCTGTTTAACACTTCCTGTGTATGATCATCTTCCTATTAAAATCAATAATGCCTCTCCACATTACTCCCAGGCTTGTCTCTAATTGCGTATGTGTCTCGTAAATTGTGTGACTTTCCATAAGTTGGTTTGTGCCCTGGCGGCACAAAGACTCTTGAGGTTTCCCAAGTAGGACACAAAGATGCACTAGATAATAGTTGCAGAAAAAGTATTCTGCAATTGAACGCTTACAGGTGCTTTTATAAAAGCTTTCCTCAGGCCTAACTCTGAGGTTGTTCTGAAATGTTGTCTTATGAAATTTCTAGACATTTGGCTTCAATGAAGAGTCAACTTGCCTGCCATATCAAGCATTGACTTTTCCTGTAGTTTCTTTTGAAAGTATAGTTTAATTTTCAAGCTGCTTGCATCTAATCTTCCAAAGCTTATGAAAGTATGAACTGGTCTTGGATATAAATGGTGATGGAAATAGAGGAAGTTTTTTCTGAATGTAGAAGGAACTATGAATGTTAGTGTAGAATGCAGATGTGACAAAAATGAAGTTTGCTTGAGAGAGCGCCTTTATGTAGAAGACTATTAAAATTCTTGCTCTGCCTAACCAAATTACAGGGCACAGATTTAAACTGGAATATAAACGATTAAAGTATTTATTTTTAAATAATTGCTTCAAGTTAGCAGCAGAAGTTGAAATAAAATTTTGAGCCTCTCAGTGTCGTGATTCATACCATTCTGTTGGTTTGAGTAGTCTGAGAACTGCTCAGGGCCTGAGTGAACAAGTAACTCTTTAGGAAGCAAAATTGCAAGTCAATGTTAAGTACTGCGTTTATGTTAACCATGATTATGTTTTCAAAACGTGCATTAGAAAACACATTTCTTCCTCACTTCTCTAGCACAAATAAGTGTTTCAGTTTATCAGCGCTGGCCATGAGTGTCTTGTGTTTTGTTTTATTCTATATGGCTTTTGGTGTCAAGTAGTTCATGAATAAAAATGTGTGCTAAGGCTGGTGGGATGAATTTGTGGGGTTCTGGTATTTTTTCCCCACTTGAAGAGTGGTCATTGTTCTAAAGTATGCTTGAAGACAATTTGCTGTGGAAAATAGTCAGACGTCAATGGTTTCTTCTCTGTACTGGAAAATGACAGACTAGTTGGAAACATTAAATCGGAGTGTTCTCTCCGTACTTACTGGAAGTAGAAGTACCAGGTGTTTGTTACAAAGAGGACACTGCTTGTTTCTGTATTTTTTTGTATTAAAATAGAGTTTGCAAGCTTTGCTAAGATGGATTGGTTGCCAACCAGGTAACTTCAGCATTTCTTTTACCAGCATGGAAAGATGAGTGAGAATAGACGGCTTTTGACTCTGCTGAGCTAGTGATAATAGGAATCCTGTTGTTTAACATTTTGACCACTTTTAGAATAATGTCTTTTAAGGATTTAGAATCTGTTAACTCATCTTTGTAAAGCTTTTCACAAAACATTAAAACCAAAATGAAACTAAGTGGAAAATGCTTCAACTCTAGGACTTTTCCTTCTTCTCAGTAAGCCTTTGGGAAAAGGATGGAATTGAGTAATAAATTGGATTTTTAAATGTCACGTTTATGAGGCTTGAATATAGTGCTATCGTGTCCCACTGGTGTTGGGGACAACAACAAACCAACCAAAAAAACCCCCAAACCACACACACCCCCAAAATTGCCTTCAGTGACACTGGAGCAGGCCTCGTATACCGATGTGGAAACTTGTGGCATATTTGTTGAAACCACTTACGCGGTTTGCTGACTCGTGTCACTCTCTTCAGGTTCAAAAGCCTTTACCACTCAGTGTAAAATGACAAATTGTTCAAGTGGCTTAGTCTGACCAGCCCTCAAGGAGGAATGTCTTCATATCAAACCTTTGTCAGAACTGGTAGTGACTAACCTCTCTGCTAGAAGACTCAAATATTTGTTCAGTGCTTTTTTATCACAAAAAGGTACTCTCTAGATTGTAATAGAGGTTTACAAGAAAGAGCTTTAGGAAGAAGTTTGCAGTGCTGCTCAGTAGTTGAATAGAAGACACTACTAGGTGTTAGTTTGTCAGTCTGGTTCTCTTGCGAGTATTATGTTTTATCACATACAACTTTAAAAGTGCAAATGAAAAAGCTGAATCCCTGGACTGCTGTTTATGTTGGGCTGGAATTTGTAATCAAAAGCACAGCAACTGTAAAACTTGCTATTTCGACTCTGTGAGAAGGAAGAAAAATAAAGGGGATATCACTTTATTAACTTGCACTAATATTTAGATGCAACACATTGTTGGCTTATAAAGAAAAGTCTGTTTCTTTTCTGTTTTGAAGTTAACTGCTGGCTGTTCGTAGGAGTGCTAAATATTTTGCCCTGCCATGAATAGAACTGAAAACAGGCTTACATTCCATCTCAAACTCAAGAAAATGATTTATTTCTCTATTTTCTTTACAGACATAATGAAGCTTACACATGGACAAATCCAACGTGTTGTGTACATAATGTAATTATTGGTAAACTGTGGTTAGAACAATACGGAATGGTAGAAATTGTAAATCACAGGTAACGCTAATCATGAAACTGAGGGTTGGCTTATAGAGACTGGTGCATGGTCACTTTTGTTACAAAGCAGAGAGTTTTGATTTTTGTCAGACTACACAGGAAGCTTTGTTTTGTATGTCCAAAGTCTCGTAGTATTTTTTCTTTTTTTTCTTTTTTTTTTTTTTTTTCCTTCTGACAAGTGCAAAATATTTGTTGGACTGGACTTAGTATAATGGTATTAATGAAAAGGCACAGGGCTAGATGGCTTATGGGATACAAGGATTTTACGTCTGTGGGTTACTCATTCAAATTCAGCCCTAATGACAGAGAACAGAAATTAAATTTAACTCCAGAACCATTAAATGGCATAATTGTTGGAGGCTTGCAGTGGACCTCCATCATGTTGATTGTGATTTGGCCCTCTTCTTAGTTTTGAAAATAGAGAATGTCTTAAATTAAGGGTACAGCACAGGAAAATGACTGCAGAGTAGGATAATGTGAACTTAAAGCATGTCAATTCCTTTGCCAGCTGCCTTACATAAAATAAATTACCTCCTGTAATGATGAGGGAGAGAATTTTGTGAAAACTGTGTTACTTTGGCACATGTTTTTCTGTCAATAAATGGGAGCTTTAATCCAGCAGGGCTGCTGTTTTGATACTTCTCATAGCATCAAATCTACAATCCTGTGTCCTACATTGGCACAAAAGGTGCTGGATGGTCTCTGTATGCTTTGTGCTTGACATAGAAACTTGGCCTGATACCTCACCGGGAGACATTATTTACATATATGTACATCTCAATGCAAGGAAGATGCCGAAATATAATGCTGCTTTATGTTTGTAAAATGTTTAGTTCAGAATTTTTGATATTCCCTTTAGAGGTAACTTCTGAATGCACTTAACTAGATTTTCCTGCATAGGTCACTTGTGAAAGTTATTTCTCATTACAATTAGCTGTAAATAGATATTAACCTGAAATGTGGTGTGTTAATAGTGTGGGTTAAGTAGTATGCAAGACTGCATTCTGTTTCACTCCTAGTACTTCTGATGAATTTTAGATATACATGAAACTCAGAAGTATGGTCATGTTTTCAGTTGGCTTTCACAGGCTGATGTCTTCATGTGCACATTGATTTATTTTTTGTCCTTTTTGTGGAATTTTGAAATTTGTGTGCCTTTTTTAATGCCCTGGTCAGATAATAAACCATAGTTAAAGAAAAATAATGTTATAAATAACTACCCCCCAGCTAACTGTAACTATATGAAAAAAAGCTAAATAAAAAAGTAAACATACTAATGTATTTACGGGCTTGCTTCTTTAAGCATGTACTTATTTCCTCTACAGTACTGGAGATAAATGTGTCCTTAATTTTAAACCATGTGGACTGTTTGGGAAAGAGCTTCACAGAGTAGAGGGATACATTCAGGACAAAAAGTAAGTGATAAAAGCCTCTTGGCCTCTCTGTTTCTGAGCACTGTGGAATTTCTTTAGTGCTGTGGCATAGTGACCACAACTGATGTGACTGCAAAGTTGCTAGCAATGCAGATTGTAATCCATTTCTGTTCTCTGTGTCAGTATTAAACCCCTTGATTCTAGGATGATCATTTTAAGTGTTATTAGAAAAACTCTCCAGTCCAGTCTTTGGAAATAAAGGTATCCAGGGAACGTGCAGAGTGGTCGCAACTGATTTCACTGTTGTACAGTCACAATTCCAGTCTTCAGTTTAAAATAATGAGAATATGGTTATTAGAAATTTTTAATCAAACCTAAACCTGTTTCATGATTCTGAGTCTCTATTTTGTAAACTATTGGCTTTATTGCACCCACACTCACTTTTCAATAGTGGCAAAAGCATGTGACTAAGTCATGAGGATGTGTTCCGCAGGACTGAATGCCAGAAAGACTGAAATAAACTGAAACCTTTTCTTTGCATTATCAAATATCTGACTTCTAAGAAGTCTGCAAAGAAACATAAAATACAAAGTAGGAAGCTGGGTATTTAATATAGATCAGAATCTACATGACTTGGCTTAGAAGGCTTTATAAGAAGCAAAAGCTAAGCCTCCTTTGCTTTCTCTGCAGCAGAAAGAAGCTGTGCGTGATCTATGGCAAGTGGACAGAATGCTTATGGTGCACTGATCCCGCTACGTATGAGACTTACAAAAAGAATGAAAAGAGAGGTGGTGAGCAGAAGAAACTGAAGCCGGTAAGGTTAAGGATTCTTTAGGGAGAAAAGATACTGAAATATGAAAAATGAAAGGAAAACATCCTATTTACGGAAATGGTCAGGTGGTGGTGAATGGAGGGTTAAAAGTCTGTCTTTTGGTAGGGGTCAGATGCGGGCTGTATTAGTCCCGTGAAAAGGCATTGCGTTTTGAACTTGTGTAGACTTTAGTGTGAGCTGCTGGTATTGAAGAGGTATTGAATATAGGAATGGTGTTTGCTAGAGATTTGTCAAAGAGAAGTCATCAAATATCAACCCCCAAGCTGATGCTGTCCAGTCCTTGAATGAGGAAAATGGCTCTGCTGCCAACTCCAGATGTAAAAATACTAGGATTTGGGCATAAAACAAAAAATTACATGTTTTTTAAGTCAGTTATGCTTTTTGGTGATGCAGCCTTTCAGAATTTATGATGTAGACAGCCTTGACAACAAAGGGGTCTGGAAACATGCAGGGTTTTTTCATTACATGTAAGCAGTCTCAGGTATGTTACCGCCAAAGCCTCACTGTTGTATGCAAAATGCAAAATGGTGTATGGTGCAGCAGAGGACTGTTGGGTTTCCTGGTATCAACAGGGTCTTGCACACCCTGGCTGCTCATTGAAAATGAAAATGATAAGTTAAACAGAAGCTAATCACTCTTAATGTTAAGAGGCTCAAACTTTTATTAAAAAGTATTCACATCAGAAGAATCTAGAGCAACAACAGGCCTTGCTTTTGACTCTGGATTCCATCATGGTACAGGCTTATATTTTGACTTTTTTTCTTTTTCAAATAATAAGGTTCTGTCCATCTTACGAAAATCAACTCTTTCTTTCCTTCCTTCCTGTTGAATCTATATTTAGATGGGGAACTGTCTAACAGTAAACCAGATGTTGACATGGAAAGTAGCCTAAAAGAGTCTTTTTAAATAATGAATACTCAAACCAAATGATTGAAATTAGACTCTTAACCATATGGAGCTGTTTTCTAGTGTATAAAACAGGCCCTGTTTAACTTAATAGGGTATTATTGAATAAAATAAATGAGCCATGTCAGAGGGGGCAGAAAGAAAATAGAAAGAGGGTGGGAGTGAGGGGAGGGAAGAAAACTGTGATACTGTCACTCTGGGATGTTATTGCCTCAAACTTCCCTTCTGGTTGTTGTGGTTTTAAATGGTTTCTCATGGTGAAATCCTCTGAAATTCCACAGTGTAGCTGTCTGTCTGTACAACAGTCAGATTCTCTCAGATTCTGAAAGCAGCCTCTAGAAGAATACTGCGCTTGATTTTATATACGCATTACAGCAGTGCATCTGGTAACAAAGGAACTTGGAAGAAAACTGTATTTATAAACTTAAGTACACAGTCTTCATAGTCAGAAAATTGGCAGTGATAATAGTTATTAGAATCTAGATCATAGTAAATCAGGCTGAAACAAGGGCATATCTGTTTTTTAATTGCAAATCTTTTGCAAATGATGAAGCAATATCCAAACGCAGGCATGCCCTATTTATCGTTCTTAGGCCATTATGGGAACTGGTTTAAATTGCCGTCTTGGCTCATTTCAACCTGAAGAAGTAGTAGTCATGTTAGGTGAAATTAAGCTATGGCATGGAATAGAAGGGAAGCTAGAGAAAAGACTTCTGAAAGACATTAATTTACTATTATTAATTTTTTTTAAACAGACATTCAAGTTGTACATAGGTGGTGGGTGACTATTCAGAGATATCAGGAGCAAGACATTACAATAAAAATTAGAGGAACAGTATACAGAGTGAGGAAAAGCAAACGTGAGGGGTGAGGCCGAAGTACAGGAGAGTGTTTAATATCTCAAATTTGAACGGATTCTTCAACAGTCACTGTAGAACTCTAGATGAAACTCTCCAGTTCCCTTTGTTCCCCTGCCAAATGTTATCTCTGTTTCAGAGTGAAGATGTCATTAAATCTGAAAATGATGAGGCTGATGATATGCCAGAGGTTCAAGACACGGTGCAGTTCATACCAGGCAGTAAATTGCTTTGGAGAATAAATTGTAGGCCACCAAACTCATCACAGGTAACTGTTTCAATCAGTCTGTGTATTGCTATCACTAGTGACTTATGCAAGGGAACATGAGTAATGTTCAAGGGAAACCTTGTTGAAGTGTCTGTCCTTAGCATGCGTAGTGACAGGCTCTGGCAGTTCTTGCTGCAGCAGCAAAATTATACTACAGCAAGCTCTCCGCTTTGTTCCTGTGCCGAAAGCATCACTGTTGTGTCGAAGTTGATAGAAAGAATGCATGCTCTGACTGCAGCTGCTTCAGTGTGAGTCTCGTGTCTTAGGTTAACCTGTCTGCAAGATCTTTGCACTTAGAGTGGCTAACATATGGATGCATGTTCCCTTCTGCTGACCCTGCTGTTAGAAGACGGCTTCCAAAAAGTGCAGTAACTGGGAAGCTGGATATTAACTTCAATAGTTTCAACAAGACTTTTTGGTCTTTTAGGTGTGGGTGTTTTTTTCATAAAAATCATGACATTAAATATCAGATATGGAGGAAAATCTGTCTTGATCCTCTGAAGCAATGACTGCTTAAAATGAAAGCTGTGATTTCCATCCCCTTCTGCCCTTCCTTGTCCCTCCCCTCCAACAAAAAACCTAGTTTTGTATGAACCGAACCTTGCTTTCAGGGTAGCCAGTGGGAGAAGGTTTGACTCAGTAGTCTCTCTTGGAAGTTGTGTTGTATCCATTTGGTATAGGGAACCCAGTGCCAAAATAACTTGTGTGTTATCTTTAATTTGCTTTTAAGATGTACAATTTCACCAGTTTTGCCGTGAGTCTCAATGAGCTAGAAAAGGGCATGGAAGCAATATTAGCTCCCACTGACTGTCGGCTACGTCCAGATATCAGAAATATGGAAAACGGAAACATGGGTATGTGTTTGCTGGAGGAAATATTTTCACATTAGTAAGTTTTGAGAGGGATGACTGAAGGGAGGTTGGTTGATACAGGAACACTGTCTTCAGTTTCTCATTCCCAGAGCAGCCTTAACTCCTTTTCATCCTGTGTTAATGAACATGCTTTTGAACAATGTATGATGTCTGTTTTCTCCCAGGAAAGTCTGGGAGAGCAGATGTGTCCAAGGCGGGTCCCAAGACTGCTATCCTATGTTACGGTGTATGTGCATGTTAGTTAACTTGGGGGGAACTGGCAGACATGCTCTCTGGCTCTGGAGTTTGTCTGGAAAGACACGTGGTGAACAGACATGCTCTGTTGCTCTGGCGTTTGTCAGAAAAAACACATGGCCAAATAGTGAAAAAATCACTCACTCTATTATGCCTAATCTAAGTTCTTTCCTGCTGTCTTGGTGCACTGTTTCTGATAGATAAAACACCAAAATTTCAGTTTCGACTCTGCGTTCATAGTAGAAACTTTTCTGAAATGACAGTTTTAGGTTTTTGTTGCCTGAGATTTTCATTGTTCAGTGAGAATTGTGTACAGCAAATGCTTTCTCTTGCTTAAATGAACTATATTTCATTTCTCTGCAGTCTTTTCTGTGTTTTCTGCATTTTTGTTTCTATTTTGCTAAGTAACCTATTTCTCTTGAAATGTTTGTTAGATGTGGCTAGCAAAGAAAAAGAGAGACTAGAAGAGAAACAAAGAGCTGCTCGCAAGGAGCGTGCAAATGATGAAGTGGAGTGGCAGACACGGTAAGGGGGAAGGAAGTTGGGCATTTGTTTAATGCTTGGAGTGGTTTGGTATACTGCTTGAAATGTTTTTATTCAAGACAGTGTGTGTTTGATTTCCTGCATGACAGCACAATTTGTAGTGTCACTTAAAGCATTTGCTAGGTCAACAATTAAATAATGTAGCTGGAAGCCAAAATTGCTGATAACTTTGTCCTGGAGAAATTATCTAATAATAAATGCTGAAACCTGTCATAATTAACTACTGTGGTAATGCTGGATTTTGTTTTGTTTTGTTTTTTAAAACCTACAGAGGTCATGCTTTTGTTTGAATGAATAAAATGTTAAGTCTCATCTCTCCTTTAACCAATTCCTGTCCAACTTTTGGCAGTTGAGTAAGACGTTGTGGCCCTCTAGGGCCTTTTATTTTCACAGTCTTAGGACTTCTTCGCTTGGATACTTCAGAAATTGCTTTTTTGATTGTGTATTCAAGTGACTTCTCAGTCATAGAATGCATCAGGGAGTAATGTGTGATTTGGCTCCTGCTCCCGCTGGTTGCTTTTCACAGATGCCAATACTATGCAGTCAAGCATACGCTCACGGCCAGTTGCTGCAGGTGCTTCCTTCAAAGGCAAGAACTTTGGGATGGTCCTATGATTTCATGAAATTCAGAAGAGAAAGCATTCTCTTCCCAAAGCCTGGAGGAGCAGCTACAGACTTATTCCAGTTAATGCCTTTGAAAATCTCTTCCAGAGAACATAAAATGGTTTTCAGTCAACATAGCTAAAAAGTGAGCATCTGTTAATGTTCTGTGCAAAGTACAGCTCCACAGAAGAAAACTGTTTCCTGCTTGGACAGGTTTACAGAAAGGGTTGTGTAGCTGATTTGGTGTTCTTTTAAAGTAAAAATTAATATATATAATCAATATATAATCTAGAGTATAATGTTATTTTTATTTGGAATGGGACAGCAATTTTAAAATCCATTTCATACTCCTTCTTGACTTTATGTAAAAAAACCCCAACTTTTAAAAAGGATGCTTTATAAGGTGTGGTGATAATTGTGTATGAAGCTTAATGCCTTATTTTTCATGTTCAGAATATTTCCTGAGAATTTGTTTTTTGATGAGAACCACCAGTGTCTTTTTACAATGTTTTGTGAAAGAAGCAGCAAAGTTGTTCTTTTCCCCATCAATAACTGTTCACTCTGATTGCTTTGTTCTTTTATTGTTTCTTTCTTTTTTTCTTTCTTTACAGATGGTTTCATCAAGGCACTAACCCATACACAGGGACTTCAGATTGGCTGTACTCAGGTGGCTATTTTGATAGAAATTTCTCAGACTGTCCAGACATATACTGAAATTATGGAGCCAATTGCTCATCTCATCTGGACATCTAGTTACTAGATTTCATTCCAAGCCAGTTACTCTGGTTTTGTTGATAGCAAAAACCAGCTTTTCTAAGTAAATTTTAACAAAAATTCTATCAGTCAACAATCAAGGATTTAATTATCACTAATGTTGGATTGCCAAATATTTAAATGTGGTTGCATTCTTTCCATAAAGCTGCACCTGAAAATCATCATGTGTTCACTAATTTTCAAAGGGACCTTTGGTTCTTCATGTTTTTCCCCTAGTTTCTTTGTCAGGAAGATACGCTGTATCTGGTAGAGCACATAACATCCTTGAAAACTACATAACTTAAATAAAATAGAAATAATATCCTTGTTACTTAGTACAATAGTGAAGAATCTGAAGGTTTTGGAACTTGGAGCAGGGATGAAAAGCTAATATGGTACCAACAGGATCAAATCTAGTACTGTCGATACTCCCCGTGAAGAGGTGCATGTGAACTTCCATACGGTATGTAGCACTACGTGGGGACTGGAGCTCCTGACCCCTCTCTCTCAATAAGATTAATTCAGAGACTTGGGGAAACAAAAAACAGCCGGAGCTTCTCAAACTGTAGCTATCTCTTACAGAGTCTTCACAACTTTTGGACACTGTGAGCATTAAACTGTATACCTGTGATAAAATTACAGAAAGCATACGTTAGGAGAAGGGAAGGGCACATTAAAAAGTGTGCTTTTTCTGAAGTTGAATGCTGTTCTTAAAATACAAGAAGCTTCGAAGCAACTGTAGGAATGTAGAGGTGGTTACAATGTAAAATATATTGCTTGCTACCACTTGGAGGCTTAAATCTTCTGCACTACCTTTGGCAGCTTTGGCACTATGTATGCTTCTAGACTAAACCTTTATTTGGAAGCACTTTGGTATGTATATCCACACAGGTTCATATTCTGGGGAAGTTTTGGTTTGCATGTTTTTCATTATTAGGTCATGTCTGTTTTGTATGTTGTGAAAAAGCAGAATCAATTTACAGCTTTGGCAGAGTTATACCTATTACAAGTTTTCTGTGAGCACGTGCTGTCAAAAAGTGGGATATTTTTGTTCCATATCGAACCACCGAAGCCATATAATACTGGAAATAACCAATTACTGAATTGACGCATTCATTTTCTTTCAAGTGGTACACTTCGGGGGGGTAGAGGGGAGAGACGCTTGAAAAATTAGGTCCAGTAATCAAAACTAATGTCGCTTCTTCTTTTATGAAAGTTTTTAATTGAGTAACCAGGCAAAAATGGAGAGCGGCTACACTGCTGTTAAGTTTACAGTAATTCAGAAATTGCTGGTGTTAAGCACCAGCAACTTGAGGAATTCATGGAAGAACTGGTCTCACTGATGTCCAAACACATCTGTGGTTTCATCCAAAGAGTAGATTCTTGAAGTGCTTCTCTCCCAGCTACAGGATTAAAAAGCAAAAGAAAATTGACATACTCATGTACCAGTCGTACATCTAATGATCGGATTAACTTTAAATTTTGGGGAGATATAGTTGTTGTCTTCATTTGGAAAAATAAGAGAAGCTGTAAAACTTCAAGGCAGTAAATAAGGGCGTAGTCTGAAACGTGCTGGTGGCAACTTTATTCCGTTGCCAGAAATCGTACGTTGTGCCGATTGCAAGTCTTCAGGACTCACAAGCGAGGCTTGGTAATACAGTGCAGACGGTAGGGTTGTATTTGTTCCTAATAAGTGCATAGACACTTGACTTTTTAAAAGACATTGCTGACCCATATGGGACAGCATAAAAATACTTTTTATAAAAAAATTGAACTTTAGTGACCGTGCCACGCACTGTAACCCCCTTTCCCAACTCGCTGCAAGCAGCGTAGGGAACCCTTTGTTAGGTGAGGATCGAAAGGATTCACATATTAAGCCAGTTTAACATCTCATGGGAGTTTAAAACGTGCTTAAACTAAATAGTATGTTTAATGCTGGAGTGGTGTTTTTAAAACAGTACATATAAATAGAAATTGCCTGACTGGAAAAACTGTAGAGTAATTGCTAAAGAAATACTCTCTTTATAAGAAGAAGTGTACAGGTTAGCATCCCTCTCGTCCAAGTTATGATTTAAATTGAAAGACCTAAACCCTTTTCATTATGTGAAAGCATGAAAAAATTGTAACAACGCGCTTAATCCAAACTTCAGTATAGAATCTTAAAGGGATTCAAAAAGAAACTGGGAAGATTTCTAAAGTAAGAACAGTTCATTAGTTATGTCTTTACCCCCTTCTCCTCTTCCTTTAGTGTGAAGCCTTTAGTAAAATTTCATACTCGTTCCAAATACGTTTTTTTAATTTATTGTTCTTCATTGACAACACTTACAAAATACTTTCCCCTCACTGCCAACACGTCTATGCTTGGCTAGCCATGGCGCTCCTAGTGCCGCGTTTCGATTGCTCTGAAAGTGAAAAAGTTTTATTTTCGATGCAGATCTCGCCTCAGTAGTTTACGTGTCAGAACGTTAATAACTTTGCACCTTTTGAAAGAATGTCACTTTTATAACTTGATTAAACACTGTATATAAGATAACTGTGTTAGTATATGTTAATACAGCTATGTAGAGAAACCATCTAGAAAGAAATTATAATAAATACGTCATACCCTTTGGGCCTCTAGATGGTGACAGAGAGATTTTTGTAAGTGAGACTTTCGTACCAGGGCAGCTGTCTGGTAGGGCAAGAGGACGGCTGGAGATGACTCTGGCTTTGTTCAGCCAGCTCCGGGTCTGTGCTTTTTGATTGCACCGTGATGCTTATTAGACGAAGATGATTTAAATCAGAGCTTTGAACACCCCTGCCCCGCCATCGAGACTTTTTCCCAGCCACGGGTGGACTCTGTTCCTTGGCAGCCTGTTGCCCTGCGGTACGTCGGGTGTAAGAAGCGTGGGGTGATGGCGGCGTACGCCGGGAGCGGTGATAGCGCGGGCCCTGCGGTGTGGAAGTCGCGTTGGACACCTGCGAGGTGGCAGGGAAGAGGAAGGGCTGCGGGTGTGGTGGGGCCTCACGCTGGCGTGATGGCGGAGAGGCCGAGTGGCGGCTGGAGCAGGGGAGTGCGTGGACTTTTACTAAAAAATGCAGTGGAAGTGAAAAATTCACTTTATAGTTACTGTATAACGTCTGCGTTTGTCTTTGAGGCAATGTCATATTGTAAATGGGGAGCGGCTTTTTCAGACATCAGGCATTCATATAATTATTGGTACCCAGATTAATGAGGACAGGAAGCATGTACCCTAAATTAGCCAGAAAACCCAGAACTAATTAGCAGTATTTATTCCTGTTTCGTAATTAATTTCTCGGTAAATTTTTTGGTCGAAAAAAGTTTTTAAAAAGGCGAAATCGAGACTCTTCCCCTACCCTCTCCAGTAGAGTGGTGGTGGGGGGCAGCTGCTCTGCGCCTTCCTCCTGGGAATGACCGTGTCCGTCCGCTGGGCCCGCGCCCGACGCTGCGGAGCTGGTGACGCGCTGCGGCTCCGGCTCCTGGACGCACCCGAGATGCGGGACACCTGCACCCTACAGCAATACCTAAATTCTGTGGAGGTCATCCGCCGAACCCCTGCTGCCAGCCTGCAGCCCGCCGGGCGAAGCCCCTCGGAGCCCCACAGCAGCGCTGTCCCCGGCTGCCGGAGAGACGCTTCCGTGAAATGGGTTTATTTTTGTAATATTTAATGGCCCTCTCTGTTGACAGCCCTGCTCTGTACAGGCCTGCGGCCGCGACTGTTGCACTGTAAAGCTGTAAATGGGAATAAAGGTGGTTTTGGAGAAGAGCCGGGCTGCGGCCTCTGCTTGCGGGCGGGGCGGGGGCTCCGCCATCTTCCGCCGCCGTGACACAGCAGGCCGCCTCGGGCCGCCGCCCCTGACTGGCAGCCGCGCCGTCCAACCGCGCGGGGCCGCGGGGGCGCCCGCTGCCGCCCTGCCCCGCCCCGCGCCGGGCGGGGTTCCGGCGCGCGGGGCAGGAAGAGCGGAGCGGCGCGGGGCCTGCGGCGGCGGCGGCGGCAGCAGCAGGTACCGGCGCGGGGGGCGGCGGGGCTGGGCGGGGCGCACCTGGCCGGGCTCTGCCGCGGGCTCCTCGGCTCGGTCCTCGAGCTCCTCGAGCTCCTCGCGGCCCGGCCCGCCGCCTGCCTCGGCCCTCGCTGGGGGTCAGCCGCGCCCCGTGCGGGGGAGCGGCGTCTCCTGCCGGGGGAGGCCTGGGGGGACGCGGCCCGGCGGCCTCGGGGGGCCCGGCGGCCTCGGGGGGCCCGGCCGGAGATGGCGGCCTCTGGGCGGGCGGCGAGCGCCGGGGGGGCGGCCGTGGCCGGGCGGGCGGCCTGCGCGGCGCCGGGCCGGGCCGTGCCGTGCCGTGCTGCCGGCCTGCCCCCGCGGCCCGGCGTTGCCGGCAGCTCCGCTCCTGGCTCGCGGGAGGGGCTCGGCCGGGCTCCCCTGCGGCGGTGCCGGGCCTGAGCGGCCGCCAGCGGCGGTGTGCTGGGATCGGCCAGCGCGGGCGGGGGTCCGCGGTAGTGCGAGCTCAGAAACAACTGCCAAGTCATGCAGGCCGACCGGTCTCCCGGCAGCAACGGCTCGACCTGCGAGGCTGGTAAAGGCTTTCCTCGGGAGACGCGGAGCTGCCGTGGGGCGCTGGGCTGTGAGCTGGTCACCCGTGCAGGGTTGCTCTGGCACAGGGCAGCCTGCGGTTCTCTGCTGGGGTGCTGAAGCAGGAGTCTGAAGATGAGCGTTGCAGTAGGGCGTCTTGCAGTTAAAATGTCCCTGATCCTGCGCCCCGTGATATGAACCGAAGAAGGAAGCGTCAGGGGGAAGGTGGTTTCATTTTCAGGTACCTTAGCAGATAGGCTCCTCCTTATTAGTGGAGATCTGTGGAGCGTCCTGTCTTCATCCCGGGTTCCTCTTTAGCTCTTGTGGATCGCCCCGAAACTCTGCAGGCAGTGAGACAGATTCATGGAGCTCACTTGATAAAGGTTGAAATTTGATATTGAGAAGAGAGAACGTGGGAAGGTTTCTCATCACATCTGCTGCTCTTTCTGTCTTTCCAGGATGTCTTCAGGTGCGTTATTTCCAAGCCTGGTGCCAGGCTCCCGTGGCTCTTCGAGCAAATACCTGGTGGAATTTCGGGCAGGGAAGATGTCCCTGAAAGGCAGCACTGTGACCCCAGACAAGAGAAAAGGCCTTGTGTACATCCAGCAAACTGATGACTCCCTCATTCACTTCTGCTGGAAGGACAGGACTTCGGGCAACGTCGAAGATGTGAGTATGGTTTTGTGTTTCAGTGCTGAGGCATTAAGTCACGGTCTGTCTTGTTCTTGTTCTGCTGGCACTGCTGAAAGAGCTTCTCCAAGACAAATTAGGATGAGAATGCTGCTGTGGCCTGACAGACCTGTACTTCCAAACCCTCTCTGCTCCTCAGAGCAGATGGAAGAAGGTTTGGGGAGGAGGGTGGAGGTCTTTGGGAAGCTAAAAGGCGTAGTCATGTATTTCCTCAAACATTTGTTTCTACTGCCGCATTTTCCAGGATTTGATTATTTTCCCTGACGACTGTGAATTCAAGAGGGTACCTCAGTGCACTACTGGCCGTGTGTATGTATTGAAGTTCAAGGCAGGATCAAAACGACTCTTCTTCTGGATGCAGGTTTGTGGGAAGCCAATAATAAAGGTCTTGGAAGAAAATACTTCCAGTTTGCCTCGTACCAAGAGCAACTTTCTTGCAGGAGCCGAAGACGGACAAGGATGAAGAACACTGCCGTAAAGTGAACGAGTATCTCAACAATCCACCAATGCCTGGTGCTTTGGGTGGAAATGCAAGCGGAGGCCACGAGCTCTCGGCATTAGGAGGTACAGTCCATTCTCTGCTCCTTCACGTGAGAGGCTTTTTAAAAATTTATTTTTAGAATGAGCACTTATAGTTCCCCAGGAAGAAATTCCTGATGACTATGGAGGGTGAGTTGGGGACAATGTTAATACCGGAAGTGTAAACGTGCTTTTGGCAAAATAAACTGCTGTTATAATAGGTGCAGGCTGAAAGTTAAGACTGCCAGAAGAAATCTCTCTGTTTCCAGCAGATTCTCTGGAGTCTTACCTCTTTATAAAGCCAAGTTGCATTTATCTTTTATGAGCATCGTGGATCAGTAAACACTCGAAACTGTTTTTTTCCATACAGAATGTGATGCCAATTAATCTCCTGCTGTTTGAGCCGGAGTGCTGTGAAAAAAACCTATGTGAATATGTTGTGTTTCAGAATGTTTTTGTTTTTAGGTGAGGGTGGCTTGCAAAGCCTTCTTGGAAACATGAGCCATAACCAGCTCATGCAGCTGATCGGACCAACGGGCTTAGGAGGACTTGGTAAAATGCTTTAATATATTTATGCCAAAATGGTATTTTCTCCTGCCAGGTTAAATCTTACCTGACAATATTTTCAAGTAGTGCTATTGATTTGAATAGCACTGCTTTCACATGAGAAAGAAAGGCCCTGCCTCAAAGATGAGCTAAGGGGCAAAAAAAGGATGCAGGAAACAGAGGGTATTACAGTCTACACAGCACTCATCTTAGGGCTTGATCTGCAAGGAATGTCGGTTCTGCTCCTTGCTGCACTGAATATTCTGCCTTTTTCTTTTTCTTCCTTTTTTCCACCCCTCCTCTTCCTCCTAAATATTCACTGGAGCAGGGACTCATCCCTGGCGAATGTCCCAGTTACCAAGCTGCGGAGTTGCTCATGTTGTCTCTGATCCAGTGAACATTTGTGTGCAAAGCAGAAAGAGCTCAAGAGGAAGGCTGGAGCATACCCACCCCACAGCACTCCCTAGTCAGAGGAGTAAGGCTCAGGTTAGGGCTTTCTCTCCTGGGCAACACTGGGGAGAGCTTGAATTGCCACGCTGTTTTTCTGGAGGGGATGAGAGGTGTGTTGGAGTCCCTGCTGTGGTCTGTTCTTAATGCTGTCCATGCTCCAAGCGCAATAGAGCATTTCTGGAGAAGTCAGATGCTCGAATGAAAGTAGGCAAAGTAATGCTTAGCAGGTGGCAGTGACTAAAGTTCTGTGCTTAAGCTCCAAAGTCCATTTTTGTGGATCTAGCTCATGTCTTTTTAGCTTCAGATGCAAATCTCATGTTGGTGGGATGTTCAGATGGAAATCTAATGTTAGTGTTGGAAGATTCTGGCTTGTTAGGATGTATTTGGAAAAGATCTTCCTTCTTGAAGCTTCACGTGGCTCCTGAGACTGTCTTCCTCTTCGTCTCAACGCTTTTTCTCAGCGGCTCTTCTTTCTTTGCCTTTACATCTAGCCCTAAGACAGCTTGACGTGAAACTCACTACAGTAATGCAAAGAAAACCATCTGCTTGCCTCAGCAAACAGTGGTTGTGGTGAATCTGTGTGGATCTCTTCCCCCAGTAGCGTCTTGTTCTTTTGCACCTGGTTTGCATCTCTCTCGGGACTCTGCCTTTATTGCAGAGCTCCTGCAACAAAGGAACTTTCTTGCTCCTGGGTAAACCTTCATAGCAAGGACGAAGTGAGTAGAGTAGCGTGCGGTACAGCCCGGTTAGCTTCACCCTGCCGTTCCTGCTGCTGTGGAAGCTCTGTGACTAGTGAACATAAGTGTTACGGGCATGGTTCTATAGGAGTGGGTCCTGTGCAAAGGAGGAGCTGGTGGCTGATGCTCGCTCTGACCTCCAGTGGTCTGCAGCTTCAGTTAATCATGTGTTTGCTAATGGAGTGCTGTCATTCTGTCCTCTGCTTGCAGATAGTTTCCAAAAGGTGGGTGATGAATGCAGGTGCTTGTGTAGGGACATGTATCTGATTAGATGTGGTACAAGAAACCACTGGATCGGAAGCGTGTGGTAAATGGAGCGTTTGGCTGATGTGGCTCAGAGGAGTTGTAGGGGGACAATCAGTCACTGACAGCTCCAGCGGACCTAGAAGCCAGGCCTTTCCCCAGCTCTCTTTAGCTGCTGTTCTTGATGCTGCGATAAGCCCTTGGTAGTTGCGATGTGTGGATGAAGGAGGCTGATTCTGATTTCTTTTGCATATGGCAGTTGGCTCAAAGGCTGAGTGTTGGTTTCCTGCTGTGTTTTCTGATCGCTGCTCTACTGGGAGCACTTTGTGCGCAGGGCTGTCCTTACTTTGCCTATGAAGTGTTTAAGGACTCAGCTGATTCTGCTGCTGCATCTCTGCGTTAGGTTGGAAGCTGCAGAACCCAGGTGTATGGGAGACAGTGGTGGTGACTCAAAGGCTGCCTCTGTAATCTGCTGAGGGCTTTGGCTTTAAAGTTTAGAGAAAAGCTGGGTTTTGGGGAACCAGTAGATAAGAGGAGGGGGCTGTGTTACAATGATCGTGTATATACGGCACAAACCAAAGTAATTTTATCCTTGCGTACGTCTAGAAATTGAGTCATTTCTAAAACGTGCAACTCTCTAAGGCAGTTTTCTAATAGGGATGCAAGATCAGAAAACGAGAGCTGTTAACTTACAGAAAGGGGTGGGGGGGTTGGTCTGGGCTCTTTCACCCCCTCCTCCTTTATTTTAGCAAATAAAATCTTTCAGGTACAAGAGTGACCTCTCTAGAGCAGAGAGGTGCAAAAAACCCAAAGAAACACATTTTTAAACCTGTTGTTCTTTTATGTTTACGGAAGGTGGGCTGGGTGCGCTGACAGGTCCTGGGCTGGCCAGTCTGCTTGGAAGTGGGGGTCCCCCGACCAGCAGTTCATCATCAAGGTAGGATGCCCGTCTGGTCCGGGTTTGTAGTATTTTTGTAACGTAAAATTGCCACTTCTGTGGGAGGAATCGCGGCCTGCTGAACAGGAAATATGATGGGAATTAAGACTGCTTATTACCTCTCTAAAATGAGGGTAGGAGCTCTTCATGTTGTAAGGGCTTGACGAGAAGCTTTTCAAAATACAAGAGGCAAAGCTGTTTTGTTGCAGGGAATTAATTATACTGATCATCTTCTCCAGCTCTCGCAGCCAATCAGCTGCTGTGACGCCATCTTCCACAACTTCTTCTACACGTGTAACGCCTGCCCCGTCCGTTCCTGCGGCTGCGTCTGTGACCAGTCCGAGCCCCGTACCGAGTTCGGGTAATGGAACCAGCTCAGCCACAAGCCCAACCCAGCCCATTCAATTGAGTGACCTTCAGAACATTTTAGCTACTATGAATGTGCCATCTGGAGCAGGAGGACAGCAAGGTAACAGTGTTCTGACCAGACTGCTGTTGGATCCAGCAGTCCTTTGGAGCTGTTTTACTGTCCTATCCTGTTCCAAACTGGTTTGAAAGGTCTCTTAAATTTTTTTGGTTCTTTTTTTCATTTGAGTGCTGTTCTTGGGTGCTTCAAGAGTCTTATTCTCACTCCAAAACAGAGAGGGAGAAGGGATGCTAGCAGTGTGCTAACTACGTTTCGGTACTCCTCTAACTAGATCCTGTGGTTTACGTGACGAAAACGTGGGGTTTTGAGTGTAGTCTAACAGCCAACCATTTATTTTCTTCCTAGTTGACCTGGCAACTGTTCTGACTCCCGAGATAATGGCTCCCATCCTGGCCAACGCTGAAGTTCAAGAACGGCTGATGCCTTACCTTCCCTCAGGGGAATCTCTGCCGCAGACTGCAGAAGAGATTCAGAATACCCTGACGTCTCCTCAGTTCCAGCAGGTAGATGCCTAGCTGTCACGGGAAGTGCGGTGCTCCTTCCCTCCTCCCCCATGCGTCATGTTTTGCCTTGCCCTGCTTTTTCAGGTTACTGGCACTGTTCAGAGTAGGAAGTTGCTCTGTAGAAGTGGAAAGGAGGAGGGACACGGTTTAATGGAGCACTAGTTCTTCCTTCTGTGGTCACCGAAGGACAGATCAGCATGTTTTTTACTTTTTCTTTTGGAATTAGGCCTTACCTTTCTCTTTTATTATACATGCTCTCTGGTAAATGACAGGAGTAGCGGCAAATTCGTTATTTGCCCTGTCAAAGAGTGGCTTGTCAGCAGTCTTGTTAAAGGTCACTTCAAGTGACTGAAGGGAAGAGATGCTCATGTTTACAGCACCACATCCCTTGTTCCTCTTGAAACACTAGTACCTGATTCCAGAACTGTCTGTGTGTAATTAAAGCCAGTGTATTACAGGCCAATTTGAACTAGTTACACTGATTGATTGAAATTTGTCAATTTGCAAAATTTCAGTGGCTAAGATGATGACTGTTTTTAGTTTAAACTATGGCAACTCTTTTGTGCAGACAAGACTTGGAAATGAGGGGTGTTTTTAATTGCTGATTTGATAGAGTATCTGCATCTAGATAAAAGTTTAAGTTGTCCATGCACTAAACCGACTGGAGGTTATGTTGCTGTGGTTTGGTGTGCTGCTCAGTCTAGCAGGGCTTACCACTGTGTGCTTGCTGGCAGCTAGCTGGTTAAGAGCAAACATCGTTCCTGATTGCAGAATCCACACGGGGCCTGTGGTGTAGCGGCATTTCGAAGCCTGCCCACAGTGCAGTAGTTTATAAAGGAGAGCGGCTGCTCCCAGGCCGGCCGTACGGTCACCACGCCATGACAGGACTGCTCCCCTCACACGGGTATTGCACAGTAGCCACCTGATGCTGGAGGAACATGATGCAAACCTTTTTTTGATGCTGTTGACTCCAATTCACAGGCATTGAGCATGTTCAGTGCTGCCTTAGCTTCAGGACAGCTTGGCCCACTAATGAGTCAGTTTGGCTTACCCGCAGAGGCAGTAGATGCAGCAAATAAAGGAGGTAAGTATTGGTGCTGTTGGGAACATGATGAAGTAAGCGGTTTGTTGGGTTTTTGTTTGTTTGTTTTCACTGCACACAGCCATTGACTGTGTACTGTAATGATTAGCTGCTGAGTAACTGTCAGAAGCTGACTCTTGCACTGTTCTTTTTACAATGAAAAGGCGAGTAGCTCAGGTGTTCCCCAGCAGACGCAGTGTGATGTCAGATGCGCATCTAGAGAAGTCAGGGTTCTGCACAGAGATGTGCTGAGCAGCCTTGGCATTTTCTTGATAGAAATGCAAAAGATGCTGAAGATGTCATGGTCACCTTGTTCAGGAATGCCTTTTTTTGTGGGAATCTTTGAGTCATTTGAAAGTGCACAGCTGTGGCACTAAGGGAAGGGGGTATCAGTTTTCCCTGGTGAGCTTCTAGCATCCATTCCATGACTGAAGTAATTCGGGTCTGAGGCTGCCTGTGCACAGAGTTGAAGTGCAGAAAACACTGGCTATGTTGGGGAGATCCAAATGTGTGTTATATATTAAAGGAGTGTTAAAATTTTCTTCCCTGCTAATAGATTCTTATTAAAGCAACTGTTTACTTTCCAAGTCATGAAGCTTAACCTCATGTGGACAATGAACTCCATCCCAGAAAGTGCAAAGTTAAATAACTCATGTGTTTAACTTCTAGATGTAGAAGCGTTTGCCAAAGCAATGCAGAACAGTGTCAAGTCAGACCAAAAGGAAGGAGACACTAAGGACAAGAAAGACGAAGAGGAAGATATGAGTTTAGATTAAGTTATTTGCTCTTCCTTACAGATATTCCTAGATACTAACTTAAGCAACTGCAGTAGGATTACTAACTTCATATTATGCTTCTATAAATCTACAAATAAAGGAATTTTCTTTATCTGCCATACTGTTCTTTCTCAGTTTGTTTAACATGTACACTTAAAGCAGTACTTGCTCTTTATTTTCAGTGGAGTTGTTTACTGTTCAGTTTTGATGCTTCTGACATCAGGCTAAACTAATTCTTGTGATTTCCTTGTGCTAAAAGGGCTGAGCCCTGTCATTATACGAGTAATGAGCATCTCAAGGATGCAGTGCTGATTGCCATCCAGTTTTGGGCCCACCACGTTGGGCTGCCAGCTCACCCAGTTGTTGCCCACATGTACTGCTGCAAGGGTCGTCCTGTCCTGGGTGCTGACTTCACCTCTGAACACGAGGAGAGTCACTTCCCTGAACACCAGAGCACTACCACCACTGCTTCTGGCAAATACAACTACAACGTCCCTATGGTGCCACTTCCTGAGATAGTGATTATTCCTCTTCCAGTTCTACATCGGCCTCAGTAAAGTGAAAGAGAGTAACATAAAACTTTATTTGGCTCCAAAGTATGTACCAGTGATTTACAAAGACCATCTTTAATACTACAACTTAAAAACAGGTCATAATTACATTTGCTTAAGATGGACACGTTAAAAACCCATTTTACAATATTTACCCCTCATAAAAAAAACCCACAATATAATGATATAAGTTATAAGTCCATTTCAGAAGCAAGATTTTGTCCCCAAGTGGCTAGATACATATACACACACACAAATATATATATGACGTGTAAGTGCACAAGTGAACTAGGTGTCTTGGGAGAAAAGTTTGTTCAAGTGAAGACTGCACTAACAACAGGCGTGAGTGAGGCCGAGCAGGAGAAGGCAACTGCTGGCAGGGCACGTGAGGGCCAAGTGACGGACACCTCTTGCACCCAGCCAGACTCGGAGGTAACCTTTCTTTATTCCCTTTCAAGCAAGTTTCTTGCTTCACGCAACAGGACTTTTGTCAGTGTATCCTACCAGCGCTCAATGCAACTGCAGAGAGTCGAGTGGTATTTGTGTCTTTCTGCTTTCCCTCAGCAGTTCTCCCAGCCTATTTTCTTCTCTTTTTTTGAATCTTATAAATTAATCTGATAAGAAGATGGTAATTCTGTGAACAGAATTTTGTCCGAGTTCCCCCTTGCAGAGGTCTCTGCATAGTGGCAGCAAGTGAACCGAGACTGCCCTTGGGGGGAGGTTAAATGTGTCCTTGCTTATAAAAACACAAAAGTGATGGAATGAATCCAGTTTGTCCTAATTGCATTTATTATAAAACAGAAACTGCCTGCAGCCTTTAGCAGAAGACAGTCTGTGACTGTTATTAATAGCCTCAAGTGTTCCGTGAACTAAATCTATGTGCGTTGTAAGCATGGGGTATAGGGAACAGGATTTAGGACATGATGCATGGCTGCTGGGTGCTTCAGCTCACGCTCCGTAGAGGACAGTTGCTCTTATCACAAGCCGTGTGGCAGCGTGAGTCCTGTTGCAGATGCTGACCACTGGGGAAGGACTCAGACCTGTCTCCACATCCTGCTCCAACTTTTTGGTTATATTCATGAAAGATGTCCCCGAAGTGCCCCCTTCTCCCCACCTTCCTCCCCTGCCCTCCTTCCCCATGGATTCGTGGCCCCTCTCTGGTTTTGGCCCCAGACTTGCACCTGCAGTCGCTGGAGATCAAGTACTTTTGACCACGGTTAATGCTATCGAGTAGGTGATGTCTGGGGCCCAGGGAGCAGTGCAGCGTTCTGTCGGTCAGGCTGTACATGGAGGTGCACTTACTTACAGCACGGGGCAACCCGTAAGGCCAACAGAGCCCCTGACAGTCCCAGCTTGCAGCAGGTCCACGTGGCTCCGGTTAATCACCAGGTTCCTTATACAGCCCACGTAATGCGGGAGGGGAGGTAACGGTGACACTGTGCTGGCCTTGTCTGTCTCTACAGAAGGAACAAGTAAAAGCAAGCATTAGTCTGGCTAATAAGAGGGCAGCGGATTAAGTACCTCTGTCCTGCACCTGGAACAGTACCTCTCTTGGCTTTGGGGTATTTCGTTCTGGAGCGCATCTTTCCCAACTCACCTGGCAGCCCTCCCAGGTAGAAGGTTGCCCTTGTGCTGGGTGCAGGAGGCTGGCTGGGTCCCACTGTGTAGTTGCCCTCCGTGTCCACGTCAACCTGGATTATGTTTTTCCATTTGGTAACTTCAAAAGAAAACAAGAGTCAGTGCTGCTTCCTCACTCGGAGAGCAAGTCCACCTCTGCCCTCTGGCACAGACCAGTGCTGGAGCAGAGCAAAACTACTGGGAGAGTCAGAGAACCTGGCCTGGCTCTTGGGAAATGCCCAGAGTTTGGACAGCCTCCCCCAAAATCTGTCCTTTGGCCACAGCAGCCACCCATAAAGCAGCGTGTCTTGATCTAGTGAAGAGGGCTGCCCTCTCCCAGCGGGGTGGGACAGCACACGCCGGGCGTAAGGGGGTCAGCTCAGACTGGCTCTGGCCACGGATGGGGAGAGGTCCTGAAGCTGAAAACGCACGAGGAGCCAGGAGCATATGATGGCTCTCACCCAGCGCTGGGTCGAGCAAGACGAGGGTTTAAAATAGAGCTGTGCTGAGATGGGGGCTGTAGCTGTGACCCCCATCCCCAGAAAGGGCTTGATGCAAAGCCTTAGCACTTGCTCAATGGCAAATACATCAAAGGCTGAGTTTTGCCCGTGAAAGTGTGAATCCTGCAAATCCCTGGTCCCAGCTGTGGGCTTTGAGCCTTTTGGACACAATCTGTGCAAGTCGGGCTTTCCCTTTCAGCAGGATAGCCCTGGCTGGGGCCGAGGCCAGGACTGGCCCAGCAGGACTGTGGGACACCCCGGCCTCACCGGCTGCTCCGTGACCTGGGGAAACACCCTGTCTCACCTGCCCACCAGATCTGACAGCACTAACAAGATCAGGCAAGGACTCTTAATTAGGAAATGACTTAATAGCAGCTACAATCTCCCAAATTAAGTGCATACAGGTGGGAGTTGGGGTTTTAATACCCGAGGAAGGGCCCTGGGCTCTCCCCTGGAGATGTGGGCTGAGTAGCAGGACCAGAGCAGCGTCCCAGAGCCAAGTGCTGGCTGTCACCTCACCTGCAATAGTGTGCCACTGCCCGTTGCAGAGAGATGGGCATGTCACCGATGCAGAGAACTCGTCAGCCCCAGCATTCGCTCTCACAGTGACCTAGTGTGCGAGACAAACCCGTTAGAGCCCAGCGAGCTGAGTGGGATGGGCAGGAGATGGCCGCTGCATCTGGAAACCTGTGGGGAAGCCACCCTCCCACTACCTTTGTCTCCTCCATGTACAGCAGGAGACGGTGGCTTCTCCTCGTGCCGATGTGGAAGATGAGACCAGAGGCACTGCGGGGACGGACCTCCAGTGTCACCTCCAAATCCTGCTCAGTTGCCACTGCATCAGCTGGAAGAGAAATGCTACTGGTGAGGAGGGGGACAAGGGACATCCCATGAGACGTGTCCCTCCCAGTCCCAGGGCCGTAGGAGCCAGCCCAGGCTGCTGTGGGGTACCTAGGACGACGGACCCGCCATCCGCAGCGAAGAAGACTCCGCTCTCCAGTGCGCCCTCATAGCACGGCGTCACTCCGAAGGTGCGTGAGGGAGGACCCAGGGGCCTCCCGTCCAGCTGCGGGTTCCTCAGGCATCCGTCAAAGCTGGAGACCGACGCAACCTGTGGAGAGCAGCCACCAGAGTGAGCACAAGGGCCAAAAAAGGGCAGGCACAGGACTGGAAACTGGCCGAGATAGGGTGATGCCATGGGACCACCAAGCCCTTACCGGTATGTGAGCCTTGGCTTTTCCAGCCGGGATCCCCCCCACATACAAGGGGGTCCGGGCCACAAAGAGCCCTGCGACAGCCACTGCAGCATCCTGGGCTCGCAGCCCGTCAATGACCAGCTGGGCTCGGCTCTGGTCTCTGCTGAAGAAGACCTGCAAGGACCAAAGGTCAGTGCCAGGGCCGGAGGCTTCCTGGGTTGAGAGGAGCCCCAGGGCTGCACCCAGGGAAGGGAGACCTCAGCTCAGAGGTTCAGCCAGCCCTGGCTGTGTTGTTGCTGTCCCCTTTGCTCCCATGGGACTATGAGTGTCCCATGTGCAATTAGGAAGTGATGCCCAGAGCAGGGCTGCGCTGAGCTAACCCCTGCACGGGCACCCGGCAATGGGGAGCTCATGAGAGCAACGTGGCTCAGGGAGGTCCTGCTGAGCCCCGACCCTCTGCTCACCGTGTGCCACCGCCGGTCACGGTACTTGTCTTTGCTGCGGATGCGCAGCCGGCGCCCGCCGACATCCACCAGGAAGACAAAGCGCCCGTTGGAGACGAAGAGAGCCATGAAGGCACCCCGCTTGCCCGCCACGTAGAAGAGCAGCCCGCTGGAGGAGTTCAGCTTCACCTCCAAGGAGAAATGGGACCTGCGGGGACAGGGGGGTGACGGGAGCACCCTGCTCTCCCACAGCTGCAAGGGACACCTGCTCTCCAAGCAATGGTCCCTGGGGCCAAGCTTGTGTGGGGCAGGCATGGGGTGAGCCTCACCTCTGGCCAAAGGAGGCTGGGATCTCCTCAAACTCCCAGCGACTGCTTGGGGCACCCCCAAAGCGGAAGGTGCCACCGGCTGCGTGGGGCTGTGGGTGCAGCCGGCAGAGCCTATCCCGATCGTGGCGACGGTCCTTTGAGGCAGGCTTGCCTGGCACCTACACAAGATGCACCAAGGAATGGAGAGAGGGGAGCATCCCTGCAGGTGTCATGGGGCAGAGGTGCTCAGCGAGGGGGCAATGGTGGCATCTGAGGAGGACGGGGAGGAGGAGGTGGGGAGTTTTGGCAGCAGCTGGTACCTTGGGTTTCCACCTGTCCTTCATCGGAGTGACTCTGAGCTGCTGCAGCTGCTCGCCCCAAGGACAGCTCATGGTGACATTGATGCTCTTCACGTTTTGCTGCAGGTCCACCACCATCTGTGGCTCTGATATCCTACACACAAGGAGAAGAGGTTCCTGTCACCGGGCCAGCCAGGAGGCAGGAAGGGGCTGAGCCCTGCTCCCTGGGAAGCGGCACGGCAATGCTCACCGCTTGACGAAGACGTTCCCAATGCAGCCGGTGAGGTTGCTGAGGGCACCTGGCTCTGGCGAGCCCCCAAGCTGGAAGAGCGGCCGCCCATCCTGCCGTCGCTGCCGCCGGCTGGACCCCGTGCCTGCTGCGGTGTCTTGCAGCTCATCGTCCATGTACAGCCGGACCCTGCGGGGGATGAGCAGCATGGGCTGAGCGGGTGGCCATCACCACGCCATCCCCCATGCACTGCCAGGACACGTACCCACGGGCATCACTGTAGAAGGCCACGTAGTGGGTCCTGTCATCCGCATAGGCGTTTTCAGTGGTGACTTTGGTTTCCAGCAGGTTCAAGGTCAGCTGGCCCCTCTGGAGG
This sequence comes from Ciconia boyciana, assembly GCF_034638445.1. Lineage (NCBI taxonomy): Eukaryota > Metazoa > Chordata > Aves > Ciconiiformes > Ciconiidae > Ciconia > Ciconia boyciana. Next base: position 4,140,740 of record NC_132947.1, on the reverse strand, counting down.
GACACCTGGCATGTCCCCTCCTGCAGAAAGCATCGCCCCATTGCTGCTCAGCAGCTGAACCCCAAGGAAGGGCCCATTTCCCCACCACCTTCCAGGAGCTCAGGGTGCTGATTTCACTGTGGATTCACCCCCTGGCCCCACCAAAATCCCCCCCCTTTCCCAAGGGGGAGCAGCACCATCCCTAGAGTAGGAGCAGATGTTTCTGCCCTGCTGCTGGGATACCTGGGGGGACTGCAGGTGCCCACCTGGGTGGCATGGTGGTAGAGCAGCCCCTCGTGCTGGCTCGTCCGGAAGCTGAAGCCGCTGTAGAAGTCCCGCAGCCCTGGCACGTCCTTCAGGGCCAGGGTCAGGTAGCCATGGCCATGGACGCTGACTGAGCGAGCCACCTGCAAGGGACACCATGGAGGCAAGGTGAGAGCCCGGCCCTGGCGTTGCAGGGGTGCTGGGAGGGTTACTAAGGTGCTCAGGTCCTTGCTGGGTCTGGCTGGTGCTATGGCCAGCCACGTGGAGCACCTTGCCACAGCCCCCTGCACCTGGGGATTTTATGCTTGTTTCTGTGTGAATGAGGGGAGATCAGGCCTGTCCTGGGGGTCCTGTGCTCCCTTTCCCTGACAGACCCTTTCCCCAGCATGCCGGCCAGGCTGCCAGGGCTTTCTGCTTACCAGGAGGTCCGAGGTGCACCCATAGCTCACGCCAACGGTGCTCATGCGCTTCAGGTCGACATATTTGCCAAGAGCCTTCAAGCCCTTCATGCAGCCCCGGATGGGCCCACCCGTGGGGAAGAGCGCTTTCAAGCTGCAGGAGAAGCAAGCAGTGTTATGAGGACAACCCCAGGCAGGATCCAGCCCTGGGCAGGATCTGGCCCTGCAGCCCCTCAAACAGAATGACTGGGAAGGACCCATGACAGCCATGGGTATCTCCAGTGCCTCAGGCACAAGCCTGCTCCAAAGCACCCAGTGTGGCAAAGGAGGACTCAGTGACACACACCAGCACCTCATCCCTCACCAGAGATGGAGATATCCCATCCTCAAAAGCTCACGGTGATGGGCAGGAAGAGGAAATCTCCCCCCAGAGCTTCAGCAGGGCCCAACAGCCCTGGATGTGCCTGAGAAAGGGCCAGGGCCACCACCAGGGACACTGGAGGGGAAGATACGGACTGTCCCACCCCACCACGGGCTGGACCCACCTGGGAGGCAGCACAGCTGGGGGCACACCACCCAGGTAGTAGGAGACAGCGTTCTCCAGGGAGTTCTCCTGCTCCACCATAAAGATGGTGAGGCGCTCCAGCCGCACCAGGATGCGCTTCTTGTTATTCATTTTGAGGAGGAAAATCTGGATCTGGAGACAGAGAAGAAAAATGATCTGCCAGCCTGGGGCAATTAGGTCCATCGCAGAGGACAGCACAAGGCATCCGGTTCATGGCTCTAGCCAGAGAACTTCTTGCAGCTCTCCCCCACCAAAAACAAGGGTTCGGGTGTCCCCCCTACCCTCTGGATGAGAAGCCCTCCAAGCGAGCTGGGCAGATGGCTGTGCCCCCTTACCGCTTTGTTTGTGGTGCTGCTGATGGTGAGGGAGGAGGAGTTGCTGCTGGGTTTTGCCATCTCCAGGCCAGTGCTGAAGTCATAGTAAAGCACCAGCTTCCCATCCCGGATGGCCAGACACAGGAACTGACCCTGGGGGAAGCAGGACAGACACTCAGCCCCACATCCTGGTGTCCAGCATGCAGCTGTGGTGCTGAGCCCGACCCACCCTTTAGCACTGGTGGGAGCAGGTTCTGCTGCTGGTGCCTTGATGCATCACTGCAACAATTATTGGGGATTTATCTGCAAACAGCAGCCCTGTGCTGGGGCACAGAGATGGCACCGCAGGCTGGAAATGCTCCTTGCAGCACTGCCTGCCCCAGCGAACCCTGGCCCGTCTCAGAGGGTCTGTGCGTGGGTGCTCTTGGAATTCAGGGAAGTCCCTCCAGCACCAGACAAGCGATTGCTGCTGCTATGAGGTCTGGGTCCAGCCCTCTTGCGGCTTTTAACAATAGTGCAGAAATGCTGCCCCAAGTAGCACTGCTGCCTCCAAAGCCCTCTTCTCCCCTGGGCCCTGAACTGGGAATGCCTGCAAGTCGGGCTGGGACTGCCCTAGCCCACTGGCTGAGGGGTGAAGGCTCCCCAGGGGACCAAGCACCTGCCTGATTCTCCAGGAAGAAGAGGATGCCATTGTAGGAGACCACCCGGATCTCCTGCTCGAAGCGCTTGGTTGTGCCAAACTGGCTCTCAAACTTGATCTCTGCGTAACCGGTGCCATCAAAGTAGGAGCCATCAGTCAACCAGGGGTCTCCTGTGGACTTGGACCTGAGCCATGCAAGAAGAGGCCCAAGGCATCACTCCAAAGCCAACTGCCATGGCTCTGGGGCAGCCAAGGGTCAGCATAAGCACCATGGACCAGAGCTGCCCCCGGCGTGGGCACGGTGCCCTACCTTGCGCAGGGCTTCTCGGCAGTGGTATCCACCTGGAAGGTGTGTTGGAAGTTGTACAGGCTCACCACCTCCTCATTCAGTGTGTCCAGCTCCAGGCACCCGCGGTAGTTGGGATAGCGCAAAGTGGGAGGAGGCTGGGAATAAAACCGGACAGTTAGGGCAAGTTTGATCCTGGTTTTCCCATGAAATCAAGGGTTCTCCCCCCAAAGAAGCTCCAAAGGTATCGCTGATACCTCCTAGAAAACCGAGCCTCCCTCCCTGCTGCCTGTCTCACCGTGAAGCTGGAAGGGTAGCCACCCACGTAGAAGACCACGTTGCGCGGGTCGAGGTTGAGCAGCCCCTGCTCCCCCTTGGCCACACTGTCTCCCTTGGTCTCGTGCACCGTCTGCCTCTCCACGATCACTGACATGTGCCCATACTGCAGGATCCTGCAGCAGGGAGGGATGGTCAAGACAAGGGGAGATCCCCAAAGAGGTGGAAACCCTGCCCTCCCTGAGCAAAGGGCCTCCCCACACAGCTCTACCAAAAAGGGGGGCATCTCCCACTGGGGAGCCCCACAGCAGCAGCGTGTTGAAAGGAGTCAGCACACATGTTATCAGCACTGCCACAAGGCTGAACGGACCCTCCATGATGAGCTTCATCTTTCCTCTCCTGCAGGAGCCCCCAGACCCTTCATGACCTGGTAAGACACCATCTCCCTGCTAGTTTTGTTGAGGTATCAGTGTTGATCATTTAGGGATGACTGGATGATGGAGTCCACACAACCTTTGCAAGCTCAGGGCACATCTGGGCTTGGACATAGCACTGCCCACATCCACTGCAGGGAGTGTCTCCCGCTGAACTTCCTCAGGATGTGACCCATCAGTCTCCTACCTGTTGATGCTGATGGTGGCAAACTGCTCTCCAATATCCTCGTCGACGGTTAGGGAGGCTGGCTCCTCATCACCCAGTTTGTAGATCCACTGCACTTTGTGGTCCTTAAGCACGATGCCCATGTAGTCTCCAGCGGCCTGAATGCAGGGAGAGACAGGGCCACACGTTGGCATTCAGGACAGGCAGGAGCGCCAAGCGATGCTCCCTCTATGCTCCCAGGGCTGCACTGGCCAAGCACCCCTATTCACACTGCTCTCCCCATCCACCTCCAGCCAGGCTGACGGCTGCACCCAGGGCCTGTTCGTGTTCCCCACAAAGACACTCGAGGAGCAGGCGAAGGGAGAGGAGCCAACATCCAGGCGTGATCCCCCACTGATGCTACCAACACGGGCTCCCGCTGCCCTCCTCCTGCCCGCACAGCCCTGTCTCACCTCCCAGCTGCCCAGGTACAACACGAACCGCCCCTCCTCTGTCCCGTCCTGCCGTCGCTGCCGGCTCCTGGGCTCAGGGTTTTGGATGTAGAATTTGAGGGATGTATAGGCTGCCAAATCCTGCAGGTTGCTGGGCATCCGGACCTGCACGCCCGAGCTGCCGTTGAACTTCATGGGGACTTTCACCTGGAGGGAGAGAAATCCAAACCCATGGCACTGAAACCTCTGCTGCTGCCTCTCTTGTCACTGCCAGCTCTACCAAGTCAAAGCATTTTCTGGAGTCTTCCCATGAGAAAGGGACCCTGCCTGGTGGCCCCAGAGCTCTTCTAAATACCCCTTCCATTTGCATACTACCCTCAGGTAAGCCCTCATTCACCTCAAGCCCCTGGCACTCCGTGCACAGTCCCCACCCTCCCACGAGCCTACCTTGCTGGCAGCGTTCCTCGCCTGTGTGATGAGCTGCCGGATCCGCACAATGTTCTCCGACACGGTGGCGTTCTTGTTCCTCCTGTTCTCCAGGCTGCTCAACTTCCCCAGCAGCAGCGGGATGGTGCTTTCCAGGCTGGACACTGGGGTTGGAGAGGAGCCAGGGGTTTTGAAGGTTAGTGAGGAAAGGAGATGTAAAGCTCAGGCAGTTTTGAGACATGCAAGTCAAAGCAGCGGCAGCTGGGAGCAGAGTCACAGAATGATCCCTTAAGTCCAGCAGCCTTGATGGGGGGTTGTGAAAATGCTTTAGTGCATGCAATCTCCTGCAGTAAAGGCATAGGTGATATAGACACTGCAGGGAGAGAAAAAAAAAATAAAGGGACAGGACTTAAAGCACCCAGTATTGGCTACTACCTCCCTCTGCTCTTGAGCTGGAGTTGCAAAGCACAGCTTCCAAAAGCACAGAGCTCTCTGGGGACATCTGTCCATGCACTTGCTCATGCCAGACTCAGCCCTGGCAACCCAGGAGGCTCAGCACTCACCAGATTTCCTGGCATCCTGGACTGCCTGGTTCAGGTCTTCATTTCGAAGGTCTCCATACTGGTCTTTCCACTCATCCAGATTCTTCTTCATGGTGCTCAGGGTATCTTCCACTCTCGCAGCTGTTTCGTTGGCCTCAGCAGCTGCCGCTTTAGCATTCTGGATCATCTCTTTTGTGTCCTCTGGAAAGAAAGGAGAAAAATCTCTGGGATGGCCAGGAGCGGGGAGGAAGCACCCTTCGGTCACAGCCTGGTCTAGCTACGCCAGGACAAACCTTGGTCCCTGCCCAGCATGTCCTGCACAGACTGGAGCTGGCTCAGGAGCTGCTCCTTCTTCACACGGAGGTCAGCCAGCTTGTCCTTTGCTGTCTGCAGAGTGCCTTTAATAGCTGCAATTAAAGAAATGCATATGCTGTGTTGGATCTCTGTCCAGCCTGAAGGACATCACACCCTGCAAGGAGCCTCTCTCACCCCCACTGAGTTTTCTCTGCTCTCTCCTCACAGCCTCCTCCAGGTTGCTGCTGTTCCTCTTCAGCTCTTTAGAGATGGCCCCGAGATTTTCTGATATGACATTCTGTAAAACAAACATGCACTGCCTGGGAGTCTGAAGAGGAATTCCAGCCTCCAGCCCTGACTGCACACAAGAATGCTCGTTCAGACAACTGCAGTGAGGTGCGGTGCTAGGGCGTGATGGGGAGACCCAAACCCCAGAGTCTGGCCCCAGCTGTGGCAGAGGCTCTGCTCTCTGGCACAGAACAAAGTGCTCAAGTCTCAGAGGGAAGGGGCAGAAGAGCCCTACATGTGGGTGTGAAAAGCTGGAGGACCATCGAGGGAGTTTGGCTTTTGCTCATCTTCACGGGGTTCCCCACAGCACGTACCATCAAAGCCTTGCTGGCTGCCTCATCAGCATCGTGGGCTGCTCGCTCGGCTTTTTTCACAGCTTCAATGATGCTGGCATAGGCGTTAGAGGCATCGATCGCCCGCTGGATAAAGCCATCCTGGTTTGTGCCCTGGATAATGCTGTGTTGGAAGATGAAGCCATCAAGTCCACAGAGACCACTCAGGCTGGGCTCTTGCCCATGCCCCACAGATAAACCCCTTTGGGTTCCTCATCACAACACGTTCTCTAGGATAAAGCTTTAGAGATGGCACCCTGCTGCTCCCCTGCCATGGCGTGGGGCTGCAGTTGCCCATCCTCAACTCTGGTAGGAGATGGCCTGACTACTGAGTGTCAGCACCGGTGCCTCACCTGGACAGGTTCCTTGCGAGCTCATCCAGGAGCTGGGCATGCTCCTCCGCCTGCTCCACGATGGGGATCTTGCTGCTGGCTGGGGAGAACTTCTTGACCCGCTCAGTCAGGGGCAGCTTCGCCCCATCCAGCAGGGCTGCCAGCTTCTCATACGCCTGCAAGGACACACATCACTCCTGAGGGCTGCCACCCCCTCACACTCTGGCCATGCCAAAGTACCTCCATCACTTACCTCCTTTGCACTCTCCATCTTCTGCAGGAAGTCAGAGACCTGGGCCAGGGACTCCCTGGCCATCCTCAGGGTCTCCTGCACCAGCGCATACTGCTTTTGGAGTTCACGGCTCTTTTGCTAGACACACAGACGTGGTGTTAGGCACTGGCAGGGCCGGGGTAGCCCCCCCGCACTGCATGGCAGTACGGGACCACCTGGTGAAGGTCTACCTGACTCTCCTCCAGGTTGTTGCGGTTCAGGCTGTTCAAGTCCTCCGTCTGCCTGGTTTTGTTCACAGCCTCGTTGAGGGCGTCGCGGAGATCCATCAGCTGGGAGCTGTGCTGTGCCAGCCGGTCCCGGATGCTGTTCACCAGGTCCTGGTTGGACTCCCAGCGCGTGTGCAGCTCACTCTTCACCCGATGCAGCACTGAGGATGGAGGAGATAAGAACTGTTGCTAATTCATCCCCCTGTGTTAAAGAGCTCTTTCTGTGCTTGGCTGTGGAAAAGCCTGGTTCTGGTCTCACTTGGCAGGTATCAAGGCCAGAAGTGACCTATCTTCCCTCCCTCCCTCTTTCAGCCTGGATAGCACAGGATCTCATCCAAAATTGTCTCCAAATCCCCAGTGCTGGTGGGGGGATGGGATCTCTTTCAGAAAGACACCCAGCCATGCCTGAAAAGCTCCAGATGATGGAGAAACCCCACCTGTTCTAGTGCTTGATTACTCCCACTGTGAAAAATACTTATTTCTAGCAAGGGCCAGTTTACAATTCCAGCTTTCAGCTGCTGAACTATGTTTTGCCACTGCCTGTTAATCAGCAGCGCTTGCTTCCCGCAGTGCCAGCGAGCCTGGTTATGTAGTGGGGCTCTGTGTGGGAGCACAATCCAAGCCCTTGCTCCTGCAAGGGATGCTCTCAGGATGGCAGAGCTGCTGAGGGCGGTGGGCTGCTGGTTGTTACTCTGGACCCCTTTCCTGGGACAGCAAATGTGAAGAAACGTGGGGTGACTTATTTACATCCACATGCGATGCATACATAATAACGGTAACTCCTGATTCTAAGGGTTGTCATTTTCGGTCATCAAACAGAACTACCCAGCTAGTACAACCTGCTCTAAAATTCACCTTAAGGGAAAAGGAACCATAAATGGAGTGTCACAGGGGACCCTAAAATTACTGTAAAACTTGTTGGGGGTGCCTGTTTTATTAACAGCACTCTTCAAACGTGACCATGATGTGTAGTGTTCACATGGGCTCCAAGCCAGGCTTCGAGGAATGGCTAAACCCAGCAGTATCTGTGCAGCCCTGTCCCATGCCACTGAGCCAGACTTACACTTCTGAGCCTCCTCATACTCGTGCCTTGCCAGCTCCTCCTGGCTGCCCAGACTCCGCTCCTTCATCTCCCTCAGCATTCTTTCCACCTCGGCCATCTTCTGCCGAAACTCCTCAGTGGAGGCGGTACTGGTATTTGCTGCCCCAAACCTGGCCATCTGCTGCACCAAGTCTGCAGAGAAATCCAGATCCCCCGTTAGCACTGACCAACCCAGGTCCTTCATAATCTCCTGAGATCCTTCCTCTCTTACACCATCCTCAACAAACTGCAGCCAGCTTTCATGCAGTACTCAGGCACCCAAATTGCTCGAGATCACTCAGAGGTGTTGCCCCACTCTGTCTCCTTAGTCGTTACAGTAACGCACGCTACATCCCAAGCATCTTTTTGTGGCTTTACTTCCTCTCCCAGATCCAGTCACTCCCTGTTTTGCTAAATCTCTCCTGAAGCAGTAGTACAGATTGCCCCGGTTTTATGCATTTTAATAACATTTGCGCAAGTTTAATGTATTTTTTCCAAAGACTGTGTTTAGCCAAGCAGCTGGGACTCACAATAAACCTGGTCTACCTGAACAGCCAGAATTCTGCAGGGATCTCCATTTAATTTGTATTTCCCCTTGTTTTCTCCACAGCTCTTTCTAAGTGATGCAGTGCTCAGTGCTGTTTGAAAGCAAGAGCGTGGCATTCCCAGCAGGAAAAACCCACAAAGCAGAGACCTTTCTTTACGTACCTGCAATGCCTTTCTGAACGCTTTGGATATTTAGCAGGAGCTGCTCCCCCCTCTGGTAAGTCTCTCTTGTGTGCTGCTCAATCCTGTTTGCTTCTCTGTGAGTCATTCTCATCTACAACAAAAAACACTGGCTTAGCTGAAGTATGAAATCATGTTTTATGTGGTCTGTCAGCAGGAAAGATGTTCCCAAAAGGCACATAAGGCTTAGGAATGTGCAGTTTTTGAGGTCCTTGAACCATGTCTCCTCCAACAGACTGCCCTGTGCAACAGGCTGCCCTCCCCTACGATGCATTTAGTGATGGTCTTATTCAGCACCTTCAGAGAAGCACAAGCAATAAATGCAGCTCAAATGCAACAGGCTCTGGATCCTGAAACAGTCCCAAGACCACAGAGGACAGCACTGTCCTGCGCTCTTAACACAGGAAAAGCCCTGCAGCCTGGAGCCAGGCCCACCTGGGTCGTGACCAGGACACAAGAAGAGATGGAGGGCTGCAGTTTGGCCGTTCAGAGCGTAGACGTGCATAGATGTATGTATACACAGAGGCAGTTTGTCCATGCAGCTGCCCAGAGACATACATCATCAAATAGAGACTTTTCCCTCTCCCTTAGATTAGGAGCAGGCAGTTTATAAATCAAATCAAAATCTTGCTCAGTTTGTAAGTTCTCTGAAGACACAACTGGTGGTTTTTAGACTGTATATAGATTGCATCTTGCAAAAGGTGTTGCTGTACTGAGGCCTCCAAGGACTACTACAATAAAAAGGGTCAACTCATTTGCTGACAGGGCCCAGGCTCTCCTTGCCACATACATCCAGGATGGACCTGGACGTTTACATTCCTGCCTCGTATGCTTTTTCTATAAATTACATTTTATCGAATTTATTTTTACTGGTTAAAGTTGGAGCCACCTCAAAAGCAAGTAATAAATTAAGAAACACTCATGGATATCACAAGATGTTTAACAGCCCTCCAAGGGAGGAATGCAGGTAATCTAGCCTGAGCATCTAACGTAAGAGACCCCAACCCCCAAGCCTAGTGATGGCTGGGCAGGAGATCCATCCTGCCTGAACTAGGCTCCTCACAGCCTTCAAAGCCCTCATTTTAGGTAAAAGGAGGGATTCGTGCTCTGGCAAAGGAAGATGGAGAAATACCCTACTTTGTGCTGCAGTGCGTTTAGGTCCTGTGTAAGGTCCACGTTCTCATCCTCCAGCTCGTCAGCCCTTTGCCTGACCTTGCTCAAGGCTCTCTGGTACTCACGCAGCTGATTCTGGAAAAAAAGAGCCGAAATCAGGCCAACGGGTCAGGAAACATGGGCAGAAAGTGATGTTAAACCTTCCACGTACAGCAATAGTCGCCATAGTGCTGTTGAGACCGTGGAGGCGAGCCCAGGCAATGGAACTGGCGTTGAGGTTGACCAGCTGGCTGCGAATGGAGGGGAAGGACATCTCGATGCTCTGCAGATCCTCCAGCAGAAGCAGGACGCAGCTGTCGCACACTGCCAGGGGAACGGAGCGGTCAGCACAGGGCCCTTTCCCGAGGCTTCCCTCCCCTCTTTCCCCAGGACTCGAGGATACAGACCTTCACACCTCATGCTGTCTGGACCGTTTGCCACAGGGATCTCGTACTCGTGCACGCAGACGTCACACTGCTTTCCTGTCAGCCCGTTGGAGCAGGTGCACTCCCCAGTGCGCGGGTCGCAGGAGCCCCCTCTGCACTCGCACTCTGCCGAGTTTAACAACAGGGAAACGCCCGCGGCATCATTTTGTGCTGTTGCCACCCCGGAGGGAGGGGAAGGGGTGGTTTTATTCCAACTGTGCAAATTGCATCCCTGCTTATCTACATGCCACTGCTGGGGGTTTCCCTGTGCAACCTAGCAAGGTGCACAGGAACTCAGATAGCAGTCAGCTGTTTTCCACTTTTAACAATTCAATTAACACAGAACGCCTTGTCCCACTCCTCCACGTGTGGGACCCAGCACCCAGGAAGCAGGACTCACTTGTACAGCCACTCTCGCTGAAGCCCCAGTAGCCCGGGGCACACTGCTGGCAGCGTGAGCCGCTGACGCCAGGCAGGCAGCTGCACTGGCCCGTCTGTGCGTGGCAGCTGCTCCCCACAGCGCCGACGTCGCAGTCACACCTCCGGCAGCCAGAGCACCCCTCGAAGCCGTAGTACCCCTCCTAGGGAAAAGCAGAGCAGTGGGTGCCCCGTTCAGCAAGAAGGTACGCGTGCCTCCCTTCTGGTGCAGGCTGAGGCGATGTGGGACCCCAGTCTTGCTTTCTAGGAGTGTTTTGACCACCACAAAACTCGTATCAATGTGGCAAAGATGTGGAGCTGCAATAAAAGCCCAGACACATTCCAGCACCGCCCTGCAAACCTGCCCTTGCCCTGCAATGCCCATACTGGATGCATGCAGGGAAATGGGGTTTATACCCTCCAGGGTACCACATTACTGCCCAGGCTGCAGCTGAACGCTGCCTCCATCGCTTGCTGCCAGATCTTTAATAGGCTTTCACCATGCATAGGCAGATCATGCAAATCCAGTCTTAACCACCTGGCTGCCAGCACTGCTCTGCTCACAGGCCTTGGGACGACACACAGGGGCCGCCTTCGTCCCCGTGCTAAGAACAGGCACCATCGCAGTGTGCAGGCAGCCCTCACCTCGCAGCGGTCGCAGTGCTGGCCTGTCACCCCAGTCTTGCAGAAGCACTGGCCGGTTTGTGGATGGCACGACTCTGTCCCACAAGGCGAACAGTTGCACTCTGCAAGGGAAAAGTACGCCCAGTTATATGCCAAGGAGACTGCTCAGTCACTCACAAATGTTATTCCCGACAGGGAATCCTATTCTCCCTTATCTATCACAGTCAGAGCAAAGGCAGAGCCTCTCTCCTCTTGGATTTGCTCCTGCTGACAACTTGTTCCCATGACACCTGCCCAGGGCAGACCCCCTTTTGTGAGCTGCAATTTGGCTGCTGTTCTTCAGAGGGAGAGGAGCAGTGCTGGGAGTGGGCTGCACAAACCCATGCTCCCGAGGGACTGCCAGCACCGCTGCTGCAGGAGCCGCTCAGGGCAAGACTGTTCCAGCCTGGGTGTGGTTTGGTGGCTCGCATTCCGGGGTTATGGAGTTATGATGCTGGAGGCCAGGTTTTTGGAGTTGGTTTTTTTCTTATTATCACCTTTGGAGGATGCCTGCAACGTGTGCAACCAAGCGCGTGACTCATCGGGGCAACGCACAGCCTGGCTAAGGTGCTAAACACATCCACGGTCAGCCTGTCTGTCTTCCCCCATCCCCAGCGCTTGCTGCCTGCCCCACTCACGTGTGCAGTTCTTGGCTACCACTGCATCCCCATAGTAGCCAGGGGTGCAGACCTCGCACCGTGCGCCAGCCGTGTGGTGCATGCACCCCGTGCAGGCGCCTGTCAGGGAGTCGCAGCTGCTGAACAGCATGTTGGGATCCGTGTTCCCGCTGCAGTCGCAGGGCTGGCACGAGCTGCCAATCACCAAGGGATTGCCGTAGTATCCTGGGGCACACCTGGAGAAATATGGCAAGTTAAAACAGAGCCAGGCATTGGGGGGGGATCCCCACAGCTCATGCCTGCACCATGCTTGAGTCTTGTGCAATTATAATAGTGCGAGCATCCAACACTTGCACTGCTGCAACCCTCAGGGATCTCAAAGCACTTTGTGTTTTGCCTCACAGTACCCCAGAAAGGTGCCTTTATCACAGACTGCAAGTCAAGGCAAAGCACAGCTAAGTAATACACCCACGGTAACATAATATGTCAACAGTGGAGACAGCAACAGGGCATTTGCAGGCTGAAAAGGATTGAAAGAAATCCTGCCAGAGCAAAGCACATTGAGGGCAGAGCCAACCGTCTCCTTTGCAGTCCCTACTAGGACAACTTTACTTCTGCCACAGCAGTGGCTGCACGGGACTTGGGTGCGTATGGCCTCAGAAACATGGGTGCCATCACCCTTACCGCTCGCAGTTGGGTCCAGCGTAGCCGGGCTTGCAGAGGCACTGGGTGTTGGAGCCCTTGTGGACACAACCAACGGCAAAACTGAAACGACAAGGGGTGAACAGGAAGGTGCAGTTACCCCTGACATGGTGCCAGGAGAGCTAATCACTTGGTGTGGGCTGCTGGGGCCTTGGGTAAGAGGCCACGGACATGGTTTGGGGCCATGGACAAGGCTGGCATTGCGACACCCGCCAGTGCCAAGCCAGTGCCCTGGTGTGGCACAGCATGGTTCCCAGTGGTTAAACAGTGAGGCCAAACAGACAATCCCATCCAAGGGTACTTACTTGTTGGAGGCAACTGAAAGAGGGCACGGACATCCAACACACTGTAGGGGTTCTTCGTCAGAGTGGCTGCCCACATAGCCATCCTTGCATCGCTCACAGTGGTCTCCCTCCGTATTGTGCTGGCAGTTCTGCAAGGAAAAGGCAGGCTGCGGGCTCAGCACTGACAGCAAGAAACGGTGGGTTGCACAAAGAACTCCCCACCAGATATCTGGATGCTTCAGTCCTTCCTCTTTCCCAGAACTGTCTTTCACCCTAAGCTGACCCTAAGCGGGACCACCCCTGAAATGGCACATGCAGCTAATGCTCCAATTCAGGCACAGTCCTGCCAGCTCAGTTAGTATGTGAAGAGCTTTTTAATCACATGCTACAGATCTTATAACTCCAAAATATCATGCTGCTTCACTGTTTACTTACAAGGCATATCCCAGAGCCCGGCAGGCACTGATCTGAGTGGCCGTTGCAATGACATGGGATGCATTTTCCCAGAAAGAGCCCCTTGGTGTCCCTGTAGTAACCTGGAGCACATTCCTGAGGACAGAGAAAAAGACAGAGATCTGAAAAACAGCCCAATACATTCAGGCAGAGCAAACAGACTAATATAGTTTCCATGACAGAATTCCCACAGGGTTGTACTGATGGAGAAGAGATTAAAAGCAACAACAAAGATTTTTTCAGTGCAGCTCCTTCCTGCTCCTCGTCAATAGGAGGTAATTGGCCAGACAGAAGGACTATTCCAAGGTACTGCATGCGCTTAATTTTGGTCTGCACCACCTGAATGATTTCTCCATCAAGCCTCTTCCAAGAGGGCAGATGCAGCTAACGCACCTCTCCCAGGTGCACTGTGTTGTGGCGGGAGGGGAGCCGGGCACGGGCTGCTGCAGGGGAGCCTGGGAGATGTTGTTCCTTCCTTCGGCACAACCTGAGCTGTAATTTCAACTGAAGCCCTCAGGGGCTGGCTTGGAAGCTGGTACTCTGGCACCACTGCTTTGCACAAACATCCAAACCCCCCGGCTGCCACCTACACCAAGCACGAGGGGTGGCCGAGACCCAAAAATGTGACTGTTTAACTCCCCTCTGCCTGGAGCAGCAGCACTTCTGCTTTCACCCTTACCTGGCACGAGTCCCCCTGGTAGTTAGCTGGGCAAAAGCACAGTTCCACGTTACTGGCGCGAATGCCCGTAGCTGTATCTGTTGCAATCTCCAGGACCACGTGGCGCAGGGACACGGAGGAAGAGAGCTGGGAGAAGAGCGCCCGGATCTGCAGCTGTTCCAGGTTTGCCAGCACCATCATGAGCTCTTCTCTAGACACAGGGTTGTGTGTCTCTGTGTGCCTGAAGTTACCCTAGTGGGAGAAGACCTGTCATTACTGGCAGGAAGCACAGACACCTGAACATCCACAGCCCAGCCTTCATTTCCCTGTTGCCGAGATATCTCCCCTTTGCACAGGCAAAAGAGCCCCTGCATGTTCACCGTCAGTTCTACTGCAATAGGCAGCACCTAAAATACTGAGCTCAAAGCAACTGTCCCTTCTCTGTGCCAGTCTTGTCCTTTCAGTAGCATCTGAGCACTTAACTTGGTATACACTTGTGTGTGCAAACTCACCTCTACCAGCTGCAGCTGGCCTTCATGTACCTCCCCTGGGGAAGGGTAGGTGCCTTCCAGAAACATGATGCTCATCTGATTTCCCTGGGAAAAGCAAGGAAGGTGTCAGTCACCACCTGATCCTGCTCAGGCATTAGCAAGAGGCACCAGGGAATTTCTCGGGCTGCACCTTTAGGATCACATCCGGGCGGGACTCCATGGGAATGAACACATCACCCCTCCGTGGGTCGGAGTGAAGCTCATAGCGCAAGTGCCCACCGTAGGAAGACACCTAAGGGAGAGCCAAATTGCACGTGGTGCTGTGAGTCCACACCACTGAGCTGGGTCAGAGCTGTCCATGTTCAACCAGAGCATGAGCAATGCTTGCATGTCAGTGGGCATGCTGCCGGCACACGTGTTGGTGGGGTCAGGGACGTACACGACTGCTGGTCCAGCTGCCACTGTACTCTTACCCGGTCCCCGAGGTAGGAGCTGGGTGCAACCCAGTAGAGCTCCTGGTAAGCATCCGGGAGGTTCTTGAGATCAGCGTGGAGGAGCTGCTCCCGCAGGCTCAGAGTCGTCGGCACCTCCTGGCGGTCGCTGCTCAGCAAGAGCCACCCATTCATGTCGACGAACTGTGGGGGAAGAGCAACCGTAGATGATCTGCTGGAGCTACAGAACGTATTCGGGTGCTGACGCTTCAGAAGAGTGAGTCCCACAGCAGCAGAAAGGATGATAACAGGCTCATAACCTCACATGCATCCTGATGAAGCCACTGGAAAGCTGAGCACCACCCCTGCCTCCCCCATGGCCCAGTCCCCCCACGCCATGACTTTCTACCCTGTGAGACCCCAGAGACCGGGAAAAGGGGTTGGAAGTGGGAGATGGGCACAGGGAGACAAAGGTAACCCTCCTCACAGCGTATCTTCCAGAGGGGTAGGATTAATGCAGGACAGAGACCCGAGGGCAGCAGGGAGCCAGGCAGACAGGAACAAAACTGAACTGCAGGCTCTGGTGGCCCCTGGCCCCTCTCACCTCAGCTCGGTGCTTCTCAGCACCGCGGCAGCGATCGGTCGCACCAAAGCAGAAACATTTGGTGCAGCCCTTGGGGTTGCTGGCATCCAAAGAAAATGTCCCCAGACGGCACTGGTCACACCTTGGGCCCTCCACGTTTTCCTGGAAGACAAGCAAACTCAACAGTGTCAGCAGCTCCTCGCGAGATCTTAGTGGAGGACAGACACGGCCGTATGAGGGATCAAAGTACAATGATGTGATGCTGAAAGATGATTAAGCGGTCCCTGAACAGATTTTGCTTGCACACCACCCATCAAACATTAAATTCACCTGGAGAAAGCACTTGTGAACGCTGCAAAGGAGCTGGAGCAGGTAGCTCAGCAGCAGTTTAGGTGACTCTGTCATCACACAGAAACAGGAGTCGTCAACAGGGCTGACAGCTTTACTACAACAGGCTCTGACACGGGGCTGGACTCAGGCTGCCTGTCTCCCCAGTGACAGCCCAAAGTAGGCCTTCATGGCCAGGAAAGACGGGAAGGAGTCTTTCAGGGTGCTCTGAACCCACCACCACATGGGGCAGGCTGGCTGCAGCTCAGCACGCAGGCGTTCTCCTTCTCAAGCCCTGCTCCCTCCCGGCATGCCAGACACCCACAGCCCTCCTAGGCTGAACCAGCTGTATGGCCAGAGCAGGAGAGTTGAGCCAAGCAGAAACACACCGCGTGAAGGCATCAAAGGACTGACCTTGCAGTGACACTGCCCCGTGACGGGGTCGCACACACTCGCTTTGGTGCCAGCCTGGTGGCAGTCACACCGCCGGCAGTTGGGGTAGTGGTAGAAGCCAGGGGCACAGAGGTCACACTGTCGCCCTATGATATTGGGCTTGCACCTGGATGGGATACAAGAGCCGCATTAGAAACCTCTGCCTTGTGCTGCTGTGCGGGGAGCAGCCAGGCTTTCAGAGCTTCCCCCACACTGGCAGGGACACAGCGCTGACGAGGATTTCCCCATCCTGCACGTTTCCTCCCTGCAACCTGCTGATGAGTCCCATCACTCCAGCAGGGACTGGGGATGCTGCGAGACATGCCCTGCACCGGGACAGGGCTCTCTCACCTGCACTGCCCACTGTCCACGTCGCAGCCCGGCTCCGTCAGCTCCTGCACGCCGGGCCGAGAACAATTGCAGTCCTCGCAGCCGATGAGGGGGTGGCAGCCGAAGGTCTGGGGCTCGCAGACAACACACTCTGGCTTCAGGGTGTGCGGGGGGCAGATGCACTGCCCCGTCACTTCATCACAGAGACGTGTCCCGCAGTTGCAGGCTGGAAGGGGCAGAAATGGGACTGTGTTTGGGGGAGCAAGACCCAGGCAGCCCAAGGAGAGCACGAGGCAATGGATGCAGAGCTCAACTGCTCTGAGGGCATCTGGGCTGTTTTCATGCAAGTGGAGCCATTACAGGGCTGGAAAATGCAGCCATTTCCCAAATCAGCCTCAGCCCTGTAAGAGGCAAAACAGCAAGCGCTGGGAAAGCAGAGCAGGAGACGGGACAACTCACGCCTGCAGTTGGGGAAGCCCCAGTAGCCGGTGGCACAGCGGGAGCACTCTCGCCCGATGACGTTGGACTTGCAAGGACACTGCCCACCAAAGGGCTCGCACTGGCTGCCCCGCGCCCCTGCCTCGTGGCACCGGCAGGACTGCGCCCCGTTGTTGTAGAAGAGGGAGAGCGAGATGGCAGAGTCGCGGCAGAACCTTGATGACGTGCTGGGGCTGCAGGGGAATGCAGGAGGAATCACCTTGACGCACACCCCGACAGCCTCCCTACCACCCCAAAATCCAACAGGATCTCCTACAGCAATGGGTACTGAATTAGCAGGAGGGAGAGCCCGTGACACTGAGAACCCACAAATACCCACAGGTTTGGTCATTAGATAAGGAAAACCTTAACCAGGTCCCTCCCCTACCACACATGAAGGGAATGGGTCTTTGCTCCCTGAGGAGTGTGCAGCCTGCAGACAGCAAAGCAGCCACCCAAAGCCAAGGGTCTCACTTAATGTAGAAGCTGTTGATGCCACAGCTGCTGATGAATTCATAGGACTTGTCCAGGGGTTCCTCCTGCAAGTACTGAGAGCTGTAGCTGTCCTCAGGCACCACAAGGATGTAATCCTGCAAAGCAAGGACAAGATGGGTGAGCCAGGCTCCTTAGCTGAGCCAGACAGATGCAGTCCAAAATGAGCTCACTCAAAATGCACCTTTAACTTCTCATCAGCTCATTCCTTGCTGGGACAGAATATAGCACACAAAGTGCCTGAGTACTGAAAAGACCAGGGATCACCTCTCCATTGAGGTCTGTCCACCAGGGTTCATCTACTTTAATGCTCCACGTGAGAGGGGGTCCAAATTCACTGGAGTGAAAAAAGGCAGAATACCCCAAAAGGGCAGCACTGGCTGTGCTTCAGCACAGAGGCAGGCAGTCACCGTCATCTCAAACTCCTAGACATGAAGGCACCTGGGTTCCAATTCTGTCTTTCAACCATTTATCCAAATTTTGGTCAATCTTCTAGTCCTGTTGCCTGAGCATAACAAGGGCTACCTGCTCCCATGATGAGACCTGCCTGGACAAATAATGCTATACAGGTGCAAAAATATTACTGGGGTACAAATAAGGCTTATTCTGGATTATCACAAGCTATGTATGCAAAGCAACAGCTTCCATATATGCCTTGCTTTGGTATTAAAACCACACAGTGAAGGATAATTGTCATATACAGACCCTGTCTCTGTGAATCCTGCCCTCAATTCTACACCACTAAGGTTGGAGATTGCAACTTCCTAGGGTAGTTCAGAAACGGAGTAATGGTGGGAAACATTCCTGTGGCCACACAGTGACAAAAATCCCCAAGAACAAACTCCAGCCCTGCTGGAGCCATGTGGCTGGAGCCTGGTCCAGCATGGCCCAGGAGCTTCCTGGAGAGAGGCTCACCAGCCACAGCTGCTTGCCCTCCGGCACTCGAACAACCACAGTCAGATCATTATCGGTAACATCCAGGATAATCTGGTCCTCGGAAACTACCAGGCTCCGGCACCCGTAGCCATGCGGGCAGAAAGTAGCATTGGTCTGACCTGAAAAGACAACAAACCTATTGGTCCCACATTTCCCTTGCAGTCCCCATCACACCCTCCCAGTTTGGAAGAGATAAGTCAGTCTCGCTTCATCTTTGCACTCCTTAGCGAACCCACAGTTATCCTCTGGCATCAAAAACTTTCCAAGGCTTCTGCCTACTAGCAGCTTCCCCCAGGTCCCCGCTCTTCTTACCTTGCCAGATGCGCCCACCGTTGATTAACACTTCCACAGGGAAGGTGGGATGGTTGGGCTGGTAGTAGTGTAGGATGAAAGCGTAGCGTCCCAGGGTCTGGATCCGGCTGTTAAACACAACAGCAGCCTGGCCCGGAACAGCAGAACAAAGAGACAAAACCCCACATCTGATGCCTGCACTCACAGCTGGGATATTTTTTATTATTGCATAAATTTGTGCTCTTCTTGCACAGCTGTCAGGTTACAGACTGTCAGGTCTTGAGACTTTTGGTGAATCGAGCCCTCATGTCTCCACACTCCCACCACTAACAGTGCCACCTGCAAAGCTTTTCCTGGGAGCCCAGAGAACCAAGCAGGGTTGGATGAAGCTAAGACAGGAAAGTCCATGGGAATTACAGGTTCAGGGACAAGTTTAAAGTCCAAATTACATTCTGAAAATGCTAATTGCTAAATCGCTAATTGCTAAAGCTACTCAACAGAGAAGGAAAATTTCTCCCTGCCCCAGGTGTCCAGTGTCACAGCACCAGCAAAGCAGCCCAGCCCACACCCATGCCACTACCTGCAGTGGTTGCAGGAGGATGAGCTCTGCGGCAGGGTCCACCGCCGTGGGAGGCTGAGGTGCAGGCTCCACCGGGACCCCAGCTAGAGCCACATGAACAGCCTGAGCCAGGGGGACGTCAGGGGCAATGGGCAGAGCCTGGCCCCCCTCCAAAACGATCGACTGAGAAAGCTTCAGGAACCTTGAGGGAACACAGGAGCTGCTGCAAAACAAGGAGAAAATGGGATGTAAAGATCTCTGACAAGGAGAGAGAGAGGCTATGGGGTCCTGGCAGCAGAAGCATGCCCTGTAACACCTGGCAGATTACGAAGCGTGCCTGCTGAAGGAGAGCCTTCTACCAGGACCCCTGGGGCTCTGGGACACGGGCTCAGCAGGAAGAACAGGAACCTTGCACAGGCTAATTCCTGTCCAAGTATCGATTCAAAGCAGCATCACGAATTCAGATACAGTGAATGTCTCTTGCTGTATGTGAGCAAGCACAGGAAAGCCTATTCAGGATGACACTTGAGTGTCTGCTACAGGAGGCAGTGTGGTGTTTAGGTAAAGGACCAGCAGCCTGACTTCCAGTCCTTACTCCATTGCTGCCTGCTCGGTGGACATGGGCAAGGCTCTTTGCCTCAGCCACAGATTTCCTTCTCCTGTGCCAAGAACTGAAAAGGCTCCAAACCTGAGGGAAGTGGGGGAAGCAACTGCTTTTGGAAACAGCCACATTCATGCTAAAACCTTGAGGGACCTGAGACACTTACCTGTTGGATGAGAATGTGCCGTGGACGCTGATGCAATGCACCTTCGGCTCAATAAACTCTATGGTGAACTGTGCCGCCGGTATGAGGTACACTTTGTGCTGTCGGACGTGAAAGAGAGAGACACACCCGGTTACATGACAGCCTCTGCCACTGGGAGCCTGCAGCAGTTTGTGTGCCCACCAGTGATCAGGCTGACCACACTAAGCACCTCCTTAGCAGTCACTTCAGCTAATGCATGGCAGGTCACACCTCTGTTCACTGCCCCTTCTTCCTTGGCACAAGCCCTAAGGCGTTTAGGAGCTCCAGATATTTATGGGATTCTTCTAGCCTTGGCTAAGCAACTGTGAACACCTTCAAGGTAAAATAGGAAAAGGCACTGCCACACTGCTGCAGAGCTCCCTCTGCAAACAGCAGCAGCTTCTCCCTGTCTTCTCCCAAATCCCAGTCCCATGATCTACTTCAAAACACACCACTGACCACGTTTCTCCACCTTGGACTGCTCATGGCACAGACTAAGACCTAGTATCCAGTCCAAACAGGACTAGAAAACTCTTCTACAGGCTAGGTACCACTTCTGCCTCTCCTCCTTGCAACCTGCCAACAGAGCTGCCCTCGCAGGGAGCCTACCAGGAAGAAGTCAGCCAGATCGGAGGTGAACCGAATGGTGGCCTCTGAGGTAAGTTCAAAAGTTGCCACGCGGCTCTGGGAATCTACAGCAATCCCTCGACAAAGGAAACTGTAAGAGAAACAAAGATTTTGAAGCCAACCTTGAGCAGGG
This sequence comes from Ciconia boyciana, assembly GCF_034638445.1. Lineage (NCBI taxonomy): Eukaryota > Metazoa > Chordata > Aves > Ciconiiformes > Ciconiidae > Ciconia > Ciconia boyciana. The sequence continues at coordinate 4,120,203 of NC_132947.1, read as the reverse complement.
TCATGACCCATTTCTTGTCTTGCCAGCTATTTGTCCTGAAGGTATTTATATAAAGTCCCTGTAAATCTTTTGATGCCTTTTCTGGCAAGTCATAAGAGTGAAGTTTCCCAAGGACACCCCAGACATTTGTTTCCTATTGCAACGGTTGCAGTCTGAAGTCAGACACTTTTACAGTACGGGACAGGGTTTGACCCGCACCAACAGCTTCAGTAAACCTGCCCAATAGGCCATTCTCTAAATCAGGGCCCCTACCAATGCACCCAGCTGTAAACAGGAGCAACAGATTATCTCCTGGGAGAGTCATTACAGGACTACAATGGCACAGGCAGCGTGCCAGGGATGCCATGTATTTCCCAGGGATGGACAGTCACTAAAATCCATGTCCAGCTAGAATGAGTTTGGACATACACAGCTCAGATATACAACACTGAGGCATTGCTTTGTTCATGTGATAAAGCAGAAAAAGCTCAAGTGGGGGGGCCTGTCCTTGCCATGTTGAAGGAAGACTGAACCCCTTCTCCATCTCAGAGCTGACCATACCTGTAGACACACGGGTAGAAGAGGAACGTAGCCTGCTGCATGGCTAAGTGTGGCGAGCTCACAGCAATGCCCACCACCTGCAAAGCATTGGTGTTGGCATACTCCACCACCAACACATATTTCCCAGGCTGGGCAATAGGCAGGGAGAGTTGGACTTCCACCTGGAGGACAGAGAGACAAATGAGCGAGGGTCTCCTGTCCCACTCCCCATAGTGAGCATGTTCAGGATGCCTGTGCTACAAACCACCCTCCTCTACAGCTGAGGGGACAACGGGCCACCTCTTACCATATACCACATGTGTCCTTGCAAGCCCTTTGCACGTGAGACACTGCTTTTGGGTGCCTTGAACAACAGGGCATGCAAGTACACCGCTGCAAAACTGATGGGGCAGCAGGGGGGGTGTACATGTGTGCAAAGCCCTTCTGCTAACCTGCCTGGGTGTATGTAAAGCACCAGATGGTGGGAGCAGAGGGATGAGTGCCGCAGTGCCCATGCGAGGGATGAAACAGAAGTGCCACTCACATCACTGCCGCTGCATGTCGCCATCCGGGGATGGGAGGGGGTGAGCTGCTCTGTGGGACACGCTCTGGGTAACCGGTTGTCCAGCCTGCACACTGCATCCACCCCTGACGCAGCAGGGAAGCCGTCCAGAGACAGGTACTTATATAAGAGGCAGCTAAAAACATTAAGAAAAAAATTGCAAAGTATGGTTGTTACATCCCTATTGGTAAGAGTTAAGAGCACCCACGCAGCCTGATCCCAGCAAGATTTGCAAAAGGCTTTGGTCCAACACAAAGGCTCCACTGCCCCCAAAGGAACATCTCTGGTTAGTGTGGAGCAAGAGATTCTGTATTATAGGACCCATGATGGCAGTAACAACAAAAAGCTTCTCCCCTTGCAATGTGCTTTATCCTGGGGACCATTGCTATAGTGAAGGGGACAACTGGTGTCCAGAGCCCAACCAGCCTTCCTGCCAAGATGGACAGAGAGGTCCTGGGCACAGCAAGCAGATGCACTGAGATGCTCTAAGCCCTGCCAGACTCTGCCCATTCATTTTAAATAGTCCAGCAAGACGTAACTCATTGTAGCCATTTTCCAGGGCTGCTGACTAACATACAACCTGGCACTGGGAACCCAGCCTAGCAGAGGAGAGGGCTAGGGTCTTACTGGGTGAGTTAGCCCTCCGTGTCCATGGAACACACAGACTGACTGTGCCATGGATGAGGAGATCCGTGCATTGGCTTTCTGGGACAGCGCAGGTTCAGCGGGCTTTATCAACCACGGCAAGGTGCTCCACTAAGCAGCTTTATTGTATCCAGATGCCCCCAGAGCGTGGACTGTATATACTTCTTAACCCTAGGCCAAGAGGAGCTGAGCAGGTCCCCCACAGCACAAATACATGGAGATCCTTACTTCTGGGTGGCTTGTTCTGGGGCTGGCTGGTAGGTACATGGCTCCGTGACCTTCAGCTGCAGTATTGGAGCTTCATAGTACGAGCTGGGTAGCAAAACGAGATAGTCCTAGGAGGAGAGATGGGAGAGTTGGTTATGTTTGGGACACTTGCCCCCAGGGAGCTGCTGAAGCCCCCTGTGGTGGATGGAGCACGGGGGCTGGTCCTTACCAGCAGCACACCCTCTGCTTCAACAACCAGAGACCAGGTGTTGGGGTTGAGTACGAAGGGCTCCCCAAAGCTGTTCTGGGGGACGGTGACAAAGGCTGGCTCCGTGCTGGGAGCAAAGACAATCTGCTTGGTCTGCTCTGTACCTGGAGCGGGAGGGATGAGAGGCTGTGAAGGGAATGGGATGGAAAACCTGGGGCTGCAAATAGGAGGCTACACTCAGGGAAGCAGCTCTGTAGTGCAGCAGGGAGTCCCGGGCTCCTGCTCTCTTGGCGCTGCCGTAGCAGATGCACCACAATCCCACACTGTCCCATAACAGAGACATCCACTCTGGATCTGCTCAGTAGCTTAATAGGAGGGGGGGGAAAAAAAAAAATCACTGCAATCCATAATGCTAATCCACAGCTCTCACAGTGTGCTCTGCATCCCCGGACTGCAAAGCACGGAGTACTGCATGCCAAGGAGCGCTTTGCCGGCTAGAGAAGGAACTCATTTGTGAAGAATTTATTCTGAGACAGACAAAAAGAGTTGCCCAGCTACGTTCTTCCTCAGGGTTATTCTGACCCCAGCTCCACAGGCGAGATACCTGTCTTCTGGCAAACTCTCAGACCCCCAAGCTGTACTCCTGTCTTTCTTGCCAGCCACAGACTCTGCACCTGAGATTTAGACATTAATTTTAACTGACAGGACAGAACGGGTTTAAGGCCTGATCCTGCTGCTGTTGAGCAGCTCCTTGGCTCAGCTGACACAGTCGCATAACCTTTGCATTCATTAACTTTGGATGCAATAACGATACAGCACGTAGAAGCAGACTGTCTGCCTGTCTAGCAGTCTCAGGAGGGTTTTGAAGAGCATGGGTGAGAGGGATTCACCGAGTACGGCTGCATGGTGAGCAGATGAGATGAAGAAGGAAGTGGGGAATGCGGCACGCTGACTATCCTGGTGTGATACGTGGGCATCAAGGCATAACGAAGAGAGCCAGAAGCTAAAGCAAGGGCTTATGCTACTGCTGGGATGGGTCAGCCCCTTCCCATGTGTGCTAGCTCTGTGACATGCCTGGCATCAGCTGAGGCCAAGCCCTCGCTTTCTCGGACGGGAAGCAGAAGTGAGGATGCAAGGAATGAAGAGATTTCCCTGAACAGGCAATGGGATAGATTTCTGGACAAGCTGAAGTTTCACATCCCTTTGATACGATACACAATTCAAACTGAGATGGCTTCCGGAGGTGGGGTGGGAGAAACTGGTCTGCAAATCATTGGAAAAGGCTTCCCTTTTGCAAGCCACATCTTCCAACTTTTCTTCTTTCCAGGCTGCTTGTCCTTTATCATGTGAAGGCCATTCCACTTGAGCAGAGGGTGGCTCAGCATTTCTGAAGCCGATCTGGCCTATCAAGGAAACTGCCCTCCTGGGTTCCATTGCTGGTGTGTCAGTCTGGCAGCTTGCCTTCAGCACTAGAAAAATCAAATGTTGCTTCTGAGCAAGGAGGGAAGCACGTTATAAGGCAAATGAGCTCTGCTGCTGGATAAGACAGATTGAATGCTTCCTGACCTTTGGTGGGATCCTAAGGCATTAGCATGGCTTATGCTTCTCTTGTCTTTCTGCTGCGTAATATGACTGGCCATAAAAATAACCAGCTGTTTTCCCCTCAAAAAAAAGTAGAATAATAATATCTTGGCATTTCAAACCATGCATATCACATCAAAGGCAAAACACCTTCTATGTCAATTCAAGACAGAGGAGAGAACTTCACGCACTGATAATTTAGGTAGCTGGTGTCGACAGCCTTGTGCTGTGCACGTATGGTCTGGAGAAAGAGCTTCAGCAGGACGATGTGGCTGTAGCATCAGAAGGGGTAAAATCCATCAGCCAACCACCCACCAGAGCACTTGCATGGCCTCAGGTCTGTCCCCATGCAGTCTTGCTCATATTAATTCCCAGAATATTTGTTGTCCAGCTCTCTAGGCTTGTTCAGCCATCTTTTGGTGGCTCTTCTTCTTCTCCAGCAGCTCATGGCTTGATGAGAACACATTGCACCAGAGTGCAATGCCTGTATAACACGTGCAATTCCACGCCACTTCCAAACCCCACACCATGTGTGAAGCCAGCAGCCTGCTCTGGGAGAAGTGCAAGGCAAGGGCAGGACTGCCCCATGAGGGCACCTGCAAAGTAAAACTGTGTCCAGCTGCTGAAGTTTGGCTCCAGTTCCCAGCACTTGGCCCATTCTGGTTTTGCGGAAACTCAGCTCGGTTCTGTCTGAGGCACTGGGGTGATCTTGTCCTATGCTGGAAAGGTTGTATTGAATTGTACAATAGCCTTATCTCACAGCAGCCTGGCTGGTAACAGTCCTCAGTGCGCAGCCCCAGGACTGGGGGCCAGCTTGGTGCTGCTTTGTTAAATAAAGGGGGCTGCAAACTCAAATCAGCCTTTCAACTGAAAGGGCAGGACTAATGGGTAAAGCCATATGGAAGTGTCTTCTGGAAAGGATGATGCAGGAGGTTGCCTGGGATGGGGAGGAGGTGGCGATGGTGCAGGGGAGCAGAGCAGTCTGGGATCCTTACCTCTCCTTCGTGGCTGATAAGCTGTAATTTTGCCATACACAGTGGCCCCTCCTGAATTAATATACCTCAGGATGACATGGAACAGATAGAGCTCTGCCTCCTTCACGTCTACAGTGACTCTGATTTTATTCTGCAAAAAGCAAAAAAGCACACGGGGCACACGTCACTGGGGGGCTAGCTCCTGGCCGCTCACCCACTCTGTGGGAGAGCCTTACCCGCCTGCCTACCTGCCTGCCTACCTGCCTCTCTTCCCCCTCCCTCGCCATCCCATGGCACGGCTCTGGCCGGCCACCTGAGACGGGCACACTTGGGATGGGCACACCTGGGACGGGCACACCTGGGGCAGGAGAAGGGGCAGAGGAGCAGTGTCGCAGCATGGGATGCTCTGAGTTAGTCTAGGAGTGAAAAATGCACTTACAGTTGCCACAAACATTAAACTTTCCTTCCTCAACGACCGAGACCCTCCCTTCCACACTGGCGGGCCCCCGGCTGACGTAGCGGAAGACGAGGCGGAAGAGGTCGGGGGAGGTCACATTGAGAGTCACCACTACCTTGGGCTGGTGGGAGAGAGAAAGGGGAGAGAAGCAGAGCACACCTTCAATTACCTCCACCGCCGAGAGCTACCAGCCCAAGCGCAACCGCTCGGCTCACTGCTCCCAAAGCAACATGCCACAGCGCAAGGAGACAAGCACACCAGCCCTACTGCACAGTCACGGCATGGACACCTCGTGACGCCGTCCCCTTCGGGGCCAGCCACCGAGGGAGCAACCTGCCTGCGGGAAGCGGGTGGAAAGGCTCTGGGAGATGCTCTGGCACAACAGGGTGGTTCGGCTATCCTGGGGCACACGCCATCCCAGAGGAAAGGTTTTAAGAAGTTCTTGCTTTTGTTATCGCATGTTGCTTTTGGGCTTAGTGTGCCGTAATCAGCCAGCAGGTACCAAACGCTGAAGCACCTGCCCTTGTGCTTATAGGGCTCTGCCCAGATGCCTATAGATAAGGCTGCAAATGGAGCTGGTGCCTCGTCCCCAGGAACCCGCAGCGCTAAGGACTAGTGGTGCTAAGGGAATGCGCCACTGAGGGAATGTGCCACTGATGGGTTCGTCAGCCCTCTGCCTGCCTGGACCATGTTCAGGAAGACTCCAGTTAAGCAGATGCTTATGTCCCACCCATTTCAAAGAGAGCTAAGCACCTGCTTAAATACCCTCCTGCCTACAGGGCAAAGCTGGGGTCTGCCCGGGGAGACTCCTAATGAGGGCTCTGTGGTCCTTGAAGCTCCAGTTACACAAATCTTCCCACTGGAGAGCCAACTGGAAGGATCTTGCAGAGAGGAAGCTACAGGTGAGACCTGCCAGCAGAAAGCCACGTGCTAGCCCTTCTGTCAAGGCCTATTTCTATCTCAAATGCCAACACTGGATGCAAAACAAAAGCCATGAGCTTGAGCATGAGCTCTATCCTTAAGCTTTAAGGCTGGGATTTTCTCAAGGGAACCTACAGGAGTTAGTTGCTTAGCTCCTACCTACAAATTCAACGGGAAATGGCTAACACATTTGGCCCCTCTGTTATTTTACCTAGGCATGAAAAAGTGAAGAAAACTGAAAGTACACGCACCAGAATAAGGAACATCTTACATGGGACAAGACTATCAGAGAATTGCTGCCCTGCATCCCATCCCCAAACACACACACAGGCAACACTTCCGCAGGGGCCATGCAGAAGAATCCAGCGAGGAGAAAAAAGGGTCAACAGATGAAAAAGCTTAACTCCTAGGGCTTAGGCAACTCCAGGTTAGTGTAAACCATTGTTACAGCAAACCTTCTAACAGCAAGAGCAGAGGCAGAATGGTAACAAGAGGTCCAAGCTGAACATGGCAGCTAAGGAGGAGCTAAGTTATTTTTGGAAAAGGGAGGGAAGGTTACGCAGAGAGTTGCAGGAAAGAGCAGAGTCAGATGAAAGAGCCGCAAGGAAACCCAGAGACAGTGTTTATAGACATCCCTGTAAGTAATCACCAAGCTACCACCTTTGTCTAACTGGATTAGGATGTCAGGGGATTCCCAATTTAGGATCTTTCCCCTCATCCGTCCATGCTGCCCCCAGCACTACAGGAAATATCTGTGCAAACAGGCTATATATACACTGTGCTGTTTATGTTGGCCATCATGTGACTTCGGGGGTTTGAGAAGCACTTGGGGTGAAAGATGCGTGCCAAAAGCACGTCAGTCCTCCACTGGCCGCATCCTCCCCAGGGGGAGCTGGGCTGGGATGGAGACACCAGGCGTACCTGGATGGAGGACATCTGTGCGTATCCTCGCCAGCTGAAGCCCTCAAACTCCAAGGGGTTATAGCCGAACCGCACAGCCCGCCCGGCCGGCGTGGTGCCTTCCTCCAGCTCAAATTTCAAGTGGTGAAGGTCAGGGAAATAATGGTCCCGTGCAGGTCTGGGGAAGAGAGGGAGCACCGTTACCTGCTGGGCTACCTGGAGGGAGAGGCAAGAGGACACCTCTGCCAGGCACGCAGCTGATGTGGCAGCAGCCCAGACAATGAGGTCCCCATCCTCGCGGTGGCCGAGGACACCATTCCCGAGGGAGCGAACAGAAGGCGCAGCACCCCAAGGTGCATCTCCCGCTAGCAGCTTACTGGGTGCAGGTGGGGCCGCGTGTGCTCTGCCGGCAGCGACAGGCTCCGCTCCGCTCCTCGCAGGATGGCCCCAGGGACCCGCCGACGTCGCACTGGCAGCCTGCGGGCAGGAAGTGCCTGTTTACATTCCCGCCACATTAATGAGCTCCTGGTCACTAATCAAAGGCGCGCCCCAGTGGGTGAGGAGGCTGGGGCCGCTATTTTTATTCCATTGTATCCATTTTCATATTGGCCCCGGCCCCACTTGGATCCACTCCTCTTCCACCTCAGCGCCGAGCTATTTCCAGACAGCTGACGGCTGCGGGAGGAACAAGGTCTGCAAACCCTCATGGCTGGGTGCCCCAGCCCTGCCGCCAGCAGCAGCCTTGCTCCCTCTTCCCAGCCCTGCCAGGAGTGCGTGGGCAGGCTGAGAGCAGCCGGATCTCATCTTTCCCTGCTTCCCATGGGCATGATGGGAGAGCAGCCAACCCCACATGTCCATGCCCACCTGCTCCCAACAGGAGGAAGGGGTAGAGCTGCAAGGACATGGCCAGTGGTTAAAACACAACAGTTTCTGGCACCCAAGGGGACACCTTTCCTGGCCTTTCATTCTCCAACCTGATGGACCTGTGCCCGGTGGTGGCAAAAGCATCAACTCAGGTCTCCAGATCCACGGCAAAACCCAGCCCCTGCTCTGGGCCATGGTATGATCAAAAGCAAGAGGGGGAACATCTCCTGCCCCTTCTGTCCAAGGCCAACAGTCTGTTGGTACATGCAGAGCCACTTGCTCCAGGGTCAGCTCTTGTGGCCACCCTCCCTCCCCAACACATCACGAAGGGGGCTCACCTTGGCAGCCAAAGTAATTTGCGTTCTCCATATTGAAGTAGCCGTCTTTGCACGCCGAGCAGAACTGGCCACAGACGTTCGGTTTGCAGAAACACTGCCCATCGCCCTAGGAGAGAAGCAGGCATGGAAGTTCATTCCCTCCCATTGCTCGTCACGGCAAAGCCGCTCCTCAGTTATTTGGGTCCTAGTCTGAGACACTGGAGAAGCATTTTGAGTTTCATGCTCTACACTGCTTCCTGTGTGTGGGTGGGCCAGATAAGGGCCAGATAAGTTAAATTACCCAACAATGCAGGCAAACAAAAATCCAGGCATCCTGGGCCAGACCCAGAAATATTTAGGTGCCTTATTTATGACAGGTCTTAATCCTATGTTCTCATGCAAGCCCAGATTATGGTGCAACCTTTGAGAGCTCAGCGTCAGGACAGGCCTCTCCAGCAGCTGCTGGGAGAGACGGAACTGAAACACTCCCAACACAGCACATGCTCAGAGGTGCCTGGAGGCAGAGAGGAGCAAACCCACCTGCTGGCACTCCGCGATTCCGCTGATGGTGCCCTTCGTGTCACACTTGCAGCCTGGAGAGAGGAAGATGAACAAGAAAGCCAGAAGATCAATCAGCCCCTGAGAAGAAGCCTGATGGGGGACAGTACCCACCACACCAGAGGACACCGGCTGGGATAAGAGATGCTGGGAAGTGGTCAAGTAGAGGGTACCGCTGCACAAAGGCTCTCTTTTAATTTTGGACAGTTACTGTTGAGGACACAACTACCAAAGACATTTGCCTTTTCTGCACATTTGACCATGAAAAATTAAGTCTGCAAAGTCTGCAGGGAGGACTAAGAATGACACAATTCATTGCACGAGCCCTGTGTTTCATCCCAAGCAAAAAGCTCCAGGCTCCAGTCTCTCCCCTCTTCAAGTGGGGGTTACCCAGACCACTCCAGCTTTGACATGTCACTTCAGGGTGAAGAAGGAAGGAAGGGTATCACTTCCATCCAGCAGTGACGGTCCCCACTGCCTTGGGTTTGGGTCTTGCACCATTACAGCACAGAGGGGACTTTTTGGGGCCATGCAAATGCCATTTCCTTACTCGTGCAGCCGTAGGGGTTCTCTGGAGTCAGGTTCCAGTATAAAGGCTTGCATCTGTCGCAAGCTGGGCCTTCAACGTACGCCCGACACGCGCAGGAGCCCTGGGGAAAGGGAGGGAGAGAAAAGAGCAGGTGAGAATTTGCAGCGCGGTGGCTGAACGTGGCATCTGCTGCTCTGGCGTGGGTAAGGGCTGCTTTCAGGCTGTGCTTAAGGAAGGACTTGGCCCAAAGTGAGTAAAAGTGGATCATATAAAAATGACCTGCAGGGGTTGGCAGGTTCATTTGATACTCACCGGGGCCAGCGAGGGATCTGCAGTTACCAACCCTGCTGGGTTACAGGAGCCCACTAGAAAAGAGAGGCACAAGGAGGGATTTATAAAGAGATAACTCACACCCCAGCTGTTCCTAAAGCGGGTTATTTCTTCCCTTGCAAAGCTCTTGGGGGATGATAAGCCCATTCCAACCCAAACTATTCTGTGATTCTGTGATTTACCGGCACTGCACCGCTGTGTCCCAAGACACCGGAGTCCCCCCCATCAGGGAGGAGAAGGAGGCTACCTTCGCAGTGCGGAAATCCATAGGCGCCCGGCACACAGCTATCGCAGCGCAGTCCCGTCACTTTGGGCCGGCAGCTGCACTGCCCCGTCTCCTGGTCGCAGGTGCTGTGCAGAGAGCCCTCCCGGGAGCACTGGCAAGCTGCAAAAGAGGGGAAAGCGACTGCTGGAGCTGTGGGGCACAGGGACTCCTGCATTCAAGGCTTCCCACCAACAACCTCTTTTGTCTGCCTGACCTTCACCACCATCAAAGCAGTCAGAAACATGGGTTATAAATAACATACACTTTCTTTGCTTTTGGTTAAAAACACCCCATCTTTTACGAAAAACAATAGAAGCTGCAATGTTTATCACACCTATTCATTTATGTGTATATTGGGAGGGAGGGAGAAGTTCTGGTTAAGGAAAAGGGGAACGTGTGATCTCATCCCCAAAAGGTCAGCAACCGGTGACAGATCAGATCCTACAAAAGCCCATTTGCACCCAAACACCTAAGAGCAGCGTTCAGCCATCAGGGTCTGCCCTGCGGACATCATGTGCAGTCAGCAGGCCAACACCACAGCCATGGCACTGCGGAGGGCGAGGGCAGGGCAATGGCTCTGCAGCTTCCTGCGTGACCTGCCTCCTGCGAACGCACGCAGAGACCCCGCTGCCCTATCGCATGAAAGGTCAAGCAAGCTGCCAGGGAGCTGCCCATGCCCTCCTCGCCCAGCCAGCACTCCTCAAACCCCTGCCAAAGGGGAAGTTTTAGGCTGACACCCCCAGACTGGCTAACAGCAAAACATTGTTCATAAAACAGATTAAATAAACTATTCAATAAACAGATTAAAAAAAAAAACATCGGGTTCTCCTCTGCTTTCCTCGCTGTAACTCCTCTACAGCTTTGCAATTTGGACACTGCTTTATGAGACAAAAAAAGAAAAGAAGTGACTACTGAACTCCTGCGAGACCATTTCACGTATGCCTCCAGCCTCTTCAAAGGCATATTGTCGGCATCAGCATTTGTGAGCAGCGCTCTGCCAGCTGGCCGCAACTCAGGCGTCTACATTTAGTATGGTGCAAGAGGGTGATGATGCTCTTTTGTTGCTTCAGGGAAATTGTATCACAGATTATTTTTTAACGAGCAGTAAATTCTTGCTGGGAGACATAAGAGTACATCTGGCTTCCAGTCGGGCTGCCAACAGGGAGGGAGATGGGGACACTCTGCCCAGGGCTGGGGAGGGCTAGTCAGAGTAGCTGGGGCCACCGGCACCTGTCACAGGCATTGCTTAGCCCTGGCACCAGCAGCTCTGCTCCAGGAGCGATGCAGTGCCCAGGGACGTGGATGCAAAGCTCTCACGCCATGCTGGCAGACACCCTGACTTTGGGGTTGACATGAAATCCCAAATCCTGATCCTCATTGCTCACCCTGTTGTACAACCGTACTCCTGTTGGTTTCAGCACAGTTGCTCCTCCTGTGCGTTGGCATGAACCAAGGTGGAGTAAGCCCTGAAGAGCCTGGATGTGTCATGTGAGCCACATCTGAGCATCTCATGGCACCAGGGTATAATCTGAACATGTGGTTTGAGACTTTGCTTACCCCAGTCAGAGCCCTGCTCTCTCTGGCTGCAGGCACTCAAGCCTGAGGACAGGCAGAGGCAATTCAGCGCGTGTTTTACGTGCATCTGCGCACAATGCTTTCGGAGAGAGCAACCCCCAGCTGCCAACTGGGGTTAAACCACGACGGAGTCCGAACCATAGCCGCTCCCCAAGTCTTACTCTGTAGGTCTGTTTCTTAATACGTGGATTAAGAAATGGATTAGAGGCCATACGTCCAGACTGGGTTTATTTCCAAACTGAGCAGGCAGACCCAAGCTCCTACTGTTAGTGACAGTGAATGACTGAGGGAGACAAACCACACGGCCTTTGGGGGAAGCATTTCTTCAAGATGTTTACTCAAGATGTATTATAGAACATGCCTGTCAGATGAGATAGCCAGGTGAACCGTGCACAGGAAAACCGATTCCTGCTGCAAGACCCAACTATACTCATATACAACCCTGGGAGATGGGTTATGGAAAGAAAAACCATTACAAAGCCAGCAGCAGCAGCTGTTCCCTTCCCTCCCCTGAGATCCGACAGTGGTTACTCACGTGTACAGCTGGGGTACCCATAGAAGCCCAGGGCACACTGGTTGCAGGTGTGTCCCGCAAAATTCGCGTGGCATCGGCACTGGCCAGCTGGGCTGCAGTTGTTGTCCACCGCACCCCGGGAATCGCAGGAGCAAGCTGTAAGAGCAGGACTCTCAATAGTCTGATGAAATGTGTGATCCATGGCCAACCACCGCTGGTCTGAATTGTCACTCAGCCCACATGAATTAGCCATTTCCATCAGAACTAAATTAATTTCTTAATCCCTTGGAGAGACAGGGAATATTTTCAGCTAGAGTCATGGCCATACCAGGAAAATGCGACTAAGGGTTTTTTACAGGCCATTCAATGTTCCTCAGCAGTTTAGTAGGTTAATGTACTAAAAAGACAAAAAAGGCATAAGCTGAGAAACCAGGTCACAGCGGGGTTGTGATGAGGAAGTGTGACTGATAAAAACTGCTTTATCTTCCAGGCTTTGGCATGATCCATGATCTCCAGAACAAGCCTGCCAAATTCACAATGCAAACCACATGGCTTTTGATTTTGAGAAACACCAAAGTCTTGCAAAAATAGGCACGTTTTTCAGAAGGTGACAGACCAGCAGGAACTGGACGTTAACATCCTTACCGTAGCAGTGGGGGTAGGAGTGGTGCCCAGGGCTGCACTGCTCGCACCGCGGCCCAGCAAACTCGGGTCTGCAGATACACCTCCCGGCAGCGTCGCAGCCTCCCGGCAGCGTCCCGACCGTGCTGCAGCCGCATACTGCAACAGAGAGAAACCGTTTGCCCTGTGCTGGGAGCACAGGGCAAAGCTCATGGCAATATGGGTTTTTTTCTGAGATTCTCAGATGGGCATTTAGGTGCTGCCCTAAGCGTTCAAACTGTCGATCTCTGCCCCTTGCATATATCCTCCAAAACACCCACAAAACCGCTTCCCAGTCCTCCTTCAAAACCCTGCCAGAAGACTCTGGCTTTGTGGGTGCCCACCCAGGCCCATGGGAGAACAGATACGCACGCTGGCACAGAGGGTAGTTGAAGTAGCCGGGAGCGCACTGGTTACACAAGTGCCCTTCAAATCCTGTTCGACACAGACACTGCCCTGTCTCGCTGTCACAGGTGCCATCGTACTGACCAGGGCCCGAGCACTGGCAGGCTGAAAAGCAACAAGGGCACTAGTAAATAAACAGCTGCTTAGTCTTTCTGATTCCTAGGAAAGGAACCAGAGTGCCTGTTCCTCTGAGGTAGAAATGCAGTTGCTGGAGAAATCACAGGGGGGACAGCTGACAGCAAGCATCCCTAGCCCACAGCTCACATCCACAGAGAATTTCTCAAGAGCCCCCCCAGGCTGGGAGGATGCTGGAGGGTCAGGGCTGGGTGGAAAATACCAGCAAAAGTCATGGGAATTTGTCACTTGGAAGCGGGGCCAGAGAATTCCTCCTCCCCAGCGTGAGCAGAGGACAGGGAGAGGCACGCTCCTCCTTAGCAAGGAGGCAAGCAGGGCGAGCCTGGGGCCGCTAACCCCGAGTCACTCACGCTGGCAGCTGGGTCCGTAGTGGCCTGGAGCGCACTGGTCACAGTGTGTTCCCTGGAAGTTGGGTTTGCACACACACATCCCCACCCGAGGGTCTTTGCGACAGGCGTTGCCTTCTGTCCCACCGGCATAGCAATCGCAGTCTGGAGTGGAGACACACAACAAGCAACACTGCACACGCCTGTCAGCTGATCTGTGCTGCTGGGCTGAGGTCCCATGAGGACAGGGAAGGAGTTGCCATGAGAGGCGACAGCTCAAGCATTTGCCTCCTAATAGCCTTCCTACCAGCTGCAAATGTTTTAACCAAACCCTGCTCAGGCAACCAGCACGCCTGGCTCGTGGGGTCACAGGGTGGCTGGGAGACCTCAGCATCACGCAGATGGGCAAGGTGCTGGACAGGCAGCAGGGCAATGCACAGGGCAGACAAATGCTGCTTGCACAAGCCCAGACAGGGCTGATTTCGTGCAGCACTGCCCAAGAGCTGTGCGGGAATAACCAAAGCTTTCAGCTAGCCAGGGTGGGGGTTGGGGTTTCTCTCTGGTCACTCCATGCTCAGCTGCATCCAGGGCAGGCGGGTGCGCCGGGCCAGCAGCACTGAGGCCCTTGTCCAGCCCTGCCTTCCCTGACAGCAGCGGCGTGGGGTGCTGGGCTGGGAGAGGGAAGCACAAAAATCACCCAAGAACCAGAGGGAGGGGGAGGTGGGGAAATAAGAAGGGAAGTGAGAAATTCCAGCTCAGGAAAGAAAAACCTGTCTGGAAGATACAGAGTTTAAAATATCAGAAGGAAGGAAAAGGTTATCTGGAGTGCACTGGGGAGCATGAGACAGGGGAGAACTCAGTGGGAAAAGAGATGGAAAAAAGGCACAAGGGAGGAGATGAACCGAGAAGAGAGAGCATCAGAGAAGTGCCTGAGGGAGGTGGGAGGGAGGTGGGATGATGGCACGGGTGAGCTTTCAAGACAACAGAGAAAGCGACACAGAGCGAGTAGCTGCCTGTGCATGCTCCCCAGGCACCTGCAGCCGTGCTAGCCATAGCTTCGTGCAGAGGGGGCCATCAGCACGGACCCGCTGTGCTGTCCACCACATGGAAAACGCAGGGCAGGCAGGCGTGGCAGAAGGACAGGTTTGTATCTAAACCCAGAGGCCGAGACTTGGGAGAACCCAGCTCGGGTTCCAGCTCAGCCACAGCCCCTCTGTGGTCTTCGAGGGTTCCTTCAAGGGAGGCCAGAAGGGGCATACCCACATGGCCTGGACCCCTGCGTACGGCAGAAAAAAGCACACAATCACACGGCCACTCTGGGCTAGAGTTTCCCTGTCTATAAAAAGGGGATCATAAAACTTCCTTTCCCCCACCCCTCAGCTGCCTCCTCTCTCAGAACCACTCAGTGTCAGGGCTGCTTCTTACAACATGTGTGCCCAGTAAGCTGAAGACCTGATCTTGCATTGGGTGGTGAGATATAACAGCAACAATAGCACAGCGATTGCCAAAGCAGCAAGGAAAATTGCACTGCTTACTTATTATCTGTCCCGCAGGGAGCACTTGTTCTCCAGTATCGTTGTGAGCAAAAGCTGGAATAGCTACACAGAGAAAGAGACATTGCACAGGTCATCAACACACGCTCAAAGCAATCCTGTCGGGATATCAATGGGTTGACAGTCCCAAAGCTGAACAGGCTAAATGAAAACATGGAACAAAGTGCAGACATCCCACTTGTGGTTTAACCCCAGTCGGCAACTAAGCACCAGAAAATTAACTCTGTCCCAGCTGAAACCAGGACACCACTAAACAAAGATCCATTACAACCATTTTTAAACTGGGATCTGGAAAGATGTCTTTCACAGAAAGCAACAGATGAGACACTCCAGCCAAATGGGAAGATCCTGTTGACTCCAGAGAGCCAGGTTCAGCTCAGCTCAGCTCTGGTCCAGCTTCCACTGAAGCCAAACACGGGCTTCTTCCCACCTGCAGGAACTCTTCCTGGGATAGCAGTGCCATGTGGCACGGGGAAAAGGCACCTGGGGAGCAGCCCCAACTGGAGCTGTTGGCCCTTCCTGCACCCGCTGGGTCTGTGGGGTCCCAGACCTGGCCACCCCACAGCCCCGCGCCCCCCACTTACGGTAGCAGTGGGGGAAGTTGAGGTATCCCTCGGCACAGGCATCACAGTGCTCCCCGGTGTAATTGGGCTTGCAGTAACAGCGGCCAGTGAGGTCCTCGCAGGTGCCATCGGTGAAGTCAGACTCACAGTTGCAGCCTGCAGAGAGGGACAAGCTGGCAGTGGTTTTCACTAACTGAGACCCTTGGCCAGCCATGAGCATCACAGAAGCATCACTATGACACAGAGCCTCTATAAGAGACCCCGCCATCTGCTGTAAATTCTCTCCAAAACCAAAAAGTGTGATTTTCCCTCTTCAAAAGGCTTAGAGGAACTGCTCCCACTGTGCTTGTCCCGCTGCAGGGTCCCAAGTAAAGCAGCACAGCCCCAACTTGCTTCTCCAGGAGACCCCAGTTTCCCCAGAGAGGCGGTGGTGGCACACTGCCGCGAGGACACAGTGCAGAACAGCTGATGTGTCACAGCTACCAGAATGAGCTGGGCTGCCTGGAAATCCCTCTCTTAGGGCATGGAGAGCAATGGTCTGCAAGTGCCAGCCGAAAGGGCACTGAGATGACAGCTAAGTCTGGATTGCCCTGCAGGCAACAGCAGGGGTAACAGCACATTTTTAGCTCATTCCAGCCTTAGAACATGCCACTGCTTCTGATTTCACGGATGCTGCAGACACACATACTGTCTGCATGTACCGCTGGCTGCATGCGTACATACATTTCCATGGGCAATGCCAGCTGCAGCAGGAACCGCCCACATAGCCACGTCTCTTATGGTGCTGGACTCCCTACACCAGAAACATCTCTCAGCCCAATCCTTCAGACCACCTTCCCCAGCGTCATCGAGTCCAAGCAGGCATCTACGGCCTGCAGAGAAAATCACACTCACGATAGCAAATGTATGGAGAGTCGATTGGGTGGTCAGGGGACCGGTAGTATCCTGGGATGCACCTCTCGCAGTTAATGCCAGTGGTGTGATGCTGAAAGACAGTGGGTTAGAGGGGCGTCAGTTCCTCTGCCCACAGGATTCATGTCCATCTCCCAGATTTACTAACAGCTTCAGGGTCCAGAGGGAGCAACTCGGAAGTGTCAGCACACAGAAGACCTAAATCTGCTTAAAATTCCACATACACCAATTTGAAAGCAATGCATTTCCTGCAAACTGCGTATCCTCCCGTAAGCCCAGTGTGAGTTTCAGGTTCATATCTGACCTCAAGTCCATTTTGCTTGCTTCAGATGGTAAAATATCCTGACCACTTTGTGCTAGGAGGACGGGAGCAATCTGTTTCCTCCCAGCAAGAAAGCACAGCACAGTCACTCCAGTTTCATGCCACTGCATGAATTAACCAGCTCACAGTCGCCTTGGGAGCGGAAGAGCTACTTTCCCACTTTCATTGGGAAGTTCAGAGGCTAAGGAGATTGGCATTTTGGTGATCAGAGAGAGATCCAGAGAGACGGCAGCACCTGAACACTGCAAATTAGGCAGGGACTTTCCAATGTGCTCAGCACCAACCTGTCGCTCCCAATGCACAATGCCTCAGCAGACCTAACCCTAAAGCATCAGAAAGGTAACGGGGACCCAGGGGACAGCTAGGAATCCAAGTGTTGTTTTCATTACTGGTTCACACTCCTCTAATCTATGGCAAAGAGACTAAATTTCCAGGGAGAGACCTAATTAAGAGAACAGAAAGTGTGTGACAGGGTTAGCAGAGCTGCCAGCAAGGCTGAACTCCAGGGTGACAGCAGAAACAAACACAAGAATCTGCAACAGCCTTTTCCACGGGAGCCTTTCAGGCCTACCTGACAGTCGATGCAAACACCTCCCCCTTCAAACTTGTCTTCATGACTTTTGCTGGCTTTGTGTCGATCCACCTCTGGGTCGTAGTAGCAGTCATAGGCATGGCCGTTGCAATTGCAAGCTGAAAATACAAAAAGACGTTAGCTAAGCCGCAAGCCCACGGAGGTCCTTCAGTCACCATCTGGATCTCAAGATATGAACTCTTCCTCGTGGGTCTGACGTTGGATAGGTTACATTTCAATGAAGAAGGATGCTCAAATGCATCTGGGGGATTATACGATCGCCCAAGCTGCCAGAAGTCTTCCAGTTCAAAAGCACAGAAGCAGCAACTCTCTCACAAAGTCTAGTCTGCAACCAAAAAAACGCAGCAGGCACAAAATCAGAAGTAAAATATGTGCAGGCATGCAGAGACGAGAAAGAGAAATGACCCATTTTTGGGGCCTCAAGTAGTCTGGTTTAGAGGGCAACGTTCTCGCCTCTTTTATCCCATCTGGGATGGAGGTGAGCTGTAAAGTTCAGCACACGGTGAGGGTGCTTTTTATAAACCCACAGGATTGATGAAGATCCAACTGTCCTTTGCCACCCTACGTTTACAAGAGATCGTGTGAGGTAGCTATGCTCCATACTCTGCATTCCCAGTGCAGCATAAATTCCACTGTCGGCATTTACCAAAGGTTTCTCTAGACAAATAAAGATGTCCTGTACGTAAACACATCCAAATGTAATTAATCTTAGAGACAGAATTGAGCAACGAGACTTGCCTGCATGAACCCTTAGACACGGAGGAGGAACTGGAACATAAGCAGAATCAAAGTCCTGTACAGACCTAGTGGGCCTCCCTGTGCGAGCCTCGACTGAGCACAATTAACCGCCGAGCAAATCATCCTCTGCAGTGCCAGTGATCTCCCCTTCACCCAGTACCACACACCATAAAACCAACCATTTTGGTGAACGGCTTCTCTACACTGCAACATCAAGAGGCTGGTGAAACGTGATCAATCTGTGCTTTGCAAAACAGCTGGAAAAGGAAGGAAAAAACAATCTCCAACTTACGCTGGCATTCGTTTGCGCTGTCGGCAGTGGCGGGCTTCCACGGGAACTGGTTGAAGCCAGGGCAGCAGCGATCACAGGACCCACCGCAGGTGTTGTGCTGGCAGTCGCACTGCAGCCTGCAAGGGAGAGGAACGAGGTACAGCCAAGCCTGTGGCGACAACGGGGATGCGTGGGATGGGGAGCCGCCGCGTAACCCTGCTGTGCACAACTATCACTAGTCAGATAGACGAGCGAGTGATATTTGTTAATCCAAATAGTCTAGAAAAGAGGCTTCCAAGGCCTTTTTTTTTTTTTTTTACTTTTGAATTGCTGATTTTTTTTTTTCTGAGCCAAACACCAAACTTTGCTCTTCCAGTGCCATTCTCTCCCTTTCTTCTCCTCTACCATCACTCCTCTTTTCTTCACAGGGAGACAAGGATTAGAGAAAAATCAGTGTGCCACTGCCTAGCCAGCTCTACAGACAATAAAATGTGAAATAGTTAGAGGCAGCAGTGGTAGAAACCTGTGCTAAAGTAAATTACTTGGGAGGGAGCTGCATGGTGCAGGGACACAAATACGTCCCCACCGCTGTGCAGGGGTAGTGTGAAAGGAATAAATGATAGCCCTGAGCCCGAGAGGGACGGGGCCACACGGGCCCCATCTGCTCCTCCAGGTATACCTGTGCTTGCAGAGAGGAAGGCCATGAAATTTGAATTAAGCTAGCCCCATGCTCCCTGTGAAATGCACCTCCTGCTTTTCTCAGCCGGCACAGGCAGGGCTGTGCTGGGTAAACAGGCAGCTCCGGAGGCGCCAGGCAAGAAATCTCGACGGTCAACCGACGGATCTCGTCCCTGCTCGACCGCAACGGTGATTCATTAACATCAGTGACATCATCTCCAAAACTTCCACTTCGCAGAAGGCGATTCCCATCCAACACAAACGCTTTCTGTTGTATTAGACTTATGGATAATACAGCATGTTCCAGCTTTTATCTGTGCAATTACTCATTTCCCCTCAGGGCCGGTCTGCCACTCCCATCTCTCCCTCCTCCAATGCTTTTCCATTCAAAAGCAGTGTTCAAAAATAAATGCAATTTTTTAAAACATTAGAAACAAACGTAGCAGTCATTCTGGGTGAACTGCAGAGGTGCAGACACACTCTTCCACGGCTGCAGTGAGCCGAGTGTCATGGTTTCCACCTACATGTATTTTTAAGATGTGGGACCTGCAAGTGTATGCACAGTGAATAGCCAGACAGAGGCAGCAGCACGGGACAAGTGAACTCATGTTAATGAAATACAGGATGACCTGAAAGTTTGGGGGAATGCGGGCAGGATCCACAATCAGCACGTTTGCTTCAGCCAGAGGGGTTGAGGGGCAGGAGGTCCTGGCCCAGCTCCGAGCCCTCCCCTTGCAGACGCCACGAAACGCTTGGCCGCAGTCCTCTTTGAGCACTTGCGATGCCCCATCCCTACCCATCCATTCACAGTCTGGGCTGTGGCCGGCAGAAGTCCAGGCCCGAAAGCAAGCCCCTGAGAGGTTGGCTGGAGCCTAAGTGGCAGAAATGAGCCCTGAAACATTCACCAAGAACTCTGTTCTCCCCATGTTTTGCAGCCCCAAGGGGGAGACTCAATGAGAGGCAAAGCTTGGCCATGCCTCTGTAATGAAACCACCCACAGACCTCTCACCTGGCTGACTACTACTCAGCACTTCCAAGGAAACAAAATTTCATGGTTTTTTTTCCATGGCAGCAGCTGGAGATCAAGATTAACATCCACATACATATGTGTGGATAAAGATGGTTACTTAGTCAGGGAACTTATAAACCTGCTGAGCAGTTTTAATCTCCCTGGCTGGAGGACGTGGCTCCAGCCACACACCCCAGCTCTTTAATGTTTGAGTTGTTTAAAAAGCACTGGTTCCGTTCCCAGAATGCAAAAAGATGGCACTCAATGAGTAAAGATGCACATTTCAGATGGAGAAAGCGCTGTTTATTTAGTCTCTGCTGTCCAGAGTTAGCAACGACCTCTCAGAGAGCTCATCTATCATGGCAGCTTTACTGCACCTTGTGCCGAGTCCATGCTGCTAATGAATTATGGACAAATGTGCATAAGCTACAATATTTACATGTTTCATTGATTGAATATATACAAGGAAGAAGAGGGAGCGGCCGTGTTCACATAGCACATATTTCCTGGTCGTCCTGCCGTAAAAAATAAAACCACAGTCCTCCCACTGGAATTGATGCTCAATAACAGAGACTATAAACAGTTTCCAGCAAACAGCTGTGTCAGAGCTGAAAGCAGCACACAAGTGCTACAGCATCTGGATTTGGCTGGGACATCTGAGTAACACAATCAAGAAAAAAAAAACCAACCCTTCCTCTAACTGCTTCTGACTGTACTGAGGGAAAGCCACCTGCAAAAGGGACTCACAGATGGCACAGATCTACCAGCACACATGGTGCTTTCCCTTCCAAAATGGGAAACAGCAAGCTGGTGTTCAGATCCAGCAGTGGGAAAGCATCCTTGATCTCCTCCTGCAGATCTGTTTCTGACCAGCCAGGCTGCGGTTGTCTTGTTGGTTATCTTCAGCATCAGGCACAGAAGCAGCAGCTGGACTCTCCGGTCGTCTCCTCTCTTGCTTGTGGCATCTGTGATGGGGCAGTGAACCCACGGAAGCAGTTGCTCTTATCAGACAGATGCAGAGCACTTGCAGGCTTCTCCTGAGCTCACATCAACAGCAGCCGCATGTTAACACACAATTCCTGCCTGGGCTCTCTGTCTGCAATGTGCCAGGTCCCCGCTGATGCTTATCTCACTGCTCATGGGGTTTGCCAGGAGAAAGGTTTGTGCCTGATCCTGCTGGTGTTCACCTTTAACCAGGAGAACTTTCCTTCCCTCTGCTTAATACAGCCCATTCGATCTTGGGGCAGAGAGAGACAGTTGTGAGAAGTGCAAAGGACCCTTGAGGAGGCTGTATCTGCCCACACGCTGTAGGCCCTTGCACATACACACTTACATGGGGACCAGATGTGCTGCCAGCTCAACACAGCTGGATGTGCAGCCTCCATAACTTGGCACTTCAGAGAAACTTTCCAAAGCTGGATAAACATTATCCTTTATGGCCAGGAAGTCAGCTCACGAACATGCTCCATCATGTCCTAAAGTCTTTGCCAAGATTTCTAGCTCACCTCACCTCTATCAAAGTGCTCATCCTGCCTTTCTGGGCAACAAGCACAAGAAACGCAGGCATGTGCAGAAGACAGAAGTTAAAAAGAAAAGCAGAGACCTCCCAGACAGGCTGAGACATAACTGGGATTTTTAACAGGGCTGGGCCAATTCACATTCCTTGTCTCCCTCTATTTGCATTTCCTTGCCCTGTTGCTGTCACACATCAGCATCTGAAGAGGCAGGACATGCAGAGGGACACACTGCACCTCCTACTCAGACAGGCTGCACAGATTTCTGAAGGAATGATGTATTTCTGACAGCTGGGGCCCATGAAACCAAGGGACAGCGTGTCCGAGCCCCACCAGCCTCCGCAATGCCTCTTTGTCATGCAGCGTTATGGCAGGTATCACCGTGCAGGGCAGGAGGGGTGGGATGACTGCCCAGCAGTGCCTGCTTCCGCGGGAAGGCTGGACACAGCTGCTGCTGGAGCCTTGGAGAATGGCAGCGTTTCACTGATTACTCATGTTCTCAACTGAAAGTATCATATTTCTGCTGACTTCTACGGGCTCCTGGGCTTGCTAGCAGGGTAGAGCAATGCCATGAGAAGTTCTCCTGTTTACCAGCATCTTTGTCCTGATGTATCCCAAAGGGCTTTACAGATGTTATGTGCTGACTGTACAAAGCACCCAAGTAGGAAATGTTTTCTCCTCCAGGCAAGCGCGATCTGCTCTGGGTGAAATGCAACAGCTGCTTACGAACATGTGCTGCAACACTAGAGCACAGTTTGGGGCCAAGAGTGAAGATGCCAAATGCATCCAAATGACAGTGGAGGAGGGGAATTCTGGGAGGCAGAGACAGTCGTCAGCAGAAGTGGCATTGAACAAGGATCCCAACACATCTCTCCTCCCTCAGTTTTCTCTCCCTTCCTGGAGAGCCTCGAGCCATCAATATACCCAAGAAATGTCAGGGCGTTTCTATGTTAAAGAATGTCTTTGCACCATGAAGCCCTTTTGCCCTGGTACACGGGTATGCTGTGCATCCAGCAACACCAAGGTCTAAAACAAAAACAAGGAACTGTACATTCCAATATTTATGAACTTCCCTTTGTCAGAGAGTTAGGCACACTAATGCAGACTTGCTTTTCAATACATCTTTGTTTTAACACTTAGCAGCTTTTAACCTTGGCTGGGACTCACTGGAATTTTATTTTAGAAGATCCAAAAGCTCTACATGATCCTGATGAGAAAGAAATATAAGCTTCCCTCGTCCAGCTGAATCTACCCATCCCTTTCATAAAGGCAACATTCAGGCTGCAAACAGATGGCTAAGAAGCAACACTTTCATGGTTTGAAGCAGCTCTTTGGCATTTCAAGTTGCCAAGGCAGATGGGAAGAGTCCCATGAGCCAAAACGTAACTGCTTTGCATGCTCTTGTTCTTTTGCAGAGTAGCTGTTTAGCTATGTACGTAACCAATCTATGGTTTTTATGAGTAGAACTGGACAGTGGAGTCTGGTTTCTTGGGAGACCATCTATTTATGACAGCACTGCCCCAATTCGTAAGAAGCCACCTGGGAAGCAAGAGGCTTCTCTGAACAAGTTCAGAAACCACCCCTGGGCTTTGACAAGAAACCTCCACGTTCAACAACAGCATCGGCTTTGTGCGCCTAGCCTCCCATTCCAGCGCTCTGCTCCCATGAGGATGGCAAAGTTGTGGGCAGGGAAACCAGACCAGGGAGCTGATCTGGTTGAAAAATAGCCTGCAAAACGTTTAATTTTTGCTGCTTTGGCTGGACCAGTTTCTGATTCATTCTCAGGGCAGAGCCACGAACAACAGTGCTGGCACTATTACGAGTTCAGGACAGGACACAACTCACGCCAGTGTCCTTCATTCTTAGTACAACAATTCAAACACTTTTACACAGAACTGGCACTTTGAAAAATGTACCTGTAAGGGTCATTAGGGTCTTTGGCATCACAGACGTCTGCATGGCCATGGCAGACACAGCGCCCTCCAATGCTGATATCTTTGATGCTGTAGTAATACTGGAGAGCACAAGAAAAGTTAGCCATTAGTATTCTTTACAAATAAGCTTCATAACTGCCCTACTGAGGATTCAGCAGGACTTTATCCAGTAAAATGATGTATTGGGATATTTCCCTTACAGTGACAAGCTGGACCCTGTAGGCTGCAAGATCTGCCTACGCTAAGACCAACCACCACTAACAGAGTCCATTAGCTACAAGTCGGGTCTCCCAGCACAGCCAGAAAGCCACATGTGACACCAAGAGGTGTTTCCCAGTTTCACACTGTTGGTGCTAAGCACAGTTCTTTCCAAGCAGCCTCCAGCTCCAGCCACGTCAGCAGTGGCATCCGCTGCAGACACCTTCAGCTTGGGGAGCACAAGTACAGAGAGAGAAAATCCCCACGGCAACATCCAGGGATGTCTTCTCCCCAGACGTGGCACGCACAGCCCTCAAACTCTTCCCCCTCATTAGCAAGAGGTATCAAGGCCTGCCTTACCCTCCTTGTCACCGTAGGGTCCCTTAAAGCTTTGCCCATCAGGTGCCCGAGCAGAGTGTTTGTTTGCAGAAAGCGCAGTCTGATGTTGGTGGCTTTCGTGAAATTCCGCAGGAGAGGAGAGTAGGAGAAGTTCATGGCTCCTGGGCGCCCATTTACCAGAGAGACAACAATCTGTGAATGCAAGGAGGGAAAACAAATCTGTGTAATCCTGTGAGGTGGGAGGAAATTAATCTCTCCCTCAGCTGAACCCAATCTTTACCTCCCTTCAAGACGACTGAATCAGTTCCCTGGCAGTCTCATTTGGTTTAACTAAGTAGTTTAAGTGGCATCCAAAAGTCAAGAGGGAACCAATTAATAAGAGTACCTACAGCCACTGAGAAACCCTGGAAACTCCAGGGAATGGAAACGTGCAACTGCTCACCTCCCCATTTTCTAAAGGCACAATCCGGGAGTATTCAGTAGTGCAGATGGCGTGGTCGTCCTTGGTGATACGATCCACGGTTTGCAGTCCAAACTTCTCAATGCAGTCCCTCTTGGAAGCTGTTCACCAACCAGAGGTGAGCGCAGTAAGAGAAAAGGAACAATTCAGAACCCTGTATTGATTTTCCCACACTGACCAACAGGAGAGAAGGGTGTATACTCTTTGTTAAGCATTGACTACATACAGATTGCTTTGTATCATTAACTCCATCATTGCTAACATACAAATACTCCACTAAGGGAGGGCATCACTATGAGAGCAATAGGCATGGTCAGAAAATCCCCCAAATCACCTCACTGCAGTAAAGGAGGAAAGTGAGAATGGCCATTGTACCTACTGCGACCACCTGCAGAGAAACCCACCCCTTCATTTTGACATTAAGCTCACAGTTTAACCAGCCTGAGCTCTAACCCTGGTCTGGATGTGTTGCCTTGCTGGCATTAGATGTGCTACACTGCTTTCGCTGAACTGGAGAAGGACTGTTTGCTGCTAGAGCTCTGCTCCTGATGTAGGAGCGTGTACCATCACGTTCACATGGCTCCTTAACTTCTTGAGTAATTCCCAAAGAGTAAGCGCCAGCGCAGAACCACACAATGGGAGCAACCACAAACCACAGCCACCGCTGTGCCATCTCCCATCAGGCAGGATGGACACGCAGGTGTGGGGAGGGGGCTGGCGGTGTTTGGGAGAAGCAGAGTGACTGCCTGCAGGACATCTCCTTCTCCCACCTTACTCTGAATTCTGCAATCACTTTTCAACCAACGCTACAACACAGAAATGCTGAAGCCACGCAGAACCACCTCTTGGGGACAGCAATCGAGGGCTCCTGCCACTAAGTGGCAATGCAAGGCTGGCTAAAGCCAGGGGACAGGCACGGCCAGGCAGTCACACTGCTGGCCCTGCAACCTGCTCTGGGGACACTGCATGCCAAGTCTCCTTGCAGTGGTAGGAGCATCCTGGCTTCCCTGCACAGCCGCTCCTGCAAGTCCGGTGCCCTCGTCCCCAGGATGTCTGATGTCCCTGTGGTCAGCAGAGCCAACCAAACCACAGGGAACGTGCTGGGGCAGTTCAGGACGTGACTGCGCAGCGTGGTGAGCACCCACATCTACCCACACAAAAACATACACAGTGCCACTCTCGGGGGCTGTTTCCCCACGAAGAGCCTGGGACAAAGGCTGCTGCTCCTTCCCACTCCCGTTTCACCCGCGCCAGGAGCTCTCAGCAGTGTGTGCCGAAGCACACGTCGCTGCAGCGCTCCTGAGGGTGTTTCCACAGGGAGAAGAGGGAGGAAAAGGCAGCCAACACAACCCGCTGCTCCTGCCAGCGCTGCTTGGCTCACACAAGGAGCCGACAGGGAAACGTTAGCCTAATTCATGGGAATAATCCTCCAAAATGTGTTGCAATGTGCCTCCAGGAGGCATGCCCCTCACTCCATGTGCTGCACTGGTAGACTAAGCCAGGTAGGAGGAACGGGGTTGGGGGGAACAGAGACCTTCTGCCTCCCCTGCCTTCACCTCTGGCTTGCACCTACCCAGATCTCATCTCCAGCAACGTGGCCTTGCTCCATGAAACACTGTTTTGGCAACAGCAGGAGCTCAGTTGCATCCACAGGAAGATGGTGTGGAAACATTTAACATCAGGTCTCTGGCCGCCAAGCTTTGCTTCACCAGGTGCTTTTTTAAAGGCAATTTATTCTGAAGCCCCAGGCAAGGAGCCTGTCACCACTGGCTTGAGATGATTCATTTCCAGAGCACTGCCACGGCTGGGAATGGAGACAGGATGCTCAGCAAGAGCAGCTACTCGGGAAAATAAAAAAATTCCTCCAGTTATTGCAAATCTGCACAACCGTGTGAGCCAGAAGCCAGGCACTCTATCTCTGAGCTAAAACAGAGTAACCCATCAGCCTTAAACAGCAGCAATGCTTTAAGGAAACAGCAGACTGGAGAAGCCTACCCTCAGTGGAGGAAAGGGACGGAGCCTCGCCCTGCGCGATGGCTGCCCTCCCCTCCGCGGTGGCACTGCCCAGCAAAGCAAGACAAAACGGGCTAATCCTGCACCCTGATCCTGCACACCACGATGAGCTGGGGCAGGCAAGGCTCTGTGGGCCTGGATGGACAGCTGGGACTGGGCATCTTCCACGTCCTGTCCCCATTTGAAACGCTGTGTGGGGAATCCTTCACGCGATAAACATCACCATAAATCTCTCCCCAGCGCTCCTGCTTCTCCTTTGGTGGCCGAGGAAAGCACAGTGCCTCCGCCCCGCAACGCATGGAGGATTCGCATTGCCACGGTCCCTCCAGCCCCCCTCCCTCAGACAGCCCATCAGCCGCACCGACAGATGCTTTCCACGACAGTCATTTCTTCCCTCCTGCCGCAGAGCTAAGCCCAAAAGCACTTCAGCAGCCTGGCTGGGGGGCACAGGGCAGCCGGGGGAACTGAACACCTCCCACGATGAGCGGGGCTCGAGCGGCAGTGCTGAGCCGGCGGGGATGGTGTCACCCGTGGCAAGGCTTGCTGGTGTCTCTGGAGATTGCTTGCATTTCTGCCGGCTGCTTTTAACCCTCCTACTGAACTGAGCAGTGTTTTTATTAGACGACTTACAGAATTCCCCATGCCAAAAATAAACCTCTGCAAAGGACTTCTTGTGCTAGTGAATCTGGCAGGTTTTGGAGCAGCCCCCTTTTATTTCCATGGGAATTTTCCACTGGGCTGTGCCACTGCATGTCACTTCTTGAGGGGGGCGGTAACGGGGCCGATGTTGCAGGAGGGAAGAGGACTCCAGACATTACAGCATTGCTGCTACCCACAGGAACAAGCAAGCGGGGCAAGAGCTCCCTGGTCAGCAGCAGACCATGCAATAATGGGACCGTAACAGGCCCCAAGAGAGGCTTCAGAGCTGGAAGGGAAATTCTCAGAGAAGATAAAAAAAAAAGCAAAGCAGGCAATTTGACAGCAGCACTTCCCCACTAGCACACAACAGAGGGGAAAACATCCGCACTGGAGAGGAGCTACCACGCTAAGGCAACACAGCGGGTAAAATGTCTGCAGCTCTTTCTTGCACAAAAGGCCAGCAAAGCTAAAGCATGGGCTGACAGGTAAGCCAGAAATATGAGCCTTTAGGGGCAGCCCAGGGCAAGGCCTCCGAGTGCTCCAAGGTCCTTCCTTGCCAGGTTTTAAGTTCTGGCTGTAGATCTCAGCTCACATCTTCTCCCAATTACTGCTGCTGCTTCTGGGAGGGGCTGGTGGTTAACAAGTTCCTCAAGCATCCGGCTACCCCACAGACCCTTTGGGAGCAGAGATTTGTGGAACCAGCTGTTTCTAAAGGGATCGGGTTTTAATCAGAGAATTGGGAAGAAGGGATTTCAAATGCACAGCCTGGATCTCTGCAGCTACCCTTTCCAGCTGTCTCTCTCCCATCCCACCTTGCACATCGGCAGGACAACGGTTCCCTGCCCTGCACAGGCTGTATCCGATCCCAGGTAATGGGGAAGTGCAAGGGGACCATTTTCTGCCTCCAGACTTTTCTGTTACAGCAGCCACTTGGAAGCAAGTCACTGGCTTGCTTCTGGAGGAGCTGAAATACGCCAGTCTGGATATGGTACAGGGCAGAGAGACAGAGGAGGGCAGGCAGGAGATGATGGGAAATGTCATGTTCCAGAACTAGATCAGCAACGCCTAACCATTGACACTGGTGCCAACTCTGGCATCCACAGAGCTTTGTGTGGGCACCAATGACAATACTTTAAAAAGCACATTTAACCCCAGACAGCAAAAAAGTTCTCCTGCTCGGAGGATGACCGCAACTTCACACAGCTGCCCTAATCTGAGCTTCAACTCTTGCAGCCTTATTGGGAAGAAGAAACAGAGGACATGTACCACATCACAGTGATGACACAGAAACAACTCCAAACTCAGCCCAGTACTTGTGCAAAGAGCTGTCTTCACTGTGGCCTCGCTACCTCGCACTAAGCTGCAGCTCTCTTGTAACACTGCCATACTTACAGGCAAAATACTGCCAGGGCTTGTAGGTAAGGCCGAAGTCAGTAGATCGCTCCAGCACCCAGAGGTCAGGGCGAGGGGAATTGGCAAATTTGATCAGGACATATGCCACGTGGAAGAGCTGAAAGAAAGGAACACAGAGTTAGTTGGCTGCTTGAGGCGTCAGGAAAACCAGAGAGAGCTTAGTGGGATCCAAGCTGAATAAACGAGCTGGCACTTTGTAGATCCTGCTGCTCACAAGCAGCCTGTGGAGTAAAATCATCCGTATCTAAAAGGATCGTGATACGACACGGCTGCTGGAGAGAGCCAGATTAGGGAGCTCAGCTCCCACCAGTCCAAATGCAAACAAAACACAGACTTTGTGGCTACACGCTGTACTCGGGATATTGTGCTGGGCGACACCTTAGACTTAGCCTCGACCAAAGCAGGAGGCACTATAAACCAGTGCCACTGCCCTATCAAAGCCCTACCGAGAGGATCTCATCCTGGCTTGGCAAGGCAAAGGTTTAGCCCCCACCACCAAGCTCTGCAAGGTGATCACGAAAAGCTGCTAAGTGCTACAAAGCTGTTCTAGGGGACTTGGCTTTTGGGCTGTTCTTGGGGTAACAGGTAACACCCTGGACTGCCAGCCTGGAAACATCCGACTGCACCTCACACACAGTATCAAAAAATCCTTTCTTTTTTTTTTTTTTTAAAGGGTCTCTACTTGTCAGCCCTGCTTCACCCACACAACCTGTGTTTTTAAGTTGGTTGCAGAAAAGCCCCAGCACAGCTCTTCTTCCCCAGGTGCGGCAGGGAGGGGAGAGCAGGAGACCCACTTGGCTTCAGCATAGCTCTAACACTGGCCTGCTCCCATTTGTCTGGACACTGACGTGTGCACACACACCCTTGCCAAGAATAAAATAATCGTACTCTTTTAAAGAGCTAAAATGTCAGTGCTAGAGAGAAACAAAAGTCCCAGCAGAATTTCCCTTCCCCGGCTGGCACGGGCTCGCTCCAAGAATCCCCACTCCATCATCCTGTCACAAAGTGATATTTAAAGGCAAATAAAGTTCTCTTATCAGAGAAAATTCCTAACGTCAAAAACAACCCAAAAGGGAGTTTAGTGCTTGAAAAGCAGAGATTTATAGCTCAGGGGTCCCTCCTCATACAAAGCTGGTGCTGCGTGAGCGTACGTCCCCCAAAGACTAACAGGTACCCAGAGGGACACCCTCTGCAAGGGGAGGAAAAGGACGGCTCCATGCCCATCTCCGCCTGCCCGCCCCAGCCATAACCAGCTGCAGGAGGGCCAGAGCAGCAGCCTGCACCTCAGCCCTGCCCCAGCCACACACATCGCTGAGCCAGAGGGCGAGTATTAATAATAACATGCCTCAAAAATAGCCCTGACAATCCATAGAAGACTTTTTAAAGGGAAAAAGAGACAAGGAAGAGGCATTTAAATCTACCTAGTTATCCATAAAGCACGTGCCTTGCTATGGTGATTCAGACAAGGGGGTCTGAGTGCTGTTGTGTGGGTATGGAGCAAGAGGACGGGTGCAGCCCTGCGGATTGGCACCGGCTCAGTCTCCACCTCAGCAAGAGACACCAGCAAAAACTTCCTCAGGCTCCTGCCGGACACTCCTCGGGCTCCAAGACAGCCTCTCCTCCACTTATCAGGCATTGCTCTGGTTCCCACCACAGGCTGGTGGCACCTGAACTTACACCTGGGTGTAGGTTAGGGAGGCTCAAGAGAGATGCTCAGGAAGGAGTGAATTAGATCCAGCTGGGAAAGCAGCAGGATCCTGAGGCACACCAAGTCAGACGCCATTCTCCAGCTGTGAAGGGGCAGGAGGGTGGTATTTGTCACCATTCTCAGGGTTTGCACTGGTAAGGACTGGTGCCATCCAAAATGAAGAAATCACAGTGGTCACCCAACACAGTTCCCTGCTGCCAAAAGACTTGCAAGTCCAATCAAGGGAGAAACAGCCATCCTTTTCAAGTTGCTAAAAACTAAAGAAAAACAGACCTAAATGCTGCCTTAATTCCCCCTTACAACCTATGTGTTGTCAAGGCATACGAGACCAAGGTTTTCTAGAGGAGCACCATTTTCTGCCCACTTACCCTCTCAGCAGAGCTGTTATTTGTTAGTGAAGCCCACGGGGCTTCAGCTCAGGCAGCTGCTTTCTCTGCAGGACCAGTTCTCACAGCTTAACATCTGCCTCTTAGCCTGGGAACAGTGCTGAGTACCAGCCAGTGAAGTTATACCTTCCCTCCACTGTAAATCCTCCTCTGGCTTTATTCTATAGGGAATAAATTAATGCTCTGGCTGGAATGTGGCATAGCTTTTAGCTGGACAAAATTAACTGCGGCTCCAGCGTACCCTGCGCCTCTTCTGGTCTCAGGCACTGGAAGAGCCGATGGGCTGCAAAAGGGATAACCCGCCTTTTCACACCGAAACACAAAACAAAGCACTGCTAAAACAAAGCAATATCGCAAACCCGAGCACAACAGCACCATTTGGGGTTACACGTTCGATTGACTACTCTGGTGCTAACGCCATCCCTGGGGTCTGCCTTGAGAGCTACCAGACCTCTGTGGCTCTAGGAGACACCTCATGCACATAACTCTGTGCCTCTGAAAATACGGTCGTTACCTGAGACAGACCTTGGTATAGGACTGTGTTCCTCCATGATAAAGCCTTAAAACTGATAGACAGCAGCAAAAGCAAGAGAACCAAAAGAGAAGTAGGCAGGAATGAGGGAAAACAAGGAAGAAACAACAGCTCAGGCTGGTGGTCTTTGCAGGCAAGCTGCAGGCAGGAGCCGTGCAGGAGGCAGCATCGTCAGTTCAGCTAGAGAGGCATTTTGGTGTGAAACCTCTGGAGAACAGTAAGAAGAACAGTGCCTGCCTCGTACTGTGGGGGAAGGATGACTGTCAAATAAAACAGCCTAACCCAAACATCAGGAATGTCTATTTTAAACCAGGGAATTTGGTGACTGATTTTGGGGTACCCAGCTTGAAGTGATGGGAAGCACCTGATAGTGAAAGGAGCCACAATGTAAAACCCCCTCGGCCGCCTTTAATGCATCTTAGTGAAAACCACCAGCCAGGTCTGCAGGACGCACTCGGAGCATCCCTCGACCCAGAGGATAGACCGCTTTCACAGAAGCGCTGGGTAGTTTTACTCAAGGCACATCTAAATTGCTTTGAGACCCATAGAGGAAAGATGTTTTCCAAAAGGTCATCTCTTTTTAGTGCTTTCAAAGAGCAGAACGTGCATTTCTGTCCTCACACTTATGGGGAAATGCTCCAAATGAACAGCAACCACAAACATAAAATCAGAAATAAGGCATATCCTTATCTTCTGCATTTATCTTTTTGCAAAGACAGCCAGCTACGAGTTTATAGTCAGTAAATCCCACAGAGTTTCTGTGGGGTCCTCCTCGCTGTCCAGTTTCATGCTGGAAAGAAATGTTCCTAATTAAATGTCCTCGAGTCCAAACTCCTCGCACACTTCTAGCTCTCAGAAGCCCTCTCCCTCTGGAGAGCATGGGTTACGATCCAGTCAAACTGGTGCATGGTGAAAGTTGGTTTTTGCATAAACACTGAGACTTCACTCAAAAACAAGCCTAGGGCTCAGTGCTTTATAAAGTGAAAAAAACAGCCAAAAAAAGAACTAGTGCTGCCGGTTGCAAGCCCCGGCGTAAGCGCTCCTGGAACAGGGGAGTGGCAGGGTCGGGCAGCGCGCAGGCTCGTGACCCGTACGAGTCCTCTCTAACCGAAAGATGTAGCTGGTATCAGTACATTTTAAGTCATGGGAGACGGGGGTTTGCGCGCGGACACACACGTACACGCGTTGGGCACCGGGGAGAACCGTGCCCATGCTTGCTGGGGGCTCTCCAAAAGCCCAGTCCCACTCCTTACTGGCAGGGTTAAATATCCAAGACCAGGGCTAGCATGCTAAATTTTTTTCTTTTATTGGTGCTTTTCACAGGAAAGAACAAGAACCTCTGAGTTCTTGCTGGATCAGCCGCAGTATCCCAGCTGAAGCCCAGTTCAGATATTGCTACGTGCTCCTGCTCTCAAAGCCAAACATGACTCCTCTGCTCCATACCCAACCCCATCCTTAGCACCGCTGCGCGCTGTTAGACTGCTGCTCAATTTCATTCCAGTCATGACCGCAATTTTGGGACACAAAGCAGCCAGCCAACACTGCACACCCACTCCCCTCTAGCATGTACGGGTCAGGGTCATTCCTGCATGGAGCACAGAAAATATTCAGGAGCCTGTGACTGCAGGGAACCAACCCTGGAACAGGATCCACACCCTGGTATTCAGAGGGATTTTTGTCAAATCTGGCGAGTCCCCTGCCCCTCCATCCGATGTCCTTATCTTGCAGAATCACAGCCTGACGGAAAAAATAAAGGCGGATGGCCTGCTTCAAGTGTATATGCTGAGAAAACTGAGATATATACAAAGATATATACAAAGACGGAGCAGTAGCTCTAAAAATAGAGCTGGCAGAAAAGCCAGACTTTTCATTCCATGTTTAGTTCCAGTACAGTTCTGCCCAACCAACATTGCAAGAGAAATGGTCCGGTTTTTTTCCAAAGCCTTTATTTAGCTCCTATTATCAGTCAGATGAATAAAAACCTCTATGCTCCCAGCCTCTTAGGCAATTTTTTTCCCCTTCTCCATGGAGGAAGGAGGTGAGGCACCAGATTTGGTGCACACACTTGTCTCCAGGCAAGCAGATCCCTTGCTCTCACCACCTCTGAAAGCACGCCAGGTACAACTCAACCCCCGACCAGCGCCTGGGATTTCATGAAACGAGTTTTCAGCCAGGAAATTCTGACAGGAGTATTTTAATTAGCAACCAACTTTCTTTGAAAATAGTAACATCCCTACATCTAGCTGATGTTGCTGTTAGTGGTTTTGAAGCATGTTTCCTTAGTAACAATCACTTGTGGCTGCCCCAGTGCCTGGAAGGAGGGAGCAAGTCCCAGAGCCAGGAGAGGAAGATGGAGATTAGGGCATTGCCTCCATCTCCCACCCGCTCCATCCCTTTGTATGTTTGGATAGTGGGCAGCTTTATCCAGCACCAAAATCCCATGACAATATAATTCTGATTACCGCCCAGTGTGACAGTGCAAAGATTTGAAGAGTAAAACCAGGACCCAGAGGGGCAAAGAGAAACTCAGCTGCTTTTGGAGCAGCACATTCTCTGTCCATCCATCCATCCATCCATCCTCCTGCATAGGCAGCACACAATGGCAAACCTGGACATTTATCCTCTATTCTCTCCCTCGAGACACTGATTTCAGTTTTCCAGTCCTGGGAGGCACATGTGGAAACAAGACAGCAAGCTGGACCCAGCCACATCCCACGTTTCTCTGGTGAGGGATTTTTGGTGAAGTCTCAATGATATTCCTCCAAGGTGCCACAAAGCCATACAGTAACATTTAATAAGCAAAATAAATCTTCACATTGCTGTAATATTGGCAACTACATTTTGACAAACAGTAAGAGAGGCCCTTTTTTGGTCCTCTGACAAAAAGGTACGAGCAGACTACGCTGGCTGGGAGCTACGTGCAGCTCTACTCCCAGCCCCGGAGTGCGCAGGAGTAGTTTATAT
Organism: Ciconia boyciana; assembly: GCF_034638445.1. Classification (NCBI taxonomy): domain Eukaryota; kingdom Metazoa; phylum Chordata; class Aves; order Ciconiiformes; family Ciconiidae; genus Ciconia; species Ciconia boyciana. The sequence goes on along the minus strand of NC_132947.1, from coordinate 4,086,013 downwards.
AGTAAACCACTCTCTAATTTTCTGCAGGACAGATTTATTACCTTTGGCGTTGACTTATTAAAATAGCACCATGTAAAAACAAAGCAGTTCATCTCTTCCTAACCGCTACTAAATATCCCCGTGGAGCGTGTGTGTGGATAGCATTACCAGCGCTGCCGTATTCCTGCTTGGGATTTCCTGGAAGGATCGGATGGGCCAGGCGAGCAGGTGTGGCTCAATGGCCCAGCGCACGGGCAATAAATCCCACTCTTAAGGGCCACATGAGGCCTCTTGGGTACATGCGACGCAGCCAGGAGCGGTGGTCAGCCCAAAGGGCTCCAGCACATGCACAGCAGGCACCTGCGGCATTTTGGGGCATACTGCACCCTGGTCTGGGTCACTCACTGCAGCTCCAGACAGCCCCAAAACCTAGACCGAAGCAGAGAAGGCAGAGAAATCCCAGATGAACCATTTCAAACAGGCATCATTGCAGAGCAACTATGGAAAGCCGTGGGGTTTTTTTTAATTATTTTTTTTTTCTTTTTCCCCCAGAGCCTTCAAAAGCGACCGATGCTTTTGCTTCCTCCCAAGCCCATCCATCCCCATGGCACTGCCTTGGTCCAACGCTGCAGCCACAAGCCCACCTGGAAAAGGTGGCAGAGGCCAGAGCCTGGATGGGGTTATCTGTCCACAGCCCCAGGGAAAAGCAGCTCCCCAGGAGCACAGGTCACCTCTGCCGCCGCTCGGGCACCAGCGTTCAGGCAAGCGCCTGCCCAGCTACCGTGGGCACAGCGAGCACTCGTCAGGCTTGGAAACGCTCGGCAGCACTGGCACCGCATCTGCTCTTCCCAGCAGTGGCAGAAACTAAAGCTAATAAGCTGTCAAGCCTCTTCGTGCACCTTTTATCCCTGCAAACAACTGTGTGGAAGGTGAAGAAGCCCTAGAAAGCCAGAGAGCTTCTGACTTGCTTTGAATTTTCATAGGTCAGTGCTCTGCCCCTTTTGCATCTTTTGCCGGTAATCATTTATTCTCATTGAAGCAATGGATTTACTCATTAACAGCCTGACTGTCCCTCTGCTGAGCTTCTGCTGTCCTACAGCAGATTTATTTCTTCCTAGCCTATACATCAGAGTCCTTTATTAAAATCTCTCACATTTAGCTGCTGCTAAGTATGCGTCTTCCTTTTATTTCCAAACACACAAGAACTATTTCAACCCTTTCAGGCAGCAAAAAAAGGTGCTTTCCCTCCAAGCAGGCGTGGATTTTTACCCCGTCATTTTTAAATAAAATATTTAAAAATATTAAAATAATAATAAAATATTAATAATAAAAATAATAAAATAATAATAAAATATTAAAAATATTAAAGTCCCTGAGACCAAACAAACTGCTCCCCAAAAAGCACAAAAGTTAGTGTTTGAAAGATGGGTGTGTACAGAAACACACACTTTGCCCCCATTTCCCTCTTTTGCTCACAGCACCTCCTGCCTCGTTCTTGTATGTCTGTGTGTCAAGTCCTCACTCCTAAAAATGACATTTTTTCCGAATTATTCACGCAGGGTTACGGGGTTCTGAATGAGAAGCTCCCATATGCTTGTATCCCAAGATTTTGATGGCCGAGGTTTAGAAACAGCCACCCATCCCCTTTCACCGTTTGCAGTCTGTTGCAACTCATCACACCCATGGCTCAGAAACCCTTCAGGGTGCCCCACACCTCTCGGAGAGAAACCAGAGCTGCCTGCCCCGGTAGGCAGGTTAGCGCTTGTCTTCCTCCAGAAAGTCTGGGACAAGGCAGAGGCTTGGGGACAGCAGCGCCCTGGCTTCCCGGAGCCCGCAGCTGCTCCAGGAGGTGAGGGCCAGCCCCTGCCTGGCCCGGGCCATGCACCAGAGAGCCAGAGCCCTGGGCAGACCCAAGCCTGAGATACCTGGGGGAGAGGACAGAGCTGCAAAGCCGTACCTATTCAAACATCTCTGCAAGGACTGGGGAGCGAGGCGAGCACTGAGACTCGGGGACAGGAAAGGGACTGAGTTTTGCACCAACCTGGTTTCAAATTCTTCTCTCAAAACTCAAGGGTTTTATTGAGAGAGATCAAAGAAAACACTCTCCTGGAAACCACAGATTTGGAACTACCAGCCAGTGTGAAACCTGCTCAGTGTCATAACTAACAGCAACAGCAACCCAATGTTTTACAATGTTATTTTCTAAACAGCGCCTGTTCCCTTTCTAAGCGGCTTAGCTTAGGTGAACAGCTGATAGAGCATTTTCCACAAAGGATTTTTTCTTTAAACACCACTTCTGAGACAGATTTGGCTCGTTCACTAATTTCACACACAGCCCTGCTTTATCTTCACAGCATCCTCCTGTGCAAGTCGTCCCTCCCCAGCCAGCGCTATACACGCCTTCTGCCAAAAATCCTTGGGGGACCAAATCCACAGCACTTGGCGCAAGCCAGGGCAGAGCAGTGCCATCACTTGTGGCTTGGTGAGCCTGCACAGTGCTGAACTGAAGATTTAGATAGCCAAGTTTTAGAAATGGCCACCAAAAGGGCAGCAGCAAGAGCCTAATATGCAGCAGGTTCAGCTGGCTGACGCTAAGGAGAGAGGCACGGAGGAGTATGGGCAGCTTGTGGGGTTTGGGGAGCATCCCGTTAAATCCCTGCCTGCCTGGAGCTGCAAACAGCAAGTGCCACACAGCTACCCGTGCAGCGTTCAGGGGACGCCGACACACCAACCTGTCCACACTCAAACACAAGCTTGTGCTTAAACCCCAGCAAGTGGGGTCCCTCCTGAATTCAGCGTCAGCCCCTTCTGTGTTTGCCCAACAGCCACCCAAGCGTCACTTACTGGAGCCAGACGTGCCCAAGGCGGGCGTAGGTAACCGGAGGCGTCACCGCAGAGCAAAGCGCGGTCAGGACAGAAGGGGATGGCTGGAATTCCTCGGGATGAGGCTTCAGTCACTTACAGATAACGACTTCGCCCACACTAAGCTTTCACTGTGCATTAGGAGATACCCCGCACTTGGCTGAGAGGGCCTTTGCACTTTCTAGGTTGCTGAGAGAAGTGTAAAGTAACCCCTTAGAGACAAGACTTAAATATTTGTCTTTTAGCCCAAACTTGAACTAGGACACCCTCAGGGAAGGGCTAAGTGGACTCTCCTGCCACCACAATGCAGACGGCCCATAAAGGGGGACAAACGCTGGCCCCCAAGGCCAGCCCAGCCTAGCCCAGGAGCAGGCTGAGGCCACAGAACATGGAGAGGAGCGGGTGCCCCGACCACGAGGACTGCAACCCTCCCCAGTTGCTTTAATCCTCTTGCAAACACCGGCAGAAGCCCAGCACAGTCACGGCTGTAAAGATGCCCTTAAAACTTCCTAATGCTTCAGAGATAGGACACGGTAACTATATTCAGGATTTCAGATTCTCAGACTATTTACCTTGAGGTGTCCATTGTCTTAGAGGAAGCTTCTGGGAATGTTTTTTGGGAGTTGGGTGTTCTGGGAAAATACCTGAATCACAGTTAGTCTCTGGCAGGATTAGCAGCAGTTCATACCAGGGCCTTCCTCCCAGTAAAATATGGTATTACTTGAACTGAGGGGTAAGGGAAAAAAGTGACTCGAAGAAAAATGGAAAATGAACATCACTCTCTGGGCTCACGGAGGCACAAGGCGCACTAATGCATAGGTGTCGATGGCCCCCCCGTGAAGTAACGGGTGCTTGTGCCGTGCTGCCTGATGTGCAGAAGAGAAGCAGCCAAACTGCCTGCAAGGAGCTTCGCGTGGACAGGTGAGCAACGAGCAGATGCCCCAGAAAGACTTGGTATTGGAGAGGAATTTAACTGGAAACCACTCAAATCCAGACAGCTAAATAAATCCAGCCACCTACATGATGATGGCTTTGAGCAGGAAAAAAATACCACGTTGTTCTTGGGGCTGATTTTCAAAGGCCCTTGGTCCACTGCCTTAACTCTCCTGCCTTGAACTAACAGGAGTTTGCAACTAATTTTAGCAAAATGAAAACTATACCAGCAAAACTCTAGTAATCCCAAAACATACAGAAAAATGTGCTTTTCTATAAATAGAAAAATCAGGGAGTTCCTGCTTGCTAATACTAACTGGTGTGCTTGCATCCTAAATTTGAAATTGCTAAGAAAAAGCATGACTCGAGGCATGTAATCTGACAGCAGTTATTTGAGACAGCAAGAAGCATTAGTCTCTTCAGGGAGCTGTCAGTTCACACATAGGGAGAATATTTTTTTTTGGTAACTAATGGGAAAGAACTGACTCAGTTTTTAATGCCAGCTAGACTTCAAGAGCCTAATGGAAAAAAAAAAATCTCCTTGGAGTGCCCCACCCTACCACGGCTAATTTTAGACAACGAGCACATCTCTGGCCTGGGTGGACATGGCCAGTCCCCATGCCCAGGATGAAGGGCTCAGCGCCTCACAGTGAGCTCCAGTATGGCACTGCTCTGCAAATAAACCCTTTAATTTGGTTTATTAGGTGAATTTAGTAGTGAAGGTGAATAAACCTTCACTCGGCATCCGTCCAGGTCATTCTCCAATGCTGCCATCCATGTGGACAACCTCCCTCAAGAGCAGCTCACCCCAGCGCCGCCTTTGCTCAGGGAACAATCTTACACCGACATTTCAAATAACATCAACTGGTTGCTTTGTGAAGGAGGACTCAAACAACGGACAATACACACATATGAAGGAGACGATGGCACAGTATGTTGCCACAACCTCTCTCCACATGGCTATAAACCCAATCTATCCGTTACTTCTTTTGTGCAGAGGGGAGAAGGTCCAACTTTAGAGAAAAACCTGTCCCTCTTTTCTTCCCCAGTGACTGACCATCTCTGCACAACTAGCACGGCTGGGAGGAGAGCCCAGCCCAGGCCCTACCTACTGCCAAACTGCGCCAGCGGCTGTAGATACAGCCTGTAAGGCATCCCTGGGCATCCGCTCCTGGGACAGAGAGAGAATGGGCTTGAAGTCAAGAGCTGTAATACTTTTAGTAACGATGGCCCTGCCTGGTACCTCCTGTTTATCAACGTGCAGTCTAACGGGGTAGAAACTATGACCTTGAGCACAAGGAAAAGAAAGAATCCCATTAAAAGACCATGTTCATCTCTCTACCAGCCAAGGACAACATCGCCACGAAAGGATTTCACCAAGAGTTTGCCACTCAGAGCTCGGCACTGCTCCCGATCTTTCTCAATTCCTCCGAGTATAATTTAACAGCTCTCAGTTAATTTGGTTAACTGTTCACCCAGCTGCATGTGTACTGAGACACAGAGAATAAAGCATCCACAGTCACGGACTGTTTGCTTTTAAAACATATAGAAGGAATCCGTGACTTTGGCAGCAATCGCAATGAAAGCAAGTCATTAAAACATGGCACATTCCAGACCCAGATGTATGGGCACAGCTGTGAGAAAGCGCAGGTCCGTGGTCCAGCGCAGCAGAGCTCAAAGCCTCTGGTGTACTTGGGTCCTCCAGGCTCTGCCTATGCTGCAGCCCGTTCTCCGTGAACCTTCCTGGGAGGAGGCTGGGGAGGGCAGATGGGCTCCTCTGCACGGCTCTGCTGATTCCCACCCTTGCAAGCCACCACCAGTTCGGGCAGGCACAATACAGCTTGCAAGATGCAAAGTGTTTGTGTCCTTACAAACAGAAGTCAAGGCAAAGCCTCAATGGATTTGCGAGCAGAGCTGCCTCCCCCGAGCCAAATCTCCCACACAACCAAGCAGGAATTTCAGCGTGCACTGGGCCAAAATTCCTCAACTTCCTCCAAACAGCAAACAGCTCCTCGCTAAGAAATCTGGTCTGACCTTCCATACCACTTCATTTCTTCTGCTCCACAATTAAAAAGCAGCAGCAGCAGCACAGCCCAGCCCAGCCATCAATTTTTGCACAATTTCTGTATGGAAACAGTGTGGGCCACTGAAGATCAGCTTGGGAGTGCTGAAGTAAATCGCTGCGTAGCATAGTAGGTGGCACCTATGTTGTACTGCTGGTGTCTAAGCTCAGCGAACACTGTTTGTGGTTATATTACACCCCGAGAAAGATGGGGTGCTTACCAATGCACAATCGCTGAAGGCATTTCAAGCCAAGCAAAGAAATCAGCACAGTCAGAAAGAAGAGTCTGCCTGGTTCTCAGTTTGGGTCCAAACTGAGCAGGAAGGTAGATAGCCCAAGCTCACTCTCAAGCTCCTATGAGATGAAAATTGCTGAGCATTACAAAACCATCCTTTGAGAAAGGTTTTGGTTTGAAACCCCGTGGAGCCGGCATGACCCTGCAACCAGTTCCTGTAGCTCATTGTATCTCCCCGTCATCGCTCTGCCTTCAACACCTCCCGAACTCAGACAGTTAAGAGAAAGAAACCTGCAATGCAGACAGGCAGGAGACCTCTCTCCATTGGGGTAACAAATCCCTAACGATACAACGCTGACTTCCCAACAAGCTGGGGTGGGAGGGTGGAAAATCAAGACAAAATGCACAGTGATGAATTTCTCTTCTTTGTAGAAGTGCCAGACATGGCAAGATGGATTCATGGAACAAGAATGCAGGGGAGGAAAGCCTGAGGAGGGTACACAAGAGACCTTGTGATTTCGGCCAGGTATAAGAGCAAAATCCTTTAAATGGACTAAGATTTAAAAAAAAGTGAAATAATATACATGATGTCACACAGCTCTGAACATAATGATCTAACAGGTGGTTCAAGTTAAACTAGAAGCTGTTTCAGGTACATCACGAGCCAAGCTGGCTGTGCAGAGTGGTTGGTGAGAAAAGTAAGCAACCTGACTGGCAAGAAGTTTAGATTTCCTTGAACTTTCCAGTCTGCCAGTTCACCCGTATTCTCTGAAGTGCATTATCTCTGCTTGCAGGGTTTACTCCAGCCTTTTATTGTCATCTTATCTCCAGCCTCTTCCTGCCCCAGCTTCAAAAAGAACATTTAACATCACAGAACAATATGAATGAGCTAAAAGAAAAAGAGAAAGTGTATACATACACCAGTCCAAACCCTTCAGCAACCTGGCTATCCAGCACACTTGCAGAGGCAGGATGGGGTTTTGCATGCAGAGATGAGGAGAAGCAATCTCCCCTGGCTGATGAGGACAGGGTAACTACAGTGCCTTGAGCTCAGCTTGGTAAAGCGCTGCTCAAACCAGACCGACCTGTCTGCAGCCCATCACTAATCTCAAACTAGAGAGCATCCACTGGGTTCATGAGAGGAGGAGAAAAGGCACACACAGTCCAGCTACATTTGTGCCAGGACCATAAAACGTGGTGTACTCTTAGGTATGATGGACTAATTAAGCAGCCTACCTGCAATCCATGTTGCAACCCTTTTAGGACAACAACTGTGTAGCAGTTGATTCCTGCAGCTGTATTTGGGAGAGTGCACCGAAAAGTGTTTCCAAGGAGCTGGAGAAAACAACCTTCTCTGTCTGGCTGAGACAACCGTGTCCCAGCTACGTCCTTTTCTATGGACAACATGTATTCACGACTACTGGGAGAAAGCTCCATGCCTGTCAGACCAGCAAGACGGATCCCAGGGGGCCGGCAGCCCTCTCCCTTGATAGCACAGCAGGATGCACACGTCTGCAGGGGCACAGACCCACAGCAGCAGTCAGGCACCGACGAGACGCCTCGAAAGGCACCTGAGCTGCCCCACTCAGCAATGTGCAGGACAAGAAGCCCTGCAGCTCTTCTCCTCTGCCAGTTTTTTTTTTTTTAAAAAAAAAAAAAAAAAAAACACACACAACCCCCAAACCACCAAAAAACAAAGCCCCCAAACTCCCTGGTCCCAGCACCTCCTACATAGGCCAGGGTTCATGAGTCACAGCCACAACCAGAGCCCAGCCTGCCGCTATGGGATTTTTGCACAAGCCTGTATCTGCCCAGGAAGAGCGCGGTTATGACACCAGAGGCTCCATGCGAGACAAATGTAATCTCCTGAGATAAAGCTTGTCTGTGGTGAAAGGAAATTGGCTGCTTTGTTTCAAACCAGACCTCCGTTGTAAGTACCTTTTTGCATACACTTGCATCTCCTCCGCTAAGCTGCTTGGCCCCGTGGGTCAGCGCTGGGGCTCGTGCAACGGCAGAGCCCAAGAATAAATTACTGCAGCGGGCTCCCCGGCAGCACTGCCGGCAGCAGCGAGGGCTGCGGTCTTCTGTGAAACAGCCCTCCCTGGGACCGACTTAATTGGACCCTTTAGACTCGCTTCACATTTCCAAAAGAGGCCACGGTCTCCCATCACTATTTGCTCGTTGCAGAAGCAAACCCAGGAGCCCTATCTGTCGAAGCCCGATGCTAATGAAGACCAGTAACCAATTAGCAATCCCCCAACTGCCTCATCAGGGGCTTCCGAACCGTAGATGTGCTGTAGGGTGTTCACCTACTCTGGCTACACTGCAAGTCTCTTGCAAAGCAGCTTCAAGGTCATCTGGGCTATTCAAGTTTTGTGTTATTTTTAGGGCTCCGAATTATGTAGGGATATCCGGGAAGACTTCACAGATCTAGTCCAATTCCCACAAAGTTCGAGACCAAATTGCTCACAAACTCATTTTATCCTCAAGGGGTTTTTTCTTAATGTCTGGCTTATGCCCTCCTGCTTTTATTGGTATTTTAATCCTTTTAAAAAAAAATCTCATTAAACATGGTTTTAAAGGGAAAAATACGCTGCAGTCTTTGTGGGCAAAACAGATATTTTAAAGCATTTCCCACATTGGGAATGAAGGTCTAGAACATCTGAAAAGTCCATTCACATCCTGCATCTCCCATTACCTTTGGGCTGTTACCACAGAAAACAGGGGAGAGACAAAAAGTATAGAGATATCTTTAAAGGTGCATAGGCAGGAGAGAGCTCGATGGGTGATCTAAGCTTCCAGCTAGTCTTTGCAGAAAGGGCAGTTACAACACCACCCTTTGGTAACTTGCCCCGTCCGCAAGCAGCATTCACGTCCACTCCCACACGGGTACCTGCGGGCCTCCTTACGCGCCCGCACAACACACGGGCTGCGCGAGAGCTGTCCGTCCCAGCTGCAAACGGGGACCGCAGAGACCTGGGAGAAGCCTCAGCTCTGTGGCTCACCCACCTTCCCGCCTGCCGGGCTACTCCTTCCTTTCCTGCCTGAGAAATGCTTCAGCTGCATTTTCCCGCTCTGCTCTTTCTCTTTCAGTTATCTCGTCTCACAGTTGGGGCTTATGCTGGCTCACACTCCTTTGAATTTCAATCAGCCCATAGCAAAATTTTCCGTATTTTTTTCCTCTCACACCAAATTATCATTTACAGCATCAGACACTGCTGTTCTGCTCCAAGGGCTTATTCATGGATGTATCCCAATTATAACACCACTTTCAGCTGAGCCAATTTAGATAATAGGTTGCTGTTAACTAGATGACAGTCCTCTCTCTCCATCTCACACTGCCTTTCCAGGAAGATCCCCTCAGACCTAGACGCTGCCATTGCAGTCTCCTCTGTGCGAGCCCCAGCCAGATGCAGCGACTACAGGCAGCAACTCTTCCAGGTGCCCAAACTCATCTCCTCTAACTCCAGGCACCTTCTCAACCAAAGAGGGAAACTCTGTGCCAAACTTCGGCAACTTAATTACCTAAGATTAGTTGGGATAAGCACAAGGCAGCGTCCTGCAACCCTCCTATTTGTGGAAGCACCCTGGCCACGCTGACCTGGCCAAGATCACTAAAAGCATGCAAGCCGGAGCATCCTTGCTACGAGCAAAGGCAATGCTGGCAGAGGAGGGAATACTCCACAAAGCTGCAATTCACTCCTCCTCCTTTTAATCCAAAATAGCCCCATCACCAGCTCATGGGGCTCGCTCCAGGACCAAAGTGCTCTGGGGTCAGATGAGGAGAAAGGAGTCATAGACTGGAGACGGTCTGTGAAGGCAGCAGTGTGTTTGCTGAAAGTGGCAGCGCTGGAAGGTTAATGCAAAGGGGCTGCTACAGATTGCTAACGACTTCTGCTCTGGGGTTTTTTTTGTTTGAGTTGTTTTGTTTTTTTTAATTAATGCAAAGCTGCTTGAAGGCAGAACCAGACACTTGGTTACTGAATCTATACCCAAATAAAGTGACTGTGCACAGCCTGGGGACAGCTGATGTATTAAGGCAAGACCACAGCAGCTCCCCAGCCCGTTCATCACACTGGCGTTCGCTCCTCACTGCAGCCGGCTCGGCCTGCTGCATGCTGCTGTGCGGAAAACAAATGATACTAACTCACTTGTCTACAGCATATTATGTTTTGAAATATTTATTGCCACCCCAATCGGAAGAAAGATACATTTCTCTCTTGGACATAATGAAGAACACATTTCTAGTACTTAACAGCTGGAAGCTGGAAAGGTGGCCAAAGAAAATCCCTAACTGTAGGTTGTTTTTTTTTTTCCTTTAAAGTAAGCATCTGGAAAACTCGTTTACTGGGGAAGAGCAACCCTCCCAAACCAACCCCGGGAAAGAGTCAATTAAACTCGGTCACAATTCATGGGCAGGAGCTGATAAGATCATATCATGAGTGTGATATCAACAGCATGTTTTCTGTCTGCCCCTGGCAGCTCGACTCCAATAGGATGCAGAGAGGCCAATTTTACTTAATGAAATGCAGCAACTCCCCCAGGCAGAGATTTTCAGTATGGTTTCGATCAGCCACGGAAATATCAGGGAATTCTTTAATCTCCACCGCACATCTCTTCAGCCGATACACTCTGGGCAATGCTAACCCATTCCTGCCCCCCTGGGATGGCAAGCGAGCTCCCCTCCATCCCTTCAGCTTCAAGCTGTCCCTAGGAACAGCTCCTGCAGCCCAGGTCGGCATGAACACAGCAGAGAAGCACACAACCGGCACACATGCTTGCAAGCAAAATACTACTTTGTCCAGGCCAGACCCTTGTACTAACCCTTCCAGATGACCAGGGAACGCCTCTTCCTTTCCTTCTGCTGTTACACCATTGCTCTCTGCGCCTTGAGCGCACCCCAAGGTCTGCAGCCAGTCATTGATTAAATGTCACGGAGCAGCGAGAGGGAGCAGGGCTACACATTATTTGCTGACCCAGATCTGTGCCCTCCATCATGTCTGAATCACAGCAACTTAAAGCTGGTGCCAGGCTGCCCAAACCTGCCTCCGCTCTGGGCACCTCTGCCAGGGAGGCTACGGCAGGTCCTGCCAGATGGGTGCTCCCCGGGACAGCGCTTCTCATCCCCGTGCCCCCAGGAAAGCCCCGCTGTCAGACACACCGATTGCTTTTCCCAGAAGCACGAGCAGCGGACGAGAACAGAAAGGCTCTGCTTCGGACAGGCTGGCTGGGAAAATGTTTCTCCTCTAAATTTCATGACAGGTTCGAATTCTTTCAGAGGGAGGACTAATGTGGGGTTGTTTTTAAATATGCGTTGTGTTATTGTAAGTAATAACAGGAAATTAATGGCTCGCTATGTGGTGGGACAGAAGGCAGTCCCTCTGGGGCAGGCCGCTGACTGTCCCCACCATGGCTGTATCCTGCATGCTGGCTGCCACTGCTGGCTGCGTAGGGGAGCACTGCCGAAAGCACTGGCCACCCCTCAAAGGACCAGCAGCAGATACAAGGGAAGAGGGAAGGCACAATCCAGAGCCAAGCCTTCCCATGCACCCCATCCGACATGCTCTGTCTCCCATAGCTGTGGGGCAACTGAAGCCTAAAGCCTTTGTCTGGGTCTGTTTTATCTGCCCTGGACACCAAAGGCACTTCCAAAATGAACCATGCCACCTCTCCTGCTTTGGGGACAGGCAAAGAGACTCTCCCTCCCTTACTGGGTCCGCAGCTGCCACATACCAGCCACTGGGAGAAAAGCTGCTTCTGGCAAATGCAAGACATTTCTTTTTGAGAAACAGAGTCAGCTCACACTGTCTTCCAGCATTCAGTTATCTATCTCAGCAGGCAATCGGGCTTTGCCAGAACAAACAGGACATCAAATAAACAACGCATTAAGACGAAGCACGCTGCGGACACGTGCGGTCACTCTGGTCTCGAGCCCCAGTGGCTCCCGCGGCTCAGACATCTGCCATTGCTTTGCTCTGCTCACTGTAGAGCCCTGCTTTTCTCCAACCTGCCCCAGGGCTGCCTTGGGGGTACTTTGCTGCAGAAAGCGGGTCTTGCTGCTGACAGACAAGCCCAGCTCACACACAACAGCTTCACTTAGCTGAGGACTGACGCTTTCAACACACGTCCAGCTATCCTGGTCAGAAAGGTATCAGCACACAAAGAAGAGGCCAACGGCAAACAACATTACTCCTGTCAAGCGCTTCGAGCCAGCAGCAGCACTAATCCACCTGCTCACATTTTTAACATCGAATTTCTGGCCGATGAGGTATGCACAGGCCCCAGCAGCCAGGGATCAGAGGAAGAGGTGCAGCCCAAAACTTCTCAAGCCCAGCGGTGTGTTTCGGGTCATGCTTCTGACCTAGTTTCAAATCCAGGTGGTTTCTATTCGCGGGGAGCTGTGCCACGGCACCCGGCGGCGCTGCCGGCAACGCACCTGTCACCCCCTCTCCCTTTCAGCAACCTGACCCAGGCAGCTACGCCACGAATGTGCTCGCATCCTGTCCCGGCCCCGGGGACGCAGAGGCACGCGGGGCCTTCAGGAACACTGAACTGCACCAGGTCTCACTGCCAACGTGAGATGGAGACGTTGAGACGCGGGGAAAATAAACCCAAAGCTTTTCCAACACTGGCACCAAAGACAGTGTCCCAGTCTGCAAGGCAGCCGTCTCACGTTTCCTCCTTCCTGGTGGTGTAGGTACGCGATAACTGATTGGTCCCACCAGCGCAGAAATCCAAGCCCCTATCCCTGCTCCCTGCCCAGAAAATAGCATCACCAGGGGGATTTACTACCCCTCAACGCAAGAAAAAAAGGCAGCAATTCAAGTACTAGTTATGGATACAGCATAAGCACAGGATTATAAGCTCAGCATGCCCTGAACACCCGGCGCGTGTCCTCGCTGGAGAGGCATGGGACCACCAGGGCTGCAGGCAGAGGCAGCTCACCTCCGCCAGGCTCCAGGATTTGCTCTGCTGTTCGGGCAGGGACAGCGAAAGGGGCAGCCCGCAACCGCACGCAGGGAGGTGCACGCTACCCCGCGCTGCCGCTGACCGCCGCCTGTATCTGTACCGCTCCTCTGAGCCACGGAGCAAGAACGAAAGACAGGAGGCTGTTATTTTGGAACCGGCAGTAGCACGTCATGCTACTATGAGATTAACAAGAAGGTCTTAACGGCCTGGTGTGAATATCCCAAAACACCTTTAGAGCAGCTGCTGAGAGCAGCCATTTAACTTCTATCCTCTGCTGAACACTCGCAGTTCTTCTAGAAGCAGGGACCTTGCGAGTGCAATTTAGCATTGAATGCAGCACTGTGTATAACAGCAATATAAACACCGCGGGGTCAATAATAAGTGGCTGTAGGGAAGAAGTGGTATCCCTCAGCACGATGCACGCTAACCTGAGTGGGTTTGTCTCACAAGCCGTTACATAGCTGTACTTCGCAGTCCAAGGGAGGCCACTGTGCTGTATGGCTCTGCTCCCCCAGGGGAGATTTATAAATATTTTCCAGGATAAACATTTGTAAATAGCGTCTTTCAACTTGTCTGAGACCAGATTCTTGATCTCCTGTTTTCAAAGAGAGTCATCATCTTCAAAGGAGGGGAGGCAAAGCCATTCATGCAAACAGGGGAGCTACAGGCAATCCACACTGTTTGGCACTTGTCTCTCAAGCTGTTGTGGTGGGTGTTTATACTAGATGGTGTGTCTACCAGGCACAGCCAAAGCCTCCCCTGCAATGCCTCCCAGCACCATTCCCAGGCACAGGGTACGCTGCCCTGACAGCCTCTGGAAATCGGATCTGCCTGGGGAAACGCAATCACCTCCAATGCCTCTGCTGCTGAGGGACAGGGGTCACATTCTGCCAAGATCACAGCAAAGCAGGCTGGCATCTGACTCTGAGCCTCACGGTTCATGAAATCAATATAGGGGCCACGGTAGTAATTTCACCTCCTCTGCTCTTTGAAGAGTTCCCTCCCTTCCCCCTCTGCTGGCCATGACACTAGGCTCTGGGTGGTCCCTTCCAAGACCGTAAATTGGCTTGTTGAAAGCCTTAGCAAAAGAAAGGTCAGATGCCTTATAAACTGAGCAAAACCAATAGCGCTATGCAACAATTTGCATATTATTTGAAGGATATGCACGTCCACACAGCTGCTTGCACTGCAGCAGGCATCATACCTCATCCAGATGCACCCATGTTGCACAGGTTTCCCCCAAAACGGCACGTGAAGATGCAACTCTTAGCGCCATGCCCCAAACCTTCAACTCTGGCTACAGAACGGGGCAAAGGTGGTGTGAGTTGTGGAGCTGCTGCCCTTCACTGTGGATCATAAACCCCCATACAGAAAACAAACCTGCTGGGAAGCAGAGCTCAGGCTCTGCGCTCCCCAACTCAAAGGGTCAACAAGCAAGTAAGATGTCTGTGCAAGGAGCAGCCATAAAACCCACAGTCTTTTCTGCAGGTTCAACCACAAGAGGGCAACAGCATATACACACATGTGGACACACACCTGCACATACACACACATTGATCCAGATCCGGATTGATACAGAGCCTGGGGGCTGCCAGGAGGTGACTGCATGCTGCAAAGCCACTGCTGAACGCTTACTGTAGGAAAGGGAAGGAAAACACGGAAGCAACCGCAATACTTCTCATCAGACGCAGTAATTTCATGAGCTGGGCAGGACACCAGCCACACTGGCCCTGCAGACAGTGTTACACAACCAAAAGGCACAGCAGAGCGTGTGGGGCTGCCCAGCCCTGGCTTGGCTGGAGCCACTGACTGCACAGAGAGCAGAGTCCTGCCCCAGCACCTGGAGCACACCAAGCTGCACAAGTGCATACTGGTCCCACAAATGCTTACTGGTCCTACAGTCTGCCTGGAATTACAGAATCACAGAATCGTATAGGTTGGAAAAGACCTTTAAGATCATCAAGTCCAACCGTAAACCTAACGCTACCAAGACCACCACTATACCATGTCCCTAAGCACCTCATCCAAACGGCTTTTAAATACCTCCAGGGATGGGAGCACAACCACTTCCCTGGGCAGCCTGGTCCAGTGCTTGACAACGCTTTCAGTGAAGTAAAATTTCCTAATATCCAGTCTAAACCTCCCCTGGCGCAACTTGAGGCCATTTCCTCTCGTCCTATCACTTGTTACCTGGGAGAAGAGACCGACCCCACCTCTCTACAGCCTCCTTTCAGGCAGCTGTAGAGAGCAATGAGGTCTCCCCTCAGCCTCCTTTTCTCCAGGCTGCACAACCCCCGGTCCCTCAGCCGCTCCCCATCAGCCTTGTGCTCCAGACCCTTCCCCAGCTCCGTTGCCCTTCTCTGGACACGCTCCAGCCCCTCAATGTCTCTCTTGGAGTGAGGGGCCCAACACTGAACACAGCATTCAAGGTGCGGCACTGAAAGCACTTCCCAGAACTTCACAGTATCCTTATTCTGATGGTTGAAAAGAAGGACAAGGCAGAGACAAGGGGAGAGACAGCAGAGACAAGACCATACAGACACTTGCCTGCAACCTTCAAGCCAGTCTTCAGCTCCTTTCCATGAGCTGACACCCACATGAAAAACTGCAACTTTGTACTGCACCAACATGCTGCAAATCCTACTGCCTCAGACCCAAAAAAAGTGCTTTGCAAAAACCTCAACTGCCCAGCAATTCAGAAAAGCCAAGCTGTCCTATAGGTGCTCCTACTGCTCTCAGTCTTGCCTTTCGCTGTAAGCCATATATAGCATTACTGCAGGGCAAACATGCATTTACAGCTTGCTCAGCCCCTCCTGCTTCCCTGCTCCCACTGCCCAGCCCTGGGAAGGAACAGAGGTAAGGGGAGTGCTACAGAAAACACAAGGGCTTAAGAAAGCTGTGATTTAGTGGAGATAAAAGGTCTGGGTGTGTAAGCACACACCACTGAAAGACAGACCACTGCTGAAAGAAGGGAGGGCATGTGCGATGGCATGTGTCCAGGGTGGGGGCATAGCACAGGTATGTCATTTACTTGGGAGGTTAAAAACAAGTTTTTAGCAGTAGCTGCATTGTCATTCTCAGGGCACCGCAGTCTGATGCAATACATCCAACTGGCCTTCCATGGGAGCGGCTCTCTGCAGATGGCTCCCGGATGTCAGGGCAGCCCAGCGTGGGGCACAGAAGGGCCCCACAGCTCAAATGAGTGCCCTACTCCTCTGCCCCACGGCCTGGGATAACCACTTGAGCATTTCAGGCAAAAAGCAGCAAAGCGGGAAGCAAAGCCACGTGGGTCTTGCCTGCAGCACCCATCTACCCTCCCTGGAAGCAGACCTGTTTTTCTGCTGCGCAGGCTACACCTGCCTTCACCCTGGTTTGGGTGAGCAGCACGTGCTGGAAAAGGCTGGATTTCCAGCTGCGTTTGTCAGTGCAGGAGGTCCAGACCTGCCCTTTGCTCACATTAAAGGAGACACACAACTGACTCGCAATTTCTTTTCTTTCTTGTGCAGTCTGATCACCTCCAGGGAACAGTCTCCAGCGCTTCTGCTCATGGCATGAATTTAAGCCACACTCTGGATCACGAATGTGGTGGTAGAGACTGGGTGCTGGACTGGGGGAAGGAGAGCGCTGGTGTAAAACAGAGGGTGTAGAGCAGTATCCTCCTCCAGCTCACGTTGACGGCATTATGAACCCAGACTCACCAAAAGCTCCCAGCCTGCTGTTCTAACAGGCACCCCTCTGCAAAGACCCACTCCCAAAATTGTTTGAAATGGCTCATTGGCTGAAGCAGGCTAAGTTAATGCCAAAGTGGTGGAGGAATAAAATAAGGAATTAACTGGATAGAAAAGTCACATTTCCAAACAACATGGGACTTGCTGTATCGAGAGGCGATCCCATCTCTGCACCAAGCTCAGAGAGACAGAGGGCGTGTGCTAGAAACAAAACTGCAACGTTTGGGATCTGCAGAGCCCCAGTCCAGCTCCAGTCTCCTACCCAGTAAATCTGAACCAAGCATTTCAGCTGCCAGGCCCAGGGATAACGTACACCAGGAATGATATTTTGGTGTAGCCCTTGCTCTGAGCACACAATTCCCTAGGCTCCTTAATAAGACATATTAATTTTTCACACTGTTAAGAGGAAAGCAAACAGCTTAGGCATTTCTATTCCTACATTAGGCTCTCAACCACATTTGCTGCATATCTTATCAACACAGCTTAGCAGCTTTTCTAAGCTGTTTCAAGACTTTGGCCTTCAGAAACCTGGAAAGGGGGGTGGAAAAACACTCTATTCATACTTACCAAAGCATAGCACATTTTCAAGAGGACATTCCTACCATCCAGAGCAAACAAGTGTTCCCAATTGTACATTCTATGTGTTGTTTAAGTTACAGTAATACCAATCCAGGTTCACTGTGCAAGACAACTTAAATATTTTAGGAGTTCCTGGGCCAGTTTACAACTGAAATGGAGAAGCCAGACAAAAGAATACTTGTCTCCGTTTCAGAGAGCTTGCAGGATGGTTTACACCCAGAGTTTTACAAGCACAGCTACGTCAGCTAGGACCACAAGCTTGTTGGGATGGGCTCTCCAGAATGTGCTAGGAGCTGTACAAATCTGGGACCTGCTCCATGACTAGACATTCTAGGCCCTGCAGTACTAAAAATAATTGAAAAAAATACTATAGAAGAGCTATAGTAAGACCCTTTTTCAGTACTGACAAAGCCTTGCTGATTTGCTAAGTTTATTCAGGAAGTCCTTGGCCAAATCATAGACTGAAAAAAGAAACGAGTCCCCTTCCATAGGGTGCAAATAGGATTTTGTGCTTTAGGCACTAGATGAAACTTGCAACAGCTCCTGCTCTTTGTGTGGCCAACAGTGAATCAGATGTTTGTGAAGTTCCCAGCTTTCTGGGGGCCTGGGGCAGCGATGTAACAATCCCACCACAACACAGCATGCACACATAAATGCCACCTGATCCACTATGACAAACAGAAGTCAAATCTTCTGTCTTGCAGGGCACAGTGGGCAGAGCAAGGTGTTAGAGCATCAGCCCAGGTGCCAGCCCGCCACACCACCCGCTTCACCGAGGAAGAGCTGTCTCACCCTCTCTATACAGCCCATATCCCCATCGTCCCAGAGTCCTGGACATCATTGCTTTGGCCGTACCAAGGAGTTAAAACCCAGAACATACTTTCCTTGCCACCATCATTACAGCTCTGAATTTGTTACAAAAAGGCCTTCCGCAATCATAGCAAGGCTTGGGTTTCACCAAGAGCAGCCTCCAGCTACAACATGCTAAATGGTGCAGGGGCAACCATCTTCTTAACCACACAACTGAATTCTCCTAGAAAACCCAAGCCTGTCGCAAGCTCAGGTCTTAGTTTACCTTAAACCCCCCCACCCCCCGACCAATTTTAACCTTGACAAGGCACAACTTGTATGACTGTGACACAGCAATTTCCCATCAAAGAGAGGATTTCAGACCCAGCCTGTCTGTAGCCCACCCAGGTCTTCTCTTTCCTTGCATTTATGGGATTTAAAAAAAAAAAAAAAAATCCCAATGTCATGCATTTCACTTCCAGAGCTGCAGGAAATCCACTCCAAGTCACATGCCAGCTTCAGCTCCAAGGGTTTCCTTGGGCCGTCCTTTCAGCGACAAGGAGAACAAAGCAACCTTGGCAATGGGCCATGCTACAAGCAAATATTTCCCCCATTCCCTTGAATGGAGTGGACATCCTGTCACAAACCTGTGCGCATGGGAAGGGTGAGGAGGGGAAGGAAACGGAAGAGGATGAATTAGCTAAAAATTGGCACAAAGTGAGAGGTCTCAGCTTGCCACCAAAGCCACTGAAAGGCTTTTCATTTTAAATGGACAAATGCCAAAGATGAATGACTTGCACAAACCTCAGAGGAGGCCCAAGCTCTCTGGCACCAAAGAGTAGTATAGCTAAATCCTTCCTCCGTTGGATTTGGAAGAGGATATGGATGCTCCACAGCTCGGACACCTTATTTCTGTCTGCTTCTGACCCCAGTTCTAGGAGGTGGCAAATGCCATTTCCTTTCTGCTCTCCGTTCCCTGTCTTTCTTACTTCCATCTTGTCCATTCCCAGGGCCAAGCAGTGGTTTTGGAAGGTCCCTTTCTGGACCATTGTCAGCCAGTAGCTCCAGGTCCCACATGAACAGAGAAGGCCTGGCTCCAACAGGAGTAGTCTGCCTTGCACCACGTATTAGCTCCCTGCACCAAACCCGACTGAACCAGGCTTCCAGACATTTCAGCAACATTGCTTTTCTGTAATTCTTCTGCGTGGTTCCTGCAAACCTTGACAACACTGGGTTTAAAGCTATAGTTGTTAGCAGATTTCAACAAAGCCAAACCGAACACATGCAAGCAGGTTTATTCTTCTAAAAATCTGCGTTATAGCCATGCACTACGTTAGCATTTGTCAGCAAGTTTCCTCACCATGACACTGCCATTCAGGGCCAGGTTAGCTGACCCAACAGCAGTGCATACCAGGGCCACAGGGGGATTAACATTCCCAATGCCACTGCTAACACTAGCAGAGATCTGCAGCTACAGCATTTGCGCAGCAGTTCTTGCTGCTGTTCAGACATACAAGGCTCACAAGAACACAAGTTTTGTACTCACGATCCCCCAAGAGCCCCCTTGTATTTACAGTCCCATTTACAGAGACTTGAAGTAAGCCTACTCCAAGGCAGAAAGCAACGACTGGTAAAGAAAGAAAAAACCAAAACCCCATCCTGGAGTCCAGCCAAAATCTTCGTGCCCACTAAGTTTGGGTGGATGCAGACTTTGCAAAAGCCTGGAAAAGGATTAAGGAAGAGCTTTAGCAAACAGCCAGGACAACAACAGTGAAGTCACGATGAAGCCAGCGATACAGATTTCTGTTTGCAGTCATGAGTCTGTGTTTACAGTTTGCAACTATGTGCAAATACCAGAAAGCCATTCTTTTCGCCTTCCCATCAGGGCTTGGCATAATATGCATTTAACTAGATCCAAGAGATGCCTACAGCAGCATGCCAACTGTTTTTTGGTCACAGGGCATGCTCTGATCCACAGTGACGGGAACTCGTAGGAACCCATAAATAGAGCTCAGCTGAGTGTGTGTGTGAGGGAGAGCTCTGTATCAAAGCAGGCAAAGAAAGAAATGGGAAAGAGCAACTAAATGCACGTGTGAAGAACTGTGGCAACTCTCAGGGTTTGGCTGTTTGCTTGTCACTGCACGGGTTATGCAAACAATCACTGAAAAGACTCAGGATGCCAAGCAGAAGATGCAAAAAGCATTCTCAGGCAGAGCACACCAGCTAGAGCCGAGTTATACACACAGGCTTTGCCAGTAAATCTGCTCCATCCAAGATGTGGTTTTCAGCACACACAGGTACAATGGTAAAAATCCATCAATGATACGCAAATCTTCTACAATAACGGCAACTTATTCTAAAGGAAACTGTTCTAACTTCCAGATAACCACGTACACCATGCAACACAGACAAACATATCCATGTAACAGGAGCTCAGCTAATTTAACCCTGCTGGCAGAGTCACAGCTCCTCAAGGTAGATATGGCTGGGAACAAGAGGTGTGAAGCTTCCACCACATCCAGGAGACTCACATCTCCCGTGAACATTTTGTTATGCGATGGAAGGAAGGACAAGACAGTCAAACTACCATCCTAACACTGTCCTCCAGGAGCTCTGACTGACAAGCCTTGGCAAGTCTTGTTGCAGCAGCAATTGCTGGGCCCCGTTACCTGCTCATCCTCTCCATCAGAGGTTGTCACCCCTGAGCAGACCTGTCAGGAAGGAGCATGTCCCCATTCCTGCTGCTCCAGAGCCACCTGGCATCCTAGCAGTGGTACCGCCATAGTGGCAGGCAGTTCGCTACACACCCTTGCTGACATCAAGTAGGTGATACCCAGTCCACCTAGAGAACGTAATGAGCCATCTCAGAAGAGGACTGAGAAGGGCAGTGGATGCTGAGTCTCTAAACTGCACCAACAGCCCCACCTCTGTTCTCCCTGTCCCTGGGTGGCTGCCTTTCCAAAGCAGCATTCATGGGGCTGGACTGGGGCACTTGGAGGAAACAGGCACCGTTGCTTCCTGTGCTGCACAAACAGGAGCTGGCACCGTCCAGACCCACCTTCCATTAGCAGTGACCTCGTGTTAACAAAGGCTTTTTTTGTTAGTCATGCTTGGCAAGTCCTTCTGCGGAGTGCAAAGTGACATCATTCCTCCCACCCTTATCAGCGTCTCTGGTGACCATCAGATCTGGTGACCATCAGTGTCACTGTGCCATCCTCGCCTTGTGCAGAGTCATCCAAGTACCACTCTCAAGGCCTTGTCCTCCTCCCTGGATCTCCCAGCATGACAAATCCCTGTTCCAATCTCTCCTCTCTAACCATCCCTTCAGCACGTCTCCAGAAGCGAAAACTCAGTTACTGTGTGAATAGGCCACATTTCCCTAATTAGCTGTGACTGATCGTGAGTCTACTCATAAGCCATTTAGAAAGGCTCTTCCATCCCATCACACCAGCCATGTGCCTCTCACCTTGTGTCTTCCTACTGGTCTCCCTTTTATTTTCTATCAAACAGGAAGCAATGTACTATTTATTGCACTGCTTGGCATCACACATAGGAGGGGAGGTCTGGAATTTGAAGAGCACTGAATCCAGAACACAGGAAATGGCTGAGGATCAAGGCTGGGCACAGCCCGGAGGCCCACGTTTATGACTATAATAAAAGGATAAAGCAGGATGAAAGCAGGGCTGAGCCAGGCTTGGTAAAGCATCAAAAGAAAGGTGCAGGGGGCTAGAACAGGCTTGAAAGAGCAGAGAAGCTGACTAGGCAGATGATCAGAAGTGTATTTAGCATCCTCCCTGCCAGCCCAGTGGATCTGAGCCATGACCTAGCTGTGCTGGAGCTGCAAAGGGCAAGGACGGCTCCCAAAAACCTGCCCCGGGAAGCAGGAACAGCTCACTTGAGTGGCTTCTCATCGTGATCAGGGCAAGCGTCGAGAACTGAACTGACTGTGCAATGCCACAGGATGAGCGTGTCTCCCAGCCCATGCCTGGGTCACACAAAGAGCAGGACCAGCAGCACCTTCAGGCTCACAGCCCTCGGCTTCAGCAGCGTGCACTCGGGTGTGTGTTCAGGGCACGAGTTCACGGACAGCCAAGCACCCCCAGCAGTGGTGAGGGATGCTGTCACTTGCTGGAGGAAGATGACGGACAGAAGAGAAGGGCCGCACAGGGCCAAGCCAAGAGCTGTCCCGGGGGCTTGACTCAAGAAATCACTCTCTTCTGCAAGCGATTTTGTACTCACTGGTGTGGTGCTGTGCAGGCTCCAGCACACAGGCTGTGCACACAAAATGATGGACATAGATGCAGTATTCCCATTTTGGAGATGGGACAAGCCAAAGGGCAGAAAATGCTAACGCGCTTACTCAGGTGCCAGCATGCTCCATGTCAGAGCTGTGAACCTCTGTGGTTCCACTGGGTACACTGACCTTCCCAAAACACTCCCCGCAACATCTGTCTAAAGTAGGAAAACACAACTCTCCAGTCAACAGAGGCCTGACCTAGACAGTTCTGGTCTGTTTTAACTTGCCTGGTACAACCACAAACAGGCCGGACAAAGCTGACCCCTGGAGCACGCGTATCTGCACACATTCACACCCGATTCAAGGCACGCTCTTGTTTACCAGCCCAGCCAAGCAGACACTTTCCAGGAGAACAGCAAGAAATTACAAGGCTTGCCTTCCAGCTATTCATTACAAACTAAAGCCTCCCATACGCCAGCTTGCAGCTCGCCTGACCTCTCCCCAGCTCGTGCCCGCCTGGAGGCTTTCTCCTAATCTTTGAAGAATCCCAGGGAGTTGAGCGGGAACGGGCAGCCTGGAGGGAAGGGGGAGCCCCATGGCAGGAGACCTCACCATCAGCCTCCTCGTTTCTCATCACGCCAAAATTAAAAATAGGCAACAATATCTAGGGAGAAATTACAGTGGAAATCTTGCACGCACTTTTTAGAAACAGAGTAATTATCCTTTCATCAGTTGTTACCTGGAGCTGTTCTGGGGGGGGGGGGGGGGGAGGCTGAGGCTTATTTTAACACCTGAATTCTCCGGAGCTGGTTCAGGTCTAGGCAGAGCAAGCACAGCCTCTGGGAAGATTAAGCTGTTGAAACACAAGGGTCATTTGTACAAGATGCAAAGGACGGGCAGAAACACCCTCCTTGGAGGCCACAAAAGGTGCCACAATGCTGAGTGATCTGCCCAGAGCCTCCTGCTCCACTGGAAGCCTTCTCTTCTCTGTGCTGCCAGCCTGGCAGACGTGAGACACGGCAGGTCTTTTGGGAATCAAGTGTTACAAGTGAAATACCATCTACTCATTGCAGCCCTAGAAAACTGATTGTAAGCAGTACTGGTTCATGACATAAGTAAATGTAACATACAATTAAAATTCATATGTCATCCATGATTTACCTGAAGTGATATTCTGCACATCTTCTCCCTGACAGCAACCACTACCAGCACTAACAAAGAGGAAAGAAATCTCATCCTTGGCTGTTCTGGATCCTGGAGAAGGGAACTTGGCATCCGACTTGGCAAGGCTGTTTGAGAAGGAGAGGATGGGTCTGCTCTTGCTGCCAGAGGAGACAGATCCCCGCTTGATTAACCATCAGGCACTCCCTTCCCGCTCACCTGAGCGGCTCCCACGCTGCTGCTGGAGCCAGGAATCCAGTGGGAGCTGGCAGAAAGCACAGAAAGGTCGAGAAGGGCCAAGCAAAGGCAAAAATCTCCCCTTATCAGCACACACACACTCAAAAAAAAAAAAAGCTGCTGGTCCGGGTCAGGGGAACTGCAACTTTGAAGAAAACAGAACAGCCTTCACAAGCTAAGTTATTTCAAACAATAAAGGGGAAAATATATTGGGAGAGAAGATCCATACACCTGGGCTCAGCGCCAGCTCCCACTGCTGCACGCTCTCACAGTCACACCTTTTCTGCTTTTCCCAGAGAAGCATTACAAATATGCACCCCGCTTCCACTTGACAGTCATGTTAAAATACAGCAGCACCGAACAGGCTCCGTAGTTAAAGGGGAGCCACAGGCCATTTCGGATCAGGGAACTAGGATTCTGAAGCCTGTACACGGACAAATAGAGATCTTGATCTACTTTTGGAGGATTTTATGGCAATTGCAGAGGACTCTACACAGGAGAAGAGACTGTAGGCTCAGCTGTTGAAAGCAAAAAGGATTTCTGCTCAGCCTGCTTAACATGCTTTATTTTTAATACTGCTTTTTCTCCGAGAGCCAGAGAACAATTTGGAGAAAGAATGTCTTTGTTAGAGATTTTACGCCCCAGCCCTTTACTTAAGGTGTAAAAGCTCACAATAAATGTCACTAAGCCCTCCTACCCCTTTCCCACAGTGGTGTCCCAGCACAGTGAAGACCAAGTAGTCCTTAGAGAAGTTAAGAAAAGTAAAAACTACATACAAAAAAATGCTTAAATCTTCACCCATTCTTGCAATGCTCCATGAAAAACACATGCCAGGCAGATAAGGCAGCCTGTGGCCCCGAGAGAAACGGAAGCTGTGTATTTCCCAGCGACGTGTGCTGGGGAAAACGATGCAGAAGACATCCCCACCAAGGGGAAGGAAAGAAGAGACTTGTTTCAAGTTTCCCCCTGTGTATAGCAAGAATGAACAAGGATGCCTCAGAGGGAAATGCAGGCAGCAGCTACATGACCCAGAGGCGGTAAAAGCTCTGACAGCAACTGAAATGAAGGTGCAAAAGGAAGAAGGTGAAAGAAGAGAGAAATTTATCTAGTTTTCAGCTGAAAATTCTTCTTGGATGACCATCATCCCTGTCGCACACCAAGCCCAGGGAAAGCAGCCACTAGGACAACAGCTCCATTCAAGAACAACCATGAGCTTTCTCTTGGGATTTCATGAGTTTACTCATCAAGAAAAATTTTTCTATTAATTAAGCCAAGGAATAAGCATCAGATTCATCTGTGTGCCGAAGGATTTTGCTGGGGACAGGAAGGTAAGCCTCAGCCCATCAGTTTGCAAGGCTTTCCTTCCAGCTGCCTTTCAAAGAGGGCTCCTGCAGAGCTCCAACACCAGCTTCCATTACTATTTCAATTAAATGAAAATAAATGGGAGGCTAGAAACTGAGGTGAAAGAAGATTTCAGAGCACTGTGACACACAAGGTACTATGCTCTGGTTCAGCGGTGTTCCTTCAGCATTAGACCAGGTAGCATTTTAACCTACAGAACCCAGCCCAGATATACCAAGGATGAGTAGGAATTTAATACTAACAAGAAATCAGTTCACACAAAGAGGACTGACTTGTTCATGAAAGTCAGGCATTCAGCCAGATTCACAGAACCTGTGAGCGTCCTGCACGTCTAACTGTTGTGCAAAGCCAGTCCCAAGGGGCCACGTTTGCAGTGCAAGAGGGAAAGGAAGTAGGTTTATGCCCTGGAAATCCACCACAGGAAAACCACCCACCTCCTTTTGAGACAAGTTTCACACTGAAAGAACGTTCTGAAGCCCTGTCGGCCAAGCGCTGATGCGCCTAGTGTGCACTGTGCCAATGAACACCTTTACTTTGGAGCTAGAAGAGCCTGGCAAGCATAAGTTAATCGGTTCAACAGAAGCCAGAAAAAAATGGTAACTTTGGCAGATCCCATTGTAATTACTAGAAAACTCAAGAGGTACTTCTCAAGGCACCCGGTAAGCTATCGATCTACTCCTTTGCCTAGATACATCTTACAGTGACTACAAAACACACCTTCAGAGGGGCCCGGGAGCTCAGCTCACAATCCTTTTCATTTCCTTTCTATCTTCGTGAGTTACCAATGAATGCAACTTTTTTTTTTTTCTTTTTAACCCTAAAGGGAGCTGCATTTTAAGCAGTAACAGCCTGGAGCTCTCCAAAGGAGGGGAGGCTTCTCTTCTCTCCTTGGTGGCAGAGGTGAATGGATGTAGGTGTTCCTTGCTGGTGACCAGTGTGTAGGGGAGGCTGCGTGACCTCTGCGTGGCACTGCTGAATTAAATACCTTAGAGGTGTAAATCAAAACTCCCTGCAAAGCTCCAGTCTAAAATTTTGCTGTTCTCTAGTGTCACTGGGGCCAGCAGACTCTGGGGAAGGATGCTATCCAGCCACCTTCTCACTGCAGTAATTAACCTCAAGCAAGCACTGGCACGAAGCTCCTGCTCTTGCATGACTGCAAGCATTCCTCTCCACAGAGTTTACCATAAAGCACCAACTATCCATAAACATCTCTGCGAAGGGCTGGCCTGGGTTCACCTTCATGCAAGGAAGATGTCACGCCCTGGCAGGAAGCCAGCCATTCATGTTTCTTTAAACCTCCTGATTTTTGTCAGCTCTGACTTAAACGACCTTCTTGGGGGGGTGGGGAAGAATCTTCCATCACACCCTTTCCTCCCCTCCACCCACTGTGGCACTTAATCACAGCAGGATCACAGGGGACAATTCCCATGGTGGCAGTGAGTCATGGTCTCCTGTCCCTCTGCTCCCTGCACAGCCCCTTTGCAGCAGAGGCACTTTCCCATTTCCAGCTGGTCTGGAGGCTCCGGGCAGGAGAGGAAAGAGCTTGGGACTAAGCAGCAGTGGGGCAGGCTTAGGAGCCTCCATCACAATACTCGGAGCCTTCGCCCTCCAAGCCAGGCAGGATGGCCAGTTTTGGGGACAAGTCCAGATTGTCCAGCAATACCACAACACACAACAGCATCCTCCCCAGACATAGCACCCTTCAATTCTTCCACCCTGCAAAACCTGAACTGTGCTTCATCATGGTGCCATGACGTTGTATTTTGCAGCAAATCCATGCACTGGGCCAGCCGTTCATCCTGAATATACTAAAGCTTTAAGCACAAGGTCATGATTAAAAGCAAGAAAAAAAAAATAATAATTCCCTCTTCATACTCCCCTCCCCAGCAGCTCCTAAAATCCATTTAACTTTCCTCCTTGGAGCTCTTTGCCCTATTTCTGGCACTCAGACCCAGGCCTGACATGGGAACCCTCAAGTGACTTTTCCTCTTCTTCCAGCTTTTCCCCCCACCAATTCTGAAAAGAAAAATTACTCCTCCCCAAGGAGGCAGGAACAGACATGGCACCAGCAGGAGCAACTCAGGTCCGACCCCCCCAGCAGATAAGCAGACACAATCTCTTCCCATGCTGTGGTGGGAGCTCTGATCCGCCTTGCTGATGAAGCCGTTAAGATTAGGCCACTGCTGGCACTAAGATGACATGATGCGAGTGTTTAATATACTCACACCAGCTGGGTGGCCAGCCTGAGCCATTCTTTAACTTATCTGCTGGCTGTGAATATTCCTCCCTCTCTCCTTCCCATAGGATTTTAACATCCCTGTGAGGAGAGGAAGCTCCCAGCCAGCAAAAGCAAAGACCAACAGGCTGCTTAATTAACTGCCCCTCTCCCAGTTGCCACAGCCTTGCCAAATGCTGGAGAAACCTGATTCCAGCTGGTAATCAAGCACTTATGGCTCGAGAGGGACGAAGACAGCAGGGAAGCAAAGGGAGGGGGCTGACACCATAACCCCTTGTGCCAGCCCCTGCTGTGCCCCGCCAAAGTGCCATGCCATCAGCACTGGCGCTCCAGGCACTCATAATCCCCCAAAAGGGACAATAGCTTTTAGTGGCCGTCAGCCCCTTAAATTAAATCTTAATTGGTCCAAGAGCTCCCTAGAGGGTTACATAGAGCAAGGAGAGGCCTTGTTTGCCAGCCAAAAAAAAGCCCTGCTCTCAGACATGCCTTTGAGGGTGTTACCTGTGCTGTTTCACAGGTATCCAAGGAATTTGCAAAGCCCGGCTGCCAGGTACGCGGGCCTGATTCAGCACTCGCCCTGCAGACCCTGCTGGGTCCCAAGAATTCCTCTTTTTATCTTCCATCCTTTCAACCAGCCTCAACTTCAAAAGGAGGAAATTAGCAATTCTGTAACATTTCATCTTGTTTCTGTTGCCCGACCTACCAAAACAAAGGAGGGAAAAGCAAAGAACTGACTCTCACCAGGAGCATAAACAGGTTATTATAGCAATTACATACAATAAGGGCATGTATAAAGAGGAAGCCACTAAAAATTGGCTGAAGCTTTACATTTGTGCTTCTGTTGAGACCAGCTGGGCAAACACACACTTTGCAAAGGTGGCAGGGAAGCAGAGGATCTGTGAGCCCAGAGAAACTCCCCACCAGGTGAAGCAACTGCAACCAGCACCACGCACGCAAGTTCTGCTACCAACCTTGCAGAAACGATGGTGCAATCCCACCCCGCAAGGTACCGAGAGCAAATACGGAGGCTGGGGAGAGGAGGGCAGGAGGGAGAAGGTAAACTTACACCAGCTCAGTTTTAGCAGTACTGCAGCCCCCCCAAATTATTCCAGGCTCTGGCTCCCAGCACTGCAGCTCTGAAGGCTGCAAATCCCCAGGTGAGCCAAATGCAGCAGCTTGCAAGCACACAGCACAGCTGGGTTAGTCCTGGCCTAAAGCCAGAAAGTTGCCACAGAGAATGACAAAGAGGAGAAGCCCTCAAGGAAAGTTGGTCTTTGAAAATCCCTTTCCAGAGAAGCGGTGAGCAATCAGAAAGCCGCACTGCGGGCTGGCCCTTGGTCGGAGGAGGGAGCACAAGCAATCCACCCACCCAGCACACCCCTGCCAGCTGGGAAGTTTCTAAGAGACACAGCAGATGCCACCTACGTTGGCTAACAGGATCAGCACACTGTGTGCGGCCCCAGGAGGCTTTGCCCACGCAGCTATTAATGCGATGCGTGATGTGCCCCAGGCATTAGGAGATATTTTGCTGGTGCTGTGTATAGCACAGCTTTAGATAGCTGCCGCTCATGGGGGAGAACAAATTTGTGGAGGGTGTTTGAGAGGCTCCAAGCGAGTGCTACAGCAGGGCACGGAGTGGATCAGAGACAATCCTGGGGACTAAAGTGTGTGTTTGAGGCATCTAACAGAAGGGTATCGTCATCAATACATTCCAGGTATCTATAGCCGCAAATTTGGAGTCAGACGCCTTACAAGCAGCAGTGACAAATGGGCCTTTACTCCACCAGAGAGGGTGCAAAAGCTACCTGCAAGGTCAACGCAAAGCTTCAGTGCCCAACAAGGCTTGAAATCACTGCAATCAGTGCAAACCCCCAAATAAAGCGGCAGTGCCCTCAGCCCCTGAAAGGCTGCCCGAGCAATCGCAGCAGCTGGGTTTCCTATGCAAGAGGTGAGCTGTCCACAACTGCCCCATCCCACAGACCTTCCAGCCAAGGACCACCCAAACCCAGCCTCTGGTGCTGCAGGGCTGGCAGCAGAGCTTGGGAAGTGCAGCAGAGGTGAAAGCCCATCCCTACCTGTTCATGGGGACACTTCAGTAGTTAACTGCTAAACTGTCATGGACTACAGAGCAAATGCCCCAAATCCTGACTTACAAGGGCTACTGGCTCCCAGAGAGCAGCAAGACGAGGCTGCACAGCGTACAGAGGAAGGGGTGTCTCACAGCTCCCCTGCCCCGGGCTGAGGACTGAGGAGTTCCCCCATCCAACAGCCCAAGCAATGCCCCAATACCAGAAAGCAGACCCAAATCCCACAGCCCTTCAGGTCTCTGGCTTATAATACCTTCCTGCCTCTGCAGCTTCAGCCAGGATGTCTTTTCTGCTGCTTTCCTCTAAGCTGAGGAAAGTCTGAGAGAATAACCCATTTCCAGAGGGACAGTTTTGCGGATGAATAGGAGCAGCAGAGGCGGCGGTGGGGGCTGGCAGCCGTGCTATTACAATGTTAATTCCCTTCGACTTGCCAGCATTAGAGACCAAACATCCATTGTCACTCTTTGTCTTTTATAGGAAGATCTTTAGCACAGACTTGCTGTTTTTAAAAGAGTTTTAAACGTACCAATTAAAGTTTTACAGCACAACCTTAAATTCCTCAGGGCTGTATTTTTGTCTTCTGGGGTGAAGCCTTACTAGCCATCCGCCTTCGGGAGCCAGGGACCCTCTTTAGGGGAATGGCACCTGCATAGCGTGGTAGGTTTCCGTGAGTGACTCAACTATTAGGGAAAACCTAAACAGTAACAGCAAATAGCACAAACTGCAGTTAATACTACAAACAGACAGACAAGAGGTTTTCCCTTCCATATTTCAACCAGAGCCTCCTGCCCTGTCATTAAATGAGTGGGTTTTGTCCCACCCTTCCAGTAAGGACCACTGAAGGATTTCAGAAGCAGAGGGGCAGGTCCTTGCCAGCACAGTCTACAACATAACCAAGAAGAACTTGGGTTACCTGTCCGAGGTCCAAAGTGACGTTGACCTGGTTGAACTCCAGCCCCCGGGAAAGAGGGGGGCTCTGCCACCAGCGCTCTGTCCCGTCAATGGCATTTGTTATGGGGTGGGCCTTGTTGCTGTTTGCGGAGGAGCAGATGTCACAGTACTGGCCCTGTTGGAAAGTACAAAAATAACAATTAACTGTAGACAGAAAAACGTGGCACAAAGCAGACAGGTATCACAGCAATTCAGAAAATATAGGATATAAGCCTGCAAATCAATATATAAACCTTTTGTTTGCACCAATTAGAGCATGAACAGAAAAAGGCACAAGAAAAAGCTCAAAAACCCCACAACAACCACCCAGTGCAGAATTTGGGCTGCTTTAAGAAGCATCCCTTCTGTATTTCAGATATGCACTGAGCGTTGGCAAAGGGACCCAGACACAAAGAACCGGTTGCCAGATGCAGAAGAGCACGCAGAGGGAGAAGCCGCACCGCAATGGAGAGCAGTAGCTCAAGCTCCAGGGCCACCAGCTCCTCTGCTGAGGCTGCCACTCACACCCTGTTCACATCCAGAGATCCTAACCCGGACCATTCAGTCATTCCTTTGGACCCAGCCTGGCAGTTCTGCCCAACTCCCTGCAATCTGTTCCTTGTCAACCTATTCATTTCACAAGTATAGTCCTTTCAGCTACATTTTCAAGCTTAATAGTCTAGCAGCCAAGTTCCTTTTGCTGGGGATGCGGCAATGCAAGGCCAGAAAGGGACAACCCTTGCTGTCAGCTGGCCAGGGCCCTAGCTGCAATCACTTTTCTGCCTTGCTTTTGTGGTGTGGGTGGCTTTGTCAGCTCCACGGACACGCTGCCAGAGAAAACAGCTCTGCAACTTTTACAGCACCTCCTGAGCAGGATCAGACAAAGACTTGAGCTGTTAGGGGCAATTCTTTCTTTCCCATTTAATGCACACAAATGAATCTGACCCACTCTTAAGGAAACCTGCAAATAGCCCTGAAAACTGGCAAGTTATTTGTTTTGTGGAGCCACTGTTCTGTCACTTAAATTGCTGCTACAAACAGCCTAGAAGGGAACTCTGTTACAGGCAGTTTTCCTTTTAAAGGCGCAGTTATCCCCAGGCAAGCAAGCTGCCCTTGCCTGTCCCAGCTGCAGCCAGCTTTAATATTACACCAGGTACATGATCTCAAGACAGGCAATCTCCTTCCTGCGTACTCCATCTGCATCCCTACAAGGGCTGAGGCAAGACAGAGCCACCGCAGAGCATGTGATTTTCCAGATGCCCCAAACTCTAGAGGAATCTCAGTGCAAAGGAAACAGAGATTTCACAGCATTCTTCCCCACAGCCATGTGCAATGTTATTTGCAGGCAATTATGCAACACAAATTGTCCTGAACAAGAACACCATTTCATTAACTCCTCTAGAGATATGAAAATAGCAGATGGGCAAGCACAAGGCCAAAGAAAAGGGCAGCTGAAACCATCCAGGTAACCCTGATGCCTATTCAGGGAGTTCCCACTGTACAGAGAGGTCAGGACAAGGCTCCTGACCATGTCTGAACATGCACTGAGCGAGGAGGGAGAGCAGACCAGATAAAACTGACCCAACTCTTCAGCTCAAACCTTTAACGGGAACCGGTGCAACAGGTTGTGTGGAAATTTCTGCTGCACAATACACAACACTGAGGTGGGGGGAAACATGAGGCAAGGTTACAAAGTGGGGATAAATAACAAAAAAATAAAGTGTTTTCATGCTTTAAATTCTTGCCACAGATGTGAAAACCATTTTGAACTCAAAGTTCACATTGATGGGCAACAGTCAATTCAAGTTTAGTAAGAGGGGACTACAAATGAGGATCAGCTGTGCCAGATTTGTAATGCTGCTGTTATCCCTTCCCACTGCCTGCATGTGTTAGGGGCCACCGAGCTGGGAACACATCAACAGCTGAACTAAGTTTGCTGTTAAAAGTGTGATTAGCCCCTCTGATGCACCAGTTGCTCATTAGTTGTTTCATTACAGCCAGACCTAAACCTGATGAGGATCATTTCCAGCTTTTCCTATTTTAGAGCAGCTTGGGCTTCTGCACAGTGCGTCAGGTCTCTACAGGGAAGAGAAGTTCTGACATCAGCAGAGGATTTTAATTAAAAAGCAGCTGTGAGAGACAGGCTTAGTGGAGACAGCAGGTTGGCAGAGCAGGAGAGGCGCGGACATCACCAAGGTACACCAAAGAAAGAACTTCAGCAATGCAAGAAGTTGCAAGGCAGCTTAGAAAACATAAAACTGCCACTATCGGAGCAAACTGCAAAGGGAGAGCGATAAGGAGGAGGTTTGAATGGAGGGCAGCTTCCAGAGACCTGCAAGGCCTGATCCTGTTCCCGCTCACGTCAGTGGGAACTTTGAAGTTTCCCCGGAGCATAAAGGCTAGCCTGGCAACCCGCTGGCACGGCTTGCCTCGGGGAAAGCAGATGGCTTTGTCCTGGTTTATCTGGCCCTGCCATGACCCAACCTCAGCTCTCCTCGCCTAATTTATTGGAAAAACCCAGGAAGCGCGACCCAGCCTGGGCCGCTGGGGATGAGGTAAGAAGGGCAGGAAATGGGGGGCAAAAAGTAATATTTCAGACAAGGAAAGTGCATGCTTGCACGCTGTTATCGGGGCTGTCCTCGCAGATCAAGTAACACAGAGTTAAGCTGGTGCTATCTCACCAGGTGTCTTTTCTGCAGGCAACAGCAACTTGTTCTAAGAACTACATGTCTTCAGCTGCAGTTAAACCACTGAAGTCCAATGCTATCATACGTGCAAGCACAGCAGAGACACATGCAGAGAGGTACAACACCAACGGTCACCCACACTGCAGAGAGCCCTGGGCTGAGCCAGCTCTCCCCTGCTGCGCAGCACCGTGCATGAGAGAAAGCAGCACAGGGCCAGATGGTCACTGACAACTGCAGGACATAAGAGAGAATGCCACTTAATTCAGAGACATTCAGGTATGAAACAGCTTCAGACCTCATCTGTTATCAACACCTGGAAGAGCGAGAGGACAAGCCCTCCGGTGAGCACCGACACTGCTCAGGCAAGTGTAGCTCAGCACTGCAATTCAACGTGCAAACAAAGCAAAAGCAGCACTGATTTGAAATCGGTGAGGTTTGTTGCATATTTTTAAATTCTAAGGTCTATAATTGCTTCAATTAATGCTAGTAACTTCCCTTATTGTTATACAACTAATCTCCTGAAATAAAGTAATCATCTACAACCCTGCCTCACTCCAAGAGCAGCGTATGATCCCTGCTGGCTTTGGCAGGTCTCTGGAACAGCCTCCAGGCAGCTGGGTGCGATGGGGAACATGAGCACACGGCTATGCCTTTGCAGAGCTGTCTCTGTCTTGGAAGAGAGATAGCCACAAGCATCTTCAGTAAAACTTGGTGAGAAAAATAAACCTATAATCTCTCTTTTGCCTCATCTTCTACACATTATCAGTAAGGGAGGATTGCCCATGCTGATTAGCGAGTGGGACAAGGGAAGCAAACCTCCATGGCAAGTCCCTTTCAGCACACCTCAGCATCGCTGTGCATCACATCCTTGCAGACTGAAAAGCCCCCCACAGTTAGAAATGCTGTCTTCTGCCAAAGAGCCCTGAATAAAGCAAAGGAAACTCCTTGAAAAGGTTTAGAGCCTTCCCACAAGCTGTGCCAAAAACACTGCAAGTGTCTTTAGGGCAGCATTACTTCAGAAAACTTAACAATGATAGACATTTTAAGACTATCTCCTGAAAGTCTCCTACAATGTCAAATGAGAACAAGCAGAAAACACAGAACTGACTGAACTCATTGACTAGATGATCATATTAGTTTGCGCTAGGTCTTTAGTCAAGCAAACGTCCCTTCACCACCACAGCACGTGGAAATCTCTTGGAGGGTCCCAAGAGGTATTCTTCCAGAATTCCTGACCAAAACCCCCTTTACACCACAGCCGCACCGTGCACGAGCAGCACAGAGCAGGTGAACGGAGAAGGGAAGGGACTCTGCCTGGTGGGACATGCAGGCAGCAAGGATATGCATGTGGAGTTCATTATTGTCGTTTCAGTCTGCTCAAATTGAACACTTCCCTCCCACCTCCCTCGTTGCTTTAGCCACCGGGTGGTGTTGAAACCCCTGCAGGGGGTGAATTGGGAACTCTGCCCTCTGCTCTGATGCCTCCTGTTTCCTCCCCTCCCTTTTAGGTGCTGCCTGTGGTCACAGAGAGGAGCCACTACAAAAGGATTTTTCTAAAGCTTTCAGATTGACCGAAGACCACTGGTCTGGGAAGAGGTGCTCAGATCAAAGTGACCCTGTGCCAGAGCTGCAGAGCGGACGGGAGGAGAGTTGCTGCAGAAATCCACGGCTGAGGAGCCCCGTACAGCAGCGGGGGGAAGCCAGAAGGACGTGCACATGCTGTGGTGCCAAGAAAGGGCTGCACTTGAAGGATGAATTACAACTGCCCCAAAGCTGGTACAGCCTCAAGGGTTTATTTTAGTCACCAGCATCCTTAGTGCAGTGTGTCATGCTGACCTAGCAGTGTGGCTAGAGCGCAGGTGGACAGATGTAGAGCAATAAATGTCTACCCACATTTGCCAGCTTTTCCAAGCGGTTTTATCCTCCCAGTTTTGCTCGGCAGATCACTCACATTTGTTTACAGGTGCACATAGTAGCAGTTACTTTACCTTTCCTTCCTACCTTTGCATCACTGCAGACACAATTACTACATCTAGGTCCCTACAAGTCTCCTGCTACTAGTACTCAAAGCAAAGCTTCTTCAAGTTACATTATTTTACAGTGCAGCAAAGTGAAACAGATCGCTTTAAAAGGTGGCAAAACTCAGGGGAGGAGATGTTAGCTTTTTGCCATCCAGTAACAACTTCAACAATTTGTACTACAAACGGGAAAAATTCCATGTCATAACCACACAATAGCCAGAAGATTCCTAGCACAGCACTAACTTGGGAGAATGGGGCCAGAATGAGAAAAATGTTTCAGAGATCATCTTAGAACAAAGCCACCCCGACCAAAAGGCCAAGAAAGGCTCGATCCGAGAAACTGACAGTTTTCCCTTGCTCTTCTTGACTGTTACGTACAACACGGACAACCCTACTGCTCCATTGCAACAGGTGAACTGGCTTCATCGACCTCATCAGCAACGAGCAGAAAACGCTGGCGAGCAGCAGCTGAGGGCTCCATGGCAGGCTTCAGGCTGCAAACCATTTCAAATCAGAGCTGCTCTTCCCAGCTTCAGCTGCCCTGAGGGGGGAGTGGGTCTGGAGTTCCTGCAACTAAAACTAGTGTTTTACAAGCCCATTTACAACTGTTCTTTCCTCTTTTCAAGACAACCATAGCTGTTTAACTGCACAGCAATTTTTACCATCTACATTCCTGGCTCCAAGCTCCTTCTGGTGCGCTTAAAATGGGACCCCTGAGATGAGTCACCTGACATTCGCTTGTAAAATTCACCCTCTTCACTTTCTCCTCTGCTCATCCTAATGCCCCACCAAACACAGAGGGAATGGCAGAGTTAAGACCCATAAAGGTAAATATTATCACATTTCTCATACATTGATTCTCTGACTGACGGAGGAATTTAGGAGCTGGTTTGCCCAGGATGTCATCAAGATAAAGAACCAACAACTTTAAAAATAATGCCCTGGGAACTCAGCAAGCTGCCCTTCACGTGTGCAACTTCTGCCAAGGCTGGGAGAGAAAGAGCACGTGCGCCTCATGGCCCCGCTGCTGTGGGGGGCTTCAGAGGGGCTCCCAGCTCCAGGGTACGGGCCTGGGCAGGGGAAGGATGCCCCGGGGACCACCCCGGCCTGCCCTCTGCCCCCTCCCAGAGCACCCCACGCTAACCCACCAGCTGGCTGGTGGACACCAGCTCTGCACGAGGTCCGGCTGTGGTGGCCGGGCAAGTGGGGATGCGTGGGAAAACACCAGTGGCAGCGGGGGCCGTGGGGCCCTGCACGCCGCTCGCTCACCCATCTCCGAGCTGCCCCACTCCTTGCTGCCGCCGCTGCCCTTCCCAGCCCCCGCTGCCCCCGGCGAGACCGAGCTCTGCCTCTTCTCGCACCGACGGCTGAAAAACAGGGGCGGGACGAGGGAGCGATGGCCGGGGGAGCACAAAGGGGGGCTCGGACCTTTCTGCGCCCCCCGGGCCGGGAGGCGGCTTTGCCACCCCAGCGAGGCTCCGCAAGCTGCGCGGGTGCGGGTGCGCGGGTGCCCCCCCCGCCGGCCGTACCTGGATGGTCTGGTTGGGGTCTCCCCCCGCCACCGGCCCCCCGACCAGCTTGCAGTAGAGGTCCTCCACGGCGCGGCGGCTGCCGGCGCCCGCCGCCTCCTCGCCGCAGGTGGCGGTGGCGGAGATGCGGGTGCCCTCGGCCAGGTTGAAGTAGGGCGGGTGGAGGCTGTGCCCGTTCACATCGCTGGGGAAGGAGGCGGGCGGGCGGGCGGCGGCGGCGGGCACGGCCAGCAGCAGCCACAGCAGCCCCAGCCGCGCACCGCCCCGCTCCGCCGCCCTCGCCATCTTCACCGAGGCTGCCCGAGCGGCGGGGGCGGGCAGCGGCACCGGCCTCCCGCGTCCCGCCGCCTCGGCACTGCGCGCCGCGCCGCCGCGGACGCGCTACTTCTGCCCCGGCGGCGGGGAGGGGCCGCCCGCCCCGT
Source organism: Ciconia boyciana (assembly GCF_034638445.1). Lineage (NCBI taxonomy): Eukaryota > Metazoa > Chordata > Aves > Ciconiiformes > Ciconiidae > Ciconia > Ciconia boyciana. The sequence continues at coordinate 4,048,968 of NC_132947.1, read as the reverse complement.
GCGCGGCCCCGCCGCCCTTAACCCTTTCGCTCAGCGCCGCCGCCGGGTCCTCTGCCCCCCGCCGGCCTCGCCCTGGGAACCCCCAGCCCCGCCGGCAGCCGCAGCCTTGCGGGAGGAGAGGCCGAGCGGGGCGAAGTGATCCCCCCCATAAAAGGGGGGACAGGATCCTCAGGGAAACAATGTGCCTATTGTATCTGCGGGGCTGCGCTGCCTTGGTCGCGCTCGCTGGTATTTTAGGACGTTAAACTCCATTAACCGAGAGATCGGGTTATCTCCAGGAAAAGCTCTATTACTAATTAACAAATCAGTAAAAGGCTCCACAAAACCCAGTTTACTCTCCTCGGGGTATGCTGTTGGTTCTCATTAAATTTGGACAGTGAAAATTTGCTTCCACTTTCCCCAGGAAGGCTGGCTTTCCGGGAGAGGCTTTGCCTTCTCACCTAAGGGGGAAAGAAGCAGCTCAGCGGTAACCCAACCTTCTCCCCATCTCTCCGCTACCCACGGACAGTCCCTGCGTGGTGTGACTTGCAAGGACACGCTCGCTGCCAGGTCTTCATATACTACTGGGGGGAAGACACTTTACGGACAAGAAACTGAACATATTACAAGAAGTTATGTGTAACAATACATAAATTAATGCAGCAAAACGCTACTTCGATTTTCTAGCACAGACAGACTTTTTTAAATCCAAGAATTGAACGATACACACACAACGTTGTGCCTGAACTGCCCAATACTGTTTCTTGAAACTAAGAAGATAGAGAGTAGACCAACAGAGATCAGGTCTGGAGTCCATACAGTTGGATTGCTACGGTATTTGAACCCCACAGGAAGCAAAACAAGTTCTTAAGCGTGTCCAGGTCTTCACAGGCTGCTGCTGGGCATTTGCTCGTTGCCGCACATCATCCTCTTTGTTTCTCTTTTGTGGGCAGCCTAGCAGGAAACAGCCCTCTTGGAAAAGTTACCATCTTAAATATGAAAAGCTCTTTAAAAAAAAAAAGCATCGTGATGTGTGTAGTTCAAATACGTAGCTCCACGGACCGCGTTCGCGTATGGCATGTATCTGGCAGGCTATGCAATTACACTCATTTCAGCGCTTTCAGGGACCTTTGAAAGATTCCTTTTACTGTACCTAAAGCACTGTACATGGCCTATCATACAGCGATATATTGTAAGATTACCGTCCGGTGAGAGTGGAGTCACCGCAGTGCCCTGCGCTGTGGAGTCACTGGTCACCGCAGTGCCCTGCGCGGCAGGCAGTCGGACACTCGCAGCCCTCCGGCCAGGTGCTGCTTGGGAAAGCTGCTGGGTCCCAACATCAGGAGGTGGAGGCCTGCAGACCCCCATGCCATCACCAACCGGGCAGCCACCCAGTGCCAGCTCTTCCTCTCCTGGCACCGCGCAGTGCGAGGTTGCGTTAGCGTGACATCAGGACTTGTGAACGCGGGGTGGTGAGAGGTGCCTGGTTCCACATTGCGAGGAAGCACTGAAGCACAGCCGCCAAGCCCATTCAGTTAGAAAGACTTCCTAGAGGGCTTTCAGACATCTTTTAACCCCTTCCTGCTTGTCCGTCTCTTTGGAGATCCTTCCCCTGGTTTCCCCACTTAATGCAAGATCTTATCACTCAGCAGATGAATGTATCCTTTAAAAGCTAAATCGAACCTTTTAAAACAAATTCTTACAAAGAGAACAGGCAGTCTTTGCCCTTTAAACTGTGCTTGAAAATGGGTAGCTTGCTCTGGGGAAAGTGGAACAGCCACCTTTGAAAATACTTGTGCTCTGCAGTAATCGTTAACTAACACGTTTATGTATGGGAGACCAATACTCCACAGGATAGGAATTAAAAGTTCCTTAAACTTTATCAAATGCCTTATTTAATTAGCTACTTACACCCCATGGCACCTGTGAATATGTAAAAAGAGTTAACAAGGAACGCAGGGCACAGATTAGGAAAATCACTTTCTCCCACCCCCGCAAGAGAGTTACAAGGCAAAACACTGGGGCCAGTCGAATACCCGTAATCCCTCTAGTGGTGACGTTGTGGCACGTAATTAATCACCCCTCCAGCATGCAATTAAGGCAAGTGAACAATCCACCCAGAGGGAAATCACAGTTAGCACGTGGGGTTTGTGGCACGGACTCCATGCAGAAAAAATGACCCTTCGGCAGTCTGAACCGGCCTCTCGCCAAAGACGGTTTGAAGACTGAAGATGTGCTTAGGCTGCCTATGCTGAGGGGACCTGAAGTTTTCCAAGAAGCAATGGAAATGGTTTAAAGAAAGAGGATTCTGAGGGTTTTTTTCCAGCACAGAAAGAAAGGGGCAGAGTGTTTATAACATAGCTAAACATCCGATTTAGAGGTTAACCAAAAAGTTGAGGTTCACAGCTTGAACTCCTATCCTGATGCCATCTTTGGTCAGCCACAGCCAAGAAAACAAGACCTATTTGCTAATCTGGGCCGAACACAAGCCCCATCTAGTCCAACATCTCATCTGAGAGTCACCAGCAGCAAACATTTTGCGTGAAAACCGCCATGGGTGGGCAAGGAATACTCTGCTCCCAAAAAAGATGTCCCCTGATCTATAATAGCTAGATCTAAGCTTGAATACTGAAGCCTTTCTTCCATTTAAGAGGCTTTTCTAAGCATTAATTTCAACAGCCCTGGATATTTACCATTCATGTTGTTATCTGCTTTGATCCCTCTTTGAATTTTACTGGTTTCTTGAGCCTAGCAATGGTGCTTCTTGGCTTGGCTTCACAAAGCTACTGGTCATAGTGACCCACTCTCAAATAGGAGGTGCTGAAGCAGAAGAGACCTTACTGTTTAAAATCAATCCACTAACAGTGAATGCAGAAAGAACTGAAAAAAAAAAATCTAGCCTGTAGGAATCCTCCTCCAGTCCTCTGTGAACCTACATGTAGCAACGCGACTTCAGCCATGCTGCTATCCATCTGCAACCGTTAAAGGCATCTGAGTTCCACTGAAGTTTTTACTTCTGCCTCCCTAAAAACTGCAGGACCATGAGGAGCTTGCCAGAAGCTGCCATCAGAAACTACAAGCTCTTTCTTCAAGCAAGCTGTAGAATAACAGCAGGGTTTTGGGAGTGTGGAGGGACAGGAAGAGCTTAAAAGAGATCTGAGAACAAATTCAGTGTTTGGGCTCGCCACAGCTTACCCTGATGAGGGAACCCGGCTCCTAAATCTGAATAAAGATTCAGCAAATTACAAGCAAGAGTTTTCCTATCTACGCAGACCCTTTTAACCTACTGCAGAAGTGCAGGGAAGTGTCCCACAGCGAGAAGCAAGGCCTGTCGAGTAATTCAGTGGCAATGCAGACACATTCTGCTTGCTGTGAATAAATTCTCTGGTTTTGTATTGTCTGTTACATAGAGAAATGAAAGAAGTGCTCCTCACTCTGGGAAAACCAACATATGGCCAATGGAAAAAGAACCGTTGCCTTCACATGCAGTATTTCCTAGCAAGGTACCACCACAGTCAGAGCCGTCAGTAAAAGCGGTGCCTGAGCCAAGAGAAATAAGTGAGCATATGGTTCTTGTACCGTGTATTGTATAGGGTCAGGAACATGTTATCTTACAGAAGATTTAATTACTTTTCTACTACCCTGCTGCAAGCAGTGTGAAGGAATGTGTTTCCTGAGCTTTGCTCTATGGTGACCTAAGAACGTTATACCAAGATCACCATTTTCATAAGCATGTCGTGTCTTGACCCAAGTGTGTCAAGAACAGCTACTAGAAGCTAAGAACTAATTCCACACGAGCTGGAATTGAACCAACACAAGCAGAAGAGCAATCAATATCCTTCAAGCACATCTCCAGCTTTATAATTTTACAAGCTTCACCGGCTGTACCTGAGAAGACTGTAAAACAAAATAAAAAAGACATAAGCGGGTTTCAAGTGAGGCTTGCATTGAGTTTGCTCAGTTCACAGAGGCACGGAAAGGAGTTCCCCTCCTGTTCACACAGACCCCCGCACACATGCATATACAGACAGTTCTGCAAACAGCCCACAGAGACCCAAAGTACATTTCCCCTGTTTGTTCTTCAAACTGACAGCTCAATTACAGCTTTTTAAACCCTTCTGCATGGGAGGAGCTAGGGCACAGTTTGAATCTACAGTGGGAAATGACTGAAGAGTTTCGTTGAGGGCATGAGGAATTTGATCAGGCTCTGCCTCACTTTCTCAGAGTGGTTCTTACGAACACGTAAAGCCAAAGGCCAGAAGGCACGATCGGACTCATCACACTACCGCATCTGCTATCTACTACAGGCCATAAACTTCTACCCCACAGTGTTATACCCAGCACAGCTCTGCTTTTATTAAAATATTCCTGATGCTGGTTTTGCAATGTTAACAGAAACAGTTAAAACTGGACACACCAGACCAGACTGATAAGGTGATGCAACAGGAAGCAACTCTAGGAAAGACAGCATCCTTTATATCTTTTCAGAATTGAATTACGTTCTGTGAAAATGCAAACCCCTAAAACTGACAGGCATTAGCAAGAGCTGAATTAGGACACATCTGGAATTAACAGTTATTCCCCCCCACCATGTAAAATTACTTTAATGTGTCTTATCTTTGTTTCCTTTACAGTGTTCCCCCTTTAACATTTATCCAAATTTGAAAAAGACTGTTTTGATACACAGCTGGTCGATTTGCCATGCCCGGGCAGCACCTTTCAGTTAAACACAAAAGAAAGCATGCATCTGTGTTTTGTCTGCTGTGGACATTTTCACGAAGAGATCAAGAAGTTTCATAACGTAGCAGGACATGTTACTCTACACCAGAGAATTCAATTCACTTTAAGGTCAGCCTGTACCTTCCCTGTAATCAAATGGTTCCAAAACCCTCCCAAAGCCCGAACAGGTGTTTCATTCATACTGTCTGTCTACCTGGCAGGGACCCAAATACTTTCTTTTAAAGCCTAAACTCTGTATTATTCTGCGGCGCACTGAAAACGTACGTATGTGCTGTCTCCTAGGCATGCTTCAGGCTCGGTCATCATTAGCTACATGTTTTTCTTTGCACAAATCAAACAGGAACACAGCTGCTTTTATGTTAATAACTAAATCATGCTTTAAATTTATGCCGCACAGCTCTCCCTTCAGCCAGAAGGGCCCTGCAGATTTAACGAGCTGACATGTCAACAGAGATCAGTTCACCCACCAGAAAAGTGCAGCTACTTCTAGGGTGAGACGTGGTAGCTGTTTAGCGCTGCAGGAGGACGAAGACTGCTGTGTCAAGTTGAAGCTACAGAGGAAGCAGGGGGATGAGCGAATGCGCTCGGGGTGAAAACCAGTGCAATGATGGGAGTTAATGCACCTGCTCGAGTGTGAAAGAGCAGTGGGGGCAAGCTGGAGACATAGACAGAACATGCTTTTACTTCTTGTCTGAAAGGTAGGACGGAGCCAGCACTGCAAATGGAAGGCTGACTCAAGCCTGACTCAGAGAATAGGATTTTTCCTACTATGTCATTATAACTTCTTTGAATACCGGGAAGTTCATTCTCCCACAGACTACTTCACCCGGGTTCGTTTCTGTACCCTGTGGCTATGTGCACAAATATTCTTCAGGCATGGGGTCATGACAGACCCTTGCTGGCTTCCACAAACATCACATCACATCCAATTTTTCAAAATCTAGGTGGACATTATTAGTGGCAAGGAACTTCAGGGATTTCAGAAAAAAGTTAGCACTTCTAATGCAAATACACACATTTCTTTGAAGGAGGGGAGGGAATGATTCATGCCTATAAGGACTGCTTGGGTTGAATCATCCACTGCATTTCCATTCAAAGGGTTTCTTTTCTCCTTGCCATTCTCGAGAGCTGGTGCTAATGTCACAAATAACTCTGAAAACAATAGGTCCCGCAGAAAGTTAGTAGCTAACATGGCAAAAGGAAGATCTCATCCGGATCAGAAAGGCAAGACACCAGCTGGCCATCGCACAGTTTGCCTCTGCCTGCCCTGCCCTTGTGACTGCGTTTTTATTAACTGTGCATCTGTTCAGCTGGAAAGCTACGGGTTTGCTTAGATCAGGGAAATGCTCTGATTTCATTAGCGCTGCTAAACCAGCACAAAACGGAGCTTGCGTGCTGTGTTCGGTAGGTAACACGGCTGTCTGCAAGGAACACAGCGCTGATACAGATATACCTGCACCCCAGGCAAGCACAGAGCTCCTACTATGAAAACAACTTCTACCTTCATACTGGTCTTCTGGCAGTAACTTTTGTCACTTACGCTTAGGGACTTTAAGGTCAAACTTCTTCTTTCCTATAATCAGATTGCTCCAAATCTACTCTCCTGGTTTTGCGTGGGAAATCTTTCTACTTATAATCTAGATTTAACTGGAGTCATGAGATGGTGGGGCACATACTCAAATACCCAGTGCAAATGTAAATGGTTCCTGTTACGGCTAATTACGCTATCATATCATACAGGGCCAGTTTCCCCAGGACTGATGAGACCTAAGGCATGCCTTAAAGCCCCTCCACTATCAATTTCTAGTACATGGACTTCATGGATAGACTATCTTCTTTGTCATACAGGATAGTAGTATTGGCATTTTCCTATGAAGTCCCATTTCTTTAATGAGAAATAATACATAGTTAATGAAAAGTGTAATTTGGAACAAGCAACAGGACCCCCAACATTACAAATGCCAAGCTGGCCCCAGAGGAAGGATCATCTCAACAAATATCCCACACCAGCAGATGTCCTTTGGTTTTCACATGTATTTTGCCAGCTGAAGGGGCTGCCCAGTCCAACACACAGTGGCTGTGGCTCCCCAAAGGAATCAGCCACAGCTCTCGTGTCAGTCACAAGGAATACAGTCAGAGGAAGGTGCACAGACCCAGCAACCCAAAGGACTCGTTGGACTTAGCAGAATAAACATTTACATTTGGAATTTCCCTGTTACCTCCAATCTGCAGTTTACCTTGATATTTTAAAATGCACAAAACTGAATGAAGCAGCGAAGACACATTCCGGCCATAAAGCTCCAGTTTTTGCTGCTCCCCAGCAGCTTTTCTAATTGTGCTGCACATGTTTTCCCAGATGAAATGAGAACTGTGGGTTTTATAAAGAGTGCCAGCTGGTAAAGAGTTTAGATGCAAAGTTTGAAAAAACCAAACATGTTAAAAATGAAGGGTTTCTTCCCTCGTCCCTTTCAAAGAAGTTTTTGAACGTGGGAAATAAGCTCATTCCCCATGTCCAGGAATTTGAATGGCCAATACCGGCAGCACTGGTATAATGAGTATGTGGGGCCTCTGCCAGAAGGTCTCTGCCACACAGGCAGGCTGGGCTGGTGTCACCAAGCAGCCACAGGGCTTCAGCTGCAAGACGGGAAGCAAAGACCAGCCGTCCGCCACCCTGCCTCGTGCATTACTTGTCAGAACGATAGACTAAGACCATTACTGGAACCTTCTGCGTACAAGCTGTCAAGGCAAAACCCAGTCTCAACGCACAGGTTTTGTGTGTTCTTCTCACTTCAGACAGGGCAGGAGCAACAAAAGGTAAGGGAAAGGATAACTCCTCCGGAGTAACAAAGATCAATGTGGACAAACAGAAGGAGCTGGTATCCTAGGTATGCACCACTGACATTAAACACCCTCGTGTTTGCATTATTTGTTTTAAGCACATCAGGAGACATAAATGTGATACCACTAACTCTGCCCAGTAGTCCCTATCCTTTACCAGGACAGAAGCTGCAATGAAAATTAAAGAAGTCAACAGACATTCATGTGCAATGCCTCAGCCCCCATGAGCGGGGAAGGTCAAGCAGCCTCTGCTTGCCGTACCCCCACGTGCTGGCACTGGGGACGCGATTCCAGCAAACACACCGATCACAGCCACAGCACTGCGGTGTGAAGTCGGCCCATCTGGAGCACGCTGGCCCCTCTGTTTGAGGGCACCAGTTTGTACTGGTGCGAGCTGTATTGCAGCCACTCGGAATGGAACCTGGCACAGCGTTGCTGCAGGGTGTCTTAGCGTCACCTCAACCCAGATGAGGATGAGTTCATACCTGCATTTTCCACTTATTTCAGAGCTGGAAAGAGGGACATTAGTTACTACCCGAGACTCTTCACAGGGCATAAGGCAGTGCTGGATGACAGACAGAGTTTAGCTCCAGCTGCGCATTGTGGGCTCTGCCTATGGGGAATGCTTTACTTTTTTTTTTTTCTCTGGGATACACTCAATCCAAGCACAATATTGACAATAAACTCTTCTTTCTGAGATTCCCAGTCCTAATCCGTGGGACTTGCAGAGGGCAAAAGCATTGTAATGAAATATTAGCAAGAGTTGCCTTGGTAACTGCCCAGATGAAGGCCTCATATTCACTGAAGTTCTCCCAGCGTGACTAATACCTCCTGGGCTGTAGTTACACCACTCTGAACGTCCTGAATGCATGACCAAGTCAGCAGAGCAAACACACTCAAGCCCCATTTATACAGTTATGGCTTAATCTGATTATTTTGTAGTCTGACCGAGTGCAAGAGAACTTTGTGGAGCTTCACTCTGCAACCATTAGCTCCTCACTTTCATCTTGCCCCTCTCACTAATTCAAGCTAGGATTTCCCATTCTTCATTTCCTAAGACAGAAAAACCAGCAGCCTAACAGCTGAGTGCAAATAGCAGTCATCTGTTAAAATGCATTTGGTAACATTTTCTTTATCCTGTTAACCTTATCAGTGAGCGTAACACGTGGGGAATGTGGAGGGCCTTCATGCAATGCAAATCAAGCAGCACTCCATGTACAGGCCTCACCAGCCCCTCTGCCGCAAAATCCAGACCACAATTTTCAGCAACTTAAAACCGTTGGTTTGAGAGGAAACCAGCAGAACCATGGGACACAGGGAAAGGCACTGACAGAGATCCTCACCTGACCTGAACAAGCCTTCTCCCCCCATCGCTTCCCCACAAGCTCCCTGGCACTGCATGCACACCGTTCCCCTTCTGCTGGGTGGAATCTGAATTGCTCAGTTACATGCCCTTGACCATGTACACCTTAAGGCTTGCACAGAAGAGAGATTTTCTTCTCCTTGAGCAGGGACCTACAAAGAAAGCCCTAGATGGCAGTCCTGCTGTCCCCAGGAAGGCTGGCACCATCCCACCCACAGGACTGTGACAGCAGGGGAAACTTAAGTGGTACCTTTGTAAGCTGCAGCTGACAGCAGCAAAGTACTATCATTACTCCAAATTTGGGCTCACTCCTTTTGCTGGCTCCCTACATCCCAGCTGTCCACCCAACCCTTAATTTTCCTTTTGCAAAGCTCCTTTCACGGCCAGGACTGAGGATTTATAGGTCCCAGAGAGAATGACTCAGTGCCCCGATCCTTGCTAGTTCTCAGTCTTGCTCTTATTTCTAGGAGTACGATTCATTTCCCTGAGTGGGATCAGGGGCAGAGCGCCTGCAAGAGAGGAAGACTTGCAAGATCAAGAGTTCTCATCTATTTAAAACTTTTTGGAAATGCACAAAATAATTTCCTGTGACAAGATAATGTCAGAATTCAGACCCCCCTATTTCTGTCCAGCACACCAAGCTCCCAAGACTCCTGCTTTAGATGTGAGAGGGCAATTGCAGTATCAGAGACAGAGAAGGTTAGGGTGACAATGTGCACTGTGATGTTTTTTCTTCAGGTAAATGAGAGGGGATGCTCGTAGCTGTCCAAGCACTTGAGCTGAAAGGCTGAGCACAGCTCAGCGAGCACTGTGTAGCTCCCACAAGGTAACCACTGAGCTATATCTTATTGCAGCTACAAGATCACTTGGTTCTCCACACCTGCCTGTGGGCTTTCATCTCCAAGTGGGACATGAGCCATAACCATATCCTCTGCAGGGATTAGCCTCAGCCAGCTAAGGCCTTGCTTTCCTGCTGAAAGCAAAAGGTCACAGAAGTTTTAGATCTCCTTCCTACAGCTCAAGGTGCACAACCAAAGGGCTGCTGCAAGTCCGCAGCTGTGGTTCCTGCAGACGTACCTGGCTTAGCTCTGAAACAAGCAGCACCAGATTCGCTAACAGAAGAGCTGCCGCAGGGCAGAGCTCCGTTCAGGCTGCAATATTTGTCTGACCAGCTGGTAAAAACTAGGACAGCTGCGCTGCATGGGGTACTCAAACTTCCTGGTGCCTGCCCTGGACTCTGATCAGCATAGCCTATTCCTGAAAAAAGGCTTCTTTAACAACAAGGAAAAAAAAAAATATAGCAGCACCATCTCTCCTGGCAGTAGGGACTCATGGTTTGGTGTTGTGCTGCACTAAGTTGCATACAAACCAGCTTTTAAGATGAAGTCAATTTATAGAGGATACAGGAAAACACACTATTGCCCACTCTTAAACTATTCACCAGTGCCAGCTGACTCACCCTCTAAATGCACACCACAGTCTGGGTGCGCTGCGGTAACGGGGATATTTATGCCTTTAATTAGCATTTGTCCCTTGCGTGCAGCACAAGTGAGTTTTCACACCTGTGTCCGCCATAGATAAGAACTAGCCATGGTTTGGGCTCCATATCAGGAAAAGATTTTACATATTTCCATTGTCACAGCCATTAATCTGAAATCTAAATTACTTCCTATTTGGGAAAGCATCTGAGGTTTTTTCCATGCAGATTATTCCTACAGTAGCTTAATAGGAACAGCTAGCTATTTTGCACTTAAAAATAATTCCCCCCAGTAGGAAGAGATAGCAAATGGGAAAATAGGTGCTTTCTCCAAAATAGAAGAGCTATGAGCCTGCTTCTAACATCACAGAGGAAGACGGTGCCACAGCCAAGGCTACAGCCGAGGCTCAAATCCCTTCTCTACTAGTTTCCTGCATGGCCTTGGACATATCACTTAACTTTCTTTGTCTCTCTTCATCAACTCAAAATGAAAAGAAGTAGCAGTCATGGGGTATGATGAGAATAAGAGCTGTGAGATGCTCAACCATCAAATCTAAGTTTGTAAAAAATGGATTTAACAGCTCAGCCCTGCTTGATTTTGTAGGTCCAATAAACTTCAGTGAAAATCCCACACATTCTGCATAGCCTCTCCAGTTCGCCTTCCAGGAGATTAACCAGCAAGCACAAAAACTGACAAGTTTGTTCAGGATTTACACAATTCAGAAACACAACGGTCCCTAAACTCAGCTCCAGGGGCTGGTGAATGGGAAAGCCATCTCCAGCTCTCATACGGAGGGCAGCCCAAGAGATTCTCCAAGGCTGTGAGCTCAGGAAGTTGCAGCAGGCTGCGACAGCAGCCTCTCTACAAACTGCCCTGCTAAGCTGGAGAATTTCCATTCATCCCAGAGGATGAGCTGGTGTGCAGAATGGCTGCATCCCTGGAGGTCAGAAATCCTTGTTCATACACATGGGGAAGCACTTTGGGATCCTTCAGTGCAAAGTTTTGAGTGTGGTTTTCTAAGTGTAACACTTCAAATAAGCTAGCTGGAAATGTAATGGAGAGTAATCCGGGGTTCGTTCTTTGACTACTGGTTTTCAGCATGAGATTTTCCTCCCTTGCAGTAACGTCCAATTTCCTCAGCACTTTAAGGAAGGTTTCTATTGTGCATAACCTTTGTACAGTCATCCAGGTAACCAAAGAAATCTTCTTAAACTCAGAATGGCTGGTTTGCTGGGATAGATCCTGTTACTGCTTTTAAATACTTCGCATTAATATCAAGGGTAATATTTTAAATAAAGAAAAAAGAAACCTCATAACCACAGCTGGGCTATTTGTGGGAGGTTTCTTCTCAGTTTTCAAAGATCCTTGAAAAACTGGCAAGGAAACCAAAAACTATTTTACTTTCTTTAGGAACACTAAAGGGAAAAAGATACTTTGCGGATTAGGAGATTAAAATTACAAATACACTGTCTGGTAATTTTATAGTAATTAAAGTCATTAACTTGATTGTATACTGCCATTTCAGCTGGTTTGGGCTTTTAGAATTTTATTTAAAGGAGCCACATTATTAAAGAGCTTCAGATGTGGAATTACTGCTGAAAGGTATCCACTCTGGATTGATCCATAGCTCTGAACTTTTAAGGACTCCCAAGATGAAAGCCATTTGGAAACCCCTTATGTGATTTATGCATATAGTGCCTGACATCTTCATCTTCATGCTAGGGGATTTATTCCTTCCTTAATGAGGTGAAGGTCAGGCATGCCACGCTCGTTCTGGAAACGGAGAGGGTATGGGCGTGTGCCCATTGGCATTCTTGCCTTGAGCTCTGCACTTCAAGCATGAGGTATGAATAAAGGAATTTAATTAGTTCTTGCCTGCTTCTATTAAACCGCTCTAGAGGGAGGGATGCAGAGACAGTGTAATAAAGAGGGTATGTGATTTGCATGCTAATAAAAGCACATACACTTTCTCTGGACAAGCCTTGACTTGATACCAAGATTAGAACTTGCACTAAACCCAACTTTGTTCCAAAGTGAGCCTGCCGCACACAGCAGCGCAAGTCTCACAGGGTTTTAAAGTTAATTACAATCTATTCTGCTTTTGCTGTTTAATGTCTCTCTGGTTGTTCCCTGGCCTGCAGCTCACTGGAAAAGCAGATTAAGTGCTTTGGGGTGTTTATCAAATCCTTATTATTACAGGCACTCAGTGGCTTTGGGAGAGGAAGCGTCAGATTCTCTTTTGCTATTTGCTGATCATGTTTAGGGCTGGAGAGAACGGAGGAGACCTGCTACCCACACAGGAGGGACCGAGGCCGTGGCTTGACAACATGTTGTCTTTGGCAGCAGCGTTGACCTAATCTGTATCTGCCCTCCTTCCCCTTCTGGTTGTGCCAGCAGAACCGTTTGTGGAACCAGGCTGTGAACCAGAATAGGGTACTGACCCAGCTATAAAAAGGGGTGTAAACAATTTTTTTACAGGTTTTTTTTTTTAAGCTATCTTAAGCCATTTAAGCAATAGCCCTCCCTGTGAGACTGCACAAGTTGGACATCTGGAAGCACAACTATTTCTGTACAAGGCTGCTAACGCAGGTAAGCACTAGAAGCTGTTGAAAGGGATATCCAGCTCTTGCTAATTTAAGACAGCAATTCCTAATATTAAGAGCAATGATGTATAGCAAAGTGGAGTGTCACTAGGCCAGAACCGAAAGTGATCCATCCATTTTCGCAGAGTTACCAAACAGCAGAGATTTTCATTCTTGGAGCATGCATAAGTTGTGCTGTTTCAGCTAGCCTTACAGATCTTGTTAGGGCAAAATCCCAAATGTTTTGCTGAAGTAGTCTCCAGCCAAATCCAGATTTGCAATAGGGATAGCAGAGTTAGTCAGGAAAGATAAATAGGCTGCAGTAATCAGCAGCAAAAGAGAAAAAACAAAAATATTTGAAGTGCTTATCTGGGTGCTGGATTGAGTCCTTGATTTTCATGAGTTTCCTACATGGTCTTGGAGGAATTGCTTGCCTGCACCCGTCTCCCAGCTGTAAGACAGATAGAATAGCACTGCAGACACAGCAGATGAGATGCTAGACACTGAGGTAAAACACTCTCCTAGGATAACTGAAAAAAAATGACTCACATAACAGCACATGGCATCAGCAGAGGACAGGCAGCTTGTACCCACTGCAGGGACAAGGTGGCAATGGGATCTCCTGACAAGAGTTTTGAAGCACAGCCACGTTCTCAGGGATAGATCTGGGTGGTCTCCGATGCAGCTTGCACTGGTAATTTGCAATAAAACCCCATCTTGGCAACATACCACAAACACCTTCCTACTAAATGAAAGCCCAACTTTGTCCCTGGAGCGTACTGTTCAACCTGACACAGCTGCTCTGAACACAGTCCAAAGGCCCTGCAGAGGGTGGGAGGTACATGGGAAAACCCTGCAGAAGCGTAGGTGAAACAACCTCCTCATTTCCCCCAGTCCCTCAGTTGACAGCCCAGGCATGGCTTCTGCATCGGTGGTTTAAGCACCCCACAATTGCTCGATGAGTTCCTTCCCAGCAGATCTTCCCTGCCCCACTGAACCGCCTGCACCAGCTGGACTTGGGACCTTCGCCCCCCGCCCCATCCCAAAGGATGGGAACATCTCTCTTGTTGAACTGCATCCAAAGCCTCCCCAAAGCGGAGTTCTGTGAAATGACAAGCTTGGTGAACTGCTGCTGGCGATTCGCCCAGGACCCCCATGGAGCTCAGCGGTTTACACCCAGGGAGCAGGAAGCAGGAGCCAGCCAGAGGTTTAGCTCTTCTGTTTTACCGCCTGCTGTGCATTAGCAATCAATCATTAACCTCCTCCAGTCTATCGCGAACCTCCAAATACACTATTACAGGTGGATCTCAAGACCAACAATATCCTAACTCACAGGTATGGGTAAAGATTCATTTGAATGCATTTCCCCCTCTTCCAAATTACATTACTATCACCAGTTAGCGGAAACTTATTTCAAATACAGCAAATCCCCCATATGTGCAATGGGCTGGATTTTTCAAAGGCTGCAGCTGTCATAACCCAGTTCCGAACTATTCAGTTTTTGGGAAGATCCACCTTCACTTTCGGGAAGATCCACCTCCACACTTCACACCCAGAGTATTTCACAAAGTGTACTAAAGGACCAAGATTTTATTTTTTTTTTTGAGAGAGAAGTGACTTGCAATCCAAATTTGTACACTGTAAAATGGTTACATTTTAAGGTAAACCATGAACTTCTGAAAATCAGGCATGCTACACCAGGCACTCAAGATCAATAGCTGTGTTCAGAAGTGCTGCCTTGCATGCAAAAGATTGGAAGAATAGGATCCCACCTGAATACGCTGAAATGTATAGAATGACAGAGGGTTGCTGTTCTGCCATATAACATCGATGCTTCACTGTCAGACTCCTTCCCTGACAACATCACAGCACCATCCGAGCCAGCAGTAAATCCCCAAATTCTTTGACAAGTACATACATCCTGTTACTCTGCTTTACAACTGCAGAAATTAAGGCAAACAAGAGTCATGTCATTTACACAAGGTCACTGTGAGTCCATGCCAGATTTCTTTAAAAATAGTTGCAAATTCTCCGTGAACATCTCCACTGTCTCCAGACAGCAAGTTTGAAAGGAGATGAGCTGGGGAATAGCACAAGCTCCACCAAAGAAAAGGAATCCCTGCAGAATTCCTCAGGAATGCAGAAAAACTTTACAACTCTTCCCAATATTTTTTCTACTCTCTTGGTGATTACTAATCTTTATAGCGTTTACATTCCATCTATCATTTTTATAACCAGAGATCAGAAAGGGATTACAACCGGGGGCTGCAAGCTATTCACACAGGGACCCTGTTTATCTAAGCAAAGACAGCAGCTCTCCTACTTTAACCATTTATATGGTGGCAGAAACATTACCATCTGGGACATGTGCAAAGCTAATTTGCTGTCCTACACCAGTAATTTAGGTGGTGCCATTTATATCAGCAGAAGCATCTCTAAATACATAGCAGTCACAAAGAACAAGCACACACCCCAAGAAGATTGTCATTTTTTCACCCAGTTTACATCCAGTTTTTTTTGAAATTAATAATTACATCCCTCTCCCACACAGCCGGGAGCGTGCTGGGAGCTGGAAGTGCTCTGACGAGAGAGCGCTGTGACCCGAAGACCTCTGGCAGGCATAATTTAGAAAAGTCACAGCGCCGATCTAAATTCATACTAAAGGTCAAATCATCCCCTGGGGGCTCGCTGGGGCCAAAGCTCAGCTGCAAGAACTGGGCTGCCCAAATGGACCAGAAAGTAAAGTCCAGCCCATGCTGCTGGATTTAGTGCATCTCAATCATCAATGCCTGCTCCCTTGGATGAAAAGGTTGGTTATTCGAGATGTGGCTGCCACTTCTTAACGGTAACAAACAATGGTGTTTGAAAGGGTTCCTTTGATCCTCAGCAAACATTACAGCCCTGATATCAGAAATATTGTAGCTTTGATTTTGAAGCAATAAGTGGTATCACCCAGCTTCCACTTCCCTTTGAGCCAGAAGGTTAAAAAAAAAAATTAAAACAAACAAAAAACCATACACAAAAAAGGAGCAAGACCTTAAAAAAAGCGCAATAAAATATCTGTAAATATTCAGTGGCTAAGAAATTAAACTGATTCCTTGATGCATGACAGCATCTTCTTAAATATCAGGAAGAACAGCATCTGCTCTAATCTAGAAACGTGTATGTAATAAGAACAAAGCAACTGATGAAGGGAAGGAAAAGGGGCCTCAGGAGACTTTTTGGAGCAGGAAGGTGTTCCAGGTTACAGCAAAAAGGGAGAGTCAGGGATTTAATGCTTGTAAGGTCATATTGCAGACTTTCTGGGGAGTGGATTCTCCCCTAGTATTTGCTTGCAGAGTGCCCTGATACCTTTGAAGTACTATATAAATTATACAATAACCAAGAAGAGTGGGACTTACTGGCCTGATAGGCCTTTGCCCTGGTTTAAAGACCACTCCCTCTATACAGATACTCGCATGTTACTGCAAAAAAAGCTGGCATCCACTCATTTTTCCTACCAGGTGTGTTTTTCATCTCCTGCCTAGCTATTGTCTCTGCTAGCACATTGCAGCTCACATCCTCAGCAAACACAAAGCCTGTACAGCCCATCGTCACGCCGATGGGCTGGGTAGCAGCTGTCCTGCCTGTGCACACCCAGGGAATGGGCATGGGGCTCTTGTGCTTTGCTGTAAGACGAGCCACACAGACTAAGCTGCTAGAACATCTGGAAACTAGCATTAGAAAGAAAATCTGAACATGCACGCCCAGGTCTTTAGTCAATGGGGAGAGGAAGAGTTACTTTGAAACAAAACCCGCCAGCCCCAACCTGTAGGCAGGAGCTGTCTGCTTGCAGTAAGTCTGGTCCAGGAGGTGCTCTGCATCCCAGAAAGGCGACCAGCAATCTTCTGAAGCGGCTCTCAACCACCCTCAGCATGAGCAAATCCAGCACTAGGGATCCCTCCCCAAAAAAGAATCTTCTGTGGGTTTGGGTTCAGCTAACGCCAGGGACCCCCAGGGCAGAGATGGGCTGTGCTGCTGCTCACTGTAACGGGGGGGTGCTGCTTTGGCTGCAGCACACCCCTGCAACAGAGGAGCCGAGGCTTTCCGGGGCACTCTCCGCACGCTCCCCGCTCCCACCCCTGCAGATATGAGCACCCACAGAAATCCACAGCCCCTCCCCACCTCCCCCACAGCCTATTGTTGCACTTGCAGTCAAAAGCAAGCCTTGGGGACAACCACAGACAGCTCTGGGAGGCAAAGGTTACAGGTGTGCCCGCGCGCCCTCCTGGGTGAACCGATGTCGATGTCGGCAGAACGATCTCCAGGCCCCGGGGTGACAGCTTGACGAATGACATGCCACATCAAGGCTGGCAGCTTCTTTGCCTGGGAGGAGCAGAGAGCTTCATGAGCATTTTTCTCCTCTGAAATCATTTCCCTGCCTGACTGCCATTTCTAGCCCTTGTAGCTCATTTTTTCCCTAATAAACTATTTTAAAGATAAAAGGTACCAGGAGAAGATTCCCTCCTTGAGATGAAGACAGTCGGCACTCCAGGGATCTCCATGCTTCATGGCTGGTGGTTTTCCCAGTCACCTCCTGGCATGACGAGGTGGCTGTGGCAAAGGGGACAACTGCCACAGGGGACCTGGCACCATCTTCTCACCCCTTTCACAGCTGTGCAACGTGGAGAGCTAGGACAGATGCTCATCCCAGAAGTCATTCCTGCTTCTTCAGAGCACTGTAGTTAGTGGGTATCTGCTTTGTCTTCTTCCCAGCTTGGACACTGGCTCTTTTTAGCTCTGAAATGAAGCCTCAGGAGCTGTTCTGGAGGCTGGTGGCTACCCTTCATTTCCAGAACCAGTGGGAGCAGAAATCACCAAAGCACAAGCCATTAACTCATCATTCTCTTACTTCAGGCAAACCAGAGAGATGCTGCGTTATTAAAATGTAACCCTTCAGAATCCCTTTCTGCTATAGACAGAGGCCCTCTCATGTCAGCAGGAGACTCCCCAGCCACATCAGCAGCTATGGATCAAACCCAGAGATCTGTCCTTCAGCCCATACTGCAGCTCTGCCAGTGTCGGCTCCTGCCCCGAGGGTAGTGCAGTGCCATCACAACACAAGTACCGCACAGCACCACCATGCAGCCTCCCAGTTCCTCACCTCAGCTCTCCTGCTCAGTAGAAAATTGGCAGAAGCAGCCAAGTCCATGTAGAAAAATATCTTTTTGTTTTTAAAACTGAAGATGTAAAATAAGCAAGAATGCAGAATTCTTTTTACTAATGGAAAGCCAACAGGGCAAGAAACACCAAGGAAGAGCCTAGACACCTGAAGCTACAGGCGTCACTCAGATGGCTGTATTGTAGCATGGACACCAAATGGATGGGAAGGTACAGCCTGCAGCACTCTGCCACATCCAGGAAAGGCCAAGGCCCATCCCCCCCTCTGTTTTGGCAGTTTCAGGTGACATATCCGACCACAGCTCATAAATCCCAGCTAACCAGGGCATTTCCTTAGGCCCCCGTGTCTTTGTTTAATCACTTTCTCTAGACCATGCTGACTTTTCAGATCTTGCATGCAATAGCTCAGCAGTTCCAGCAAGTGACGTGAACAAATGTGCCGGCACGATATACCACCCCCACGGCTCGGGCTGCTGCTGCCTTCGCTCATGCACAAGAACAGGCATCTGCAACCACCCTGCGAGCTTCGGTAGGGCTGTTTCACAGCAGTGCCCCACACCAAGAGCTGGCCTGGACAAAGGTTTACTGTTAGATATGTCCGCTTGCATGGTTTAACATGCACCATCTACCATGCTGACAAAGATTAAATGAGTCATCCTTTAGCAAGTGTTCAGCTGGCCAAACTCAGTCTCGTGGGGATCTTTGACTGTAACTCAAGCTACTTAAATCTGTTCTCCATTAGACTCCCGTCAGCCAAAATGGCTTAATTTGAAACTTATGTTGGGGTGTAATCGCACCTTTCAAAGCAGACTCGATAAAACCCAAAGGTGCTTGAAAACCCAATGCACTACAAATGACTTTTCATGAAAGCCTCCTAAATATGTAAGCCAAGCGGTCTGCTTTTTTGAGAGAGAAGCAAGCTAACTCAAAATGCACCTCGGTTAGATCATGTCTCTGTCTGATACTGATCCATGGGAAAAAGTTGGTATTAATACAAGACACAGTAGCAAAGAGTTTAAATTGTCTGTGTCTGGGGACTGTTCTTTGAGTTTTCAGTGAATGCCTGCTATTAAAATCCTTGTGCTGTAAATAGTCCAAAATCAACTATAATTTTGGCCTGCAACTCAAGCAGAATTAAAAAAATACTTTAAAAGCAAAACAAAAGATGGTTCACTTTCATTTCTGAGTTACAAACCAGCTGAGTTTGGATTGCGGGAGGGGACACTAATTCACCTACAGAAATAATGAGTGAGGCAGCGGGTTATATTTCACAGAGTTTTAAACATATTGGCCACAAACCTCCAGGGAATACCATGTCCCATGCATCCTGGCATTTTCCATCAACGGAAGACTCTAGCCTAACATTTAAAAATTAGAGGTTGGTATTTGCATGGGAAAATAGTTTAATCTTTTTAACAATGAAACCGCCTGGCTGGCAGTGATGGTGAGGATTAGGTATTAAGATGCATTTTTATAAATGGGGACAATCAGTCAGAGCTGTCAGGATGGCTTTCGTTAGGATTACCAAAGTAATGTGCAGAAGTGAAGGTGTTCATAGGAAACCAGATGCCAAATGCAGCAGTGTTTTGCATCGCAGCAAGTAGCAAACAGGTGAAGACTCATTACAAAAGAGACTCACCATGTGCATACATAGACACGCACGTATTCGCAAACAGAAAACCCCTCACGAAATACACTGTCCTAATGACACTTTCAGAAAGCATCTAGTATGGATCTCACACTTGTCCCAATCCCACGGGCTACCCTAACGCATGCTGAATATACACACCAACACAGACCCATTAAAAATGATGCCCTGTGTGTTAATGAACACCACACTATGACGTGGTGAGCTACTTCTACATGCAAAGGACTTATATTTGGGCAATAAACTGCAGAGACAGTTGTACCGTGTTTGCCCCTACACTCGCTCCTCCCTTGAGCGAATGTGCTTGGGCGGGGCAGTGCTGTGGGCAGCAATCTCAGCTAAGACACAGCCATACCAGGATGAGGTGGAGAAGCTTTTGGACTCTAATATTTCTGAATGGCGTCTCCTAGACCAGTTCCCGAAGCTGGCGTGAATTCCTGTGAGCATCTCTCCCTTCAGTTCAAAGACATCACACCTGTCTGAGCACAAGTTAATCTTTCAGAACACTTGGAAAAAAACCCCACCGCGGATGGTGCAAAAAGGATATTGTCGTGGTTTAGCCCCAGACGGCAACTAAGCACCACGCAGCCGCTCACTCACTCCCCCCCACCCCCACGGTGGGATGGGGAAGAGAATTGGAAGAGTAAAAGTGAGAACACTCGTGGGTTGAGATAAGGACAGTTTAATAGGGAAAGCAAAAGCCGCGCGCGCGAGCAAAGCAAAGCAAGGAATTCCTTCACTCCTTCCCATGGGCAGGCAGGGGTTCAGCCATCTCCAGGACAGCACGGCTCCATCACACGTAATGGTTGCTTGGGAAGACAAATGCCATCGCTCCGAATGTCCCCCCCTTCCTTCTGCTTCCCCAGCTTTATATACTGAGCATGACACCATATGGTATGGAATAGCCCTTTGGTCAGTTTGGATCAACTGTCCCGGCTGTGTCCCCTCCCAGCTTCTTGGGCACCTGGCAGAGCATGGGGAGCTGAAAAAAGTCCTTGACCAGTGTAAATACCGCTCAGCAACAGCCAAAACATCAGCGTGTTATCAATATTATTCTCATACCAAAACCCAAAACACAGCACTACACCAGCCACCAGGAAGGAAATCAACTCTATCCCAGCCGAAACCAGGACAGATATTCTCACTTGCCTCCACACCAAACACCGCAGCAAAAACATAGAAACACGTGAATGGGGTGAAGTCAGCGTACACAGGCAGTCACTGTCTGTCATCAGCAGAGCAAATGGCCCCTCCACTTAAGAGCACAGGCTCTGTCTGGTTTTGGCATCATTCATTTCTAATGGCTGCTGCCATATAATATACAGATGCTGTAGGTGAAATTAAACCTGGAACACCATGACAATATATCATTTTTAGCCCAATTGCTGATGTGAAAGGTATGCTCATGCTGGAATGCAACAATTTAAGTGTTGTTCCTGTCAATCTTCAAAAGCATTTGCAGTCAAATTGAGCTGCCCAAACTACTTTACTCCGTTTGAAAAATTATGAGTAATAAAAATAGTGTTAGATGATGAGCAGAGGAGAGAGGTGGTGCTGAAATGAATTAGCATGTAAAGTCTTGGGGACTCATCTGTATCTCCTCATCCTGCAAGAAGCTGATCCTTCTAATATTTTGATATATGTGGTCTTGGTTCAGAACAGAGGCCAGTGGAAACAGTAGGAAAAAAAGTGGTGTCTGAGCAACTCTATGTCTAAACAGTGGGAAACACTGAGGTAGAGGCAGGAAAGAGAACAGTTTTTGTACAGGAGAACCTGATCCCTGGGGGGCTTCCCCAATGGGTGACCTGCAGAGCCTCTCCTCCCAGCTGTGGTAGCCAAGCAGTTCCCGTTGCGCAGGCGAGTGCCTTTTCCTTCCCGCACCGTTGCCCCAATTAGCCTGGGTGGTGCAGGGAGGCGAGACAAAGGGATTTTTCAAATTTCAAGTATGTACTGTTAGTACCACAGCTACAAACAGGATAAAAACAGGAGCCAGCCTCTCTCTCCACTCAAAAAACACTACAGCAGAGGCACTGCCTGTGCCAGTACAGTTGCACATCCTTTATCTTTGCAAACAGTGTCCTCAGCTCCCCATTCAGCCTGTCACATCTAACACAGGATTTAGTTAATCATATACAGGAAGAACACAGCCCTCTTTGTCAGAGCCCTGCAAGCGTACAAGACTATTCAGGCAATGGGTGGGCATCGCTTGAAATTATGACACTAACGAGGGTCAAACACTCCTTGTTTCCCTTCCATTAGTCACATCGAGCCTGTGTAACACAGCGGAAAACCTGCATCTGCCCACCTCCATGCGCTGAGCAGGCCAGTGCCCATAGAGGGGTCCCTAACGATGCTGGGGTTGGTCTCCAGACATGGGCAGGCTGGAAGCAGCGGCATGTGACTGAGCGCACAGTGGCTACGGTTCCCTTCCCCAGCAAGGGACACCTGCGCATGGTACCAGGAGGCTGGGAGAGGGCTACCGGCCCATCAGTCACTTCCAGTACATTTGTCTTGGGAAGAAACTTAACGCATCTGTCAGCAATGCTACAAGACTGGCTGTCACTGGAGCTGGTGCCTTGGGTGTACAAAAGTCTGTATACGCCTGTGCCCGGCAGCGTCCCTCCAGCACAGAGGAGATGGAGCAATTTGGATTCCTACCACAAGCTGTCATGCAAACTGCAGTAAGCTATTTTATCCCTCGCCTTCCCACTGTATATATGGCCTCCCTGCTTTTGGGATGGGGCTTGAATGCTTCAGTAACATAAAGTGGGGTTTGATGTTAACTCCACCAACCTCCTCTCAATCAACTACATCATGACATCTCAGCTCCTTAGCTCAATCTCTGCTTGAAAACTTAATGGATTTGGTCTGCTAGAGTGGCAGCAACTCAAGCAGCAGTTTCTAGAAGTGCCTCTGCTGGGACTGAACTTCAAAACAGGCAAAACCGCTCCACAGATGCACCTCACACTCGCTTGTGTTCAACCACAAAGCTTATGGGGAAAGCCCAAGTCATGATTGCCTGAGGTAAGCCCAAAATGGACATGGTGACCCAAAAGTTCTGTTCCCCACACTCCCATCATGGTGTTTTCAAAATAAAAAATTAGCCAACTTATGTTGGCTTGGGCTGGTAAGTGGCCACAGGCTGCCCTGTGTGGGCTGACCTACTGTCATCCCAGGACCTACAACAGCCAGAAGAAATGTGCGTGGGCAGAATTCCCGAGTCCACAAGTGGCCTCAAAAATCAGATAATATCATGGGAAAACACAGGGATGGCCCCTGGGGGAAGCAATCCTGTATCCCCAACAGCCTTCTTGAGAGCGACTCTAAAGCTGTCTTCACTGCACATAATGCCATTAGTTTCTGTAACTGCCGTAAATGCCTAGTTGTTTGAGAGCTGACTACCAAACACACTGCCTAGATCTGAGCAATTAAAAAAAAAAAGTATATTCTACCAGCCAATTGTTTAATTATCAAGGGTATTAAGCACAGTGTGCAACTAATAGAAAAGCTTTAGATTTTCTGAACAAGCTATTCTCTCTGCTCCGTTTATTGGAAAGAATCAGAGTACATAACAGGACGTGAGTGTGATTCATTCCCGTTGGTACCACCCATACTGTGGGCTGTGATGGAAATGCCACAGGTCTGGGTACGTGCTCTTTGGTATGCTCCCAAGGGAAAGAGTGGACTGAACTCTGTTTAAGAATCGGGCAAGATTCCCATTATGGAGAGAATTCCCTTGGTGGGTTTGTACTACCCTGTTACCATAGTTGGCTTTATGTTATCTCTCTGACCCCCCCCCCGATCTGCAGAGGAGAGTTTTTGGTGGTCTGGAAGAGGGCAGTGCTGAGCGCTACCATTTCTGGGGGATCTCACACTCCTCTGGCACTGGAAGCTCTCCAGGGAGATAATGCTGTCACTGAGCGATGAGCCCACTAGGACTGCTGACACAGCATTTCTTTTCAAATGTAAACAGTTGTTCATGGTCCAAGAAAGTATTTCACACTGCCCAGCCCAAACATTTAAAAAAGCCCTCCTCTCCCTGAGTCTTGTTTAAGAATCTCAATTTAGTTTTCATTAAGTTAATGAATTCTGGCGTTTTTCATCTGCCTTTTGGTTTCTGGACCATCTTTGGGGTGTACTTCAAGTTTTTCCTGACAGACTTCATGAGTAGAAACGCAGTTTTTTAAAAAATGCAAGCAGAAAAGGAAGCTGCAAGTAAAACATCTGATACTGCAAGACATGATAAAATCACAGGAGCTGGCAGAACTGGCAGGCTGTGCTTTCCTCCTCCATCCATGGCCTATGTCCCTTTGTGAACTGGCCTTTGTTTGCTACAGATTTACTCTAGCGGTTTCTCACACAGAAATTAAGCCCTATTTTATCCAAACCTGGCCCAGAGGGCCTTTGGCTCCTAGCCAGAACATACATAGCATTTCTTTTTATTTGCTCTTCCTTTCTCAGTCTCTCCCCCTTCAGGGTCCTGTTATTATTTAAAAAAAAAAAAAAAAATCCTGGATTTTACTGATTAAAGCACTTACTTTCATGTTGATACATTTATTTTGTACTGCCTTTGGGGTCATAAGGAAGTACAAATTATTTTGGATTTAAAGGGAGCTGGGAGAAAGCTGGGATAAAAAGGGATAATATCAAGCATTCCTTTAGTACTGACACACAGGCACTGGTATTGGCCTGGTGCTGATTCAGGACTGGGGAGGGAAATGGCATTTGGATAAAATGAGATGGCCTGTGATGTGCCTGCAATGGGCTGAGGGAACACGCTGTTATCAGCAGGGCCATGCCAAAGCACGTGCTGCGAGTGCGGTGGGACATCGGGCCCCGTCACAGCTGCTGCTGGGCTGGACGCAGGCAGCACGCCTGGGAACAGGCACCCGAGATAGGGTGCATCGCTGTCCAGTGACTCAGCCGGGGCTGTGTTTCCTGAGCCCACAACAATACGTGCTGCCATTTCTCTTAGTGCCATAGCTTTAAAATTACAGGGAAAATAGCACCCAACAAGCTGGTCTCAGCACAAGCCTTGCATTCCAGAAGGGAGAGAGATGCCTGACACCAGGGACAGTCACTCCAGACCATGCCTCTGCCAGATGTAGTTGCCTGCATCTGGCACACATGTGCAGCCAGTCTGGGCCAGGCTTCTTGTCCTACCTAGAGTGTCCATGCTGCAAGCTGCTTCCCACAGGGCTGCTCCTCTCCTGCTGCAGAACGTTCGTTTCTTGGCTTTGCTCCCAGCAAACTTCTAGGCTGCTGCTGCACACCACCACCTTCCCAGAGGCAGGCACGGCATCCTTTGCTGTTTTGTTGCTGCCCTGAGAATTAAGAAAATATCAGGTGAGGAATCTCTAAATGGAGACTGGCTGAGCAAAGCCAAACCTGCCCTCTCAGCTGTGGCTTCACAGTGGGATAGAAATCTGCATCTGAGAGCCAGTGAATTCTCTTCCAAGTGTGGAGGTCTGAGATCAGAGACCTTTCTGGTGCACAGCTCACAGGTGCTGCCACCCTCCTAATCCCCAAGGTTTGGGGAATGCAGCGCCAGTGGAGTCACGAACATCCCAGAAGTCACTTACTGTCCCCTGCCCACTCACCCCGTGCAAGCATCTGTGCTCCTCAGGGATGCCAGCACCTTGCTCTGACTCTGGCTTATCTTTCTGGCTCTGGTTGCTCTCAGACCCCAAGACATAGGGTAAAATCCCTGAGGGGGGAGAATGATCAGAATCAAATGGGGAAATATTAGAGGATTGTAGGACAAGAAAGGTTTTCTTGAAGACTTACAGGTCTTCCCTCCCATCCTCCTCTTATCTGCTCAGTTCCTTCTTCATATCTAGTTACCATTTCCACCTTCAAGTTTTTCTTGATCCTAGAGATCTGACTGTGTGCAGGCCACTTCCAACAGATAACTAGCTCCTACCTACCCCTAACCTAGCCCATTTCCTTCCTTCTCTCCTGCCTGTGAGATGAGACCTTGTGCAATTATCTGGTTGCTCCCCCCTAAGGGCTGGCTGTACCACCTTGTCTTCATCTGATAAAACCTAGACCCTGTAAGCATTTGCTGAAAAGCATGGGGAAAATAGCTGCATCTACAAAGACCTCAAGCAGACTAGAGAACAGTATCTTTATCCAAATCTGGAGTCAACTGTCTTTCAAAATCAATTTAAACTGAAATAATAAACTGAAATCCCTTGTTCCCTCTCCAAAAATCAGCTGTAATCACAGGGCACTCTTAGTCTCGCAAAGCCTGGAGACCAGAATGCGGCTCTGACACGAGTACTGGGCAATTTATCATGGGAGATTACACCCGGGGAGGGTGCTCATGTGATTAGGATTTAACAGTCAATTAAATAACACCGACATTTCTAACAAAGAAGCTGGGATTAAGGAAGGACTCCAAAATTACTCCTTTTCCTTCCCGACTCTGATGCCATCCTTGGGAATCTCCCTGTTATTAACCCAGATGTTCAATTAAAGCCAACTGGAACAAATAAAATTGCTTCTGAAATTTCACTACAATGGGAATCAGGTGGTCAGGTCTGCCCTGGAGGCAGCCAGGCCGTTAGGAAAGCGTGCATAGGAAGCCGTCCTGTGTCTTGGACTTCAACAAAAGGATTCCAGCCATGTGTTTAGTGCAAGTGATTACGCTGTTGCTGCTCAGGTAATTTCTAACGAGCAGACAGGGAAGTACTACTTCTTTTCAAGATTAACCACTACCAGACAGCGCAGATGAATGCGGCGCTGCTGGTTAGAAAGTACATGTTCAGCTGTGATTGCCCACTCATTTACAAAGAACACGTGGCGGTGCGGTGCTTGCACAGTGATCTGAATGTCTGGGCCCCACGTAGCGTGTAAGTACACAAAAACTCTCCCTTCCCAACCTCTTCCAGCAGGCAGCAGTACCTCCCTCCAGATCTCAGTGTGGCTTTCCTTGAAATTTTCCCCAAGTCATGACCACTGAGCACCTCTCAGTCTTGTCAGCTGCTCACTCCTTCCTCACCCACTCCTCCTGCCTGAGTTTGTCCATCGCTCCTGCATTTATCCTGCTTTATCCCTCCTTACAAGCAGGGCAGGCCACGCATGGGGAATCAACAGACCCACGCCAGATGCCCAGCAGATCTCCTGTTCTGGTGGCATCAGCTCCAGTTTTGTGGCTTCCCTGCTTTTTATCTACCTACCACGCCACTCTGCCTCTCTTCACATCTTACCTCTCGTTTTCTGTTATGGTTCATTTGCTCTCACTTCTTGGCCATGGGAGAGGGTTGCATCCAGCTGTAGAACATCTCATTCACCTAGCACAATGCATTTCAAAACAGTGCAGGAAGAAGTGCATATCACCGTACTGCCTCTTCCATACTGTGACGCTGCATTGGGGTGGTTTTCAAAGCAAGATCACAGGCTCAGCATCTAGGTAAGCAGCTCGTTTCAGGACAGTAAGAAGAGCTTGCTGCCCAACCTGTATTCACCTTTCACTAAACACAAAACATTTCCATCTGATCCTTTCTTTCAATGACTTTTTACAATAGTAAAAAAACCCCCAGATGATTGTGTCACTATTTTCTCATTTTATCAATGTTTTCCCCTAAACGCTGCTCCCCAGAGCTGTTCTTTGGGAATGCCACTTTGCCCTGTGTCACCCTTGGTGCCAGAGCTGTTACAGCACTGGGTCTCAGCGTACAGCTACTATTCTACTTAGGCACAAACAGCCTATTTAGAAGTTACCTGGATATATAGAAGGACACAGCTTTTGCGACCCGAGTTTCCTGACCATGCAAGTCGGGGGGCAATATTACGCACTTGTGAAGGTAGCCAAGATGCTGAACCTTTTTGTATGGCAGAAGAAACAGCCTTCCCCTCTCCACACCCCTGCTTACACTGCAGGCTGCCAGAGAGATTTGATACATCTGCTTGATTGACACCAAGTCCCACAGGTTCATACCTCTCTCTCCATTTTGGGGGGTGAGGCCAGAGTCTTGTTTTATAGGTTCATCCAAAATGTCAGTTATTACCAGCATCCTGTTCTGGACAATTCATCCCAGCAGTGTATGACATGGTGTTTTCCTAAAAGAGTATTTTATGAGGTCACTTCATCATCTAGTCCTTGTTCTGCAAGGTCATTCAAAAGTCATGATAGTGGAGGCAAAATCCCCTTATGCTCTTTTTGGCATATTGGAAAATACAGAACTGTTTGCTGGAAGGGACAAAATATGACTGAAACAAATCCACAGATTTTCCCCTAATACAGTTGCTGGAATAATAGCAAGGTCACGGCTTCCTCTGACTCCTAATAATTGTTGTGGCACATCCCTAAAAGGGATGGCTGACCACAGTACAAGTATTTTTTTTTTCATGTAGCAGGAAGGAGTTGTTGAGAAATCACTCGGAGCACATGAGAGTCAACCTAACACTGTACTTAGGACCAACTACTTGCCAGGGATGCTCATCTTCTCGTATCTACATAATTCTTTAACAGCAAATCCATAGTTTTCCATAACAAAGCTGTGGGTTTTTTTCCAACCAGTAAACGTAAACTTTCTCCCAAAGGTCTGCCTTGTTTTTATTAAGCCATAGTACCTCAAACGCAGCGAAGGTGTTGCTATCGGTGTGTTCGTGCTCCAAGAAGGATGGGGCTATTAGGTGTCTAATTACAAGTCCCAGGAGAAACAGTGGCACTGGGACTTAATGAAGACTTTTCGTATTCCAACAGACACTTTGGATTAGAAAATCAGATCCCGAAGTCAACATTTAAACAACCTCCATACTTCTGGCATGCTGGTTTTGCCAATATATGTTGTTTTACTCATTAGTGCATTTTCCAGCCACCCGAGTGACAGCCAAACAGTAATTTGGAGCTGTTTATTGGAACAGTAACATGTTCTGCTCCTTCTCCCTAAGGCCACACAGACACTCAGAACCAGCACCCCCACAAACGGTTTTCCAGGAAGTAGCGACTTTTGGGAACCCAAAAGACAGAATGGAAGTCATTGATCAGAACAAGCAGCTGTAGATCCCTTGAGGCGACACACAATGCAGAATGGGATGCTGCCTGACACTCTGTTTAAATTGGGTGGATTTATGAGCTTCTCTGATAACAACTTATCTGGAGCTAGAATCAGTTACCACCCCCTTTGCTGGAATTTCTCTTGGTTTGTTCTGTTCCCAGCTCTGAGCACTTCTGGAGAGTGTTCAGTGTAGCTTTGTCCTTCGCAAATTCATGAAGATGGGAATCTAAGTCTAATGGTATCCTGTGAATTTGCATTAAAGGCTCCATTGACCCCAGAGATCCAAGAATTCTTTAGACTGGGCCAGAGCAGTAGGAGCAAACGTGGCAGCTACAACTGTGTGCCTTGGAGTAGCAGTGGATTGTACAATGATCAGTCCTTTGTGCCATTCGTGACTCCTGGGTCCCATCTACTGATACAAGAAATGGGTGACGGAGAACAGGCTCCCCATGAGCATTGCTTTTTGCATTTTGGAGTCTCCAAATACCAGAGGCATTATCTCAAGCTGCAGAGCGTTGTAAATCAGAGTCACTCTTTCCAGCAGTCGACTTTGCTATGACCCTCCCTCTCATTACCCACCCCCTAAAGGAAGAACAAACGCTCCAACGGTCCTACCCCCATAAATGGTACTGGATTCAAAAAGAGAAAAGACACCTGGATTATTTTATGTGCATGTCCAGAAAACTGGTGGTGCAAAATTCCCCTGCTGAATAGAGGATAAAACCAGGGGTTAAAATAGTAAATTAGGATACCTGCCTCTGGCTCGACTCTACTGAGTTTCCTGCAGATCTTCTTTAAAGTATATATTCCCTGTATAACAGTTATTTAAAGAACTGTGCCACCTCATATTGCATTTTCTGAGCAATCCTCAAATCGATTCAAAGCTTCCTACTTTTTTCAACACATTCATTTTAGAGAGGGGTAAATTCTAGTATAGGATGTAGCAGTCGACAGGTCTTGCTCAAAACAAACGTCACCGTCAGAAGTAGAAACTAGGTCTCCTGAGCCTTGGCCCCAGTGCTCTAGTTTTTCTGAATGCCTGTGATGCACGCTCCATGGGACGCATGCCAGGAACAGCTCTCTGCTCAGCTGAAACAAACAGCACTTTTTTTTTCCTTTTTTTTTTTTTTAAAGGCACTGAAATCAATGAGGGTTGAGTAACAGAACAGTCATGAGCCACAAGATATCTGATGAAGTGACACAGTTTGAGATTTTTACATAACCACATGGACAGTTGTTATACATATATGTATATGAGACTTTCCTGAATATTTAAAGTTTTCAGGGAATTAAGACTTACGGCAGTGAGTCAGCACTGGTTCCAGCTGAGGCAAGGATTAACTGCTGTCAGGATAGTCTCAAACCAGCTTGAAAAAGAAAACCCACAGAGATATGTGACAAACAATACATTTTGGAAAATAAAAAAATCTGCATCTGGGGCCTTAAAACCAAACCAGGTCTGATACCAACCATTCAGTAGCCAAGATCAGAAGTGAACGCCGGCCGCAGTGTCGCTGGCAGGCAGGTACACTGCCACTGCCCCACACCTGCAAAGCCTCCCGCTCCTTAGACAGCTGCAGCATTTGGGAGAAGGTCAGAAAAATCTTATAAAACTGCCTCCCTTTACCCTGAAAGGGTTTGTGCCTAACGTGGTCACACTTGTATCCGTCGGCAAGAAGGTGACTGCTGAGACATCAATTCCCTCCGCGATCAAAAGACTCCAAGCTTGGCACCGTTATCTTCTGCAGGAGGATGCAGGCTCAGCAAAGGCAGCGCTGTGTCAAGATGTGCTGGGTTTCCAGATATATGAGCTCTGTGCTACAGTGATCAAGCTCCCTCTCAGGTAATGTACTTCGCAGCCTGAAAGCTGCTTCCTTAATCTGCCTTTTGTAGTTCACATTTTAATCAGCGCCATCTGGGATTAGCTTCCTTTTCTTTACTTATTTTTGGGTACAGGCAGTCTGTGATCCTCAGATTTTGGTCAGCCTGCCTGGAAACTCTTCCAAGTTTGAGATTACCAGCTAAGGTAGTGAACTCTGGGATGATGGTTCCAGGCACTTGAGAGCAGACACAAGACAGCAGCATAAGTGACCCATCAGCAGACACCGAACTTAACTGCAGCGTCGACTTTTTAAAGTTGTTATTTCCTCAGCACAGCTGGCTTGTGGGCTGTACGGTCACAGATCCGGCACAAATGACCCCATTTTCCCAGGAATGCGGAGGGAGTTCGCTGCGAGCATGGCCCCCTTGGCCACAACAGAAATCAGGTGTGTAAATCCCTTTCTTTCAGCCTCAAACTAGTCAAAGGGAGAATTAAGTCCCCAGCCTTTCTAGCCCTTGTAGAGAAAAGAACTGAATGAACCAGGGACAAGCTACAAGTAATGATCTCTGCCACCTCCCCAGTGCACTACCCAATTTATTTTGAAGTGCTATTTTTATTCAGCCTCAGACATTTGAAACACTTTGCCTAGAGCATGAACTATCACATTTCCCAGCTCAATGAGTAACCCATACAGACTTGTGCTAAACACTTCACGAAAATGCTGTTTTGTGAAATAAAACATGCAGTATCTTAGCGTTTCTGCTCAACCTTACTTGCCTGACAGGCACTGCCACTCATGAGAGTAGGTGACAGTTTGAGTAACTTCACATCAGGACGCCAGTGCATTGCCTTTTGGTACGCATCAATAGATGGATCAAGGTGCTTCTCAGAACTCTGGGGCCCTATGAAAGCAGTGAAAAGATTATTGCGTTTAAAGCCAGATAAGCAACAGCTTCATTTTGATGTATGTGGCGTGTCCTAGCGCACAGCTTACAGTCAGCTCATCAAAATGCGAAGCATGACTTTTACTTCCATCCCTGCAATAATCCCCAATTGACACCCAGCAAGCCTGGCCTCCCTGCACAAGGATCGTCCTCCATCCTCTCAGAAGAACATCTGCCGTGGGTTAACAGATAATATATGTACAGCTCTGGGGCTCCGAAGATCTGCGCTTTAATCCTGGTGCTATCAGATGTCTGACAGATGGCCATACCTCACTTTCGGAGCGCCATCGCCTTCCCAGGTGTGAAACACGGGTAGATATATGTATGTCCCCGCAAAGCTGGTGGAGATCTGCTGCAGGGGAAGCGCAACACAAAAACAAGGCATTGCTGAAGCCCATCGCCAGCTGTAGCAGCAAAGGTTTTTATTTTAACTACCTTTTGATTGGGATGAGAGCTGTGCCGGCTGTGGGTGCCCAGGCGTTGGCAGGAGGGCCTCTGTGAGGAGAAGCAGGGCCACCTCATGCTGGACACAGCCGGTTCCGGCCGGCTCCAGCCACCCCGCCACAGGGCACAGCTGAGCCCCTCAGCAATGCTGGGGGCATGGCTGGGAAAACGTGTAGGAATGGGCAAAATGGGAGAGGTAAAAAAAAATAATTGAGAGAGACAGCCCTGCGAGCACTGGGGCTGGGGGAGGACTGGGAGCTCCGGGCGCCAGAGCGGGTGTTCCCCTGAAGCTGAGCCTAGGAAAAGGGGATGGTAGGGGTTTCTCACCATCCAACTCCGTTTTAATAAGCAATAAATTAATTTTCCCCTTTTGCCCATGACAGTAATTGATAAGTGATCTCCCTGCCTTCACCCACGAGCTCTTCCATCTTATTTTCTGTCCTGTTGAGGAGAGGGAGCAGCTGGGTGGGCACCTGGCAGCCAGCCATGGTCAACCTGCCACAGGACTGCAAAAATCAGCTAACGCTCTGCTCCCAAACTGAGGGTCCCGAATCCTCAGCAGAACAGGCATGTATTTGCTTCTTTTCACAGTCCCAGTCCACTAGAAAGAAACCACAGAACAGGATTTATTAACAGACTAAACCTTGGGTATGTATGATGCAGAATAATACGGTTTGTGCAGCCTGGCTGCATTTGTTTTACTCGCTACCAGCTATCTGAGAATCCATGTTAAAATAATACCTTTTTCATCATAATACATTAAAAAAAAATTCCCACATTGACCTTATTAATTGTTCTTAATTCTTAAAATCTTAATACCTGCAGTTCCTATTGGGGATTTAGTCAAGGAGAACTCCTGTCTGATGTTAAACAATAGTGTATTTCCCAGCAGGAAAAATGCCTAATTAGTTTTCTATGTTTTTTCCATGGCTGATTAGTCCAACATACATATGGGGAAGCTGCCTCCCCTGGGATGCCTCAACTAAATGAATTAACTAAAATCAAAACCTCCCTTAACCTGTTCAAAGTAATATTTGCAGCAGAGGTGTTTTTATCTCTGTGTATCACCGAGAGTGACAGCAACTGAGCAAAACAGGAGATGGGAACAGACAGCAGACAGCTCTCCCTAACATCCAACTGAAAAACACAATTGCTGCCAAAGCTAGTGTAACAGCTTAGCTCAGTCCGCTAGGTAGGCTTTCAGCAGCCTCCAGCATCACTGCATGCTTTAGGAAAATAAACTCTATCCCTCGCAAGCTGTCCCAGCTTCCTTTCTGTAGGGAGCACCACTGGGACAGCCTCTGCTCCACGCTCTCCTTGGGAGCTTGAGCCAGGAAGCAGAGCGCCGCAGTAATGGATTATACATGAAGGCAAAAGACACTCTGGGCCTTTTTTATTCCTCTTCTGAGTCACAGTGCTCCTTTCTGCAGTGAAGCACAAGTGATGCCAGGGAAGCACGTTGCCTCTTGTCTTCTCCCAGCCTTGGCAGTGTTTTGCCTGTCTGGCACCTTGCAAGCAAGGGTGGTGTTATCAAAGCTGCTAATTCTGTGCCCCCAGCAACAGAAGATGCAGCGGCCTCCTAACCCTGGACCTCTGATCACAACGCACTGACAGCTGAGATTGGCTAAAGCAGCTTTTCAGCACCACGTAGTTCATTAAAAGAATGTCATGGCTTAAGAGAAAAATTGGTATTATGAGACATCTACAAGCTCCTACCAAAAAAACAGGTGTTTTAAGGAGTAGCTAGGCTCTTGTCTGAGGGGCAAAATTTTGGCCAAAGACACTTGAATAGCCCCAGTTAAATCAGATGTCTTTAGGATGCCACTGCCAAGTCCTCGTAAGTAACAGAAAAGAATTTCATGACTTGGTGCAATGTAACCATGTAAGGGCAACTCTGTCCATCTTGTACAGTACAAGTACAGTTCATTCCCTTTCATGGCTCTAGAAGATCTGAACTATTCCTGTCCCAGGAAAACAAAGAACATTTTACATCACAATACTAGAAAATGCAACTCAAAATTGATTTTTAAAGGGACGCATGTCCTCCCTTGTTAGGATTCTGCAGAAAGTTTTGTAAGACCTCATGTGCTATGCAGCCTCGCTGGTGAAGACCGTGTGACCTTCAGGAAGCCTTTAGCACAGCACTAATCCATTGCCAATGCAACTAGGTTTTAGGATATGGCACCGTAACATTTCAGAGGCTTATTTTGACAAGAAATTAATGAAAAAGTAATTTGTTTCCATTTTTTCAAATTCTGAAAAACAGACAGCAACAATCAGTATTACAAAGCAAAGACAGTTTTAAATTACAACTTAATTCTTAAGCAATACGGAAGTGTAAATTTCCTATAGCTGTATGCTAATGGAGTTTTATTGCTTAAAAAGACATCTGAGAGACCTCAAGTTCATCTTGAACTTTTAAGCTGTCAGTTCACTTTGCCTTATGGAGGAATTCCACTGAAATCCACATGGATGAACAGAGTCCCAGGGGATTAGAAGCAAGTCAACAATATCTAAACTCTTTGGTAAACCAAGCATTTATCAGCAATAAACAGTTACTGGTTTTATTTAAAGTTCTACCCTAATGCCAAGGCAGCAGCAGCTAATTTAAGATATGTCAGAAAGAAACATCAAGTCCAATTAAAACTTATCTCCTTTTACTGTGTACAAAGGAAAGTAATGAGGATTGGACATAAGCCAAGCCAAAATCTCTCCAGTTGGGAGACTGTATTTGTGTTTTCAGAGATTTATCTCCTGGAAAAACGAATTATTTCCAAGAGAATCACAACTAACAGCCCTCCCCCCCCCCCCTTTTTTTTTAAATGCATCTTTCATGGTTGACTTAGATGTCAGAAGAAAATAGCTCAAAAATAAAGTGTGGGTTCTTTTTTTTTTTTTTTCCTTCTGCTTGTGATATTTAAAAGGTATC
Organism: Ciconia boyciana; assembly: GCF_034638445.1. Classification (NCBI taxonomy): domain Eukaryota; kingdom Metazoa; phylum Chordata; class Aves; order Ciconiiformes; family Ciconiidae; genus Ciconia; species Ciconia boyciana. The sequence goes on along the minus strand of NC_132947.1, from coordinate 4,014,036 downwards.
TCTCTCGTGTGCTTTCTGTATTATTAAATTCAGCATGAAGCCTTTTTTTGGTCTTTTTAGCTGAGTTCCCCTTACTTGAAACATCCAGGAGTTTATCTTTTAAAAGTTCTATCAGCTTGGAGGAGGACTAGTAAATTCAAGTGTTATCAGTGGGAAGACAGAACGTGCAACCAAAGATGTTTTAGTTTATAGCTATGCTAAAAAGGGCTAACAGCCTGTTGATTTCCGTCTTCTCTGCTGAAATTGCTCCTGAAACAAAGGTTTAGTTACGTACTTCATTGTATCTATACAGTGGCTTACACTTGAAATCCTAATTCACTTTACGATTTGAAAAAAAATCTGATTCAAATTAAAAAACCACACCACACTCCAACTACACATTACCATGGCCTGATTTGCTATGCTTAGATTCAATAGCTATCCATGGTGTCAAGACAGGATCTTCCGAAGAAATATGCTGCACTTTGACATGTCTGAGAAGTAAGAAAAATATAGATAAGGAGAAAGGTACTACAGTTGGGTAGTTCGGCCATCCTCCTTCTTAGTTCAGAGGTGATAGCATCCCTATTCCAGGCTCTGCTGAGAGAAGTCTGAGGCTTAAGTTTCCCACACCCACATACATCCACAGCAAACAAGTCAGAAATAAGCCACATGGTAACCAGCTTTGCATGGAGACAGCTGACAGCATAAACAGGAAAGCATCACCAAAACAGTTTCTATCACTTGAGAAAACTTTGAGAGAGGGCCTATGCAGAGATTGAGTAAGGGCAACCGCAAACATTGTCCTAGAGATGATCACACAGGAGTGAACACCGTGTAATCTGGATATAACCTCTCTCAGTAATTCTTGAGAACGTGCAGATCAGAACACACGATCTGAAGGACAGCCTGTGTATAGTTGTAGATATTATGAAATTGGTAAAATGCAGCTGACAATGGAAGTTTTCAAAACTAGTCATATCACGCTGGCATATTTTAAAACTACCAAAAACATAGATGACATTTTATTTAAGTGATAAGCATCGACTGACAAATAAACCTGCTGTGTGCAAAATCTACCAACAAAATCTACCAGCACAAAAGCAGCACCTGGAAGAAAGGATACAGCCTTTTCTTGTCTCCCTCCCGCAAAACAAAAACCTGAGACATTATACCACAAGAAAAGACACCATGCTCTTAAGTCCTTGTGGAATTATAGCCAAAGTAAATCAGAAATCTCTTTTCCCAATAGAGGTGCCAATGATTTTAACTAGACACTTTAAGACACAAAAGTGTCTGCTCTTCTCTGAACACCTATTCTTTCCCCTTTCTCATACCCATATCTTAGTGCCAGCAGTTGCTTCTAGCTTAGGACTTACTACAATTCTGATTTCTGCAAGACAGTATAAGAAAAGATTGTGGAGAGCTTTGGCAATTTAATACAGTGCTTAATGCTGTTAAGACATAACGAAGTTGTAATACTGCCGAAAGCAGCGGCCCACTAGAACGACGCGCGACATCCCAAAGGTTCGTTAGCACAGCTATAGCACCTTGAGCATAGCACTTTCCAAATGCAATACCAAAGCCGGATGTGAAGAGCTGATCAAAGAAAAAAAAATGCCACGAAACAACAATTTCTGGCCTGTTTTGACACACAAAGCAGAAGCAAGTTCAGAGGTGTCAGAATACAGTACTGCAAGGTCAGGATGATTGTAGATCTTCTAAACACTGGAGTTTGACAGTACATCTATGATCTCAGCCCTGCAGGATAACCAACCTTATTTCTAATCCAGTATCTGAAGTTAATGTCTGACGGTAACTCAGCAAAGCTTGTGGTTTGAGTATCAGTGTAGCCTGAGCCAACAGATAGTATTTTTTTTTTTTTCCACAATAACTGCTTCAGAAGCTTTACATTATCAGAAAACCAACCAGTTCAAATTAAACACCTGAAGTACAACAGGTAAAACCTTGAAGCAACTCCTTTAAACTACATTATAAAAACTTGAGCTATGTCAGAAGCGTGAAGTGATGGAAATTAGCCAGAGACAGGGAACTGGCAGAGAAGAGAGGCAATGTCAGCAGATGTAGTATCATTCAAACTGCTTGCATCCTCCCTTGATTCCGCTAGTAAGATAGCTAACAAAAATAACGCATCAACAGGTAGAAAGTCTATCTAGCCCTTAAAGGGCTACTAAGTAATTTCTTAAAGTATTGCCAAATATTCCGAGTTATTTCTCCTTAATTTCCCTGCTTTTCAGCATCAAGGTCTTACATAAGAGTAAAAAGGTAAAACTTTAAGAGTCTCTCTCACATGGCAATGAATCTGCTAGCATGCCAAGAAGCATTTCTGATAAGACAGTTTTCCAGTTTTAGTAATTCACTTAAAGAATGTGTCAGTGGCACAATAAATATTGTGAGCCTCTATCAGCAGAAAAACCACTAGACGTTGACATCATAACCAAAAGAATCCCCTTAGTTTCTCCAGTGAAAAAGCAGCAAGCTGAATTACGTTGCTACATTGCAAAATGTTCCATTACAGACCAAAAAAGGAATTGAGCTACAATTGCAAAACTTACTAAATCTGGAAAAGAAAGATAGTGAACCAAAGAGTGAAGTGGAAGTCCTTGATTTTCAACTCTGGCACTGCTTTACAAGCTGATTTGTTTTAAGAATTCATAATCAGAATCTGTATATCTTTTGAAGACACACATTTCTAACTCTTTTCAGACTAGCTATAATAAATCCACCAATGTTTATGACTTCAACAAAAGACATAGCACAATATAGGTTTGAACTGTTTATTTTACATCAGATGTTCCATACCAGAGTTCCTCCAGTTAGAAGTTCCTAAAAGAAAATGAAACAAACATTGTTACAAACCAGTTTGCTTCAACAGCTCAAGTAAATATTTTTGACCAACTGTGTAATCATCCTATAAATACAGTGTATACATTTTCATCCTAAAAGTTAGATTTGGGTATAGACACTACCCCTGCAAGAGTTAGAGCATAAGATAAACATACGTACTTGGAAACAATTCCATCATTTTTTGCCAGGCGCAGAATGGAGTCATCTGATTCACCCTTTAAAAAAATAAAAGATGATTCTGAAGTGACCAAATACTTGCTGATACACATTAAAAAGAGACGCAGCTGCAGCATTTAATGCTGGTAGTGAAATGCACAATGCCTTCCACAGATCACTGCATTTTTTATGCACAGATTAGTGTTTTCAAAATAAGCTGTTAAATTATTTGTCATCCTTTAGAATAAGAAATAGTTTTAACTTGATAACGTATACACTTGCATTAACAAGATATATTTCTGGGTAAGAAGATTTCTGATGAACTCTAGGAAGCTTCACACCATGTTTAACAAATTTAAGTCACGGTAGTATCATCTCCAATAATTGTAAACAACAGATAAAAGCCAGATATTAGTAGCTTGGTACATTTTTAAAAGGAAAAAAATCCACTTGCATCCTTCAGTGATTTTAAAAAAATATAAACATAAATAATTCTACAAACCAAAAGGATTGAGGAAAAAACCAGAAGGAACTGATTCTTGCAAGTGAATTTGTTCACATCTTCACTCTGTCTTCATTATCCCACAAAAGCTCTTCCTCTAGAATGAGCTGAAGGCACATTACGTTTTCAGGGCCAAATATAAATCTAAAAAATTACTAATCAATATAAAAAGAAGCACAATCATTTTGTAGCTCAAGAAAATACCTACCATTCTACGAATTGCTCCACAAATGGCATACGTTTTGAACTGGCCATTTACTCTGCCTGTTACCTTGTCAACCTGTAATTACAAGTAAGTTACTCCACACAGATTCTTACAAAATTTTATGCTCTTACATCACACTTGCCAAGCACTCAAAGATAAAAATTACTTGTTAAATTTTGCAAATATTTTTCTGCAAACTACAAAAACCCTAAGCAAACACTGAAGTTAGAAAGACAACTATAGACTATCTTTTCACAGCAAATTTAATTACATAGCGCAGCTATAAAATTTAATGGATCACACAGCATAACAAGAACACAATACAAAACGGTAGCTAGAAGAAGAAAATGCTCAAGCTCTAAAAAAATGGAAAAGTTCAATGTAAAGTTTACTTGATTTTACTGCCTTTGTTATTTTTTCATGTTTCTTTTAATTAAGGTCAATATTACACAAAATTGAAGTGAAGGGGGAAGGGGACAGTCTTGTTACACAGGTAGAAAAACGCCCAAGTTGAGACACACAAATTGTCTCACTTCCTCCAGTTGCTGAGAGATTTAACAGGAAAAAAGACTAAACAATATAAATCATGAAACTAAACAGTGTAGTGAACCCTGTAATACCATGTGAGTTTGTTTTCGAGCTGTGCTAATCTCTGATCCTTTGAAAGCAAGAAATAGGGATCACTGAAGGAATGAAACACAGTGAACAAGAAAAGTATCTGCCTTAACATTTACAGGAAATGGCAAACAGAGCATTTTTAAAAATGATTTCTTACATCAGACAGATAACATAAGACAGCCAGTTGTTTAAAAATACAGGAATGTAGTCTTGTGGTCTCCCATTCAAGAAGAAATAAGTCAAGCTATATAGCTCACAAGCTATAGGAACATTGTGTCCACAGAATTCCTGCAAGGTGAATACCAATAAAATGGGGAAAAAAAGCATGCTAAAAGGAGTTTAACCAGAGCCCATGTGCATTAACTGGGATCCTGCAGAAGTCAAGGTCTACTGTGGTTTTCTCAGCATATACATTATGCTTGGAGGGATTCGCAATAACGCTACTTTGAGAAGACGAAATTAAACTTTGACAAGAACAAATTCCTTACGTTACAGAAAGAAAACTAAATGTACAATAGCAAGTCAATATAAATAACCAGCATGCCTCAGGAAAAATTCTAAGCCTATGATAGCCCAAGCACTGAGTTAATGAAATGATAACGCTGCACACGAAACACATGAGCAATCTCGTTTGTCACCTATCAAGAGCAGCAGCATTGATTCAAGCAAAACACAGAAGATGGCATTTTAGTTAAGCAAAGTAGAACAGAAATAGAATTCTGCTCTGGAAACTGTATCTTTCTTAAAGGTTGGACAAACTAGAAAAAGCACAGAGATGATCAATAAGAATAAAAAATTAAAAAACAGGGTGCACAAGGACAGACTGAAGAACGGTACTTTCTTACAGACAGGTAGAAAGGGATAAGAATCTCGCAGAAACAAGCATTTCTTCTTCCTTCCTTCAGGACAAGGAATTCCCTAATTTATAACTCTAAATATCTAGAGTTAGAAAGTTGTATTTAGTCAAACAGTTAAGCACTGGAACAGAATGTGCAGAGCCTTATGAAATTGCCTCTAATGAATATTTTGCAATAGGAAATATTAAATTCCAATATTTTCCAAAAATAACCAGGGGTAACATAGTAATATACTTGTACGGTTGAAAGCCCTCAAGCTCTACACTTATATGGTCTCTAGTGAATTATTTGGAAACGCATCACAAGCTGTTAATATTTCTTAACTTCTATCAAAAGTTTAAAGGTGTAGCTCTCTCATCACGTACTTCTGCTATGAAACTTACCTCAGAAATATTTATCTGAATAGAAGCATGATCCTTAGCACCAATTATTCGGTTGCTAGCAGAACTAAGGAATAAAATAACAAGATATATTTAAACACAAGGAAACGGACAGTGACAATGAAAAAAACCTCTTAAAGCCAAATCTACATGCAAATTAAAGCTGCACAAGAAATTTAGACAGTAACAGCTTGAGCTTTCAGTGCTCAGAAAATTAAAATGCAGCTTCACGTACATTTAAAGGAGACCTGCACTTGGTAGCATCATGCTAAGTTGCCAACTATCCCTTCACTTTGGTTTTTATATGCCCAGTTCACCCCTATACAGGGCACACAGCAGCACAAGCCTTCAAAACACACAGAATATCAAGTTTTTCTTTCCTAAAGTGCAAAAAAATACAGCAATCAAGGTAACTGATGAGAATGCAGCTTCTATGCTTTTTTCCTCGGGAGCCATTACAGTTGTCAGGACACTCAGTTTGCGAACCCTCAGAAATCCCAGGTTGTAAAAAACATTTGACTTAAACCGAACAAAACGCATACAAATGGTTTGCTTTTTAGTGATTTTTTTTTTAACACACACATTTACAAAAAAACTTCTCACTATCCATTTACTATAAAGTTGTACTTAAGATGCACTACCAAGGCAACAAGTGATCACTTAATAGGTTCACTACGAGAGCTTGCAGCGCAGAAACAGTAGCATACTACAAACGTGCACGTCTGCTTCTGAAAGGAACCATACGTGAGCTGTCACTGCCACTGTAAGGCTGACACTTAGGCAACAGAAAATGCACAGTATTCTCTTCAACTTTAATCTTTGCTTCACGTATTTTACGTAAGATACTTAAACATACAGAAACAGATAAAAAACTGATTTTTTTTCCCCACAAATATTCGCTACAAGAAAAAAAAATGTGCTTCTGCAGAGGCTGTACCGGCCTCTGGTGGGGTTGACTGCCGAGGGCCCAGCTCCTCGGGGTGCCCGCGCTGCAGGCCCGCCATCCCACCGGCACCCTCGCCGCTGAAGGCAACCGCTCACCACTTCCGCGGGACGTAGAGGTCCACAAACTCCCCGGCGTCGTTCTGCATCTCGTTCGGGTTGCCGCTGCGGCCCTGCACCAAGCGGTAATACCTAGGAGGAGCAAGGCGGGGCTCACGGGCCGTCCCCGCAAGGCCTACCCCCGCTCCCTACAGCCACCCAGCCCCGCGGGGAGCGGGCCCGGCCCGCAGCACGCCGCCCCCCCCCCGGCCTCGTGGCAGCCCGGGAACCGAGGAAAGGGCACCCCCCGCCGCCCCCCGGCCCACCTGAGCCCCGCCGGCCCCCGGCCGGGCCGCCCCGGGCGCTCCCTCCGCAGCAGCGACGCGACCGCGCTCCTACCTCGCGTGCGGCGCGGCGGAAAAGAAGGGGAGGCCGCGGAAGCGGAAACACGCCAGAGGCAGCGGAGTGCTTCCGGCGTGGCGGCACGACGTCACCAGCGCGGGCGCTAAACGTCAGTTAAACGGTCGTGACGGGGGTGCTCCCCTTCCCCCCTCCCCCCCCCGCCGCTGAGGCGGCCCCGGGAGAAGGGTACCAGCGCCGCCGCTGCTCGGCCTTCGTCCCGCCGGCTTGCGGGGACCACGGGGCGGGGGGGACCCCCGGGCAGGGGGGGTGTCCCCTGCTGAGGGGCCCGACGGCCCCCGGAGCGGGCAGGAGCCCGGCGCAGGAGCAACAACCCTGACGAAAACCGAAAGACCATTCTGAAACAAGACGTTTGGTTACAAAACGTATATCAAAAGAGTTTTTATTTCACAGCATCTTAATTTCACAAGTTCATGGAAAGGGGAAGAAAAAAAAAGGAACCGGCTACAACTCAGACTTTTAAATAATGGCATAAGACAAAACCATAACTATTGTTTACATAAAAATGTACAGCCTCTTATCAAGAGAGTTCTCCGTGCCGAGTCAACGCAGCAGCATCCTTGCACGGCCCACGGCCCCAGACCACCCCTCGGCGTAAACCAGCGCTTCCCTGCCAAGCAAGAGGAGTTGGGGCTGTGAAAATGTAAAGCCAGCAGATCCATGTATTATTTTGGGTCCTACTTTCAGTTTATTAATTGGTAAGGTAGTAATTGTCCTTTGCCACACGGTGGCAGCTTTTAGGTGAAAAGATAAATATTCCCACACAGGACTGCAAGCTACACTCTAGAAAAAAAATCAACATATATACACACACAAGTCACCGTATCTCTGCAGAAGGACTGCTGCTGCACAGACACCACAACAGAGGTACTGATGTACAAGCCGCAGACTACGCCTCTGGACGGCATCAGCCCCAAACCCGCGCTCTACAGAGACATCGGTACAGCGTTCCCTCCACCGCGTCGTTTTTGGCCTGTGCTCCAAACAGCTTGTGAGCTCAAGAACACTGCACGTGCCCGAGCCAACGTTTAGGGTAACCTTAAGACAACATTCAGCGTTCTGTAATTTAATGCTCTTTATCTTAATTTGTTCTTCTGAAAGAGAAAGCAAAAGCTTGCCGTTTTATGACGTGAAACCATAGCTTCTGGGAGTGTAACTCCAGCCCAAACACCCACTGCAACTAGACAAACTTCCACTGAATAGAGACCGCAAAGTGTTGCAAACCAAAGTTTTTTTCCTTAGATGGTGAGGAAAGGAAAGTTAATTTTGTTACAGAAAACTCTTTATACACTAAACAGAAAGAAGTTCCTAGAGAAAGACATTTTCTGACTTTGTTCATACTAAGCAAAGTGTTTTACTATTTCTGGAGATACCGTGTGAGAAAGCTCTTTGCTCAGTTCTACCTCTTTCCCCTAATGACTTCAGGAAGCGGTGGACCGATTTAGTTGTCTTCACCACTGTTTGCTAATTCGAAGGCTCGTTATACACTAGATGTTTAGTACATCACTATTTCTTGCATGCAAGGACAGTTATATTCAGTAGAAAGTTTAACTAGTAGGCAATTTTTTAAACCTTTTGGAAGATAACTGGCAAGCTTATTGTCTAACTTATTAGCTACCATCTCACTTACAGAGACTGGAAAGTCCTTCTGTGTTAGAGAGAAGTCACAAGCATATTAAATTTTACACAAATAACTTGAAGCTACATACAGTTGAACACAGTTACAAAAGATTTGTCACCGTAATTATTATATATGAAAAATACATTTCGAGCCCTACTTAAAGAGGAAGGGGCTCCAGTAAAGTTTGCTGCAATTCTAATGAAGCCAAATTAGCTTCAGGCAAAACACAGCTGAAGAGTAAAGACTTAGCTGTGGTTTTGCCTACAACAACATTTAATACAAGGAACAGGAATTTACATTACTTTACATATTAGGTAGCAGGTCCCTTACCCCAGTACGAGGTCTAGTATTTCATTTAGGAGTCAAACTTAAATTACAGATTTCTCAGTCGTAATAGCCAAGCATCACTTTTGTTCCTTGCAAGTGGACACAGTTACTTGTATCATAATATTGCTTCAGAAAATGAACCCAAGAGCCAATATCACAGAAGGTTCCACATATAATCAGAGTTCATTCCCAACCCAGACATTTTAAAAATAAATGAAGGAATAGCCAATGATCAGAGAAGTTATTTAGCCTCTGTGTAAGCATCAGAGCACTACTGGGCACCAGCCGTGAAGTGGCTGTTCAGATGTGCAACAAATGCCAGTTTTATGAGGACCATCACAGTGATGCAACGCTTGGAAGAACAGAGTAAGAAAGTAGCATTTTAAATATTGAGCATGCTTTGTTTCATTGGCTTAGTTTGGCAGCAGTAGCTCTACTGACTTAAGTATATGCTCAGAGCACGTAAGACCATATATAATACAGTTGTACTAAAAAGGTGCTTATTTCATACTATGGAATACTGAAACAAAAATCATAAAGGATACATTTGACAGCAGATTGCTCTTAGTCAAGCGCTCATCTTTCATTGAAGAGTGAATTAGGATGGCAATCCCCTTGCTGCAGCTACCTTGCTCAACACGTGGTATTTCATGACAGATTTTCAAATAATCTTTTTAAATAAAATGTGTATTTCTAAGGTATTAATAGTTAACTAAATTGGAATGGAGTAATTTCAATCTTGCTACTTACAGCTCTATAGTATAGTATAGATGCCCTGTGTATCATTAGTGCAGATATACTGGAATTGTTTTCCTTATATGCAAGGCCAATGCAGGTAAAGAATAAATGCCTATACAAATTCAGGATTCCCCACTACATAACATAACTAACTTAAAAAGCACTGGTACCAGACCAGCCAGTTTTAGGCACATCTTTAAAAAAATAAAGTATGCATTTCATTAATGTAAAAATGCAAGAAGATTCTTAGAAACATCTGAACTTTATGGTGCACTGGAATGGAAGTGATGCTTCCTTTAGTTTCAAGGAATACAATAAAGGCTTAAAAAAAAAAAGAAACAATACCATAGTATTCTTATAGGGAAGAACAGTTTTAGTAAAACTGAGAAGATAAATAAAGAATAATAAGCAGCCATGAGAGCTGACTGGTGAATATTTGTGCTTTAAATGTCCAAAAGAAAATAAAGTTCAATAACTCTTCTCGTACCATCCCCCAGACTTGGCATACGTGTCCATAATGCACACCTCGACAGTTTAATAACACACCGCAGACTTCAAAACTCGCTGTAGCCATGGCAGGATGCACACAGCAGCACAGAAAGGCCAGCCACAACTCCACCAGCAGCGTTCAGTGATGCGATCCCCAGCGCCGCTGGCTGTCAGCTGGAACACAGCTTTGGTTAAGACTGTTGTGTAAGCCGTCTGTAATGAGGTAAAACTTGGTTTTCAGGAAGATAGAGAGCCAGTTCCAAAGCTACAAGGACAGTGAATTCAAAACCAATGAGATCTCTTCTGTTGAATCTGAATCTCTCTTCTAGTTTCTATGATTGTAATAAAAAAAAAAGAGGGGGAGAAAGAATCCATTAATCCACAAGATACCAACGCACTGTTAGATTAAGTCAGCATAAAACAGGAGTCAGTGATGCATGGCCAGAGCTGTTCCTCCAGGATCAAAAGTGTTGCCAGGGATCAGACAAGTAAACCAGCTTATCAGCTCAGCTGTGACACCCACACAACAGTTACATACGTTTGCCTGAGAAACAGTAAGTGCAAAAATAAGCTCACTGTAGGATCGGTAGGACATTAGACTGCGCCAGTCAGGTACTTTTAATGAATTAAAAAAAACCTCAAACCATCAAGGAAGAGCCCTAATGAGACATAAAACTGACTGAAAGAGCTGGTCTTAAATGCAGACATGCACTGCTAAGCCTTGGCTTTAACCTTTGTCTTGTTCTATGAGCTAGAGAGAAGGTTTTGACAACACCTGAAACAAGTCTCACAGTACTTACGTCTATAAGGTGTTTAACTTCGTGTTTCCTGAGATCACTGCTGATCTTGGCTGCAAGCAGAACGCAAGCACCAGCACACAGTTTGCGGTTCTGTTTGTTGAGTTTGCCTTGGAGGACGAGCTTCTCAAAGTAAACATAAGCCATGGAGACAGTAACCGGCTCCAGATTGCACTCTTCACTCAGGTTCCGCATCTCTCTCTTTAAACTGGGAATAAGAAAAAAGACACCCTCTCAAACATGACAGCTTTTATGAAATGCTCTAGAAACACTGCAGCATGGGAACTCAGAAGAGCATACGGGCAAGACGCCTATTTGGAAAACTGTGATGACTATTATCCTAGACTGAAGAAGCCCAGCTGGCAGCAAGCTGGAGCTGATGCACAAACTGATTTAACCTGGCTGACATCTACTGTGGAAGAACACTTCCACATCTGCCCATAAACACCAGGGGCTTAGCTGCCCCACTGACACAGGCTACTGCTGTATGGGTCGGCTCCCAAACTGGTTCGTGATTCATATAATGAGTGAACTACCCTGACCTACAGAATACCACATCAAAGCCGTGCGGATCACAGCAGTTGCTGCGTAGAGTCCTGTCTACTACACACCTCGCGGAAGAATGGGGTCTGAGGGGGAAGGCAGACTGGTTTACATGCTTCCCACAACAGCTGGCCCTTCACTTCAGCATACAGGCAGACTTTATGGTGGATGCTACCTCTCATGGCTGCCATCCATGCTACACCTGCAAGAAGATATCTGTGCAAGCACACTATTTAAAACAGCTACAAAGTGGAGTACGCAGGACACTGGCAGAACACACCCTGACTGAGCAAGCCTTCCACTCAGAGTCAATAGCTACACATAGCCCTGGTGATTCAGCAGGATAGCGTTTAAGCTGGCTATTTCAGAAGGCCTCGACTGCATTAACCACCATGTGACACCAGCAAGATTACAGCTCTCGGGAGGCACAACAGTGCATCTCGCTGATGAGTGGCCAGATGCATTTCCTGGAAGATTAGGAATTCTGTGGGGCATAGTTCTGCCTTCATGAAATGCTTTTCTTTATCGAGACTCCCCACACCTAACACTCTTCTTTATCCTAGAATCTTGTTAGAGTCCACGATCATCAGCGAGTCTGGCAATTGAAACGCGAAAATAGCCAGAGGGTCCAGAAGGACAATCCAGTTAGAGTGGGCTGCGCTACAGCCAAACAATCAGGTTACGAGTGTTTCAAGGCTAATGCTGCTTCACTGTTAATTGGCTATGAGCGTTTGTACACCACAGTTGGTGAAACAAAACCCTTTTAGGCTGAACTATGAAAAGCAACTGTTACCCTTTCTCAACATCCTAAACATTCCTGTATGGGGCTGTCATCCTACAGGCAGCTCAACTGGCAACAAGAGATTAGTGTTTAATCATATATACTATTAATAGATCTAGTAATACATCTAGTATTTGCTCCATACAAGTGGAAGATAAAAGCAGCCTTGTACAGCGTAGATGTTCTCATTATTCAATACTTGTTTCTCACCTCCTAATTTTGCTCAGTGTCAACTTGATGTGAGGAAACTTCTCTCTAAAGGTTTCATTCATATCCTTTTTAAGGTCCGAGGGTTTCACATATTCTATGACTGTAGTCTGAAACACAAGAAGCAAAATTTATCATTTCTCTTGTGAACAGTACTGACAGCCAAACAAGTCTTCCAAAGACACTAATGCAAAGGCAAACCTGAGTTTTATTATTCACAATTTAACATTTCTATAATGTCCTAAGTAATAGACCGTGTTGAATCTCAACCACAGACAAAATCTTAAAAAAAACTAGTAAGCAAATGGTTACAAGAAGCACATGACAACATGGAGATACATGGCAGGTTGGTCCTCAACAAGCTGAGTGTACAAACCCAACTATTTATATTTTTCCTAATCAATTCTCAAAAAGCCACAACTTTTTCTTCCTGGAGGAAGTCGTCTTCCTTGAAGAAGTTTCTTATAGAAGGATCTTCCAGGCACTCACTCACTCCCCTGTTCAGGTATGCCAGTCACTCACCATGTAAGAGGCAAAGATGAGAACACGTTTATGTTTTCCACAGGGCCATTGAGGATCATCCAGAAGATTTGGATCATATTCTGTGGCTTCCCCAGCTTCACTTCCTGAGTGGAATGAGGAAAGCACAACACTGGATCATAAGATACAGGGCTTTAAATTCCCTGTTTCCTCTTTAGAAAAGTTTTCAAACAGCAAACATTAGAAGTGTTGGCAGACCCCATAGTACAGGCAAACTGCAGCTACAGTCACCTGTTTGCGTTCCATGAATGCACCAGTCAGGTATTAGAATTATTAAAAAACCCACACGCTCTTTCTCCAGCATGTGCCTGACGCACCATTTTAGACTTAGTACAAACTAAATTTGTCATCCACAAATATGCACAGAACACAACTGCACAAGACTGAATTCTTTTGCCTATACTCTGATCTAGCAGACAGCAGAGCTGTCAGGTTTGCTCTTTTACACAAGAGAAGAGATTCTTGTCACAAACTCTTTGGCATATGCATTGTTACTGTGCTAGAAGGCAAGGAGGACCACCTGTACCTATGTACACCAGATGTTTCTTGTTGAGTAATATAAAATTTCACATTTCCAAGGAAACAGCTTTGAGCTCCTTGAATTGCATAAACAGAACTAGCCCAGATATACAAAGGACGTAAGGAACATGTGCAAGTCTCAGTTTTAAGGCTCATCATTTATACCTCACTAACAAGCCTTCTTTGCTAGGCTGTGCTAAAAACAGTTTCATTCCAGCTGCAGCACATCCTTCCTAATAATGCACTTTACCATTTGCAATTGTTTCAGACAAATATATTCCTTTAATGTTTTTCTGCTGTGTGCACAAGTGGTGACAAAGCTGACAGCTGTCCTTACCAATGTCTGTTCCTGCTGGTATTGTTTTTGCTGTCACAGGTTTATATCTTGATCCAGGAAGACTCCGTGAAGCACTAGCTCGACATGAGGGAACAGCACTATGGCTGTCAGCTTTGCGAACAACCAGGGCATTGGTTGGATACAAGAATTTTGCATAGGACACAACCTTAAAGAAGAGAAAGTTGTAGTAGTTATAGAGGAAAATTTATGGAAAAGCTTATTTCCAGAAATCTAGGATTTTCCAACTCAGAGGGTCCCCTGGAGTTTGTATTTGGGAGTGGGGACCTTGAAACTGTGGGACAGGAGGAAAGGGAAAAGTTGGATGAGGAATGCCTTGCTTCCACGACTTCAGTATGGAAGTGTTGTAGAAGATTTGGTGGGGTGGCAAAGAAAAGGGAAGAATCACATCAGTAAAAGTCTGGCAGTATATAAATTTAACTAAAGAGGTATAAATTTGCCTATATTTCTATCAAAACATCACTCACATGTTGCCTAAGATACCAGAGTCAAATCAATTCTCCAGAAACGGAGGCAGAAGTGATCATGGGCTTCAACAGCCTCCTCAGAAGAAGCTTTATCACAAGCCAAACATTTCAAACTTTAAGGATCAAAACAAACTTCCACTGCTCTGAAAAGTTACAGCTCTCAATTTACGCAGTGCTTTGCCATCCACAAAGTGATTTGCCCCAGCATGAAATGGTCCCAGGGTGAAAGCAGCCAGCTCACCCACCCGCTGCCCCCGCCTCCAGTCAGTGGTTTGGTCATTGGCATTACAGATCAACAGACAAAAAAAACCCCAAAACCCCTCCTTACCTTGCCATCAGCACCCAGCTCTACTCCTTCCAGTCCAAGCACCATCTCAGTGGAGACTGAAACTCCCCCAGAAGGATGTCGTTGCTTCTGTCCTTCCATTTTTAGATCACTAAATGCAGGTAAGAAAATGCACTATTGGAAAATGCAGCATAAGCCCAGCTTCCTCTATGGTAAACACCAGGTCAGAGTTCTATGTGAGAACCATGCAATCCCTCAATCCCATCTCCAAGAAAGCATTAATTTTTAAGTACTCTTTTGAAAACTTAGAGATGTTCATTAACTGAAGAATCAGATTTCATATCATTTTAACTCAAATCTGTAACAATATATCTAGCAAATGTAAACTTTTTTTAATATGGTCTTTCTGCATAAGACCGTACCATTCATTAACAAACTAATGCTTAAACACTTAACAGCAAACGTGATTTATATTACTAGTTTTCCAGGATCAGAAACTTGCCTTTCAATTGCAATTTTCCAACCACTGCGCACACAAGCTCAAGTTAAGAATTAAGGCTGCTAGCAGAACTCTGCTTCAGCGATGGCAGCATGCAGCTTTGTCACCTACATTCCAACGTGAAAAAGCAGCTTTCCATTGAAGAACTGCATTGCCAGCTTACACATAAGCAGAACGACACAGAGCTCAGAACTGCTCTAAAATAGCTCCGGTGACCTTGCTGCTTTTCTATGAAGTGAGAGAATATTTTCCCACCAACTATTTTTATGGCAAGTGTATTTGCATACAATATAATTCCCACCACTAAACATCCGTTTCCTTTGTCCATAAGTTATGTACAGGACACAAGTGACAACACAATTGTTTCGCCAAAAGTGGATTAGAATAAAATTAGTATTTTCTATGGTATATTTGTAGATCATAGACCTTCACAGAATCAGCTTAGACTTCACAAGGGACTGAGCAAAGCTGCAGGGAAATGCAGTTAGCAGGCTTGGTTTCTCATAAGTGATCATATTGACAGTTCTGTACAAAAATGTAGTACAAACACTAAAAGCAGTTTCCATCAGTCTAAACTGTTTCTGTTTTTCTTAGACTGCAAACAGTGACATTCATGGCTTAGAGCTGAAAACCAGAAGAGCATCTTAAACTTATTTAGATGTAACTTCACTATAAAACCTTGAAGGTTTCCAGTAAAGGCAGCAGCATCCTTCCTTGATGTTCTGTTTGCTTTTTTGCTGACACAATTGTTTGTTGCACTAAAGACAGTTGATTTCTGACCACTTTAGGAGCATAGGAAATCCTACACAGCAACACATCACATCATCTGTTCAAAGCTGGTTTCGGGGATTTCACAGGACTGGAGTGCTTTAAGAATGAATAAACACTTGAAGAAAAGCCTACCTTCTCCACTATTCTTCTCTTGGAGTTTGAATGAACACGTTGACACTGTGGCAATGTCCGATTTTACTGCTCTGCTAGCAAGCTCTTGTCCTTACACATAAATGGTAATTTAAGTTCACCTGCTTCAAAGCAGGAGACATACACCATACTAATTTAAAAAGATCTTTTGCAAACAATAGACCAGACATTTCACAAAGCAGTTAAAGATGACTCACCTGATCCGTAAACTCTCCCCGTAAGGTAGGATAGAAAAAGCCACACACAGTGTTCGTTTAGCACAGATTAACACTATTCTGTAAGTAGAGGGGAAGAGATCAGGATAAGAATTAAGATTCAGATGTTACAAAGCAGCTTCTTATGGAACACGAACACAGAACTCCCCTTAAATTGCTCTGTAAGTCACACAGATACTGCTATGGATTTTATGTTTTCAGGAAGCAGCACAAAAGCAGAGGTTTCATTCTGACCCTGTAGGTCCTTAGAGCCAAGTTCTGCATCAAACCCCAGTGTTCAGTAACTGCCATCACCTTGAGAGCTCCTCAGAGGAGATCCTAGTCTTTAAATATGTATCTATATTTACGTAATTTTTACATGAACCTTGTGAAAAGATGTAGATAATATTTTTACATTTAGATGAAGTCTCACACCTCTATTAATAATAAATATGAACACGGCCCCCCCCTTCTCTTCTGCCCAGCAACTATGAGCCAAGAATTTGGCTAAACCAAGCCACTCTCCTTAAATCCTCCTCAGCTCTAACCTCTCTGTGTGCTGGAGATAAGGGTGTTAGAAGAGAATGATTTAACCTCCTCAAAGCAGGATGGCAGAACCATCAGAATATTGCTGCAGATGTAGCAGATATGAGCACCTACTGCCTTCGATAGAAGTATGTATAAAATTAACAAGATCCCAAGGACATCACCTTATTCCCACTGACGTTCAATGGCTAATGGCATTGAACTAGAGTCTACTGCTGAGCACATCCTATGTCACCTGAGTACAGGGGGCACCTTGTTCTCCAGAAGTTACCTGCTGTTCTTGGTGTCATACTGCCTCATGTTCTTGATGAAGTGCATCTTCTTCAAACTTTTGTGTCTCGGAGACCCAGATATATGCTTGGTTCTGCAATTATAAAAAAACCACCACCTGTTAAGCACTCTGAAAAAGAGTCATGCCAGTTGTATGATCAGATGGCAGCACGAGCATGCAGGACCTCAGATATTGGCGTGGAAGAGGGTGCAGGGAGGAGAGGACTGCATGCAACGAGTTGAGATTAATGCTGCTTTTGAAAAAAGTACCTTCGTACACTGGCATATTCCACTATGTCTTCTAAAAAGTCTAGAGAGCAGCGCTGGGAGATAAAACGCCTTCTGTAAAATGTACAACACCACGAAGAGTGAACAATATTAGTTCATGGCCTCTGAGTTTATGAACTGCAACAGATCTATGAGCTCTTAGGACAAATGGCAGGGGTTTTTTGATTTTTTTTTTTTTAATTGGAAGAGTGCTTAACTAAGAGTTTCAAGTTCCTAAAAAGGCCAAGAACTTGTCTCCCCCTCCAGGACCCTTGAAGTACATATTTATACCAACTTCATTAACAAGAGCATTCACTATCTTCAACACATAAGAACACCTACCCAGAAGTTAAACACCTAAAAAGCTTCCAAATACTCATTTAAAATCTTACAAGAAATATTGCAAAAAGCCCCCCCCGCATCAAGGCAAGGGTAAAAGTCATTTTATATCAATCTATGGACAGATACAGGTATATCTGTGTGATGACCAAACATCTGTGTGTATTCTCGATTCAGAACACAGTCGTCTCCGGCCGCAGGAGTCGGCAGACTGAGAGTCTATGACAGTAGCTCAATAAAATTGACAGATCTCTCCAGAAAACAATACAGGGCTATCAGAGGAAGCAAAGAGTATTCAGTACCCATCTGAAATCCCCGAATGGAAGATGCAAGGAGAATAACAGTAGGAATCATGTTAGTTAGTGTAACAGTAATAGCATATTACATTTAAGCAAAAAAAATACACCTTGCCAAAGTAAGATACATTACTATTGTCAAAGTCAAGTCGTTCTTTGTTGGTAGAGCTTTACAAATGAATTGTAAAACTATGACTGCAATTTCCATAGGAACAACGCACACAGATTCAACTGCCACCAGCAAAACACTGACACAACTATTAGATTCCATATTTTCTGCTTTTGTTTAAGCATACATCGTGTTGCATTTTTAGCACAAGCTACATGCACTCAAGTCCAAGGTTTTCTTCCAAAGTGACACAGTAACTCAACTAATGGACAATACCTCCATGGAAGTCAACGTAAAAGCAACATGAGACTAAAGTTTGCAGGACTCTGGTTTGATAAACTCTACTTTTGGAAAAAAATTCAAAGTTTAAGCTGCATCAGAGCTCTAGCACCGATGAGAGGCCAAACTGCTCAGACAGACCAAGGCCAGGCTCTCATGCCTGGAAGTTAACATCCAACACCAAGCAAAAGCATGGCACCTTGGGTTGGTGTGGGGGGGAGGGGGGAAGAGAGGTCAAGAAAAATGGGATTTATTAATTGCTAACAGCTATAGAAAAGTTTTTATACAGCAAAGCCATTTACAGCTTCAGTTGATTAGGCACTGGCCCAGGTTGCCCAGGGAGGTGGTGGATGCCCCATCCCTGGAAACATTCAAGGTCAGGCTGGACGGGGCTCTGAGCAACCTGATCCAGTTGAAGATGTCCCTGCTCTTGCAGGGGGGTTGGACTGATGACCTGTAAAGGTCCCTTCCAACCCAAAGCATTCTATGATTCCATGGTAAAGATAAAAAAAGCTAGTTAGGATTTAAGTCTGGTCTTGAAGCCCAGCACTTCAGGATTTTGAAACAGGCTGGCAATCTGCTAGTCCGAGTGACTTGCCTTTCCTCCTCCCAGCCTGAGCTGGGTAAGAAACCAAACCACCCTATTTTGTTGCTACAAAAGAGATACACCAGAGTTCTGGACGCGAACAAAATCTGGCTGCTTTTTCTTAAGCATGGTGTCCAGAAACGCAAACTGTTCAAGTGACAAAACAGGTGCTTTCACCTCTTTTCCCCCTTCTTGCAAGTTATTTCTTCTTTTCTGAGCTACTTGGAGCTCTTGCCAGAGCTGCCTGCCAAAAACTGTGCCAGCGAGACATGGCAGTTTCACTCCACGTGGCACATCGCTGTTACAGGCAGCGTTGCCAATGCACAGGACTTGATTTAAAATTACGGATTTCCACAACAAGCAGATTACCAGTAACAGGAGCATTTGCCCCTCTTGCTTCAAGCTATAGCAGGAACACAAAAACCAGCACTTTAGAAAAGATGGTGTTCTGGTATTCTTCCTTATACATTGACATAAACATCACTTAAAACTGCTGATCTGCAGGCAAGCATCTGCAATAAGGTCTCTGAAGTTATTCCTGTAGATGTACACACCAACGTTTATCTAGAGGTTTTGCAAAATGACACTTCAATCTGAGTATTCCTGAAACCAGGTTAGTTCTCCATTCCTCATCGCAAATTCAAGAGAAACAATTTACCATTTTCTCTAGGTCTTCAAGTACATAAAGAGAATGAATGCCAAAGTCTGCTTACAATCTCCTTAATGAAATATAATTAGTGAATTTTCCTTTGAATTTGTAATAATTCAAATTACAGTGAATTTGTAATAATTTATACTCCCATATAACACTATTTTTTCCCCTAGAAAGAAATTGTCTTCAGATTCTTAGCAGTGCTGCTCAGGCATTCTTAAAAAAGGCCACAACTCAAACAGGTAGGAGGATGAAAAGTTAGTGTCCCTTTTTGTAAACACAAGAGAGGTAAATCCTCCCACAGGACTAACACCTTCAGTCTTGCTGGAGACTGCCTCCTACAAATCAACAGCTATTAAGGGTGCTACTGAAGAACACTCATGGCACAGCTTCAACACCCTTCACCAGCACTTCAGTTTTAAATTTATTTTTTTTCTTTTTGCTTTTCAGCAAGAACTGCACAAGAAAGTTGAACGCATTCACATACACATGGTTCTCCAGTCTACTTTGGCATCTATCCTGCAATAAAAACCCCTTCATGAAATGTGGAGACCAATCTCAAACCTCCTGGCATGAATGCAGTTGGTAACGTCCCCAGTCTTCCTCCCCTCCTGGGGGAAACCTGGCTGGATGCAGGCAAAGATGCCACGTGTGGTGAGCAAAGGGGAAACACAGCTAACACCAATGGTACAAAAAAAGCACGTGGTTCTGTAAAAGGATGCCGTGTAAGTAGCTGGATGGATTGGGAGAGCCATGGCTAGACCCTCACTAGCAACTCCGCAGTGCTGTAGGTGCAACTGCCCTTGGGGTCAATGAGGGTGTGCTCACCACCACGGTGGAGACCCATCCGGAGCGTTACACCTTCTGAACACCGCCTCGTTTTCTCAGTAACAGGGACAAAAGTGACAAACACCTGAACCTGCCGCTCTGTAAGAGCATATCTGGAAGTAAAAACCTGCTGCAGTGAAGGGAAGATTGTGCCCCTTGACTCAAAACCACAATGACTCATCCCCACTCTGCCAACAGGAAACTTCATTTTTAGCTACGCTTGTAAATAATATTTTCTGTCCTCAAGTGAAGCTGTCACCTTGGAAGAATCCCAGATGCTAAGCAAGACACTCTTCAAGTCTCAAAACACGGTGTACATAAAGAGGTCTCACTAATCCAGAGTACCCAAAACAGTTTGTATGCTCCAGCCAATGTTTTACAGCAACGCAGCTCCCTCCCTGCAGTCCAAGAGAGACTTGCTAGATTCCCCAGCACGACTAATGTATAGAACTTCTTTATTAGGTAGCGCAGTACTTGGAGTAGACTGCAAAATGTAACACTTGGAGTAGTCTGCGCATGTTGTAATATATACACACACATATATATACTTTCTTTAGTTTGAATGCTCTTCTCATGCAGCCAATCCACACGTCGACAATAGGCAGCACAGGATCGCTTCAGCGGCTGCTAGCTTCAATTAAAAAATGCCGAGTCACATACCCTGTGCCAAGGAGCTTCACCTAAGATAACACAACCTTCTTGCTTGTGGTCTGATCCACTGGAATTCAAAGGATTTTAAGTAGTTTACACAGAACGTTTATTATCAAATGCAACCAAAATACTAAAACAGAATACCAACATCTGTACATGCACTGCAAGGTACCTTACACACACCCGTACTGACATGCCACCTGACAATTAGAAATCAAAATATCCAATATTAAAATGTTAGAGTTCTGTGAAGCAGGCTGTAATTTCAACAGTATCCTAAAGAAAGGTCAAACGTGCCTGTTGGCCGATACCAGCTATTTCCTTGACAAGCTATAGAGGGTTTGCTTGTTTGTATGTCCTTGGCCAGGAGCTCACTTTCGGGTGCTTCACCGCCACTATTTCAGGAGCCAATAAAGCAGGATCCTCCCAGAACTTCAACATTAAACCCAGCAACTGCATTTACAGAGCCAGCACCTCCAAAGGGACCCACCAAGAGAGAACACACACACAGCACATGCTCAAAGATAAGGGCTATCAAGCAGAGGAATTCTGGATTACGCCTTAGCTTGTTATCTCCATGTGCACACACGGACACGCACAATTCAACACGGCTGCCGAATCCCTGATGAGCTAAACATGCACTTAAAAAAAGCCCACAAGAAATCTTGTGTTCAGATAAAAACCCAACAAATTATGTTCAGAGTTGCATTTTGACTCCCACCCTGGGAAGCAGTAGCCAGCCCACACATATATCTTTCCTGATGGATTTCCCACTGAGGAAACCAAATTTCTGAGTGCTTCCAGCTTCAGAGTTGTCCTCTTCTAGCCCTGCCAGCGTCCCACCGAGCGCTGGCAGAGAAACTCTCTGCAGAGGGTGAAGAACAACGGACAAACAGCACGCAGGATCCCCGGCCCTGAGGTTGACACAGCTCTTAAGTGTTCCCAGCAGAACAGGACACAGCTAAGAGCAATCTATGTATAGCACCGATAATCCCTACACGACCTGTCTTATGAATTGAAAGGAAAAAGCTGGTTAAGTCACAGCTCCAGATTAAAGAACGCTGACCTTCCTGATGGCTCGCCAACAGTATTTTCCCCCTTCCCACCCACGGGCTGGGCTACCTGCAGACACCCAAGAGGACAAGGGTAAAGTTTCAGGATGCTGCTGTAGTTGGAAGTGTCCAAGCTGACTGTTCTTTAGCAGATACTATAGTGGAATGCAAAAGAGATACTAACCCTGTGCTATCAGACATGGCTTCAGGCACAGGCAAGCCTCTTCCATGCCTGCTCCTGGGCCACCATGTCCTCTAAGGGACAGTGGGGCTGCCCTTTGGGCACCTCTGTCCCTGCTCAGCACTCCCAGGCTCTGCAACAGCCCTCATGAACCTCATTTTAACTTCTAATATTGGTCTTTAAATTGCAGTGGCCAATGATCTTACTTAAGCCACTGCGTGCAGCTGCCATTTGGCCATTTTGAAGCTTTTCTCTGTTTTGTCCTTCTGGTTCCTGCATGTCTGCTACAGCAGGTGAATGGACTGGCTTGTCTTGCTCCTTCCTGAAGGGTTATGTCAGAATTTTCTAAAATCTTACAGGGATTCTCCTCCCATCCCAATTAATCCCCACCTCTCACACAGACAGGTCTGCACTCTGAGCCACCCACACAGCCAGAGTTCATCTTCTGCCGTGACTTCTTATCCTCATCGCTTCCAGGATGGCCAAGCCCTGCGACACAAGCGTTCAAAGATGCTGCAAAAGCCCGTCGGTAACGTGACTTGAGACCTCCTCCAGCCAAAGGGACTGCCAGGGCAGATTTGTTTCGGATGGAGTCACATCCATCGCCCTTCTGCTGGGGGAAGGATGCCATGCTGCATGTGCCCACGCAGGCACGCACCCCCCAGGCACTGGGCTAAAATTAGCAGCAAGGCTTATATCCTCTGCTGCTCTTTAGCCATGTGTACTGCTAATAGATAGGTGGAATGGGGGAGGTGAAGAATTTTTAATTACTGCGTAAAATTAGGAGCTAATAGAATTTGGTTTCCTATTTCTCACTTGGAAGAGTTTTATTTTAATATGGATGTCCCTTTGTAAGGTCCTTTACAGGCCTCAGTATAATCACAGCTGTCAAGGGACTGAGTTATTAATATAACAAGGACAAAAATAATTTATTGGTTTTTGGAAGCACTAGCTTAGTAAGAACCGTCAAAGGTAATTTACACAAGAATCCAGATCCCAAATCCTGTTTACAATAGGAAGACATACCTGTCAGATTTGTTTTTCCAAGACGTATTTTAAAGATTAAGCTGTATCGTTTTCCTTCCTTATGGGTGAGCCAACAACCCACTATGAACTGTGTTTCAGTTTGACCAGGTAAAATACTGGCATCGAGGGATTAAGAAAACCAGTTCCAGTTTTTAAGCTTAATTTTTTGCAACTGCCATTACTTATGCAGCCCAGGAGACATTTACTGTTTTCAGGCTTGCATTTCAGAGCGTACGGGTGTGAGCATCCCTATTCTCATACCAGTGCCCCCATGCCTCACCACCCTCAGCGCTTACCTTAACGAGTTTCCTGCTCAAAAGCAGATTGAGTACAGCTCACCAGTAGCAACAAGTTCTCAGTAATTAAAGCCAAAAGAAATCAGAGACCACATTTATACTGAATCACCTTCAAAACAACGTATTTGGTGAAATAAATGACTTTAATGAAGTGCCCAGCACCGAGCAAGCCGTTTTCACAGATAGATGGTTTCAGCTCTGATGTTCAATAAGAGGCAGTGGCAGAAAGAACACCCTGCATAACCGACAGTAAGCATGCAGCTAAGTGCTCCTTCTTTACAAAGTCAGCTACTCACTGTTTTACGGCACCACAAACGTGCAGTTTGGATTGCAGGCCACCGTCCCAGGAGTTCCTTCTGACATTTGTTTAAGTATCAGACTGCCAGAGAATAAATACAAGTCTCACAGCAGGGCTAGTTTAAGTTATTCCTCTGGTAATCTTCATTTTAAAGAGTAAACCCAAATTAGCCACGTGAGCATGGGAAGTAGTTTTATGCTTCAGAGCAGGTCCCTCCGTGAGACCTCAGGATGAGGAGGGAGGCCCAATTCCTTCACCTTTGTGTTCTTATTCAAGGTTTGTTTGCAAAACTGAAGAGGCACCAGGGGCTTTCCTGCAGGTCCCAAACAGCCAAGAGAAAATCCTGCACTCCTCAAACACCAGTAAAGCCACACACAAGGAAAAGAATGTGTCATGCAGCCTACGGGACAGACAAGAAGGAACAAAAATGAAGTATAATTTGAGTGAAGGTGGAGGCAGAGTAAGTGGGAAGCTCACGAAGCCTGGAGAGTTTTAAATACTAACAAGGAAAGAAATGAGATACTCCTCACAGCGGCTGCTACTTCACTGCTGATTCACAACCACATATGATTAAGACCTAATGCTACTAAGAAATGAGCTTTGTATCCATTGTGTTTCATAAATGACATTGTTTTGGTGCTAAGAGTGTTTAGACAATCCAAGGATAAAATAATGCCTTCCAGTAAGTATTATGAAAGCCATCTGTTGCAAGAGAACCACCAAACCAGATGCAAGGTTTGCCATGCCCAGAGTCCACTCCTAAAATCCCTGCTGCTTCTCACAAAGCAAATTGGACGTGCTGGCCAGGACAGAACCAGTAACTGTATTTCTCCAAGTTTCTATGAGTTTCTGGAGGCATTCCTAGCTCACCAACCTGGCTCCCTCTGTGCTTTGTGCTCTGCTCACCAAGCACTGAACCGCTGAGCAAAACAAGCAAGTGAAATGCAAAGCATGTCCTTGATAACACTGTGGGCATTATGCTAGAAATATTCATGCACTTCCCTGAGAGATGATGCTGTCATTTCATTATGTGCCTTGTTAAAATAAAAGCCTTTGGCACAATAAAACTCACAAGTTAAAAAAAAGGAAAAAAAAAGAGAAGCTTTTAACTGGGAAGGAGAAGAAAATTCAAAACAGGTGACTGGAGGAAACCAAGTCAAAGAAAGTTGAGAGGTCTCCCAGTGTTTTTATGGGCATTTGGTTCTTCCCACCGCAACATCCATCATCCCCTCCAACCCACAATCAAGAGGTTGTAGCCTCACCAGGGCAAAATTTTATGCTTAAATTGCAGCGACCACAACAGAGCAAGTGCAAGTCTGTCCATGCTGTAGAGCAAGCAGCTTTGGCTGCAGTTCAGCCCGTGCCGTGGCTGGCTAGCAAACGAAATGGCTACCCAGCTCCGAGGCAGGTCTGCAGGCTACGCTGAGCTCGGGTACCACCACGCTGAGCGAGAGCTGGCACAAGAGGAGTGCTCCCTGGAGAAGGTGGCTGCTGGGAGCCAGGGCGTTCAGAGCTCCTGGGATCACAGCCTCAGGCAGCAGGGTCAGCTGGCAGCAAGCTTTTAGTTGTAAAGACTCAATACATCTCACGAATCAGAGGGCTATCTCCTGAAACACTTCTGCTTCGCTCGCACTTATGAGACCAGTTAAAGGTTCTCCATTTAACATCTTTTTCAGAGGTTAGACTATAATAATTTACAGTAAGTTATATATACACAACAGCTATAAACCAAAGGTTAGGAGTTTAAAGCTGTGCATTCGAAGAGTTAGCGTGACAGAGCGGCTTTAGCGAGCTCCCTCCATCTGCAGGCACCTGCTTTATCAACAATACCTCCTGCTCATTAAAGAATCCAAATTTCATTCTGCTCATGTGCACGTCAGATTGTGCATTTTAAAACTCAAGCTACAGAGCCAGAAGACTTCAGAACAACCTTCAAAAGAAGGCTCAAAAGCATCTTCAAGCTTGCTCAGCCTGACAGCCTCACAGCTTTAACTGGTTGACAGATGGAAAAAGGAGGAACACAGGACAGCTGAAGCTAAGTCTTCAAGATTTAATATAACTAAAAAACACATACTGCAGGAAAAAAAATATTTAACACAATTTTGTGCGAGTCACTTCCCCTCCCTCCACCCTTTTTTTCCCCTTCTAAACCAAACAAACCATACCCAAACCCAGAGCAGAAGAGCTCATCTGTAGCTCAGAACGACTCTTTAAAACAGAAAGCAAAGATCCCTCCCTCCCTGCCTCATCCCACAGTTCATAGTAAATGGCAAAAAACTGAGAACTGCTAGTAACTCTTCCGAACTGGTTCAGTCACGGTGCCAGGAGCACGCAACAGCCCCGACAAAGGAGCTTCACCCCCAGCTAGGCGAGACAGCTGTCCAGTCGGATGGCAAAGCAGATGCAAGTTTGCACAGCCCATGTCTCTGCAATTATCAAGAAGGACTTTGGGGCTAAGCAAAATTATGCTAAGGAGCCCCGACAACCTAAACGTATCCTTCTCACCAACACCCTCAGCATACAGCTGCTCCTCAACATGAGCTTTGGGAGCTCCGAGTGCTCAGACTCAGCAGGAGGCACTTGTTCACCAGCTGAGATCCGGGGGGAGGAAAACAAGGAGGAGAGAGGAGATAACTATTTTAGACCATGAATCAAAGAAACAACATTTTAAGCCAGTACACCGAGATCCTGCAGACTTCAGAGTCAAGAGTTACGTTTGAAAATAATGGTCCAATAATGCTTGTGTTATTTTTCCTGACTCTAAGGAAGCTTGTAAAGTAAATCTATAGAAAACAGCTATGAACACTGTTCTGCTACATAAGGTTTTGGCAGTACCTTCAAGTCCACAGCAGAGGAGCACCAGGATAAGGAAGCTCTGGCCACAGCACTCCTACAGGACTTGCTTACTGGAGGTCTGAAACGGGGCCCCACCAAGTCCTCCCTAAAGTTAAGCTATTCAGCTTTCTACATTTCATTTGGTAACATTTTCCCTCTCAGCTGATGACTCGTTGACTTGAAGCAAGACAACATCATTCCAGCCACCCTCATTGCCTCCTGCAGAGAGGAACCGGGAGCAGGCAGCAAGGGAAAAGGAAAGGTGGAAACAGCACTTCCAGAGCATCCTCCTTCCTGCAGCATCCCGAAACCTGCTGCTGGGGCTCCTGCACGATTGCTTTGAAAAGCTGGTGAAACCAACTGCAAGAACAGTTAATTCTGTACAGACTCCTCCTGCCTGGAGATCAAAGTTACATTTAAAAGAGTCCAGAGGCTTTTAAAGAAGAGGTCAAATAACCTTGGTGTTAGCAGCGTTCAGGATTGTTTGACCCAGACCCATTCACAGTGGTGCACAAGATACAAGGACGTGGATTTTCTGATCTCCAAGTTTCCTGCTAGGCAGACAACTTACTACTTCTGATTATTATACCTGGCCAGGAATGTCAGCTAATAAATGCTACAGGCAGCTATAAATTATAAACATTTAATATTGGACACATGCAATCACCTGCAGTTGCAAATATGAGAGGAGAGCTGCCGATGCAAACTGTGCTTGCCGAGGAAGAGACTGCAGCCTTAACTTTTCAGCTGACTTTTAAGTAAAGTTCAGGTTTCGAATATGTTCATTTTCAGCCCTGAGCAGCACGTCCCAGTCTACCATTCACCTCTGAAAGGTCAAAACTTGCAGGCTCTGACAGATCTTGCTGCTTCCTGAAAAGCACCATGTGTGCTCAGGTTATTCCAAATAAGGCTTAGAAATAAAATGTTTAGAAGTCTTAGTTTTAATTTCATCCATCTCAACAAAACCTGTTTATTAGCAAAGGGTTTTTTTAAAAAAATATTTATATTTCTTGAACAGCAGCTAAGCTGACAGCAGGACAAAACACCTTAACCATCATAAGCATAAAAGCCTGACCAAGCATTTCTGCCATTCCACCCAAGGAACTAATTTGATCACACCTATGTCAGCAATCTGGCATCCAATTAACACTTAAAAGCAGAGTTGGTCCAAAGTGCTGCTGTTATCAACTACTGTTTAAACTCCCACCCTTAAAATGACCTAAATTAGCTCAGTCATTTCTGATTTATCAGCAGCCATGAACATTCAGTTCAGCTCCCTGACCACTGAACACCAAGGACATTAAAGCATCGGTTGCAAATAATTTAGGCTCTGTATTTATTCTTAGGCCCAGCAAAACGCAGCGAATGTATGGCAAAACCAGCTGCTTTACATTACACTATACTGAAACCTCAGAAGCACAAGCAGCATTGACATTCAGGGCTGTTGTTCCCATTCTTCATGCTTTCATAACCTGGCTATTTTCAGGGCCCTCTGTTATCTGTGTTTCCCCAGAAAGCTCGGCCAGTTTCAGACCCAGCTGCAGAAATTCATTAAAAATGTGTGAATGCCGATTTGTTCACTGTTTGCTGCCTCCCTCCACTGCTTTTTGAGGCTTGTTCTTTGAAAGAACAAAAGAACAGAGCAAGATGGAAAAGGAGAAGGGAGGAGGGATGGCAAGCAGATTAAGCAAGCTGGTATAACACAGCATTGTAATTCAAGATCCTGTAAACAGAAGACTCCTTAGAAAAACAAAAGTGCAAGGTTAAAGTCATTAAGTTTATAACACTCAGCCAGCAGCGCAACAAAACCAAGCCTCCAGATGGAACTGTGCCGCCGAGGGAGCGTGCACCGCTGAAGTTTCCATCCTGAAGAACCTGACAGCTACCGAGCAACTCCGAGAAACTCCACGTTACATCAGCTGAGCAGCTCACTTATTCCTTGCGCTGTACTGAAGACCCTGCCTGTTGCTAATGAGTAACCACCAACTCTAGCAGAGGTGCCGTCACAACCTGCCCGGAGCTACGCTGGCCGGTCTCATCAGCTTCTTGCAACTTCTCAATCAAGTCAAACAAGACCAAGTTTTGTAATAAAACTCTGCACAATGGAACGGCCAGTTCTAGATAAAGTGATCTCCATGGATGGGGGCAAGCCCCAGCGTGATGAAATCCCTGGGCACAGCACAGGACTGCAGTGGCACCAAACACGGACAGAGCGAACCTGGAGACCCTTCAGCCTGTGCTCCTGGTGCATTTAAGGGAGGCTCCACCGAGGGCAATTCAAAGCAGCTCTTGGCAGTGACTAAAAAAGGACTCTGAGGAGAGCAGCTGCCTTAAGTGGGCACCAAAGATTAGATGTCCAGAGTCACAGCGCAGATTCCACCTCCCCCTTCCCTCTGATGACTTCATACGCCTGTATGTACGCCTGTATTTGCACGATGCATGCAGTTAACCTATCCAGAGTAGCAACATTACTGTACAGCAAAATGATACCGATTCCTGAGTCCCAGTAAAAGAAAACCCCTTTTGCCATTGTTTGTTCATTTCTGAATCTTATTTTGGAAGCAGCATAACCACCACCGTCCTGCAGGGAAGAAAGTCCCCGAATCACTCTTCATGTATTTGCAACAAGAGGAGACACCGCTGTTCTGCAGGGATGAAGGGATGCTCTGTCGCAGAGCAAACCATGGAACTGTCCAGTGAAAAAATAGCACTCCAAGTCCCTCACCCTGCAAGTCACAGGTGAAATCGTAATTACAGAGGGATGGTCCACCTCACCCGCTCCTGTGCCCAACATGACTGGGAGTAGACATGTTGGGTCTAACATCCCCACAGGCAGCATAAAACTGGCCTTTTGTCAGAAGATGTGTGTATCTCCATGTAAAGATGTGGATCTTCTGCCTGATAGTTTCAGCAGATGTTCTCCACTCACTCTTTTCTTCTTTAAAGACAAAAAAACAGATGAATTCTCATTCCAAACCACCCTCATAAGCAGTATACAAAGTGATTAATGTAATATAATATACCCTTTCAGCCATCTCTTCCAAGATGAAAAGTCATGGCCTGTTTTGTCATTACTCACACAGAAGCCCTTTCATTCCTCTGAGTATCCTCCTTGCACTTCTCTCTACCTTTTATTTCCGATTTATCATTGTTTTCAGGTGGATCGATTAGAATTACAATAGTGGAACATAACATCTAAAATCACATGCCAAGGAAAGAGGCAGGAAGGACATCAAATGAGAAGATCCCACGAATATGCATTAAAGCGTTTTCTTACTGTCCTTTTGACCTGGCATGGCAAGGATTGAACCATTTACATGAACTCCAGTGGTCCAGAACTCAGTACGCACGGGCACACCGAATGTCACACCCACAGAGGTAACTGTGCTTGTAAAGCTCCTGATGCAAGACTCACCCTCAAGAGCTTTACGTCCAATATTAAAGCAATGAAATGAATAGCACAGCACCTAGAGCAGTGACTTTTGTGGACCAGGAGTGCTAAGAAGGAGCTGTGCCACAGCAACACCCTTACTTCAGGCTTTCCTGCACAACAAGCTGCATACAACAGTGCAACCTGTGCATACAGGACGTCCATCCAGCAGGCCCAGCTTCAATTTCTCCAAGTGAGGAAAGAAAGGTTTACAAGAAGGAAAGCATTACAAGAAGGAAAGCAATGACTGGTAAATGAGAGTTCCAGAAGGAAAAAACCCAGGAGGGACAACACACGAGAGGACCCCCACACCTCACAGTTACTTTTCTTTATATTCACTTGAACCTCCAAGTAGCTGTTTCCTGGGGATCAAGAGGACACCTCCACTGCAAGATATACACTGAAAGGGAACACCCATCAACTGCATTAGCAAAGCTCCCGAGCCCTAAAACGCAGACAACATCTCTGTTTCAGCTGCCTAACAAAGCTCTGGAAGCCCCTATAAAGACCATGTAGACTTAAAGCCTTTGATACTGCTCTGCCTATCTGCAGGCTCGGAGGGCCAGCTCACTTCACAAAGCTGTTTATGCAAGAAATGGCCTGAAAAGAGTTCCTTCAGAGCTCAAATCCCCAAGATCTGAGCACAAGCCCGCCTTCCAATAGATCAGAAAACCAACACTTTCGGGCTGATAGAATTCCCTTGGAAATGCAATGGTAATCCTGCACTGAAGGCCAGAACATCCTCCCCTGAGGCTGACTCAAAGTTCCCAGCACACAAGCATTTATTAATATACAGAGTTACTGCATAGACAAGCAGCAGAGACTGGGAGAAGGCACTACATCAGCAGTGTGGCCGTTGCACGGAGGAAGAGTCCTACCTAGCAATGACTCTGTCGGCTTCGTCTGGAAGCAGAAAAATGCAAAAACTGGGCTAGGGAAAAGCCGGAGGCAGGGTTCGGGATACCGCAGAACTGCAGCCAGAGACTCAGCGAGTGAAATACTCCGCAAATCCTCCTCACCAGGCACTCCCGCAGCTGGGGCATCCTCCGCACAGGCAGCCGTACATCCCCAGGGCTGAGCCGCACAGCCCGAGGCAGCGGGCAGGGCAGAGCGGGCAGCGCTCCCCGGCTGCCTGCGAGGCTCCATGCCCCGCCAGCCCCCGGGACCCCTCCGCCGGGCTGCCCCGGGGCAGGTGCCACCTCCCGGGGCGAGGCGACGGCGGGGCCGGCGCCGCCTCCCACGGCCGCTCTCCCCGGGGGCGGCCGTTTCCCATGCTCCGCTCCCCACCCCCCGGGGCCGCGGGCCGGGCGAGGGCCCTGGGAAAGTCCGGCTCTTTCCAGAGCCCCGGGGGGGGTCCCGCCGCTTCCCACGCCCCGCGGGGTCAGGGCGGCCCCGCCGCCGGCGCGGGGGTGTGGGGTGTGCGGGCTGGCCCGGCGTGCCCCGTCCCCTCACTCACCTCTGCCGCTGCGCCTCCAGCGCGAAGCCGCCGCCCGCCGCGCTCTGCGTGGGGCTCAGCAGCCCCGGGGCGCCCGGCTTGGCGGCCGCCAGCATCCCCGGCAGGGCGGGCGGCGCCGGGGGCGGCGGGCAGAGCGGGCCGCCCAGCAGCAGCTGCGGCAGGAAGATGCCCCCGCGGGTGGGGTCCGCCTCCCCCTTGGCTCCGGCGGTGGCGGCGAGGGGGGGGACGCCGGGCGGCAGCAGCAGGGCGGGCGGCGGCTGGCAGGCGGGCGGCGGGGACAACAGGCGCGGGGGGGCTCCGGCCGGTTCCGCCGCCGCCTCCTCCCCCTCGCCCGGGCCGGCGGGCGGCGGCGGTTTCTCGGCGGGCGGGCAGGGCGGTCGGCCGTCCAGGGAGATGTTGTTGAGGAAGAAGAGGGCGGCCTGCCGCCGCCGGGAGTCGCCCCGCTTCCGCGGCGGCGGCGGGCGGGGAGGCGGGGAGCCGCACGCCGTGGCCGCGGCCATTCTCCGAATGAGCCGCGACCGCCCGGGCGGGGCGGCTGGGAGCGCAGCGCGGCCCGGCAGCTCGCACGCTTATTGGATGCGTCGCGCCGGAATGTAAATGAGCCCGGCAGCGGCCCCGCGCTCATTGGCTTGGCTTCTCATCACGGGTAGCCCCGCCCTCCCCTCGCCGGCCGGTAGGGCTCTGCCGGGTCCTAGCGCCGGCCCGCAACGGCTCCGTCGGCCCAGGCAGCTCGGTGGTGCCCCCGCCGGGCGGGCAGCGGCTGCCCCGGCAGCCGGGCTGGCTGCGGCCCGGCACACCCCCTCCCTGGGCCTCTCCCCGGGGCCGTCACGCAGGCAGACCCTTCCTCCCTCAGATTACTCCCCTACCACAGCCACGAGCGCACCGTGTCCCCACCCAACCACCCACCGCGTCCCCACGCAAAAACCCACCGCATCCCCACGCAAACACCCACCGTGTCCCCACGCAAACACCCACCGTGTCCCTTTGTATGATTTTTTTAAAACTTCTCCTCCCCCTATCTCCACACCCCTAGTGACTCTGGTGGTCGCCCGTTCCCAAGGGCTTCTGGCCTTCCTGCAGGCAGGAGGACGCATCTGCTAAAACCGCTGGCAGGCGGCTGTATGCATCAGACCGCTCCTACAAAAGCAGATGAAGGCAGTTGCTCCTCTTGCTCCAACCCAGGAACTTGAGACCCGTCCCTCCAGCTTGCAGGCCTGGGGTGGACCCCAACCCGCCGGCCCCAAGGGTGCGGATCCCCGTGCGTGGCATGGATACCCGTGCATGGCCCTGAGACTCACCAGCAGCCCCGAAACCCGTGCGGAGGGATGAATCCCCGCACCTCCTGGGCCCTGAAGCAAAGCCGAGGCAGCGCTGATCGTGGGCCGTATATGGGCAAGGCAGACCTGGATCTGGGAGAGCATAAACTTAGTATTTATCTCCACAAAGTGACTCAGGGCATTTCTGCACAGCACGCCGCTTCCCGGACTGGTGTGTTTACACTGCATGGAATAAACGTACCCCTTAGGCACTTGAACCGATGTCCACCACATCCCGGGATGATGTTCTGATGCCTTGCCAAGTAAGAAAGCTCTGCCCTTTCCACCATCCTCAGAGGACGTTGATGTGCACTGGTGATGTCTATGCCACTGGGCCTGGCAGAGGAGGTTTGGGAGCTTTGCTGGGTGTGACGAAGACTCTGGTGCTGTGAACAGCAGGGTGTGGGTGCTGGTGGCCTCTGTGTTCCTCTGAAACCGAAATGGCCCTTGCAGACTTCCGTGCTTCCCACCTCACATGCTCCGAAACAGCTTGTGCTCCCAAGCGGGATTTTGCCCATAGACATGGACATATCAGACCAAATTTGCCATTAACGAGGGACTACTGAGATGTTTACAATTAAGCAGGTATTAATGTATTTGTAACACTGAACCCTTACAATGGTAAATGCTTTTGCCAAATATGTTTAAAGAAGCTACATGACAACTCTTAATATTGCTTGCAGTTTACACCAGCAATCAAAGTGATGTCTAATGATATGACCTGAAATATGGGCACTGAATAAAAGATAGATCTTGAAACTGTCTTATAAAACACATACCGATTCTATGTCTTTTCATACGGCCGTTTCATAAGATCCTTTTTTGTATACTGTTGCAAATGGGACATCAACACTTGTCTTGCAGTATTAATAGTATTTAATAATAATAATAGGATTAGGATAGGAAACATAAGACAATGTTTTCTTGTAGTCTTCCATTAAAAAGCCTACAGTGAAATATAAGCTCTCCCCTTAAAATCCCAAGAACATCCTCAGTATCTTATGCTATTCAATATAGGTCAGATTTTGAGCCTAAATTATTTGGCAGAATCATCTCATATCACAGCTGTGGAAAAAATAATTTGGGATAAAAAGGAATTAAAATCCTTCTTGCTGGTAAGCTCATCAAATCAGCCAAGGGATAAATGGGTGTGGAAACCTAGCTAGGCTTGCTGCAAACAATTCTCTAGAACCCAAGACTGGATTTTAAAAACTAAATGTTTTTTTTTTTCATTCTTTCCTTGTAAAAACAGCTGTAGGATGTAAATCGTCCCACTGAATCAGCACAGGATGAAGCAGAAAGAAGCCAGCCTCCATAGCTTAGTGGGTTGCTGACTTCAAAGCTGAATTTAGCGGTTTGAATGTTGCTGCTGTTAATGCTGGGGAGCTTTCATCTACGTCTGACAAGCGAACTAGCTCACAGTGTGTGAGTACAGTGGGCATGTTGCTGTGTTTCAAGGAATCTGCCGCTAAAACAGATGGGTGGCACATCAGTATCATTTCCACAAATGGCAGCGACTGGGCACAACCCTGAGCAACCTTTTCTCCCTGTTTCCTGCAACGAGGGAATCGCCGCAGCAGGGGGACGGAGGGAGCCCCAGCTCCGTTTTGACTGGACATGTTCCTAATTCATACACGGGGATGCTGTTTTGGAGAAAGGTTGGACTCATCACAGTGCTGCTGCGCTTCAAGTTCGGGGCTGAAGCACGCTCCAGTCGTAACCCCTGCAAAACCCCTGGACAAAGGGGAAGGCAGATAGTTTTGCATTTACAACAGCGTTATTGCACAAATGTAAAGCATTAGTCTGAATCTCCTATACTCAACTCATGCTCATTTTGCTCCTGGAGCTCCTGCTCTACCTTAAAGGAAGCCCTGGGCTGTGTGGATACGTGTCTGAGCAGTCAGGGGCTGCTGGAATAAGGAGCTGGTCTGGAGGGGGCCAAGCCTGCAAGCCCTTTTTCCAATATTATGTGAGGAATAGAGTCACCAAAGTCACCGGGATTTTTCTACATGCAAGAACTGCAGGATTTGGTCTAAGCATCTGATATGAGACAGCATTTTAAAGTACATACGTGGGCTGGGTGTTATATTTTTTGCAAAATCATGGCCCGAAATCAAGCAAAGATAAACAGGTCATGAATATATTTAGGCTGGGAACCAGAAGAACAGCCTTCCAGTTGGAGGAACTGCTACTATTAAGATAAGGCACCAGAAATTCCTGTACACATTTTTCCAGCCTAAGCAGGGTGTGGATGGGGATCCAAGAGGCCTCACAGGGGACCAGGGTGGCCTCTGGAAGCCTGGGAGGATGATGAGTACGTACAACGTGCGTCCAGAGCTTACCGCCCCCTCTCTCCTGAACAGGCTCTAATCCAAGGTGCTTGTCCGAAGGATCCTATCACAGCTGACCCCTGTTAAATCCTCTCCTTAAATCAGCACACCTAAGGGGACCAGCACTCTTTGGAGCTAAGCTTCACACTCACCACATCCATCTAAAGACCAGCCACTGCATTTTTGGGACTATGCATTCTCCGGAGCACATCCTCCCCCTCCTATTTAGCATGTGTCAGAAAATGCCGGGAGGTACCATTCCCTACATGTGTTATGTATGTAGGAAATTATGAAACCCTTCCTAATGACACTCACATGTTGGACCACTCCTGCGCTCCGCTGGCACATCCATCTCCCTTGGCTCTCCTCCTGCATCCCAGACCTGCGAGCCGGGTTTGACTCAAGCTGTTGGCCCCACCAGTACATTAGCCAAGCGACCTGCAATGGTTTTAATCTGCCTCCAGTTGGTTCCAGTTGGGAGTCCTGGATTCTCTCGAACACTGCTGGAGCGGAGTGGCCGTGGCCCCTGGGTTCCTGGGTTCCCAAGTGCTCACCCGCGGCGGGTGATGCAATCCTTTGCTCTCGCTGCAGATTTCCAGTTACAGCAAAATACCACGTTGAGCCCCAGGAGACAAACGTTGCCAACAGACCTCTGTGCTGATAACTGTGTGCCTTGGAAAATGACTCAGGCTCTCCTGCGTGACACGAAGTATTGAAAAAACACAGACCTGATTGATTTAATCATATAGCTCTGCACTCGGGAGAGCCGCACGCTCGCATCATGAAAAATGTATGTGGTGTTTATGTGAGGATTTGTGAATGAATGAATCAAACCCTCTCCCCTGAACCACGTGGCACCGCACTAAATGCTGTTATTAATAGATCAATAAATTTCATGGGAGTATCTTGTAAAATGTGTTTTCTGGAGAGGTCCCACTGGAGGTCAGCACATTTAGCAGTGAGTTTGGTAAGAGCAGGGTGTGCAGCACAGCCCTGCCAGAGAAAGAAGAGCAGAAAGCCGTGATGCCCAAGGGATGCGGGAGGAACATGCACTTTGGCTCAAAAATCTCGACAATAAACTTTGTTTGAAATAAAGGAGCAAAGGAACTCCCCAAATCTCTCCCTTCCAAGAACCACCACTGCATGCTGGACTTGCTAAACCTATCCACGACTTCACAGCCTCCTTTCAAAAGTGTAAAGCCTTGCACTTGTGCTCTGTTCTGAACACCCGAGTTGTCCCTGTCCCCTCCGAGCCCCCGGCTGTGCACCGCATTGCTGCACGTGAGGCTGCCTGGGTGCGTGCTGCCTTTTTCACACGTGCAGGGTGCATCTGACCTTGGGAAGGACCTACACAAAATGCCCAGCCCACTTAAATCCCCAAAACGGGACTTAAGCAAGACTGCAGTAATGCCTGGAATGAGTTTTCCTATGGTGAACTGAAAAGGGAAGCTGTGTTTCCAAAGCCACCACTATAAATGGGCATTACTTACTGATCAGATCTCGGTTAAAAGGATTTCACTACAGAGAAGGTGGTGCTCAGTTTCATGAAAAGGGCATGAATTAAACCACCTTCAAAATATCTATTGCCGTAGAGGCAATACCACCGCAGAAGTTTGTAAGGGGGAAGAATCTGATATGCATTTCTCTGTTTTTGGTGCTTTTGGTTCTTGCATTGCAGCCAGCTGTGTCCCCAGCACAGTTCCCTTTTGCTTTGAGCTGCTTGGACTTCCTGCTTTCCTGCACAGCACCGTCTCCGTTACATGTGCAAGAGAGGAACCTTTGTGTGGTGGCAATTTTTTTTTTTTCCCAAGATGGAGATTTATACTCACGGCTAGACTTGCACAAACTTCTTTCTTATGAAATTTTACAGGTCACGTCTAGAGAGTAGCTGAAAATGTCAGTTTACTGCTGAGTTTTGTGGGAGGCTGATGCACAGGGAGGACGGGGGGGTCTGCAAGCTGAGAGCAGCGATCTGTGCTGTGAGAGCGATTCAGCATGTGCAGATGTTTAAGGATCAGGAAGCAAAAGCGTTGCAGTGGTCTGTTATTGGAATTGTTTTGCATGACGGGCAATAAGGGAACCAGTCATTGCTATTTTGGGTGGACTAAAAGTGAACAGAAATGCTTACACTGTTGCTCTTTCAGATTTGTGTGCAATTTCAAATCCAGCCCCTGACCTGAGCAAATCCAAGCTGTGCTCTGAACCCGTTCCTTTGGGAAACCAGTTCACCGGCCCAGGTGTCCTACCTACATCACGTCACTGATGACATCAGAGCTATAATTTGTCTGAACAAAACAAACCTGAGCTGCCAGTCTCCCAGAAGGACCGATCTCATCATGGGACAGCTTCTCTTCTGCTTTATTGCTCTGTGCGTTGTAACTCTAAGGGTAATTTCAGCGGCTTTTTGGAGATTGTTGTGTAAAGCAGTCCTTGTGCTGAATGGAAATGTGGCAACAAAAGTGGCTTAACTCTGCAAAAATCATAGATCGCTGGGTCTGGTACACATATGCCCCTCAGAGTCATTAGCCAAACTCCAGTGAAGTTATTAAACGTCTGCCGTGCTCTCGGGGAAGGCAGGATCAGCCTGTCGGGCTGAACACGGCCCAGTGTGTTCTTGCAAACACGTTACCTTGTGCAGAACTGAACCTGCATACAGAAAACCTCTGGGAAGCTCCAGGGTTCCTTGCAGGTCTCAGATTTCTCCCTTACAGCAGAATAGTTCAAGGCTGAGGCTGCCTGCATATCACCAAATCAATACGTGCATTTATCTGTCAAGAACAACTTGAACAAGAGACTGACAGGCATAATTACAAGAATTAATGGACTTCAGCAATTATCTGTCTTTCTGCAATGTGGTGGTGGGGTAACAGCAAGCCAGGGGCTGGGTAGGAGCTGAGTTTCCAGGGCTGGATGAAGTGCAGCATTTAAAGTTTATTTCACTTCACCAACTTGCTTGGAGGAGCACTTTGCTCAGAGCTGGCAATACTATTTTTTGGTTTTATAGTTATGGGATTGCCCTAACTATGAAATCTGTGTCCCTGCCAGCCCCTCAAACACATCCTGCACAGAGATACGGGGTATCAGCTGAAAATGCTGTTGGAAAAAGGCAAGGAGAAAAAGAAAAGAAAAGAAAAGTCCAACAAACGAAGGTGAAATCTGTTGTGGTCTTGTGCAATGGGAGAAAAAAAAATCTTTTTGTAGAAAAAAAAGAAATTGAGGAGTTCATTATTTTTGGCAGGACTTCTGCACATTTTGCTTATCAAGGGTTCGTCATAGGGAGGGGATTATTTTATATTCGCATAAAAGTTCCCTCCCTCCTTCAGTTCTCCCAGTCCCAGGCTGCCTCCCCGCAGTCTGAGGGGCCTCTTTACAGGATTACATTTCCACTTCTTTTTTTTTTTTTCTGGATGGAGTATTTTTGAAAGACAGATTTATCCAGTTCACCACATGTGTTCAGTGCTGCTCTGGGTATTGCTGCCACCTGCAAGTGAGTCCGAGCAAGGGACAGATGCAGTGCTGGCGGCCTGGGACTGAAAGGGGAAGGCATCCGTTGTGGCTCTGATCCACTTTCCACAGCCGTGATCCGATGAACGCTTTGAGCTGGGATGAATCAGCCCTGCAACCCTGCACCCCCCACCTGCCTGTCCCCTCCTTGTGCCACCTCTTGTGCGCTGTGTCCACATCACAGCACACAAAACGAGAGATGGACGTTACCTGGGCTGAGCTGGTCCCCAGGAGAAGGTGCTGTGTAAGTCGGGGTCTGCCTATCGGGGGGTTGTGCCACGAGAGCCCCGGGCTCCCTCCTGCGCTGCCCACCCGCCTCCCTCTGCTTCCCCCAGACGTGGGGCATCACCCGTGCAGCTGGTGCTGGGGATGGAGGTGCTGCTTTCTCTGTTAGGCCCATTCCCACTTTATAACCTGGACCTCTCAAGCATTTCTGAGCACAGACCTCCAGGACACTGATTCCCAGAATATCCACTGCCAGTGGATAACTCACAAGCTGGGACTTTGCTCCGCGGCGCAGAGCACGACTAAAGGGTTGAGCCCGAAGGAGCTTCTCCTGCCGAGCGCAGCCTCTACTGCGTGTTTTTTTTCGGGGGGAAGCGGTTGCCACAGCAGTGCAAGTGAGATACCGAGTCCTGCTGCCACTCCAACCGGTCAACCCTCGCTCTGTTTTTCGAGGTCTGCCCTGATGTTAATCAGAAGCTGCTGAGAGATGTGATTGAATGCGAGGAGGAAAAACCCATCAGCAAGGGACATGATCTCTGGCAGAGGGATGCAGTCCACCGGGGACACGGTGAAGATAGGAGCACGTTAACCCACGTCGTTAACCCACATACTCTGCACAAGGTGTAACACCGCGTCCTGCCCCGCTGCTCTGCCGAGGTTATTTGGAGGCCGTGCTTCCACTGCCAGCCTGCTGCTAGTGAAGATACCCCGTGGCATCCAACGAGCTCTGCAAGACTGTGGAGATGGGAGGAAGATGAGAGCCGTCTAAATAATTATTCAGCTTGGGAAGTTTAGCTGCTCTGAAATATTCTGGCAGCAACCGCCACTGTGGGGGGACCCCCCTCCGCCTTCCCTGGACACCCCCGCACCCTCCCTGCTCCTTCCCTGGTGCCGGAGCTGGCAGGGCCCCTCTGGTCCCCCCTCCCCGGCTCCACAGCCATCAGCCGCCCAGCCCGGGGCAGACCCTGCGGTGCCCCCCTGGGGGCTGGACCCACCACCCGCAACCGCTCCCGCGTGGCTGAGCCCGTCTCCCTCGGAAAAATCATCCTCCTCCCCGGCTGGGTGCGGGGCTGACATCCCCCGAGCCCTGCCGCTGTCCTTGGCAAGGCTAAGCCCAGCTTCCTTGCAGCTGGGGCTTTTGGGGGTGGTTTTTTTGCTGCCTGCTTGCTCTGGGGAGGTGGGAACGCGCTGTGGGGTGTGCGGAAAGGAAATGGTGGTGCACCAGGCAGGGCAGGTCCCATCTCTGGGACTTCTTCTCTGGTCTCCCTCTGTTTTGGCCGTGTTCTCCGCACACATGCTAGGAACAACCCAGCCGGGCTCCTGGTGCGATGTCGTGGCTGCAGGGATGCTCACTGCAGCCCTTCTCATCCCATCCCCGGCTAGAGAGCCCTGTCACTTGATGCTGAAGGAGAACTTGCCCCTGCTTAACACATCAGAAAAAATTGTTTAAGAACAGTTTATCCACGTGAAAACAAGCTTCCAGCAATCCTGCCAAGGTCAGTGTGAACTGCTGAGCTGGTGCTCTGCTGTGAGCCACAGCCAGGTCTCACACACCGGCCTTTTCCAGGCGTGCAGACACCTTGGGGAGAGGGAGCAGACGAGCCCTCCCTTCCCATCCTCTTCTCCCTGCCCTCTCCAGGGACATGTCCCACCTGCCCGCACATGTGCTTGCTCCTCACTTAACTAGAAAAGAAAACCATGGGCTTTCTCCAGGTCAAACAGGATCCACACATGTATGAAACCTGGGTAGGGATTTAATCAATACAGGTTTGTGCATGGGGCCCTGCGGTGTTCAGCTTGGTCACCACCCTTCGGCCAACCACCGGGACATCGTACATGGCGAGCAGGGTCTGGGTAGTCTGTTCTCCTTGCATGAAATCCCAGGGAAGAACGTGGTCCTGATCCAGGGTGAGTGCTGCAAAGAGAGCATCTCCTCTTCCTAGCACCAGTCTGAGGGTCCGCTCCGGCGCAGGGCTGGGGGTCACCGAATGTGCTGCTCCACCAGCAGTGACATGGCTGCTCCAGGTATCACCTGCATGGCTCTTCCTTGCCTAGCCTCTCCCAGGGCACCGAGTGAGGATTTTCAGGGTGCTGCAGTCATTACTGAGTCCTTATGAATACCCCACAGCCTGGCCCAGCACGGCAGGAGGAGTTGCTCTCCCAGCCTGGGTGGGATGCTGAGGTCTCCAAGCCCTCTCCTTTGGTCTGCAGCGTCTGTGTCGCTTCTCATCCTGCCCTGCTGTTAGCTCTCCTCGGAGGTATCGTTGTGGGAAGCGGAGCAGTTCTCTGGTTCCTTCGTGATCCCCGCTGAGCACTGCTCCACTTTGACTTTCTTTCTTCCTCTCATTGACTTCTTAGCTCCTGTAAACAGCAAGATGACCTCAGGAGTTAACCACAGAGCAACGGATTTACATGTATGAGGTCAGCGTGGCCTCATCCCAAAACAGGGACAGCGCAGGAGGAAGCAAAGCTCAGCAAAGGAAAGATGAAGAGAAAACCCTCTCACACGTGAGATGCATGGGTACCTGGGGGAGGCTGTTGTGATGCTGGAAACAGAAACGTTATGTGAAGCAGAAATGGGCGGAGAACCAACCTGGTGCAAGAGTGTACCTGAAAGGGTACCCAGACCAGCGGGATGCGTTGCTTGGATTTCTCCCCCTTCCAGTGTGGGACAAGGCACATGCCACATGCTGAGAGAGGTTTTATGCCTCTCCATCCCTCCCCTCCCGCCACAACTGCATCCAGCCCTCACTCGGGACATCCCCATCCAGTCCCAGAGGGTCGGATGGTGCCCTGGGGAGCACAGGGCAGCTTCCTCCCCATTGCTCCGAGCAGCTGGTTTTGTAGAGCAAATCCTCTTCTCACTCAGCTGCGGTGGTGTCCCCCGAGCGAGCAGGCTCCTCCGAAGGCCAGGCGCAGAGCAAGGGGCAGCGCCTGCCTGTTGAACAAGCTCCCTTCATGCCCGAGCGACAGCCCGCTCTCCATTTATAATTGGCTCGACGTGTCCCTGTCTTTACCGATGGTACAAAGGAGGTTATAGTAGTGGGGTACTTCTGACAGAGCACTTTTTAAGACTTGACAGGCATACTGTCTTATCCTCGCCCTTATCAGGAGCAGTTTTCTGCTTATTCACCTGTAGGAAACACAGGTGCAACACATTCCTCTGTCAGCAGGGAAAACCTCCGCAGCTGCACTGGAAGATCAACAGAGTTGGCAGAAACCTTTCTCTGAATGTCAATAACTCACCCCTGGGAATTTGGCCTTCTGCAATCGCCACCTCCCTGACCGGCCAAGCAAACACGAGGGACTTAGCTCTGTTAGCTTAGGTGCTGGGGAGTGCTCTCCTGGCCACCCTGCCCAGGCTCCCCTGGCTAACCATTAGCAGGGGCTCCTCTGGCTGGAGACACAACCCTTGCCAAAACATGGCGCAGCGTATCTTATCGCAGGGAAACGAAAGACTCCGCTGTATCACCTTGGGCAAATATTTGTTTGCAGCGTGGCATGCACTCGGCGGAGGAGCACCCTCCTCTGCACTGCAGGGAAGGCGGCCGGTGCCCTCGGGCGTTTCTCACAGGAGCCCCTTGGGAAGCAGCAGAAGTTGTAGCCCTGAGCTGATGCCATGAGGAACTCCTCCTCCCTACCTTTTGTCCAGGGATCCTGTCCTCTTTTTCTCTTCTTCTGCAGCTCATGAGCTTTGTCTTTGGTGCAAAAATATTTCCCATCAGCCTGGGCTTCTTGTAGGATATCATCTTCATATGGGGCAGCCACCTACACCAATGAGAAGAACAGTCAGTCTACAAACTACCCTGGCTTTCCCAGGGAGCTGATGGCCCAGCTGCATTGCCGGGGATCTTTGTGACCATTGCTATGGAGTGGTGACAAATGCTGTTGTTCATAAACCCTCTTGACTAGCTGGAAAAAGTCATATCTCTATCC
The DNA here is from genome assembly GCF_034638445.1 of Ciconia boyciana. Lineage (NCBI taxonomy): Eukaryota > Metazoa > Chordata > Aves > Ciconiiformes > Ciconiidae > Ciconia > Ciconia boyciana. The sequence goes on along the minus strand of NC_132947.1, from coordinate 3,971,078 downwards.
CTCAGCAACAAGTTGGGTAACAGTGTGGGAATGGGGCTTGGCACCTCGTGGAGGAAGAGGCATCACCTTCTGGAGTGAGCTGGGGTGGAGACAGCCCATCTTACGCCTCTTGGACCTGACAGCCTAAGCTAATGGGCTGAGGAGAGCAAACAAACCTCGCTGTCCGTCGTGTCTGGCTCATCGGATTCCAGCTTCCCAGACTCAGCATCATCGTCGTCTAAGGAAACACAAAAGGAAGGGTTTTTTGGCTGATGGGGGGCCCGGCAAGCTCATGAGCAGATGCAGAGCCACCAGCCCAGGCTCTGAGAGCCATTGAGGCAGAAAACAGATTCAGCAATAAACTGTGTTGCAAAGCAGAGACACTGTGAGCTATGTGGCTTGAAATGAATGTTTATGGGAGATCCAACAGGACTCTGTTGGGGAACCAGCTCCTAATAAAACTGTATCCGTAGGACTTTGCTACCCTAAGGTCGCAAGCGCTGCCCTGAAGTCTATGGCCACATGCAGGTCGGGAAGCTGAGGGGTATTTAAAACCCCAGACTCCACCTTCCCGTTTGAGGCCCAGGTGGGGAGAAACATTTGTGGGGAAAGAGGCCAAACCGGACAATCCTCAAGTTTGCTGCCGGTGCCGGTCGGTGGCTCTCAGCACGGAACGTGTGCCGAGGAGCAGAGGAAGGAAAGGCGGGGGAGCTGCTTCCCTGCCCAGCAAAAGGATTTTGCTGCACACAGGCCCCGAGGCTACACAACCCCGGACACGTACCTGCACGCACCAGACACGCACCCGACCTTTGCACAGAGCGAAGCTGCCCGGGCCAGGGACTGAGCCTTGCTGGCGGTGGCATCACCCTGTCTGCACCCACAGCGGCACGCCGGTGCTGGCCGTGGAGGGGCAGAAAGGGCTGGGGACGGAGCTGTGCCCTCTTCCGAGGGGCAGGGGCATTCCAGGACCTCAATACTTCTTGGTCCTGACACCCAGGTCCAGCTGGGGTGGGACTGTCGGCGGGGCAGCCTCCCTTGCTGCCCCTGCCCAGGTGGGAGAGCAGACGGTGCTGCGTTCAGGCACTCCTAGAGCCCCTGTAGTCTGATCCCGTCCTCACTTTATCCTTCCGTGGGTTAAGGCTCACTAGAAAGTGCAGAAGTATTTGTATTTTTTCCTGGGCTTTGTGTCAACCTTAAGGTGAGAACTGAAGAAAGTCCTGTATTCCCACACCCAGAATGTAATCAGCTGAAATTCTTCTGCTATGATGGTATCTCCTTAGCATGTAAATCACAGAGGACTCCATTTTTTATTTTTTTTTTCCCCACTGTGCAAAATCCTGCTCCAGAGAGTGTTCCCAAACCGCTCCGACACGCCCAGACCAACTAATCCAGGTGAGCTCAACTTTCTGGCCGAGCCAGTAAGGCTGGTACCGAGCAGCTCTCGGCAGACGTGCTTCCTGCTCCGCTCCCCATGGCTGCTGCCTCCCACCCGCCGGGCAAGCCTGGCACCCACATCCCGTGGCGGTCAGGCAGGGATAAAACACTGTGTGTCCCCATACTAAGGGCACTGCTGGTTTTGGGAATGGAAAGGGCTCTTACTGGGGATGGAGCAGGGAAAGGCGGGAGAGCATCCTGTCCTACCTGCTGCGGGTACCAGCATCCCTCGCTCTGTGCTCAGTCCTATGTGCTGTGCCAGCACAGGGCACGCTTTGGGGCAGGGGGGCACAGACAGGGATGATTTTTCCAGTGCTAGTCTTGCAAACCTCTTGCATTTTCCCCATCTCTGCTGGGGTGACTTCTGAGCTCCTGCTTCCCTGAGAGGGGCGGGTAATGCTGGAGCAGCAATGTTGTCTGGTCGTAGCTCACCGTGGAGCGGGTTTTGCCAATGGGTTGGTGCTAAACTGACCTCTTTAGCTTCTGGAGAACTCCTTGCCACCCAGCAGCTGAGTGCAGGGCGCAGGGTGCTCTGCAGGGTGTGCAAGGGCACCCACGGGTGACTCCTGGTCTGTGCTGGGCAGAAATACTGGGCTCTTCTCCAGAACAGCCGGGGTTATTTTCTCCCTATAGATACTGAACCTGAATTTTGGGCATCCCTAGGGTTGAAAATTGAGCCCTCAAGGATGGAAATGTGAAACCCAAAGTTCCCCTGATGGCCCAAAAGAGCAGGGAGCCAGGAGCACCTGGGTCCCTGGAAGGGTGTCCCATGCTGGTTAGGTCCTGCTTCAGTCGGCAGGGATTGAAGGTGCGTGCAGAGCCCAGCACAGAGAGCTCCCGGCTGTAAGATACCAAAATGCACCTTTTGCTCTTGCCTTCTCAAATGTCACGTTTGCCTGGGGCTTTTTACCTGCTTCTCCCTTCTGTGCAGTGACAGCCAGTCTCACCCCGGTCTCTGGAAGGGCCTCTGGGTCTCTTGGCGTGGAGTTGTTTGTCGGATGTGCCCGTGAGAGCGCGAGCTGTAGGATACAGGGAGCACAAATGCTGCCTTCGCCAGGCAGGAGGAAAGGGCTGTCCCCAGCCCCTGCGCCATGACTGTGACACCCGTGGGGACGAGCATTGCAGGGGCGTTTCTACGCACTGCTGGTGTGTTGCAGGGGAGCCCAGCGTGCCTCCTGCACCGACCTGCGGGACGGGGCACGGGGGCTGCCTGTCCTTGGAACTGGACGGAAACCCTGCGGGCACCGGAGGGGAGGGGAGGTGGGGAACGAGAGCCAGGGCTGAGTGGCTGTGGCTTTGCCATGTGCAAATATGTCCCCGTTGGCTTCACATGCAGCAAAGCCATCCTCCCACGGGACATTAATGGTGGTCATAAACGCGCCAGCACCAGTGCCGGACACCCTGGGGAGGGGAAGGGGCCACGGCTGATGCCAACATGAGCTGTACTCACCACAGCCGCTTCCTCCTCCTCCTCCTCTTCCTCCTCCTCCTTGACAGCACCAGGCAGTGCCTGGGTGGCATTGGGCCAGCAGTAGGGGAAGCGCAAGTCATCCCGCTCTGCCCCGTGTCTCCCGCAGGGGCTGCGGGCTGCCGGCACAGTGGGGCTCTCCCCGGGGCTTGGCCGTGGGCTGCTGGGCCCCCGTGGCTCCCGGTGGCTGTGCCAGCCTGTTTCCCTGCCACGGCTGGAGTCTGACAGATCCAGTGGTGCGTCTGCACCATCGTCCCTTGCCGCCTTTGCCTTTTCTCGGAGCCCAGAGCTGTCCCGGCTCAGCCAAAGCTCCTTCTCTCCCTTCCCATCTGCAGCATCCTCCAGGAAGGACCTTTCCTCCTTGCATCCTGGTATGATGCTCGGCCATGGGGAGAGGGGCCGCTCCTCGGGCATGAGCTTTGGGTCTCCATCTGCCCGCTGGCCGGGCTGGCACTGCTGCATGAGGAGATGCTGCAGCCGCTCCCTGTGCTTGAGGAGGTGCAGCTTCTCCTCCAGGTGCTGATCTCTCACGTACACCATGGCGGCAGGGAGCTTCAGCAAGGCCGCGCGATCTTCCCAGCCATCGCGCGACCGTGTCCTGCCATCAGCGTCTTTGGCCCTGAGCAAATGGCTGGAGAAGCTGCCTCCGTCCCGGTCAGCCGAGGCGCAGTTGCTCGCCAGCCCCAGCTGGTGCAGGGAGAGGTGCTTGTGGAGGAGGCAGAGCTGCTCTCTCCGGGCGGTCAGTTTTAGGTTTTCGTAGGATGGAGCAACCTTGGGGGAGTCCAGTTTGCTTGCTGTTAAATAACTAAAAGAAGCAGAAAAAAAATAATCACATTAATTAGAGAATTTTCATGTGATTTCCCAGCTCCTGCCAGTGATGTGTGTGGTCTCTCCTGCTCTTTCTGTGCCCTGTTGCCTGTTGCAGCTCTTGGCCCGTGCATTACACTTGCCTTCGGGTGCGGGGCTGGGGAGGAGGGTCCTGGTGGCCGTGGGCGTCAGGCAGCCGGCAGCAGGTCTCCACGCTGCGCACACTGCAGGAAGCCATCACCACCCCACCATCCAACAGTGCTCCCCTGTCCCTAGGCCACGGCAGCTCCAGGCAGGGGTTTGAGCGAGTGGGGGGAAGCAGCGACGGCTCACGTCAGCACTGCTGCTGAGAAGTCACTTGTCAAACCACGCCTTACAGCCAGAAGCATCCTAACTATCCCCCATTGGGCTTTCCTAGTGCCTTGGTGGGCCTGAAGACCTCCAGAACAGAGGAACAGCCCACCCTCCCCTAATACCACTCAATGGGAGATTTTTATAGCCATGCTAAGAAGGTCGGTATGGTGCATGAACCTGCCCTGCAACCGAGTCTCTGCTATCCCTGGTTATTTGGCAGCTTCTGTGTGTGCAAGCTTTTCCTGGGAATGCTCGACAGAGCTACTCCCACTCTGGGAAACTCGCCGTCTCTACAGGTGAACTCACTGGCTTTGCTCAGCCCTCTGCACTTCTGAAATCAATGGGGAGGATAAGCCCGGGGAAGTGCTGAGCCCTGCAGAAAAGCCCATTAGAATAGATAAGGAGGAGCAGGGATTGCTGCGTCCCGTCCCGTGAGGCAAGTCCTTCTCCTCCCGGCTGGAGGTGGGGACACCCGCTTTGCTTTACGGGTCTGTCTGACGAAGCTGGAGTAACAAGAGGCTGATCTCGTCGGGCTGGATTCCAGTCAATTTTTTGCTGGTGTAAATTGGGAGACCCCCCTCCCCAAGGCTGTGGGAGAAGTCTGGAGAAGAAGGTTGGTAGATACAGCGAATACTGGCCATCTCATCGCAGTCTGGCCGGTGGGACAGCTGCAACGGGCCATGGATCAGGCCCACGCCACAACCCACGAGCAGGTAACTCACGCCTCAAGGCTGGGGCTGTGCTCGCGCTCCGGCGGGAGAGGAGTCTTCCTTGCCGGAGGGGACACTGCTGCCCCCGAAGGACTTTTTTCCAGGAGGCAGGGTCTGGAGCCGGGTCTCACCAGGGCAATGGTTCCATGCAGCTGGTTGGCGATCCTCTGAGATGCCTGAAGCAGAGGGGAGAGAGTCCAGGTGAGCCATTCGGCTGTGCACCCCGGGCAGCGCGGGGCTAAGGGGAGCCCCGCCGAGCAGAGACGCAGCTCTTCACCAGCATGAACAAAACAGACAGCTCCTAAGTGCTCTGATACAATTCTGGTCAACAGCTCAACTGTATGTTTATTGGTTTCCCCAGGAAATTTCCCCTTTATGTTTTCTAGCGGGATCTACAGTACTCTCCATTTTCTGGCTGCACTGATTTGCAGCCCAAGAGGTCTCGTGCCTCCTCTCAAGTCAAGCCAAGCCATGAATCAGTGGCTTAACAAAGATAAGACCCTGCAAATTCCCTGACCCCTAGCCAGGCCACTAGACTTTATTCATGCAAGCTCCTGGCATGCACTGATTTGATGGGTGTATTTCCAGTGAAGTACCTGGCTGTGAGGCCAGGACATCATCACCTCCATCTGCTGTCATGAAAGGCTCACCACATGTTCTGACTTGACTTTCCCCTGCCCACCTGGAGATGTCACCAACCCTTCCTGCCATCCCTATTAATTATCCTCATAGCCTGCCTGCAGCCTTACCAAAACCCCTTTTCACCTGCTCTTTCAAGTTTTCTGGGGAGTTCAGGTAAGCGAAGCCTGTGCCAAAACAGAAGCATCTATGTGGGTGTGTATGTGAGCTTGAGTTCCCACGACCAGGAACAGGTATCCAGGTCCTGCAGTCTCATCTCCCAGTGCCCAATATCACCGTATCACTCAGCATCCCTCGGCTGACACATACTCTCTGTGTTTAAAGGCATGGCAGGCTTGCATCAATGCACAAAATGGCAACCACTGAATGCCAGGCTCTCTGCAAATACCAATATTCATTACGCTGCAGATAGAGAGACACCTGCGATGCTCTTGGGCAGGGCTGCTGCGGTGTATTTGTTCTCAGTACCCACAGCTCCCACAGTTTACATGTTCTCCAGGCTCTTCCAACACTCACAATGCTCCAGCTTCTTGCTCTCCCAGATAATGGGGAGCTGACTCTATAACTCAGGATAAGCTACACTGAAATGTGGCTCAGCACAATCTCCCAAGGTCTTTCACTCCTCAGAGCTTTCCCCAGCAAGACATCTGAGAGAGGAACCGGAGGATGGGCAGAGGACTCAAGGGCGCTAGATGTGTTGTTATGGAGGATAAACACAGGAGCAAACAAAGATGTGCACGCTCACGGCGGGGACAGGAGCCTGTGCCAAATTCCGAATGCTTTGCTTGCAGTGAGTGGCAATTTCTGCAGAGAGGATGCATCTGGCATTTGGTAGGTGCCCTCCTTGGCCCTGGCAATGGCAAACTGCCCAGGTCTGGCTAATTATTTTACCCCCTAAGTGCCTCCTATTAATTCTCTATCCTAGTCCACCCCCCTTGATCCAGTTTGGGTGACCACAGTAGTGGGGAGAAAGCCTGAGGACATCAGGCTACCACCAGCAACTCACAATTTCTGCGAGGCTGACTTCTTGGAGGACAGTGCTTGGGGAAGTCCTACTGCTTGGAGAGCTTCTCTGTCCTGCAGGCTTTTCTGCAAAAAAAGACACAACCAGCCAGTGCGATGGTCCTGCAGAGCTGTTGCAGGCTGCCCTGCCCTGCCACGTGCCGGAGTCTCGCAGCCTCCCGAGGATGCTGCTGGCTGGCACCAACCACCTCCTATGGAGGATTTTGAGCCAAAATTTCCGTCTGGCTCAAGCCACCACCTGAATGAATGTACCCTCCATTGCATGTGTGGGTGGCAGCAAGGCAACGACATGGTCTCTGCATGAAATGGGTAGCAGGTCCACACCTGCACAGCACTTGTCCTACAGTGAAGGCACCCAAGCACCCTTGCTCTAATGCAGAGCAGTGTGTTTCTCCCTTGACATGCAGTTTCCCCCCCAGCAGCTATTCTGGCCATGGCAATGTCCATCTGACCTCCCAACAGCTTGGTCTTTGCTCTCCAGACCCTTTCCCAGAGCAACTTTGCACCACAGCTCAGTCACTCTTCCCATCCCCGGGTCCCTCAAGGGCGGTGGGAGCCAGCCGCACCCACCTTCTCCCAGCTCGAGGCCTGGCACGTCGTGGTGGGCTTCTTCTGCTCCTCTGTGAGCTGCTTTCTCGCTGCCGGCATTCCTGCTCGCTGGGGACAGTAAAGCCAAGGGGGAGGTGGGGGTGGAGCTGCTTTCTCTGGAGGTGACTCCTGGGGCCTTTGTCCTGTCCCTGTTTGAAAGGAGAAGGACATGAATGAATGAGAAGGGGCAGGAGAAGGAAATCACCAGTTTGAGAGCCACTGTTCTGGGAGTTCTGAGTTATAGAACCCGATATATAAATATACGTATTTATACATATATGTATGTGGATATACCAGATCCTCAGACTCACCTCCTTCCATGGCAGCTTATCGCTAGCTCAGCTGCAGTCTGGAGCATGGGACAGAGCCAGCACGACAGCTCAAGGTCTGATTTCCCCACTTGCCCGTGGGTAATGTCGCAGCCATGACGTTGGGTAAGCCAAAACCCAACTGCGGCTATTGCAAAAGCTCTGTGAGAACCTGTATGTCCCTGGCTGGGCTTTCAGCCTGATGTAGGGGTGGATTCAGCGTGGAGATGTGGCGGCTGTGCGCCTTCACCATATCAAGCTGGTGGGGCTGATGCTCTTGGTCACTATGAGGGAGACACTGAGTCTCGGAGACCCACGCCTATGTCATGGATGAAGTCCTGGCTGGACCCTGGTACTGAGACATGGGTGTTTGGCTGGAAATCTTCCTATCCAGCAGCCCAAGGAAGAGCAGAGCAGAGCAGAGCAGGAGCGCTTGGTGCTCAGCAGACCCAGCCTGACCTAGAGCTCTGAAACTCCTCAGGCCTCAGGAAGCATCAGGGAGTAAAAGTGAGAGTTTCTCTTTAAGCAGATGGTGCTTCTGTGCTCCAAAGAAAACACATTTCTAAATTAATCCCTCATTGCTAATTCCTCTGGACTTTAAACCCTTGAGGAATGAGCTGATTTGTATATATTGGCCAGCCTGGCAGGTTACTTGGCTTTCAGCACAGCGCCCTGCTGGGATATGAACCTGTTGGTGCAGATCGCTTCTCCCTCTTAACCCCGTCTCAGTCCCTTGCTGTCACTCTCCTTCCCCCTAAAACACAACCCGCTTCCTGCAGACCCTCTCTGGCTGCTGCAGGAGGGGAGCTGGTGCCATGGAAAAGCCACGGAAGCCCAGGCCGAGGTCCGTGGCCAAGGTGAGCAGGCCAGGGCTTTGCTTCCCATGAGCAGTCCCCCATGGGGAGGTGCGGAACACCCTTGTTCTCCAAAAACGGAATCCTTGGATGCAGGTGAACAGGGGAGTGAGCAAAGGTCAACAAGGACTTAGAGACCGTTACGGGTGTTTTGGTGCCTAACATCTACAGGAATCCATAAGAATTAGATGCTAAAATACCCCTGAGGATGCCAGGGTCTGGATGTAGCCCTGCTCAGCTACGGGGATGTCTCTGTCCTTACCAACGCTCCTCGTAATGAATGAAACCCAGGAGAGCACTTACTCCAGGCTCCGGAGCCTCTTCAGTTCTTCCTTGAGAGCTTTGTTCTCTTCCCTCAGGCGGCTGGTCTCGTTAGCTGCAGGGACAGAAGTTGTGCCGTGGATTCAGGTGTCGCAAGGAGAGAGCTGATGCTCCTCGCAGCTTGCTGGGGTGCACAGGGGAGGAGGAGGGAATGGCACCTGGTTTTGGAGGGATGCCGAATTTCCTTCCTTCTCTGAAAACACACTGGGGGCTAAGGGATAAAAGGGAGCAACTTTCCGACTCAGGTTTGGTCAGGGTTGGGGTCTGCTGGAAGCCCATCCAGCTCGGGGGCAGAGCGGAGCCCAGCCGGGGTGGTGGCTGCAGCACGGTGGGATGGACACAGCGGGCACCCTGCCCGCGAGCACCACGGCTGCCTCCGATGAGCGAGTGCTGTGTTAGGGGAAGGTCTGGGGGCCTCGACTGGGATCGGGTGAAGGCCAGAGGGAGCTGTGAGCACCCAGCAGCCGGGCACCGCAGCGAGAAGGCAGCAAGCGTGAGCAGGCAGACTCCCGGGCAGGGTGGGCTGCCGCCTTGGCTTGCTCCTGCTCAAAAGCAGCACTCGGAGAGCAATGGCGTAACAAAGGAGATAAACCAAGGGCTGCTGGCACCTCTCCGTCCCTCCTAATGCCTTATCTCCTTTACCCCCACGACCCTCCCTGGGCCAGCCAGATCCCCAGGGAAAAACACCCCGAGCCTGAGCGGTGCTGGGAGCTCTGCCAAAGGCTTGGGAGAATATCCATCACACGTGTTGCTTGATTTCCATTTACCCGTGCTGAGCTGCTGCTGTGACTTTCCTGTCTTTGCCAGAATGTTGCTTCTGCGGCGCCAAATACATCTTTTTTCCAGGCAGCTGGCATGGTCTGGCCAGCTTGGGGCTGTTCTCGGCATGAACATCTCTCATTTTTCTAGAGGTGTGGAGGGCTGCAACCCCCCAGCTCTGCTGCTTTGTGTGAGCGGTTACCTCTGCTTGCGGGGGACGTGGGCTGCCATCCGCGGTCCTGGCCAGATCTGATTTTTCAAGGCCCCCACACTCGCATCGGGTCCCTCCCTTCTCCCCATCCCCAAACCCCTCCTGGGTGCCTGGTCACTGGGGGAGCTTGTGTGCAAATATCTGAGAGAGGCATTAACTGAGCAAAGACCCAGGCAGCCAAAGCCAAGCTTACAGCAGGTGACGGTACGTACTGAGGATGAAGATGTGCTGCAGGCTCTGAAAATGGGAGGTCTCGTACTCATTCTGCTTCTTTTTTGCCAGCTCCTGGGTGACCATGCATCTGTCGCAGAGACCCGCTCGCAGCCTGGAGGAAAACCCATGGCCGGCAGCTTGTTACCACATGGTTCCCATGGGGAAAATAAGCTCCTGCCCTCCCCACGGAGAAGTGTGAGCACCCAGTCCATCACCCAGAATTGGTGAGAGGGATTATCACCCGTGCAGCCCAGCCTCGGCCCTTCCACCTCCCCAGATCCAGTCCCACCACCATCAGCTTAGGAAAGCTCCTCTGCACGTGCCCGGGCTCCTCCAGCCGTCCCAGCAGCCAAGTATGAGCAAAAAAGAGGTTCATGTGCTACATCCCGCTTCTGAGAAGACAGCAAACCCCAAACTAGGAGGGTGCACTCACTGCCACCGAACAGCACCCTATTGAAAAACAAATCTTACCTGTTTTCTAACACCTTTACATTTTCTTTAAGGACCTTCTGTTGTTCCCTTAGTTGGTGATTTTTAGCAAACAACTCTTCAATTCTCTGAGCATCACTAATTGAAGAAACAGAATAAAGAAAAGAGGTTTATTAGATTTCTCCCCAAAATCTGTGCCTTTATCCGCAGCATCCTGTCAATGGGATGGATTTCTGCCCTGAGCCTGCCGTGCTGCTCACACCAGTATGGCCGAATTGCTTCTGCTTGTGTGGCAGGAGGGGAAAAAAATATGTTAGAGCCCAGACTGCCCTGCGACACCCACCCTTGGAATTAGCAGCTTGCTTCATCCCATTTTATTGCTTCCCAAGAGAGCAAGTGCCTGCTGGCATGAGCATCACTCGCCAGTGGGAAGGTAAATTGGAGGTGGGCTGGGATCACTCCAGGTGCTGGGGACTGTGTGGGGAAAGTCACCAGAAGGTTTAAATTTGGCAGAGCCAGAAAGGCAAACTGTGCTCTCTAAATCAGGCAGCCTCGGAGGAGTGCCCAGAAGGTCTGAAAATGAAGTGGCGTAACCTCTCCTCCCCCCACTGTCCCGCCGCAGCGTGGGTAGAGCAGACGTGGTGTTGCTCACCGGCACTTCTCCGTCGTCAGCTCTGTCAGCTTGCTTTGCAGACCTGGAATAATTAACAGAGATGGAGAGGTGGGTATTTATTGCCAATTCCCTGGCACTTTGGAAACAAAATGCAATAATGGATCTTCAGGAGGGTGCCTGGCTTTGCAGAAACCTCATCAATTTACAAACCTTCTTTCCGAGAAAGAATAACACATTGCCTGTGTTAAACAATATCACAGTTTAATATAGCTGGAAAAGTTGTACAAAATGTGAGCACATTTTTTATTTCCATTATTTAATGAGTCTGCATTTCCCCCCCACCCCCAAAAAGTCTGTTTCAGTTTTGTTTCTACTTATTTCTCATTACAGCACACATTTCCCAGGTGGGCAGTATTTTATAACTCTCAGGGCTGTAAAGCATCTTGGAGGATATTTACAGCTCAACAAGAATGGTTTTCGTTGATGGATCTGCAGACGTTACATCCTGTCAAATTCATTTTATGCAAAGTAGATGTAAACATGTGGTTTAAATTGCTCAACAGTTTCCTCTGACTCTCACATTGCTTGAAATTACACAAGAGAAGAATGAATTCATAAGCCAGAATCCTCCAAAAGCGCTGTTGATTTGTTCATAATATTGATACTGGGAATTATTCTAATAGGAAAACAATTGGATTTGGCATTTGGTTGCTTAACCTAATGGTTCTTATTTTAATAATGTATGACCTGAGGAATAATTTATTCCCTAGAGGAATAAACTATCTAACCTGACTCTAAGATTTTCTTTAACACAGCCTCATACTCCTGCTGCTTGTTTTATAGATTATTGCATCTTTCCACTTTCCCTTTGATCCCTCAGTATCCAAATATACTCTAATCCACGTCGCTCGGAGAAGATGCCAGTGGGTGTGCATGTCACTTCTGCAAACCTCCCACTTCGCCTTTATCACAGACCACGGCAGCAGGAGCAGGGAAGGAGCCAAATCCCCCGTGGTTACTGCTTGGAGCAAGCGTGGTTCCTGCAGGTGGGATATCTCCAGGGATATCAGATGCAGGAACACCCGCTCTCTTCTGCCCCTCCTCATTGTCCAAAAAGTTACCGATTTTCTCAGTAAACCTTGTTCTCCACCGGGGTAAGATGGATAAACCACACCAAGGTGCCATTGGATGGTGCGGTCCCCTGAGGGCCAGGCTGTGACCACGCGTCCCCATCCGTCCCTGTGGGTGATGCTTGCTGAGCCCTGATTCCCAAAGCTCCCTAATCCACGCCCGCTCCTCCTCCCTTTGGGTTATTTCAAACCAAACAGAACAAGGTAGCATGATAAAGAAATGGACCTCCGCTAGTTTTTAATAAGATGTCTCATGTCTCCTTACCTTGGACCTCTTTCTCATGGATTTCCTTGAGCTTATTCAGGAACTCTGCAAAACTCTCCGTGGTCATGTTCAGGGCTGTGCCACACACTGGGCTGCTTCCAGCGTGAGGATGTCCTTTCGTTTCAAATTATTCCGGTTTCAGCCTAAAATAGAAACAAAAAGTCCAATAAAAGAGAAGTGTCTTGTGTATGTGGTGTTCTGGAAAGTCTTGGAAACAGGACAAAGCCCAAATCTAGAAAGTGACATCATTTGCTAAACCACAGACATGCACAAAGCAGCAGGCTCATCCGGGGAGGCATTTTCAGACCTGTCCACCCTGCCTCGGCCCCGGGCTGGGGGCACAGGCAAAGCGGAAAGCGATGGCTCGGAAAATGGGAGAACTGAAAGCCCAGCTGAAAAATTAGGCTTTTCCTCTACTTTTTGAGCTGTTTAAATCACATTTCTCCGGGATGAGGTGGCGCAGGGCATCTTCTTGAGGAAAGGATTGCAGGGCTTGTGTTGGGATCACATTGCTGGGGACTGACGATGGGAAAACTGGCGGCAGCTTTGGTGCTCGAGCCTGATGGACCCATCTCCCGCCGGGTCCTGAGATACTCCTGTGCATCCCTCCTCCCTCTGGCACCACGCACAGCTTCTACGGAGGCAACACGTGCCACTTGGCCGCCCTGCTGTCATCGCCCAGGCTGCCCGCGTGGCCTTGCTGGCTGCAGCCTCTTCAAACCCTTGGGAGACACCAAACCGAGTGTTATTCACCCCATTTTACAGAGAAATCTGGAGAGGCGATGCGCAGAGCCGAGCCCCGCAGGAAGCCTGGTGGGTGCAGAGCTGGTGTAGGCACAGCACCCATGGGGCTGACTGTGAGCTGGGGCACCCCGGGGTGCGCTGGCTGTCCCAGCCCCTCCATACCGGGAGCAGTGTCCCAGCTCCTGCCCTGGGCTCAGGTCTCTGCTCAGCCTGCCCCTGCCTCAGTTTCCCCATTGATCTTATGGGGTTATTAATGCTCCATCATGCTAAGTGCCATCACTTAGTGCTGGCAGTAGCGTTCTATAATCCCTGAGAATAGATAAAGTGTTCTGCTTTCTAAAAAAACCTTGCTTTTTCCTTTTTAGGTTGAGAACTCCCCCAAGAAACAGAGAGGTGGAGAGCAGCCCACGACACCCCCAGCTCAGCAAGCTGGGAAAGGCAAGAGGTAAACAAATAGCCTGAAAGTAAAGTGGTTGTTTTTTAAGAATTTTACCCTAATTTTAAGAATTTTGCCCCAATCCCAGTGATCATAAATTTTGAAATTGCTGGTGGGGATGGAAAGCGGAAACTTTGGAGATGAGAAAGCTCATTACATCAGTGATGAGCTCATTCCTCCCTGGGATGCTGATGTTGAGATAAACTCTTCCCTTTCCATCAGCCAAAGCCTTGGGAAGTCTCAGATCCCCCGAAATAGCTGTGGGCCCACGTCCCTCTTGGACCATGGTGGTACCGGGGAGGGGCGTGTGTCCGAGCAGCCCCGCAGAGCATCGTGGAGGGTCCCCCGGGGCTTGGGCAGGAGGGGTATGCAACCTCCCTGCCCCCCGAGCAGGTCAGCAAAGCCCTGCCTGCCCCGGGGTGTCTTCCAGGACCACCAAAACCATGCTGGGAGAAAAGGGACTTCCATGTGAGGGCATTCAGCATCGCCACATGGGAGCTTCTCCCCTAAAAGTCATGCTGGTTTACTGAGTCACTGCTGGTAGTCCCATTCCCGACAAAGCACCTGGGCACTCAGCCTTCAACCGTGCAGAGATGACCAGGGATCAACAAGGCTCAGTGCAAGGTCCTGCACTTGGGCCACAGCAACCCCCTGCAACGCTACAGGCTTGGGGAAGAGTGGCTGGAAAGCTGCCCCGCAGAGAAGGACCTGGGGGTGTTGGTTGACAGCCGCCTGAATATGAGCCGGCAGTGTGCCCAGGTGGCCAAGAAGGCCAACAGCATCCTGGCTTGTATCAGAAACAGTGTGGCCAGCAGGACTAGGGCAGTGATCGTCCCCCTGTACTGGGCACTGGTGAGGCCGCACCTCGAATGCTGTGTTCAGTGTTGGGCCCCTCACTCCAAGAGAGACATGGAGGGGCTGGAGCGTGTCCAGAGAAGGGCAACGGAGCTGGGGAAGGGTCTGGAGCACAAGGCTGATGGGGAGCGGCTGAGGGACCGGGGGTTGTGCAGCCTGGAGAGAAGGAGGCTGAGGGGAGACCTTATCGCTCTCTACAACTGCCTGAAAGGAGGGTGTACAGAGGTGGGGGTTGGTCTCTCCTCCCAGGTAACAAGGGATAGGACAAGAGGAAGTGGCCTCAGGTTGCGCCAGGGGAGGTTTAGACTGGATATTAGGAAATTTTACTTCACTGAAAGGGTTGTCAAGCACTGGAACAGGCTGCCCAGGGAAGTGGTTGTGCTCCCATCCCTGGAGGTATTTAAAAGCTGTTTGGATGAGGTGCTTAGGGACATGGTGTAGTGGTGGGCTTGGTAGCGTTAGGTTTACGGTTGGACTCGATGATCTTAAAGGTCTTTTCCAACTTATATGATTCTGTGATTCTGTGAAAACCTCCCCTCTGTTGTTCCAAGGTGAAAAGCTGGGCTGGGATCTGGGTTTTGCAGCCCCACGGCAGCACGGGGAGGTTTCCGCCAGGCTCCGGCACGCTCCCAGCCCGGCTCCCTGCCGGCAGCCTGCCTGTGCCTTTATCTGCATGCAGAGCAGAGGTGTGCCGGATTGCCTGCATATGCAAGATGCGGGCACACAGACCTGGAAGAAGAAACTTTCCCCTAAAGCGTCTGATTTTCAAAAGAAATGAGGCACGCGCCGGTGAGCAGAAGAAGGGAGGTCGGCTTGCGTGCTCTTAGCATGCTTGGATCAGCTTCGTTGCCTTTTGAGCAAACAAGCAGAGATCTCGCTGTCTGGAGAAACAATTAGAAAAAGTATTTATTGCTCCCAGTTCCCTGGGCATAACCCACCCTGTCCCAGGGCTGGGTGATCTCTCCCAGCAAGTAAAAGCCACGCAAGGCATGGCGTGGCTTGTTGTGGCTCGCACAGCTTGGGATCAGCTGCCGTGAAATGGGATTGGGAACCGATCTCTGCCGCTCAGCCCCAAGAGCCATAGCTGAATAACGAGCCAGGTGAAACAATACCTGGTTCTACTCCAAAAAACCCCAAACCCCTGATGTTCAAAGATGTTAATGGGAAGCACTTCCTGGGATCGCCAAGTCCTAAATTCGGCTCTGCCCTGGGCAAAGCAGCTTCCCAGGGCTGAATGGAGGTTGTGAGACCCACCGCTGCCGTCACGGTCACGGAAACCCCAAGTGCCGGCTGGGAAGGCTTTGAAGCGCTCAGGCACTAATTCCCATTGCATTCCCCAGTGCTGTAAACTGGGAAGGGTTTGCAACTGGGAGCAGAGCCAGCAGCGGCCATGTGGGCTCCCCACGATGCTTGCTGCTGCCGGATCAGCCCCTGCCCACCTCGGTGCTGCCCTCTCCCCAAGGCTGGTGTCTCGGAGGGCTGACCAGCACCCGGCATTTTGGGCCATAGGGCTCCAGCTGGGACATCCCGGGAAGGTGACATCCAGGCTGGGGCTCGTGCCAGCCCACAGGGGAGGCAGGGCTGGGCTTGGATGTGGTGGAAGGTGGAGGGCGCGGGGGCAGCCCAGGTGCTCAGCGCCGGATCCGGATCCCTGCTGCTGTGACTCAGCGCCGCGGGCAGAGCCCGGTAGATCAGGATTTGGGGCTGGGGTGTGGGCAGCAGCTTTGCCTTCCGTGCACGGCTGTGGCTGCGGTGCCACCGGGGTTGGGGCTCACTCCTGGTTTTCTTTTCCTCAGAGCCCCCAGGTCAGTGGGGATCTGCGACCTGCTGGGGATCTGATCAGCGGGGAAAAGCTATTGCCATTTTCGGTGCTTTTTGAGATGCCAGCATCCGTCCTTGCCTGCAGGTGGGACTTCCACTCTGCCACAAACCTGGCGAGGACTTTGGGTCCCGGGTCTGTGCACACGTGGTTACAGAGAAGTTGCACGAGCATCGCCCCTGTGTATCTGTACCCAGGGTCCGGCCTTTTGCTGCAGCAGAGGAACCCTGCAGCCGGCCCAGGCTCTCCGAGGGGTTCGGCTTTGCTCCCTTCTTGCCAAGTGTGGACTGGCCAAGGCATGAAGCCGCAGCCCCCCGCTCCTCTGCCCCGCTCGAGAGGATTTATTGAGGGAGATTTATTGATGAAGACCAGACCACAGAGTCCCTCAGTGTGGAGCTCACTCCCTCAGACAGGGCTTTCATTTACAGCCCTGAGCCCTTTCCAGAGCTGTCACTGTAATATATACGCAGTGGGGCTGGATGCGGCCCCGCGGTGGGGCCGGGAGCAGCCCTTGGGCGTGCTGGTGGGGCCGGGTGTATTTCAAAGTGACGGGTGCCTTCTGCAAACAGAGCCCCAGTGTAGGGGACCAAAGGCAAACTCCTCATCCAGCCCCTAAATCTGGTGGGTTTGGAAAGCCGAAGCCCCCAGGGCAGGGTCGTTGCTGACGGCCGTGGCTTTGCTCACCTACTCTCCGTGTCCCCCGATGCTCAGCTCAGGGTCCAGGGGTCCAGGTTGGGGCACAGGGTCCCTGGCACGTCGGTTCTCACGCATGGGGCTGGGGCAGCCCCCGGCATCGCCTAGGTACGGATGGCATCGCTCCTCGGGGTAGGATGCTCCTGACTGCGGCCGGGGAAAGGAAAAGC
Source organism: Ciconia boyciana (assembly GCF_034638445.1). Classification (NCBI taxonomy): domain Eukaryota; kingdom Metazoa; phylum Chordata; class Aves; order Ciconiiformes; family Ciconiidae; genus Ciconia; species Ciconia boyciana. Next base: position 3,954,256 of record NC_132947.1, on the reverse strand, counting down.
GGCAGGGAGGTTATTTCCTAGCCCATGCCAGGCAGCGTGGGAAGGGATGGACTCTGACAGCACAGCCGTCCCCCATTCCCTGGTCCCTGGGGGGCTTCTGGCCTCTCGTTACCATCCCCGGTGCCGCTGGCCACGCTTGCATCGAGCCATGGCACATCCTCACCCTCAGCGCTGTTTCTTTTCACAATAATAAAGCAGTTCATTAGCTAAATGAGCTTAAGACGTTTAGAAAAAAAAAAAAAGCGGCAGGACTCTGAAGTTCTGACACTGTCAGATCAGTGAAGCTTAGTGGATTTACAACCAGATATTTCCCCATCAGCAGTGCTGGAGTTGTTCGGCTTCAGGCTGGATTTATGTAATATACCTTTCACCGGGCGATTGCCGGGCAAGGGTTGCTTTCACCAGCCAAACTTTCTTTTCTTGGCTACCCTACTATGTTCCTGGTCTAATTTTAGAATTATAAATTGAATCTATACCCAGAAAAGCTGCCTGATCACTCATGGAAAATCTGCAGTGCCAGGAGTATTTTGCAGGCCAGCGTGAAGCTGATCCACTTTGCTGATGTACTGTGCACTTGGCAGATCGGAGAGAGTTTTTTGTGTATGTTGGTTGTTTTTTTTGTGCTAGGCATTTATTTATTTGTATGACTTAACGTGGCACAGGCTGTCCTAAAATGGAGCCCAGCGCTTGCTCTCCACCATGCTGGTTTTGCGCATGGGTGTTGGATAGGGGCTGGCAGATTGCAAAATTACTCCCCAACGGGTGAGACAGGAGGAGCAGCTTTGGCTCTCGCCTCGCCGGGGAGGAGGATAAGGTGCCTTCCTCCACCTCGCACAACCCGAAAATCCTCCCCGAAGCAGGGCAGCCGCTCTGTGCTGCTCCGCCAGCCTGGGGGCTGGTTTGCAGTGAGCCCTTGCTGCAGACACCCTGCCCCAGGGTCGCTTCCGTTGACTTAGGATGGGGATCCCACCCAGGGGGTGAGGAGCCACAGCGGGGCTGCGAGCTGTCTCGATGGCCCTTTGGGTTTGCTGGGACCAGCGCTGGTCACAGCCCCCTGAACAAGCTAAACAGGTCTGGCAGCACCAGGGAGATGCTGCCCCTGCTCACGTGTGTGCAGACGTGCCCCATTGCAGGGAGAGGAAAACAAGAGCGAATCCTCCAAGACGAAGCTCCAGCCTCAAGTCCCAACCTGCACTCCTATTTACTTCAACCCTATAAAGTGTGTTGCCATAATATAGCGCAGTCCCGACTATCACAAAACCAGCAGCTCAGTTTCTCCCCCACCACCGTGGCCCTTTGGGGCAGCTTCTGCTTCTCTAACCGCCGTGGCAATCACCAAAGCAATGGGGATTTTCTTCCATTACCTTATTTCTGCTTGAGAGCCCCTAGCAGGCGGGAGTCCCTGTGTCCCCTGGGCACAGGGACTTCCTTCCTCCCAAAACAGAGTCTTTGCTGCCCTGGTGTCGCAGGATCACTAAAGCAGGGGAAGTTGGTCCTCTGCAATACCTGAATATATCCAGGAACCAGAGTTTGGCTTTTATGTAGTGGGGTGAGCAGTTAAGGAGTCTGTTCTTGCACTGTCCCCAGCTGGGAGGGAGGCTTTGGCCTCCTGCTCCCCAGTTCCTTCGATGAACAGCTCCCTGCTGCTTTGCTGAGGTTTAGCAGTAAAAGTATTTGTCCTGCTCCCCGCTCAGGGGGGACACTTGCATTCGGACCCACTGGCCATGCCACGATGCTCCCCGGAGTGCGGTGGGCTTTGGCCGGATCCGTGGGCAGGTCTGCCCGCACGAGGATTTGGAAGATGATTAAAAGTAGCCACTTATCTGCCTGTGCATCTCGGGGTAACCACAGCTTCTATAAACATTACTTAATTAACACCTCAAAATGCTCTGGGAAGTGGGTAATGAAGCATTATCACATTTTTCAGGTGTTTTTAATTGAGAAGCCGTGAGGCTCAGGGAATAGCTCAAGGCCCCTTTGGGAGCAGAGGCGTGCGGTTGCCACCTCCACCCAGCCCAGCCAACGCGCTCCTGCTGCCTCCCCCATCCCCAGAGCCCTCAGCTGGGGAAAACGGGCAGTAAATACCCTGGGAAGCTCTGATAGACGGTGGTATCACCCCATGCTCTGCTTGTGATCCCGTTAGGCTGTGCATGGCACCTGCAAAGCATCTCGGTCTCGCTGTCTCCTCCTCCGTGGCAGAAGACCTCGACAGCAGTATGCCTCAGAGCCCACGCTGCTCTTGACGGATGGAGAATCCATCATTCGTGGTCCTGCATGGGCAAGTGGGTCTTGCATGGGGTAAGGGGCGTGAAGATCCATCATAACCACGCTCACATAAACTGGCACCTGTGCTCCTGCTGTGTTAGGGCGTGCGTGGGCATCCTGAGTCAAGCTAATGGCCATGCAAATGACAAGAATAAATCTCTCTCCCCTGGATACGGTGCAGGTAATGAAGTCTTTAACTGACTCAGCTTTTATCTTCAGCACTATTTAAAAAAGGGGTTATGTGCTAGGAAGATTCTGTCCTGCAAAACCATCCTGGGTACTTTGGCCCCACTGGTTGAACCAGGTCAGCTGGATGGGGTGGGACAGCCTGCGGCACTTCTCGTCCGTGGGAGCTTGCAGGGCCTGGGGGTGCTGGATCTGGCCCTATCCCCATGGCCAGGGCAGTTTAAAGCCTCTGGTGGTGCAAGTCCAAAAGCCAAACCAGGTGGCTGGGACCCCCTGCCAATGGGGATGCCCCAGCTTTTGGGGGGCTGGGAGACCACATCAGGCTTTTATCCACTGATGTGAGGCTGAAGTCTCGGCGGTCAGTAAATATTTCTCTTTTATAATAGCAGGAGCTGCAGGAAAGGTTCCGCTTGCTTTGAAGACCCAGGGCAACGTTGCTGTATTTGCTGCTATTCTGCCAAGCAAGCTCCCCACCCACCCACAGGACACCGGCATGGGACGCGGTCCCCTTGGCCATTGGTTGCTGTGAGCTGCCGGGACCACGGTGGTGCCTGGTTTGGGGTGAGAGGAGGTTGGGGGGCTGTGAGCGGCCCTTTCATTCACCACGCTCACTGCTGCAGTCTTAGGCAAGACCTTGTGCCTCAGGTTTCCCTGCACATCCCACATGGTTCTTCTAAGGCAGTGACAGAGCAAATCTCCAGATGCTGCTTCTCTGCTTGCAAAGCTCCTTTTGGGCAATTTGAGCAGTGACAGGGTTTAAGGTGTTGTTCAGCTGGGGTATTCCCAGGTTGAGCACAAGCGGGGCAGGAAGGGTGGATGCTTTCTCTTCCCAGCCTCGGCATCTGCTCCTGGTGAGGTTTGGGAGCCAGGTTCCCATCGCTGAGGTGGTACGGGAACACGTTCATGGTGTTGGGCAGCTGGAACAAATGAGCTGCCCCTGAAAGCCCCGGAGAAGCTTTGACAAAAGGCACCAAGGACTAATTCCACCAAACCTCCATCCTTCGGGAACTCCTGCAGCTCATGTCAAAACAGGTGGGAGGTCCCGCTTACCTCCCTGCTTCTGGGGAGGGAAAGTGCCCAGCGCCTCTAATTTGGGAGAAAAACCCAGCCAGCGTGGCTTTGCCCTCCTCGCAGCCATACGTCAGTCCACCCAGCTGCAGGTGCGTTCGCCAAGCAGAGCTAGTCCGATCCTGAGCACATCCCCTAACTCACCGCATATTTGCAGCCTAGCCGGGACGTGCACCCTCTCACCGCACCCGAGTGTATCGAGGGCAAAGCTCAGTGGGAGATGCCGTATTCGGGAAATGTCTGCTTCTTCGACAGGCTTGCATGGGACCACGCTTCCCAACCTTGCTGGGCAGATCTTTGCTGGCTTCATCCTGCATCTGGTCTAGATCAAGTGGTGACTTGATCCTCTCCAGGGCAGCTCTGCTCCGCCTGGGCTTTAGCCCCGCTGTGGCATCATGGATGGGTCCTCTCTTACCAGCTCAGCCCCACACTGTGCCGCCCAACAAGCGGGACAGCCACAGCCAGGCATTTTTATGGGCTGAGGCATCTCTGCTTGTCCCAAATGCTTGGTGACACATTGGTGTTGGGGACACTTTGCTGCCCAGGCTGGGTTTTGAATCAATACCACACATCAGTGTCCTGTGTGCTCCAGTGAAGCCATGGGAGGATCTGTGGTCGTCTCCCCTGTAAGTGCTTTCAGGGCATTCCCCATCATGGGACCGTCTCAGCAGAGGGGACAAGGAGCAGGCAATGGGGACAGTCCAACCCACAGCGGCAAAATCCCTGTGCAGGGAGGCAGCGTCTGCAGACACAGCCTCCCCCCTGCAGCAATCCCACCATCACTTCCTTTGACCTGGATTTAAGGTAGGGGAGAGCAGGGAGGGGGACGACAGCCCCCATCAGCATCACACCTCATGCCTGGGGCTGCCCCTGGAGCTCTGACGAGCTCTAGCATCGCTGAATATTTGCACTGCCCGCAGGAACGTATCTGCCTGACCTGGGAGGGCACTGGCAGGGTGTCCCATGGGGAATGCAATGGGGACAGAGGGTCTGAAGGTGGGGGGGACAGAGGTCCACCTCTCCCAGCTAGCAGGGGTCACCACAACCCAGCTCCCAGCTGCCACGGAGAAAAAAAGCATTGTTCTTAGCCCTGGCAATAGAGACGCGATCGATTTAGGGCGGGAAACCAGGGGTGGGAAAGGAGTCCCACGACCCCATTGAAAGGTATTTACTGCCGAGCGTGTGCGTCGTTTGGCGCAGGCCAGAACTGTGCGAGATGCTGCACGGGAGGTGGATCAGGCATGAAAGGAGGTGATGCCCCCGGTGCCGGCCACGAACACCCAGGTGAGCGGTGCTGCCTGCCCAGGATGGGCACCGCTGCCAGCCCACGCGCTCCCGCAGCGCATCCCGATGCGGCCGCGGACCCGGCTCTGCTCGCACCGCGGCTGTCGCGCACCCCGGATGTTTGCTCAGAGAAAGCTTTGATGTTTGCTGCCTCTGGTCTCTGCTCTCTAGATGCAAACGTGACCAGAATCCCCAGTACTCACCTAAACCCTGACACCCACAAACTGCTCTGACCCTCGCACAGCTATTTTACTTCGCCCGAGCTAGAGCTGGATGCAGTTTGTTTGCATTTCAGATTTCAGTGATATCTCATTACCTTTCATGCTCAAGTGGAAAACGCCAGAGGAGAAGTTTTTGTTAGAGGAGAGGAGAGCCCTGGGGTCCCGGCTGGGCAGCAGCCGCGCAGGCTGGGCTGGCTCAGCTCCGCTCCCCGCTGACCCCGCACGCCCGCAGAGGCAGAGCCGCCGCTTTGCAACAAGCCATCAACTCCCCAGCTGCTAGAAAAATCCAAATTTCCTCCACAAACTCCGAGAGGGGACAGAAAAGCAAGCAAACCCGTGACACGACAGCCTCTGCCCATCAGATGGGAGCTGGAGCAGGCTCCGGCTGCCAGCACCAAGTGACAGCTCTCCCCAGCATGGTTTTTGGGCAATTCTCCATGCGCAGCTCAAGCCAGCTCCCTTCCCAGCTATGTAACACTGCCCGGGATGCCGGGTACAGATAAAAATCAGTGCAAGCACGATACTCACATTGAGGGGCTGTCTCTGTGTGTCTTTCCCTCGACTCCTCTGGCTCAGTTAAGTTGTGATCAAGAGACGGTCATCTGGGACACGGGAGACAGGAGTGAGCAGTGTGGGTGAACTTGCACAGACAATAAGCCATAATTTTTCTTTGCAGTCTGACTGGCTCTACTGGTTTGCATTTCTTTGCCCCAGCAGCAGAAAGGAGGCTCAGCTTAACTAAAGCTGCCCAACAGGTTCTGCTATAATACAAAAAAAGTGGCAAGACCAGTATGGTTTGAACTCAGATAGAGATTTGATTGTTTTCCCATAATTACAGTTCAACCTGTGCTGTTGGTTGAAGTCAATCACATTAGCAAACAGACCCATTTAAATAATTCATCCACCATTAAGATGGGAATTTTTTTGTTTTACATAACTTGTCTCTTTCAGAGAGGAAGAGGAAAAAAAGAAAAATCAGATGTGACAGCAGCATCCTCCTACTAAATCCTTATGCACTTGTTTGCCTCTCTTGGAGGCATGTTGCCTCCGTGGAGTGCTCTGCCGTGCCCTTCCTAGAAGGGTCGTTTCCCAGTGGCGTGGCTTGGACAAGAGGCTGCGTTTGGGCTTGGGACCCTGCTGTAGAGTGGCACAGCCCAGGGCACGTAATAGGGCTGTGCAGCAAACAGCCCCCAGCCCAGACAGGTCGGGAGAGGGGAAGGAACGTGCCCAAATTGACATAAATGGCTACTTGCTAGGGCAGGATGAAAGCCCGTGGTCCTGGACTGTCTCTTAGGGGCACTTTGCAGCGGCTGGGGATGCTTTGGGGACCAGTGGGGAAGGGCTGGATGACTTGGGTGCTGATCCTGGCTGGCAGCCCTGGCTCAGCCCAGGTTGCCTCCCGGCTCCAGCTGCTGACACAAGCAGCTTTAACCCTGAACCGTGGGCCGTCAGAGCCGAAGGCAACGTGGACACATCCTGAGTCTTTGAAGTGCAGCTATTTCAGCATCCCCCAGGAAAAAGCTGGCACCGACTCCCCTGCCTGTCTCTGCCAAAGCTGAGCAGGGACATCCTTCCCCCACATCGCTGCAGACAGCAGCGGCACGCGGGGGCTGTCAAAGCAAGAGGTGCATTTGCTCACCATCAGCATGGCACAAATAAAAAGCAATAAAAAGTTGTTGCCTGCATATCTGAGACCCAGAGAGCACATCCTGCTCAGCTGAGAGATGCCTGGCGAACACAGAGCCCTGTTGTGCTGGCACAGCCACCTCCGAGCACAGCTCCGCACTCGGGAGGGACGCGTCCGTGTTGCTTAACAGGACACGTAAGCTAGGGAGGGTGGTTTCCCTGTGATATTTCCAGGGCGAGCAGACAGGGAGAGCTCCTGTGGAGTGGGATTTGGAGCACCGAGGCTGAGCTCCTCCTCCAAGTCATCCTGTGCGAGGCAGGCAGCTCTGCCGTGCTGCGCATCCCCAGAGCATGGTCCCCAGCCCAAAGCTTAGACCCGCAGCCTCTGTAAAGTTGCATCCATCCTCTGGCAGCAACATCACCGTGCTGATTTACACCCCAGCTGCTGAGCTGGCTCCTTAAGTAAGCCTAGCACAGCGCTGAGCATCCTTGGCAGCGTTTCTCCGCAGCAATCACATCGCCCATCTGCAGCTCTGCTGCCAAATGGTGGCTTTGAGCTTTGTTACCCGCGCATGGACAGGTCGGGCAGGCGGGGAGCAGCCGGGGCTTCCAGGAATGCAGCTGCACGCCCACGCTATGGAAATGGGTGGCAGGCAAACAAGCAGCCGCTTGGTGAGCAGTGGTCCTCGGCAGACCTGTAGGGACTGTTTGGTGGTTGCTTTACGTGCATGAAATTCCTGGCTCGTTCCTCTGCAAGAAGGACATAGCATGGGGATAAGGGGGGGTATTTTCCATCTGAGGCTTCTCACGAGCCATCTGCAATGGGCCGAGGGAAGCTCTTGGCCTCTTTATTCCCTTTCTCTCCCCTTTTGGGCTTTTTGTTTTACTGAGGGATATGGCAATTAGAGATTGATTGCTCTATATGGGCCAGTACCTCAGGCTGATGTTTGCAGTGGTGGAATTAATGGCACCCACACGGAAGAGGGATCCTTGCTCGGACCAGCCCGGTGATATCACGGGAGCAGCAGTGGGGTAGCAGGGAGGCATGGAGCTTGGGGAGATAGTCTGCAGCAGTCAGACCTGCGAGCAGCGGTGGTGGGACATGTGGCACGAGCCACGGGGGCACCCCCACCGCCTCCCGCCTGCCTCCAACAGTTCAGTGACTGCTCGATCTGCAGCATCTCCCACAGGGGCACTGGGAAGGGAAACACTGAAAGGAGGGGCTTAATGGTAGCGGCTGCTTATGGGGAGTGAGGAGTCTTGAGGCAGGACCAGCTGCCTGGAAGGGTTGTGCTGGTGCACAAGAAGGCAGAATGGACATTTCTGGGAAGCAGAAAGTGATGCACTTTGAAATAATCTCCACCTTGTCTTGCAGGTGTCTATTGGAGATCATGCAGACTGCTCACAGGAACCATGACTACACCAAAGACTGCTCTGCTTCCAGGCTGAAAAGCCAGAAGATCTGGAAAGGATATCCATTTCTTTACCACTGGGAACTTAAATAAAAAAAAATTTCAAGCCCTTTTTCTAGAAGAAAAAAAATAAAATCTTCTAAGCAAAGAAACACAAAACCACTGATGCAACCTGGAGGTATCTGATCAAGACTGAGACAGATGGCTGCAACTGGAAAACCAGCGAGACAGGAGAGCGTCACTGCACGGGCAGGCGGGGAGGCTCTGCAGCACCAGGGCTGCGACGGGCGGCATGGAAGAAGGGGCCGTCGGATAATTGCATCTGGGAAAAAGCAATGCGGCTCAGAGCCAAAGCTGTCACAGGCTGCTGCCAAAACGTATCAGCTGTTGAAGAGGATGATCACTAGCTGGACTCAGGGCAGAAATCCCTCCACAGTCACCACGGGCATGTGCTGCCGGGAAAGTGCCATGAACCTGTAAGAAACCTGGAGGAGGGTATTTGCCAGGGCGGGTGTCCAGAGCAGACTCCAGGCATTAGGCTGAATGCATATTAAAAAAAAAAAAAAAGTCCTCCCCTGAATTGATTCTTTCTGTAAGTCCAGGCATGTTTTTCTCTTTGTAAGCACACTTCTTGCCCTGCCAAATTCGAGCTGTTACCTTTACTGTGCAAGACAAGAAGGACCTTCAATAGATTTCAACCTATTTGCTGGATGGAAGTGATGTGGCTGAAATCACGGAGGGAGCCCTGCCCTCCCAAGGCAGGCAGCCCCGCTGCAGGTCTGGGAGGACTGGGGCCCATGCTGTGGGAGCCATCCCCATCCTCTGCCACAACCCACCCAAGCCAGGGCCCAAACGGCCATTATTCCCAAAGCTGGTTGTTCCTTGCCCATAGCATTGAAGACTATCTAAAGAGGACCTAAAGTGGGGACCCCCCAGCCTCGCTACCAAAGAAAGCGACCCTCATAGTTTTCCCACCACCTTTTTGTACCAGAGCACTTGATAACGCGCTAAAGAACAGCAAGGTAATTGATCTGAGAGCATCAGCTCAATGTATGTAACAGGGAAACTGTTTTAATGGTGAGAAAACCCATTCCCTGAGTAGATTCATACTGACCCCTACCCAAAATCAGAGGACAAATGCGAGTGAGGCTTTCAGGGCAAAATGGGTGCCACAGGTAACATTTATTATGGATGTAGGTTATCCTTCATTCCGCAGATTTCAAAAGAATAGGAAAAGTTCCTATTTCATGGAAGAACTCCATGAAAGCACATACTTGTTCCCACTGAAGGGGCCACCACAGGGGCTAAAGACACCCAGTGATTACAAGGGGGGGGTCCTGCCCTTGGGCTGGGCTACAGTACCTGAGCAAGGAGCAGGGCAGAGCTGGAGATCACAAGCAAGTTCATCCAAGAGCCCAGGTCACCAGGTGAGTTCATGGGCTGGAGATCAGCATCCTGCAGCATCACTGGGACAGGGATTGATGGCCCCACGCTGGGCTGAAATGGGCTCCGGGGCCAGGGGTGTGGGTGGAGGCTCCAGGTGAGGCTGCTCAGGCTGTTAAAGCCCATTAGTGCCCTCTGGACCCTGACAAAAGCATCCCCACATCATTAGCAATCACATACGGACAGGAGGAATCAGGTGAACAGGGAGCAGAGCCCAGCGCCTCATTTTAGGGTACATCCATAGTGCCAACTGCAGCACGTGTCAGTGATACTGGAGCCAACTGGAGGTGCACTGGCCCTGCACCGTGCACCTCCCCGCCTGCTAATGGAACTTCACGGGACCCCATTGCCATTCTGATGAGTATTTTGAGTTCACATAAAATGAAGTAGAAACCCAGGCTGAGGAGCCAGAAGTGTCTGCCAGCTCCAGGGCAGGATGAGCAGCAGGAGCACCCACTGCAGTTCTTGGTTGCATTGCCCTGACCTTCCCACTCCATGGCATGGTCATCCAGCACAAAGCTTTCCCGCCCATCCTTACGTCTATTTAGATACTAGGCAATGTCACAGACTCTATCCTCCACCTGCCTTGCTGACAGCTGCCTTTTTGCAAGAAGCACAGTCCTTATCCCTGTTACAGTGTAACTAAATAATAAATTGGGGTTAGGCTGAAATCAGGACCCATTGGTGCAGCTTCAGTGGGGCAGGCAGTGCAATTAAAGCCCAGAGCTCCAGATGTCTTTGGTGACCTCAGGTTGGAGATCCAGCATAAAAAAGTCCATGAAGGGTTTCTTGCTGCCTCTTCTGTTTCATTCTTGTTAACAGTCATCTCAGTGCAGATTTAAGAAACATTTTTACAGGCTTGCAATCCTCATTGCCTTGTCAGCAGGGCTCTGGTATTTTTGCAGCCACGCTGAGCACAGTTTCTCTGAAGAAGTGTTAGCGTGTGTCATGTGAACAGGAAGTTTTTGGAAATACATCCTCTCCCTCGTTTGAAGGCAAGCGATGTGGGCTCTGCACACAGAAACCTTGCTGGGAAGCGACTGCTCCGTCGGCACAGGTTTCCTGGGAAGCAAAGTGAGTTGAACGCAGTTTTCCGTGCCACGTACGAATCCATACTAACAGGGGAATAAAATCTTCCCATGGACTATGCAGGACTTCTCGACTTGGTCCAACAGCAGACCCCCACCGGGGGTTAAGCTGAGCGTGGAGGTGAGGAGTGAAACGTCCCCTGTGCTCGAGGCTTCAGTGGTGAGGAAGATGAGCCTGACCCGCTACGACTGAGGCTGATGCCTCCCCATTTCTGGCCCTGACCGACCGATGTTGTTACCGGCCATTCGATGTGAGCCTGAGGGCACTTCAGAGCCTGATCCTCTTGCACGTTTCATAAAGCCCCATAAAAGCAAACCCACCGGCTGATGCCCAGCGCTCCCTGGCAGGAGCAAGCAGATGGGAGCAGCATCACCAGGCTTATTTTGGGAGGATGCTGCTCTCCAGCAGACATACAGAAACAAAGGCAAAAAATATAAAGGGGAGCTATATAAATCCAACCAGGCAGATGTTGCGATGAGATAACAGCATTTCCCCTGGTTAAAGCCACTCCATCCCGACATCCCTGCCGTCCCCTCAGCGGGCGGCTTGCAGGCGATGGCGGAGCAGCACATATAGCAGGCAGCATCCACCAGAGGCTGCTCGCCGGCTTCGGAAATGCTGCCGTTGCCTGCAGCTGCCTGCACCGGCCATGGCCCCAGGCCTTGCCTGGGGCAGAGTTTGTGTGCCCGCAGGCCTGGAGGGGGTCCCGGCAGACCGAGCAGCGCTGGGTGCTGGACCCAAGCGATGGATGCGTCGTCCCCTGGAAGACCGGGGTGAAGAGCTTGCTGGTTGCTTTTCTTGCAAAGATGGAAAGGCCCTGCAAAAGTGGGACAGGGAGAGATCAAACTAAATCAGTTGTTTGCAGGTGCTATAAGCATTTGAATAACACTAAATAACAAAAGCGTCCCGCTTGTGTGCGCTGTGGTCGCGCTGTTTCACCCTGGGTTTGCATGGGGTGGCACTGGGTGACACAGGGCACAGGTGAGAGGGACCTGCTTTAACCCTGGAGGACACCCACAGATCTCCTTGGAAATCTGCTTGGAAAAACCTTGTTTTAAGGCGTTACCTACCTTAAATTTCCATTACTAAAAGTTATAAAGACAGATTAGCTGGGAGAAGGGCGGCCACTGCAAGTGTACTGATGGCACGGACAGAATAAATTCAATTTTTACATGGGTTTTCCTCCTGCCATCTTCTCCTGGAGAGGGTAACTCAGCTTCTCTGAGTCATCTCACTGATTTCAAAGGCAGGAGGTACCTGCTCGTAAGCCTCCTATCATAATTAGCAAACTGGAGCAAAATGCATATCAAGGCAGAGGGTGAACTTTAGGAAACCTCTAATCATTTAGACCCACAGCAAAGGGTATCGCTTCCCAGACCTAAGAACTTCACGCTGAAGTTCTGCGGGCAGAGAAAGGTTATTTCTGGAAGGGATGTTTGGTGTAAGGATATCAGTGCTTTTTGGCCAGGTCTTTCCTGAATCAAAGGATCCACCTGCACGAGATGCGGCCATGGAGACTCCAAGTAGATGGTGACAGCAGATAAACGCGTGGCGCTTACACAGCCCCGAGCACTGGCAGATCCCCTGGCTCTTTGCTCTGAAGTGGGTAAATATCACTATACCCCCTTGCAGATGCAGAAGCTGCCAGTTTGAGAGATCAGAGCGATTTGTTCAAAGTAACGGAGCTCACTCGTGGCCCTAGGAACCGTACCTGATGCCTCGCAGGAGGGCGGCTGTGGTGCTGCGGGGTCCTTCATGCAGCAGGGACGGATCCAGCCCATGGCTGGCATTGCTCCAGTGATGCCAGTGCTGGCAAACATGCTATACAAAACAGCAGAACAACTTTGAGGCTCTCAGAAATCAAGCAGCCGGCCAATTTTTATCCTTTTACCTCTCAAAATGGCAATATATTGTCCAGACTCATGCAGAAAGCGTGGAAATTTCCTGCAAAAAAACCCCTCTTTTCTTTCTTTTTGGACCAGCGCTGCCAGCTCCGGCCCTGGACACACGCCGGCGAGCTGCGCCCGCACCCCAGACCTCCTCCCACTGGTGCTGCTTTGCCCTTTAGCTGTAATTTTTCTCTCAATTGGAAGGAGAAGCAGATGAGTCCTTTCCACTCTGGCTCAGTTTTCCTTCACCTTCTTGAACCTGCACCATCTGGGTTGCAAACACCCTAGGCGAGCAGCTCTTGCCTTCCAAGGTGCTGCAAACGTGCAGGAGAGTACAAAGACATCAGCAAACTGGGTGGCAGCTGTTCTCAATGAAACGCAAAAGGATGATGGAAACGTAGCTGTCGATGTCAGGCTTTGGCACAACTTGTCTAGTCAGGAAACACGTTGTAAGTTTTCGTGATCCCACCTAAATTCACCTGTTCCTATCACTGTTGCTCAGATTTTCCCAACAGCTCAACGTATGAACATTTAATACTCTAAAAAATATAGTCTGGCCCTGTGGATGGGGTGGTTTGCAGGGTGCGCTAGTGCCTGATGTCAAGGACCAGGCTGTGCCAGAAGTTATCCCCCGCTCTCCCAGCAAATCAGCCTGTTGAAATGAGCATTTCTTACACTTTATAAAAATGCCCTCTTTTTGTCTCATCCATCTTCATGCGATCCCTCGGCTGGCAGTGGCTCGGTTCAGGCTGGGGAAACGAGAATGGGCTGCACGTGCTGCGATTCGGGATTCACCTCGCCTCCACCTCTGCCTTTCCCTCTTTCTGCAAGGAGGAGATTCATGCAATTAGGGTCTTTTTTAACCATTTCCTCACTAACATGAAACTTGCAGGCAGTGATTGCTGCTGTCTCCCCCCTCCCAGGGATGGAGGACGGCTGGGCAGCCCCTCTTCCAGCCTGCGCTCCCGGCTGAGCTGGACCAGGATGCTGATCCTGCCCAAAATTAATCTTTTTTTTCCATGGGGAGAGAGGAGCCAGGTCCGTTTTCAGCTGGCTCCTGCTCAGCTGAACTGGGGAGGACCCTGCTGTCCTCTGACACATCTTGGCTGTCTTTTAAGCGGTCATGACCCATAGTTTGAGAAACTCTGCACTTAACAGTCCTTCCTATCTCTTACTCCTCCATCTCAGCTCTGTCTCCTACAATATCCATTTCCCTTGCCCCTCCCTCCTCCCCGGGCCAAAAAGAAATAAAAAATTAAGTGTGAATTTCAGAGCCAAAGATGCTTTTGGTTTTTTTTTTAAGCCAACACTGCGAAGTGAAGGAAAAACGCTTCCAGTAAATTATAGTCCCATGAAAATGGCTCCAATTGCACAGAGAGTTTGGCAAATTACAGAAGATGCAAGTGTCAATCGAAGAAACTCTGGCAGTAAATATTTTTCACAACTGCTTCATTAGCAAAGCTTTTCATTGGAAAGGCTCCTGCTCTCGAGAGCTGGGAAAGGATGACAGCTCTTTATTTTTTGGTAGGCTCTAAATAGTTTACCCATAACACACAACTATGTCATTTATCCCTCTGTAATTAATTCATCAATAATATCTCAGTCTTAAAGACAAGAAAACTTATTTTGAACTTCATTTCTGGTGCAGATCTTTGGAAAGAAAGATGCTTCATTGCTCTCCTCTTCTCAGGTCTCCTCAACGTGTTATGTCCAGTGGGGCAGCACCTGAATACCCAACACACGAAGTCTGAAAGCGCCAAGGTTGGGGTTTTTTCTCACTCTGTTTCCATCTCCTCTTCCCCATGATGGAAAAGCAGCAACAAGGTGGTCACACCACAGTAAAAGGCAGGAAGAGATGATCTGCCTCAGTCCAGTTGGAGTGGGAAGAGTGAATGTCAAACCAGCTGTGGAGCATCCAGTGCCACTAACCCATCACTGGTTTCTCACCAGTCGCCTTGTATCTAATGATTTTCTTTAGAAAAATCATAGAAAACCCAATTCTTCAGTTTGCAGTGGTGGGTGATCAACTCTTAGGCAAGAAAAAATAGCTCTCCGCCAAGTTAGGCTGCAAAACCCCCTAGAAGATGTTTCCCATAGCCTCCAAACCCAGAAGGTGAACAGAAGGACTGAAACGAGCACTGCACTTACACGGACAAATTGCTAAGCTGGTGCTACCACCTTTAGGTTCTCCTTCTGGGGCCAAAACATTTGGAAATGTAAGACTTGCCCTAGGGCCTCATGGCTGATCGGCCGTTTGTGTGGTGTAACACTCGCGGAGTGGTGTAGGCAGCTGCGCAATGCCACAGCATGAGCTGTGCGAGCCCGTGATTTATGTCCCTTCCTCACGAGCACAAATAAAAGACAACGTCATCTGATGTATTTGCAGGGACCTCTGCGAAATTTCCTTCTCCAAGTGCGAAAGGTCCTTTGGGGAACGTGGTTTATTTGGGCTGACTCCTGCCCGACCCACACCGAGGGCTGTGTCCAAATCACGACTTACCAGCCGTGGTCTTTGCAGGGTCCCCTCTCCCGGCTTGCTCCCTTGCCTCGGCGAGGGAAGATGTTGAGGAAGCGTGCTCGGCACAGGAGGGTGGCCGGGGGGGACGGCTCCTGCAAACCCTCCCTCTCCCCTACATCTGCCTGCCCTGCCTGGAGGGGTCCAAGCACACCCACCCCAGCAAAACCACCGCAGCCACACACTGCCGGGTGTCCCCCGGGAGCGCGGTCCCTGTGCGACTCCTTTTGGGAAGTATTTTAGCAAGTTCCTCCCCATTGCCCAGTAAAAGCAACACCCGCTCCACGCTCTGTGCAGAAATGAACGTGTAAATAAAACCTGAAGGTGAAGGGCTTCTCTGCCTGCCTCCACGCCTGGCCTGGCTGCTCCCAGCCCCATGATTTATGCTTTGATTTGCGAATGCTTCTTCCTGCCAGGTGATCACATGGGCCCTCGCCTGCACATTATTTTTGCATTTGCTTTTGCTTCCCTTCTCTCCCTGCCCCCCCCCCCGAAATGGTTTTCATTTTTATTAAAGCAATTTATTCTTGCAGTTGCCAAAGGCTTATCAGGTTCGGCATATGTTCAGACAAGTCGTGCCTGGTGATTTTGGAGGGGGGGTATTTTTGAGGGGAAGAAAATGAATTAAAGCAACTCCACAAGGGCAGCCGAGCAGGGCTAGAATGAGCGTGGCCGGTCTCCAGCACCGAGATTTCAGCTCCAGGCGAGGGTGGAGGTCAGGAGCGAGACAGCCTGCACGGAGCTGGGGAGGACCAGAAAAGGGGCAAAGGGGATGGGGAGAGATATTTACACCCCCTCGAGCTATTTGCAATACCACTGCTGCCAATCTGGAGCTGTTGGTATTTAAAATGGCATGTAGAGAGGCGTCTCTCCTCCCTCAAAGGTATGTTAATGAGTACCCCGTTAAGAAACTCCTTGGAAACTTCAAGGGAAGACAAATCCTCTTGGTTGATGAATTCATTTTCTCCCTTTGCTTGACCCATCAGCCTGTGCTGCCAGCAACGTTCCCATTAGCTTCAGCAGAGTTTGCCAACATTTGCTGAGATCCAAGACCCATAGAAATCCACTGGAGCCTTTCCACGGATCTCAGGGAGCTTTGGGTCAAGTCTTCTGCCTGCAGGATGGGGCTCGGGGTATGTGCGTTGGCTGCCTGCTCGGAGCCTGCCGGTGAGTGATGAGCTGTTGAACAATGTCTTCATCTCTGGGCAGGGCCGGGAGGAGGGACGGGGATGCTAACTGGAACCAGCCTGGAGTGAAATCATTTGTTTCGCCGCACTGTTTCCCTTCTCCTGAAGGCTCCCAGGGAGGGAAGCAGAGCTCGCATGCAGCGATGTCTGCAAGAATCCAGGGCTCTTGTTTCGTTGTGTTAAAGCTTCACATTCATCCTCAGCCCTAGAAGAGCTGCTCAGTCCCCTAGGATGTTACCTACCTCCAAAGATCAACCCACCCCATCAGTCCCACCACAGCAGACCTCCCACCTCTGCTTTCCTGCAAAAACTGCGGCTCTGCTGGGAAAAGGCCGTGGCAAACGCCGGCGGCATGGGGTGAAGTGCGGCTGCCGTGGAGGCTGCCCCGTCCCTGGCCAAAGAGAGTGAAATATCTCTGAACCAACAGTTTTCGAGCACTACTTGTGAGGCAGCTAAACACGGGTTTTATCAGCGTATGAGAGCTTGCAAAGATAACACTTCAAAGAAAACACATTCTAAATACACTTTTAAAAGCCTTAAAATGTAATTCCATAAATGTTTGTGTTACTCGGGCAAGAGATAAAGCCAAGTGGTATTACTGAATTGTAGTGGGGCCGAATACCTGCAAACTTCCCTCATGTCCCTATCAGATGAATGGTTCACTTATTAATCTATAGCTGGATACAGTAGAGCCTTTTCCTTTCTCAATAATCTTTTTCTCCCCATCTCTGTGTGCCGGCTGCTTTGCCACTCTGGCAGGACCCGGGTGCGGGTGCAAATCACAGCCGGAGCATGGTGGCTGCATGGGCTCTGGTTCGGTGCAGAGACCCTGTCCCTCAAGCTTGGCCCCACTCCTGAAGGTTAACTGAAAAGCAAGGTTGCAGAGAAATAATGAGACCAATTTTTGTTTAATTGGTGATGCTGGTCTCACTGGTTTGGAAGTGGTTGATCCCTTTTCCCTCTGCCGTTGGTGGATCAGGACCGTGATGTCTCCCTGTCCCAAAGGATGGACTGCAGTGGCCATATTTCAGCATTATAAAACTGCTAGGAGAGCATTGTGGCACCTGAGGATTGCAGAGCTGTGGGCTACAAATATCCCATTTCAGTTTTGTATTTTGTGGGTATTAAAGAAATAGAGAAAATCAAAAAGGCAGGACTGAAGCAGTCTGTGCAAAATCCTGAATTTAAATCCTTTGCAGCACTCTGGTCAAATGAAAACGACTCATTTGACCAGATGTCCAGAGAGACTTCCCCCTGCATGGAGCAGGAGTGAAGGAAATCCCTGAAATCTCTGCTTTTCTATGGGAGAGCTCTGCTCTGCTGTCGCTCCGGGCAGCCGGTGACCTTACGGCGGGTACGTGTTCACGTACGTGTTACAGGGTTGTGAGTCTGCGGGGAGACCGATGCAGTTTTCCAGTTAATTTCCCTGCAGCTTGTTTAGTCCCTACGATGCTTATCGGGGAAGACGGCACGCTGTTTAATGGGCCAACACGGCACATCATAACAAAGCATCATGCCGACAACTTTGGAAATGTTAAACCTTGCGAGCACCAACCCCAAAAAGGTATTTTAGGAAGCAAGGCTGCCCACACTGGCAAACGTGCAGCCCTCCAGCCATCTGGGATGGGAGCAGGATTTGGCCATTAGTGAAAGATTTCGTGCCTACTCACCAAATCCATCCTTGACTTACGCTCAGCAGCTTTCCTGAAGCTCAGTATGGGGGATCTGGCCTGGGGTCCCGATGCTCATCATCAGCGAGAGATGACACATATAAGCTGGGCAAAGGGACTGGTCTCTGAGGAGCTGCACAGCCTCTGAGTTTTTTCCTACGTGAAGAGCAGAGATGAGGCCAGAAGTTTTCTGGCAGAGCTTGCAGCCCGCACCCATGGGCAGGTCCCCTGGCATCACTAATGGTCTAAGAGTGGAAATCGATGGCAGTGCAAAGGCAGCACAAATTGATCCAAACTCTTGTCTGATGGACAAAAAATTCCCGACGTATTGTTCAGTGCACTTAGTCTTAAATAATTAACATTATTCTTAAGGTGCTTTCTTCTTTAAACCCCCACATGCACCTTTCTCTGTATTTAACCTGTGCAGACCACTTTTCAATCTCTAGCACTTTCTGTCTCCCAAAACAAAACCCTCTGGATTTCTTTGGATGCCAGAAAGCAAGAGTTTGAATATTTGGTTTAGACCCAGAAACATTTCCCTCTCTCTAAGCCAAAGAAAAGGCATTTGCAATTTTCTTGTACCACACAGCAGAGAAAGATGCTTAGAGAAAGGGAGGTGAGGGGTGGTCCAGGGTGTGCCATGTCACTGGGACCTTGTCCTGTTGGAGCCACCACCGGCACCCAACAACTCCAGCAAAGACCACAGGGAACCAGTTTTCCCCTATAAAACCTGCACGGGCTATAGGAAACCTTGATGATGACACGGTTTGCAGGGAAGGCGACTCTACCCTGCAGAAAGTGGCTCTGCAAGCCCCGCGGCTGGGGCAGGCAGCTGGGAGCCGCCCGCCCGGTGGGCTGGGAGATTGAAATCAGGAGTCAACAAGGATGAAGAATGGCAGAGGGAGAAATCCTGTGTTTTCTCTCAAGGAGATGTTTTCTCTCCTTTATCTAGCACGCAAGCTATCTAGGCTGTGTGTACGTTTAGCTGTCAGTGCCTGGGATGCTGAATGTAGTCCCTTCTGCTCAGCATCCAAGGGCAGACCCAGCAAAGGCAACGGCTGCAGCAGCACTACGAGCAGCTCGAGAGCTTTAGAGAGCCAGGATAGCAAACCCCCATCCTTCTCCAAAAGTCCCTTTTGAAGCCCAATTCTGCGCTTGCCCAAGGGGTCCTCTGGCTCCTGGTGCTCAGGATGGGTCCCCAGCCTGTGGGCCTGACAGATCAGCACTCCAGCTTGGTAAACCCAAGTCACTAATGGTAAATAAAGGCTTAATCATTTGTGTAATCTTTCCTAATTACCAAAGAAAAGCAGCTACTCTGAGCCCACCCAGAGGCTCCGGTGTCAAACTCTTCTCCCTGTGGTGATTGATGTTGGTTCCCCAAAATTCAAACGGATAGGAGCATGTTGGGTGAATGCTGAAGGGCAGGAGAAGGCACCCTGGAGGGTACACGTCAACCCGGGGCTTTATCTGCAGCCCAAGAGCTCCTCGGCCCATGGCTGTGAGTGGTTTCTACCAGGGCAGTCAATCATGCTTGTTGGGACTCTCCCACTCATGAGAAGAAAACATGTTAAAATACCACCCCTATCGTTTTTGCATGTAAAACAAGACTATCTGTGCCTGTGGGTGAACTGCTTTTGGGTGCAGCTTTGGGGAAGGGGCTAGGTGCATCCCTAAGGCACGCTGGCCTTTTCCCCAAGTCCAGCAGCACCCACGGGATGCTCTGGCTGGCTGGAGATCCCGCTACAGCAGGGATGGGGGGATTCCCCCACGCGTTACGTGACCACGTCAACAGCTGCTCTTTCAATGCAATATCAAGAATGCAAAGGACCACCACAAAGTGTTAACTAATTAGGAATTAATGACCCCTTTTGGCTGGGTTATGGGGCAGAGAGATGCCGAAGATGTACTCAAGGTATCTGGAAGGGCTGGACGTGGCTCTGCTTCTGCAAAACTCCTCCTAACACCACCTCGGCCCTGCTGCTGAACAGCCAAACCGCCAGCAAATGTCCCCTGCCCGCACCAAATGACAAGGCTTCCCTCCTTTCATAGTGCTGGCAGCTCTTCTGGCGGAGCTCAGGCAAAGGTCCCCACGTGCTTTGGCATTCAGGGCTCCTACCCCGTCTCTTACCACTGTATTTGACTCAGACCATTGAACCGGGGTGTCCGTGATGGGAGGGATGGAAACCATTAGACCAAAGAGTAAATGAACACGGCTTTCCTGAAACCCATGCTGACAAGGAAAACATGATACCTGCTGTTTGCAGAGCCAAACAGGCTGTTCTTGGAGGCAGAGCCGAAGGGGAAAGCAGGGCTGGTCACAGACTGTCTGGAGCCACATTTACACTTTTCCTGCTTCAAATGTAACATGGCTTGTACAGGACTCGCTGCACCTCATCCCAAATGCAATGAGAAGAAAATGTCCTCCAAAATGCCAGTCCCAGGAGGTGATGCTCCTCTTCCTTCTGGCCAGGATACCCAGTTTTATTGCAATAAGCTACTTTTTCTTTCATTTTACCTGGCCGTTACATGCTTTTCTTCTTACAAGAGTCAAGTGCTATCCACTGGTGCTGCCCAGGTTTTCAGGTCTCTATATCCATTCAGTCCTCAGTGGAAATGAGGGAGATATTTCTTTAGTTCTGTGACATCTTTGCAGCATGAATTGCAGCCTCATGTTTTACAATGCTCACTTGCAGTCTGCTAGCATGCACGCTAGCACCGATAATTTTTTTGGCTAACAGTGGTATTAAATCATCAAATAAAAACTAATGAAGGAGAGAGCCAGAAGATGTGATGATGATGAGGGGGAGGAATTCACAGTAGCAGAGGGGGCCAGCCATCATCCAGGCAGGGCTTCTGAATTTGTGCGTGTTAATTAACATTTTGATTCATTAAGCATGGCTCATTGTATGGCTTCATTGATGAGAGGGCGATTTTGGAGCTGGTGCCAAGCAGAACGAAATTCTTCTAGGTCCCATCCTGCCCTTGTTTTGCTGGTGTAGGACAGAAGTGGCTCTTAATCTTAAATGCAAATAAAAAGAGAGCCCAAACGGAGCATGTCTGGGGGCCCAGCCAGCCCACCGACTGGCCAGAGCCAACGCACGAACAAGGCTCCCTACTCACGTCAAGTTTTCTGCGGCATTGCGACGGTTAAGAGATCATGCCGAAATCTGGCAGCCGGATCCCCCAGCCTTCATTTATATATACAGAAAACACTGTACATCTTCTCCTGGATGGCATTACATGGCATAAAGAGGTTACTTCTATAGAGATAGGGACGGCCACATTATTCATGTGCAGCCAAGTGCTGAATCATCTGGGTCACCTTATGAGATGTCATCTATACTTGTCATATATATTTTACAGAAGGAATATTTCCAGGATGCTTTAGAGAGCATTAATATCATTTATATGTATTGCTTCTTTTATCCCTTTGCATAAAAAGCCAGGTGTATTTTTTTGCCATGAATCTGGCCACCTGGGACTTGTAAGGAGAGAAGAGTTATAGCTCAAACATTGCAGAAATCTCTAAAATGCACCTGCAATAGTTTCCTAATCCATCACTGCACTGTTATTTTAAGCTTCAACATCTTGGGACTTCCCAAGATTCCAAGTGAGCACTGCATGTCCTCTCTCCACACCCTCCTAGAAATTAATAACTACAATTAAGAAGGTGGACCAGCTTCTCCATGGGTGGAAACCAACACCGCCAGTCCAAGCCACCGAGCCTTGCTATGGTACCCCAGCAGAAGACCTTGCCCTATGCAGCTCTAGACTAGAAAATGCTGATCCAAGACCAGAGGGACACGAATGGTCCGTCTTGGGGTACTTCAGTATCTTCTCTTCTGACTCTTAGAGTAGGAATTACAGGGACTCGTAAACACGGAAAATAACCTGATTAATTCTATCTGAACATCAAGAAATGAGGGGGTCAAGATCAGAGATTGGTACTTATTGTATCCAGTCTGTTTTGTCCAGTGCCTGGTGCCCAGCTTTTTTGCTGATATTGCTTTTTCTTCAGAAAAAAACCAGCCAAGTTGCTCTGCTGGCTCACTGTACTTTTAAGAGGTGCATTTGGCCTCATGAGAATGCATCAAAATTTTGATGCTTAGCAGAAAATAAAAATATTTGCACTCAGTTCATTTCTAGAGCTGCACATAAAATGCTCCCCCTCAGGGCATATCCAAGGAAAAGACTAGAAATAAAATATAAATTCTAAACAGCAGTAAAATGTTTATCGCTTTGGGGGTTATGAGTGTTCAGCTTTTATTACTACGAAAATCAATTTACTGAACTTGGGTTTACTGCAAAATCACAAAAGTGAAAACCTGAATTCATTCGCTGCTTCTTCCTTCCCGTGCCCGGGAGAGCCCTGTCCCGCACGGCCCCGCTCTCTGCCTCCTCCCCACCACGGCTCCTCTCCCGATGACAGCCAAGCTGCCCTCCATGGCTGACAGCTTACCTGGGCTCCCTCCCGTTGGACCTCTCCGAGAAGGAGACCGAGAGTCCAACCTGAAAAAACAAACCCTGGAAAAAAGAGGAGACGGCCCATTTTCTCCACCAGGATTTTCGGTTGAGTTTATGACCCTGCCATGAGCCGCGGTTTGGGATGGAGATGCAGGATATGGCCGAGAAAAAGGGCTGCTAAAAGCAGCCTGGGTGTGAAAACCCTCAAGTGAACTTCATTGTAGTGGAACTGGATTATTTGCTGGAAAGTGCAAATCCGCATGTTCAAAATAATATTAGGGTATTGTAATGGTGATTCGAACAGTCAAAATACTAAAAAAAAAGGAAAAGTAGGCGCATAGAAGTCACTTCACTGTGGCTGGGTATCATTCGGTGCAGCCCAACCCACCAACGAATCCCATGTAGCCTCTCCTCTACTTACATTTCTGGAGTTTTTAAGGCTAAAATCAATGCATGTTTTAACAGAGCTAGTGGAAAGCAGCACAAAGAGTTTGGCCAAAATGCTTCAGGTTTGCTGTCCCTTAGCAGTGGCTCAGAAGAGACCCATGGCCAGGCTGCCACAAAGGTAATATTTGCAAATCCTTCACCGTCCGGCACATTCCCCCACCCAGAGTCCCATCTCTCCATAAATGCAAATATTTCACATAAAGAGAATTTCACCCCTGCTGATAATTTCTGGAAAAATTGTAGCAGAACCCCCCTTTTTTTTCTGCCAAATTAAAAAAAAAAAAAGAAAAATATTGAAAGTAGGTGAGGTCAGCTCTACAAATAGTCAAAGCAAACGTTTCGGGAGAGATGAGGAGGATGAAAGCCACCGAACCAAGCGAGTCAGCAAATAGCTGGGGATAACATCGAATTCTGGGAAGGAGAGGCGCAGCTCGGGAGAGCGTGTTTGGGGTGGGAGGGTGGAACTGCTACCCGATATTAATAGGTTTGGCCCGCTTTCCGTGCTGAACACAGTCAGAAACACATGAAAACAAGGTGCGTAGGAAGGAGGGGATGTGAAGCCCGGTGTGCTGGCCAGGCTGGGTACCGGGGTGCCACACCAGCTGGGTACTGGGGTGCCAGCCTGGCTGGGTAGCGGGGTGCCACACCAGCTGGGTACTGGGGTGTCACACCGGCTGGGTCCCTGCACCCCGTGATAACGGGGTTCGGGGCTGGCACTGCCAACCGCCCCAGGGTTTGCATAGCGGAGTTTCTCTTTGAGCACAGGAGACCTGGGAGCTGGTGCACACACATTTCCACTTTTGCCACCCAAAAGAGAGAGCGAGGTTCCCAGATTTTGGGGGGCAGGGGGGAATGTCCATCCGATGGCCAGTCAGCAGCCCCGAGCGTGGTCCCTGGCTCTGCATTTGGGGCGCCTTGTATAAATGAGGAGTGAGCCTCGGCATCTCCACGCAGAGAGCCAGCGGCGCTTGCCAGGACCACAGATTGATGGGGCAGCCGTGGACAGGGCAATGTAAACAGCCGCGGCTCCGTGCGCAGCGTCCGGCCCTGCCGCCTCGCTGCCAGCTGGCCAGAGGGCTGTCAGGCATCCCCAAACCAACAGCAAGGGCCAGGGACCAGCGGGTCCATCCCCTCCTTGGGAGTGCCTGGGCTGGAAGGCACGTGGGGAGGTTTGGACACGCAGTGCCGGAGCGGCACTATGAAAACATTGCTGACGACAGGCTAATTTTTTAAGCCCCATTTTGCCCCCACAGTGACACCCCCATCCTGTGGCCAGCTGCATCCCTCAGCCTTTTAGGGCCACGCAGTGTGAACAGCCTTTGCATCGCACTTCTTGAAGCTTAGCACGGTTTGTTTCCATCCTTGCTAAGGGCACGGTACCCACGAGATGGCCCAAATGGCTGAGAAGGGGATGCCGTCCCCCGGCACGCTCCGGCGGCGTGAACACAACTCACTCCAGATGCAGATGGGACTTCTGCCCTTTCCCTTACGCCTTGACACCCCTCCAGCAGTCCCACCCCAGCTGAATTTTTCAGCTGTTGCACCAAAGCAGCCCCTCAAGCTTTATCTATCTATCTTGCAAAAGATGGAAAGTGCTTTACAATTTTTCCAGAGGTCGTCTGATAACCCTGTCAGGCTTAATTGTGCCATAATCAAATGCCTTCCCAGCACGGGGCGGGATGAATCAATCGCGAGCAAACACCACTGACAGACCCCACCGACATGAAAGGCGTGAGCTCACAAATAATTTATTAAAAATATGTGTGATGGAGAGGATTCGTTTTCATTTCCAAAAAAAAAAAAAAAAAAAAAGGTTTTCTTGGCTTACAAATGAGAGATGGGGGGAGAGGCATTAAATTGCAGTGACTCACAGAGGAAGGGCGGGGGGATGCAGGAGGACAGGCTGCGCTGTCTCCACTGCGGGCGCTCGGCCCTGAGCATCGTGTCACTCTCAGGAGCCCGGGGACCCTTCGCCCCTCGCGGGGCGGTTGGAGGGGGCATCTGCCGGGGGATGCACGGCCACGCTGGGGGCTGGGGCAACGCCTCCTCCCCGAGGCATGGTAGTGGGGATATTGGCTTTTTTCAGCCACCCCCCCCCCAGCTAATAGCTCCTGCTTTTGGGCCATGGCGTCCTGCCTGCTCTGCCCAGTGCAGAGCTCTGCCTGTACTTTTCGAGATAGTTAGTTGCCTGTCTTTAATACACAAAAAGTAGTTGCTTCTTGGCATGGAGTACATCACAAACCAGCTCAGCTGATTCCTTTCTTCCCCAAGAAGAGGAGCTGTCCCCATCACCTACAACGCACCGGATGACGGATGGGTGATGGAAACCTCAAACTACACCTGACGCCCTTCCCTTGGGTGCCCAGAACCTTGTGCCCCAACACAGAGGGACAAACCGCCCATAAAGCCATTGCAAACCGAGGGGCGAGTCCCCCTGGGGACCCGCTGCCGGGATGCGTGCGGGGCGGCATGGGCAGACGCGCAGAGCTGGGGGAACCATGGGGTGGCTCCTTTCCAGGGATTGCATCCTGCTCCAAAGACTTTGCTATGGTGTTGTCTGTGCGAGTAGGATCAAAAAGACTCAACTGGAAGTTAGGTGTTAGAGCAGTATTGGTCTTGCCTAGGAAAAGCCAGAGTCCCTTGAATTTTCCTCTGTGCTGGATTTATTTTCCAACAAAACAGACTCCCCTCTCAAAGGAAAATCCTGGTGAAATGACACACGTGAGCAGGATTTAAGTCATAAAGGTGCTGAGTTTTGCATCTCTTGAATAACCTTTGGTTGGCTTCACTGGGAAGAGAAAAAGCACATGTGAAAAATACCTGAATTTTCCCCCAAACTGAGGCTGCTTTCCCTGGAGAAGTTTAGGATCCTCCCGATGAACGTTTCCCTCCATACAAAACTGAACCCTGACGCTCCTGTGTGACAACTCTCCACCTCTTTGCAAATTGCCGACACAGTTTGAGAGGCGATGCTGATCCTGATCCAGCACCACTTGGATGATTCTCCCAGGGGTGCTGATGCAGGTTCCCTGGGCAGGACCTGCGGCCCCAGCACCAGCACTGCTGCTGTGATGGGATGCACACAGACGTGCTCCTTTTGGCTCTGCAGTGCTCAGAGCACGTATATTCCAGGTCCTACCCAAACAACCCCTCTGCCGTAGGCTGAGGCAAGAAGGGGGACAGCTTTCCTTGCTCCTACCGCTAGGCCAATCCACCGCAGCATGAGCAATGTCCCAAATTCCAAACTCCTTTGACCATTAACATGTGAGTATTAATTTATCAGCAAAGATTTCGCACTAAATAACCCTATTAATCCAGCTTTCCAAGACAACAGGGATTCCACAATAAATATCCCTATTAATCAAGCTTTCAAGCTACCAATTAAAAAAAAATAGAATTATAGGTTATATATAGATTATTTAATAGACCGATGCAGCACTTCCCCAGCGTGAACCAAAGCCACCAGCCCCTCGCTGTTCCCTCAAGCCATGGTGATACCTGTAACACCACCAAGCTGACTCTATTTTTTCCCGTACAACTCTCGCAGAAGGACCATCGGACTGAGCCCATTTCCCGACAGGAGCCGGAGGGCCCCGCAGAAGCAGCTCGCATTAAATATGGGAAATGACTGCCACCTCCAGCCCTCCGCCTGCTACTGGAGCCAGCAGCTCCCCGCCCTCCTTGGGTGACTTGGGGAGCCTGGAAACTTGTTTTACCGCTTGCTTGTACCGAAGATATAAACAGTGGGGCTCGGAGAGCAGAAACACGAGATGGCAATTAGCCCAGAGCTATTAACTGCGCTTGAATATCATATACTCCAAGCTTCCTTGATCCACTGGAATTTATATGACTGTTAATGGGGACTGTAAATTGCTGTCAGCCGGGATAACTCGATCCATTTTTTTTTGGAGAGGTGGAGGGACGGGGGGGAGTGGGGAGGAAGAGGGGAAGGTGCCCTGAGATGGACATGAGGAGCTGTACAACAGCTTTAAGGCACTGCTGTCTACTGGCATATAACAGATAATAAAAATATGGTTTAATTTGGAATGTAAGGATATGGTGTCAAAATAAAATGTCTCAAGGACAAGTAGGGAGCATAAAAAAGTCATAGCCCATGCTGTGAGCATCAGCTGCACATCATAAAGGTACATTAATGGTATATTTCTTTAAAAGAAATTTTCATACTTGGGAGTTTTATGAGAAATAAGAGTTTAAAATATTAAAAGTGGAAATTTTATGATTGGAGGGGAAAAAATGTTCAGATGAAGGTGGCGGGAATGGCAAGAGTGCAGAAGTAAAGTGCTGGTGCCTTTGGTGGTGCCGGCAGTGACCGAGGGCAGCAACACTGTTGTGCTGAGCCGGGGTCCCCACCAACCCGGTGTGTCAACCCTTGCCTCTACCCGTTCTGCATCCACAGAAACCAGTGGGATTTGTTATTAAATGGGAACAGAATCAGGCCTCAGAGGCCAGACGTACAGGCGTGAAGTAATTTCTTATTGTAAAACAACAGGCAAGAAAAGCTACTTAAACCAGATCCACTTGAGTGGCAATGGACAAAAATAAAATCAATTAAAAACAACGCTTTGTTGTCAAATTCAAATGTTAGAGACAAAAGCAATTAATCTGGGTGCGGATCATTCCTTTTTGATTCTGAGCTTGGAAGAGCTCCTGAGTCCTAGGAAGAGCTCACAGCATCAGAGCATCTTTGCAGAACTGATGGCTTAAAGTCACAGAATAAAGACCTCTGAGCCTGTGGCCAGTCTTCCTGGATTCATCTGGGCTCAGGAATAATCAAGAGACCCACGAGTTCATTTTTATCAGGGGAAAAAAGCATTTTAACCCAATGACTAGAATATCCCTTCCTATTGTTCCACTTCTCTGTCAGCCGCTAGGAAGAACAACTCGGCATTTCCTTCCCCTGTCCTGCTGCTAAAACCCCAGGTTTCAAGGGAAAGCTCACAAAAATGGGGAATTTCTAAAATTTGATCTCCCATATGCAACCATCGATGGCAAGCAGCTGTTGACGGTCACTGCTTGTAGGGATGGTTCTACTCTATATTTGACTGACATTAACACCCCGGGGTCCTGGATGGAGTCAGGGCGCTGGGATGCTCCTGAGCCAGCTTGCAATCATTTGCTGATTTAATACTTGTCTTCTAGATATTTACATGCACCTCTTTTGATTTCTTAAAGGTGAAGAGATTTTGCTGCAGAGCAGTAGGGTCTGAAAAGGACGGGCATTGCTTGCACAGATTGCATTCGGTATCTCACATTTGGAGGGTGCTGCCTGCCCAGGCCCAGCCGAACGCAAAGGACCACGTAAAGAGAGTTCGGCTGCATGGTCAGCTGCCAGCACACCCCCAGGCTGGAAATTACAGCTCTGGAGAAAGAAGGACTAAAATTTAATCCAAACCTGTTAGAAAGACATCTTTTCCCCAAATATAAAGCTAAATTTGCAGATTCTTGGACACCATAAATATTAATGCAGAGTATATTATGCTTGTGTAGTGTAACTATTCATGATGCATGAATATTAATGCCCTGCATCTGAAATCTCTCTCAGGGCACTCAGTGCCCATCAGCAAACCTTCGTGGCTCACAAAAAAAGATCCTTCGCTCCCTTGATTTAAAACCTGTGCTCAATCCAGTTGTGCAAAAATTGCAATTGTGAGCATTGCTCTGGTAAACTTTTTAGGAGGAATGTCCTTAAACTAAACCAAAACCCTGTTCTCTTGGTCTCCCGGTGCCGTAACAGCATAGTCAGAGACCATTTTATGCAACTGGACTCTCCACGAGGCTGAAGGTGGCATCGCTCTTCCCCACAGTCCATAAAAAGTGCCTACTGTCGTTAGGCTACTCGGAGCCTTGTGTGGTCCATTATATTTTATGCCGGTTTCCTAAACATTCACAGTTAAATAAACTATGATAACACTTCATAAACATTTTTCTAACATGCGGAATGTTTGACATGAATTTCAGCTATTTTAAAACTAATAAACAATTGTCAATCGGACGTCGGAGACTAAGCAGAAGCCACAACTGTTCTTATGGAACATCAAAGGCATAATAAATATCTGATTTTTTAAGCGAGGCTTTTGTACTTTTGCATACGAGCCTCTGTCAGAGAGCGGAGGGACGAGCGCTGGGGCTGTGTGTTATTGTCTGCTGTGCTTCGGGTTTCGACCAAGAAATATGAGGCGTTACACTTCATAGGATCAGACTGCGCTTAAGAAATCTCCCAGTATTTGAAAAAAAAGCCAAGCAGATGTCAGGCTCCCGCTCTGCCCGCTGCAGATGTGCTTTTTTCTCCCAGGTGAAAGGCACCTTGCGGAGCCATTTGCAGCCCCCCTCGCTCCGCTGTCCCTACGGCATCACTCCTGGGGTGTGCACGTCCCACAGCCCTGCCTGGTCCCCGTCCCGGCACAAAATCAGGCAGCCCGGGGCTGAGGAGTTGCCTTTAGGACACGGGTCGCTGGGGAGCCATGCAATGAGTCTGGCCTGACTTACAGGGAAGCGGTGGTGGCCCGAAGGGTGCAACCTCCTTCCTGCACCCATCTCTCCCAAACGGCTACAGGTCTGCAAGCAGGAGCAGGGTGGAGGACCAACGGCTCCATGATGGGCACACAACTCCCTCCCCGAAGAGCATCTCTGGAGGATTTTGCATTGCTGCAATATCAAAGCATGGGGTCACACGCGGCGTCCCTTAAGGCTCGAGCCAGGGCAGGGATAGGGACACAGCACCCAGTGCCACCGGGCAGGGATGGGGACACAGCACCAGGGCCCTGTGGCCACCCCAAGCACTCACAGCTCCTCCCCGGTGCAGGACCAGCCCTTTGATCATGGCCCGCTGGGTGGGGAGAGGAGACAGCTCAGAAAAATATTTGTTAAGAGAAATACAATGTCAGTGGAATATTTTTTTCTGAGGAGTGCCCTGGATTGGGAAAAAAAAAAAAAAAAAGAAGCTAATTTAGAATAACAGCTCATTTAGCAAGAGATAGTCCGTCTCCTTTAATCTATTGTTCGCGACATCCCAACTAGTTAAAGGTTTCCCGGCCCGACAGCAAGAGCTTGTGAGCTTCGGAGAGGAAACTACCACCGCTTAATATTTATCTCTGGGCACATACATCAGGAAGGAGTCACCCGTGGGAGCAGAGCTATCAGGCCCGTGCTCATCTCTCCTGTGCCGCGAAGGATGTGCGATTCCAGACGAGATGAAAGTTGTCCCCCTGGTTGGGATGATGGATGGTGGCCGGTGCGGGGGGAGGACCGCTGGGATAATCACGCTGCTTTATAATACTAGAGAGTTTTGGAACTGAATCTAAGGGAAAGTTGTAGAGTTTCAGGGCCAGATGCACTAAAAGCTCCGGTTTTTGTCATGACACAAGACAGAAGCACTGGAGAAGTCCTTTAAAGCCACCCGCGAGGCTCACGGGGTTTTGGGATACTTTTGCCAAGTTGCTACAGAGCTGTGGGTCCCCAGTATTGGGCTGCTTCTGTGCCCTGAACAGCTCTGCCTTCCTGGAGCCCCTCTGCCCTTTCAAACCCCCACTCCATAAAACCCCAGAGGTCCATAAGATGAGAAACCAGGAGGGTATGAAGCTGTCGAGCCCATCTCCCACCCTTCCCCAGCGCTTTCTGCAGGATCCCAGGTGTGATGCCTGGGGAAACCATGGCAGGGACCTGCCGCAGCCTCTGCTGGCTGGATGCTGCTCCCCTCTACCAGCAAAACCCTCTCTAAATTCACGCCTCAGCCCGTGCCACCTATGCAGATGCCCCGTGCTGCTGCTCAGGCTTTGCTTTAGCCCCTTCTGCCCTGGGATGCCGCTTCCTGCCAGCACAGCCCTGCCTCTCACATCTGCGCTGCTGCCTTCTCCCCACGCCAGAGCTGAGGGAAGGTTTTCGGCTGCCCCACTTCGCCCCTCCTGCCCCAACGGGCTGGGATGGGGCCGGCACCCAGTTTTTCCCACCGGCAGGAAAAGGCTGGTGAGCCCCACCGGAGCCAGTCTGGCTGCTTTCGGCCGAGCTGGGCGCTGGGGCAGATAAGTAAACACTTGCAGCTCTGACATAAATTACTTTAGTCCTTGACAGCAGGACACTGACCAGGGTCGCCTGATAAGGGAGGGAAAGCCTTGCATGTCTCTCAGTCCCACTCAGATATTTCACAATAAATGTCACTGGGAAAGAATAGACACTTCTGTACCCATTAGGCAGCTGCATGTTCCTGTCACCTTGAGAAGAAGGGACGCATTGTCAGAGCTGTCGGAGCAGGCAGGAACCAGCTGTTAATCTGCTCTGACATCCTTTTTCACAGAGCAAGTGTGAACGGGACGTTGCAAAAAGCCAGTGGAAAGGTGATTAAAAATAGGCCCTCAATGAACACCTACGGGGTCTGTCATGTTGGCCAGAGGACCAGGATGGATGCACCACCTCCTCCTGGCTTCAGGAGGCACCACCTCTGCAGTCCCCTCCTGCCCGTGCCTCAGTTTCCCCTCAGCAGGGGTCACATCGCCCAAGGACAGGACATCTCCCTTTACTTCTGCTGGTGGCCGAAGTACATCTTGCTCTGAAAGAACCATGGATCACCCAGATCCTCCTTCAGGGCTGAATGTTTTGGACTAGGGCTGGTTGCTCAAGTCCAGGTGGCACGGTGACAAAGCTGATTGTCAAAGGATGAGCTGGATGGACCAACACTGCTTCATCTGGATGGGTCCTGGCAGATGTAACAGTGATACCTGAGGATGCCACCAGCTCCAGCTGGACACCCTGCTCCTCTGCTGGACATCAGCCATGGAAACCTGCCTGTGCCTTCAGCAGCAGCGCCCAGCTCCCTCCACCACCCTGGCTGAGGGGCTCCTGCTCCTTACGGACCCTCTTGCATGGCAACTCTCATTACAGGGGCTGCCCACACTGATGCGAGTGATGTGGTACAGAGATGCTGGTAACAGGTATCCGGGGAGCCAAATGTGCCCAATGGACAGCTCTGAACTGTAGCTCCTGGTGTGTCCACCTGGGAGAGGACCTGGGGCTTCATTGCAGGCAGGCGAGAGACCCGGAGCCTGGGCAGGGAGCGGTGTGCCTGCTCTTCCATAGCTGCTCTGGAGAAAGTGGGATGCGGGACTGAAGGCGTATTACATGCTCATTTTAGACTCTGGCTTCAAATTATTTCCCAAATGAAAAATCCCTGCCTCCACCCCCTCTCCTTTTCTTAGCGACATTATTGACCAGTGTACAGATCTCTGTAGCGGAAATGGGTTCGATTTTTGTTCTGATAAGTAAGATTGCTGCAGACCCATTCCTGGTCTTGTAGCTTGTTGCTTACAGTGAGACTTTGCTGGCCCAGCTTTCGCTCCATGTAAATCACCTGCACGCACTCTCTGCCAGATCCTTCGTCTATTCTTGGATCCCCGTGTCCTGCAGATCTTCAGGGCTTTACTACGTGGTCTTTTAGCTACAGGGCCCTTTTATTACTTCAGATATTAGGAAATCTTGGGTGGAAGACGTCTGCTTAGTGTCTAATGCATTTAGGATACTCATTAAAGGGATATTTCCCCCTGTTATCTCATGTCCGATCTCTGGAGGAGCATGCTGGTCGCTGTGGCCGCAGGCTGCCATGTCTCGCCAGGGCCCCGCCGTGGCACGGGCTGTGCCCCCCAAGCCCCACGCACCCCTGGGGACGTGGCCTTGGCTCCTGCCCGTTTAGGACAGGTCTGGCCAACACCGTGAGCTGAAAGCTCCCTCACAACCCCATGTTCAATATTTGATTTTCCTCCACTGTTTAGCCTTTTAATGTGGTTCTGCTTATTTTTACAGGTTTCCCAATCTGCCCCCTCCCCAGATTGTTTATATTTTTGGAAAGCCTTCTGTTTAGTGCATGTAATACCCCTGACGTCCTTTAGCTGCAGTGGTCTTCCCTTACCCGCTCCTCTGCTGAGACTTAACTGGGATTTGTTTCAGTACTAATCTCTCAAACTGTTTATTAAACCACCTCCTGATTTATCTGCAAAAGATTTTTCTTTAAGTTATAAAATTTCAATCAAAATTCCTTTGGGCATTTTGCATTCCCCTCTTATGATCGCTAAATCCTATTTGTTCTCAGCGTGACCCCCCTTGGCTCGCAGCCCGGGCTCGGCCCCGGCGTAGCTGGAGGGGGCGGCGGCAGAGAGCGCGGATGCGCGCTGCAAGTGAGCGGCTCCGATTGCCCCCTGCCCCAGCAACCTCCCACCTCCAGACAAGGAGACTCTTCTACAGTTGCTCTGCTGAAACCATTTCTTTTCTTTTCACCTTCAGACTTCGCCCCCAGCAAGGCTTCCCCGTTAGCCAGGGTGAGTTTTCCTCGTTGTTTCATCCCCTCGCACCTAGTTCCAAGCCCATAACATGCTAAATAATTCTCCTTCCACCTTGATGTTTACATTCTTCAGATACTTTCCGCTGCTTTTCATGTCCCGACTCATTTGGCCCTTTGCTGGGTTATACCCGGCTCCTTTAATCTTTGCCCAGCAGAGCAGCCACCCATCCCTCGCTCCGTCCAGCCCATCCGGCTCAGCAGTGGCAGCACCAGCCGGGCTGCTTTCTTCCCAAAAAAAGACTCGTCCACCTATCCCAGTCCTTCCAGGATGAGGTTGGCCCAAAGGATGAGCTTGTTCCCTGTGCCTGGATCCCTGTTATCCAGCAGCTTTTTCAGCCAGCTTGCTCCTCTTGCTGTAAATCAGGTGCAGATTGGACCAGGCAGCATTTTATACACATTTCTCACTCCGCAGGGAATACGGCTGTCTAAAATCCTGATTTGAGAGGCAGCCCATGAATGCACATGGCAAAGCTTCATCCTCCCAGACCCGACTGCTCTACCCTATTTCCCACACCACCACCACAGCTTTTCCTAGCACCCAGGGCAGCTTTCGGCCGGAGATGAGGACAGAAAATGTTTCACCTATTTGGAAAAAAGTATTTGGCGTTCAGCCCAACAAACAGCTTTTGGGCTCTATTTACAGGAGGAGGAAAACTCTTTCATGGTCTCCTGCATATCCAATAATGTCCCGTAAGGGATTCAAATCCTTTTGAGGGTTTTACCCTTGCTGTCATTTGATTATGTATTTACTATAGCAAAAGAATGGCAAGTCACTAATTGGAATAATACAGCTATGCAGAGAAGAAAAAAACCATCTTATTAGTTTAATACATACTATTTCCCCCAAAACACAGCTCCTGACTAAAGTTAGCCAAATAAAACAGTCCACCTACTATACACAGGACACTTCAAAGGGAAAATTAAAAGGGATAAAACTGATGTGAGAGGATGAGGAATCCCAGAGGGTCCTTATCAGGATCCCTTTCAGTGGATGTTCCCATGTTTTAGTGGAGGGGAAAAAAAAAAGGCAACAACAACAAAAAAGAGCCAGGAGTGCGAGCCTCTGCGACTGATAGAGGATTTTCCTCTGGCTAGACACGGAGTCTTTAAAAAAGCTGCGGCAGAGTGTGGGATCATTAAACACCTTCAGATTCCTTCCCCGTTGCCAATCACAGCATCAGCAACCGCCCTCTCCGTTGGCGTCTGCTGATCCCACTTTGAAAACCTCCCCATTTATCACCGCTGGGAGAGATCCTGCTGAGACCGCTGGAGCCTGCTGCTTGTCAACAGGGCACCTTATCTTCTCCAAACATTTACTTAACCCTTTGTCTGGCAGGCCGGGAACAATGGGAGCCGGGCCTCGGCCCCGCACTGGGGACCCCAGTTCCAGCCCTGCCTTGGGCAGGCGCTGCCGGTCCCTGCCTGGTCACAGGCACCGGCAGTGGGCTGAGCAAAAGGAGGATGCTGGAGACCACCATAGTACCAGCCTCCACCTCCACGGAAAAGGTCACTTGCAGCACGGTAGAGCAGAGAATTATTTTTTAAAGCGTTTTCTACCAGGGACAGATGTACAAGGAGCTTTTCTAGCTCTAAGCAGGCAATGAAATACATCATCAGTAATTCAAATAGTCCCCCAAAATCAGCTACATCAGCCCAGAGCTGGTGCAACTCTACTTGAAGGAACGACACCACCTTCAGAAGATGTAGCTCTTGCTGTGTACCGCTCTAAAGATAAATTTGAATTACTCTATACTCATTGCCATTGTAAGTGGAAGACTCTGGACGTGTTTTCATTGAACAATTTATCATTTCAGAACAGGTTTTCTTATAAAAGCAGGCTTTTTTGGAGAACTTTCCTATGATGTAGCAAGTGAACCTGAGTCATGGGTTTCCAGTGGAGGTGGGTCAGACACTTGCCACAGGAAAATGAGATCTCAACTCTCGACCTTCAGTGCAACAGGAGAAACACCCACGGGGCCAGATCCTGGTCCCAGCAGCACAAAGCCCCTGATGTGCACCCACTCCCGCTGTGCCAGCACCTAAAGAGTCAAATGGCAGCCATGAGGTACCTGCTGCCAGGAAGGATGCCCATGGGGCCACAGCTGAGAAACGCAGCACCCCTGCTGCATGCCAGGTACTTTTGGGATTTAGGAAATGGATGAAGAACCTCAAGGCTACACATCCTCACTTCGTAACAAGAATTTAGCAGCCCCACAGTGGCTGAAGGCACGTACAGAGGCACTGGCCCAGCAATGCAGCGGGATAAAAACCCATAAGAAACCAGAGGATGTAGAGATGAGCTCTCACAGCTCAGTTCTCCCAGTTGTGAACAACCTGCAGCTGCCTGGCTCAGCAGCTGCACTGAGGACAGTAACAAATGGCTGTGTATGTGAAGCCGAGTTTTAAGTCTTTGTATTGTTGTTGTAATGCTTTGTGCTGTTATCTGTGACAAGAGCCGGGAGTTCACATCTTTATCTGGGAATAAAGACTCACAGATCACGACAGCGTTTGACAGCCTTGGGAAACCTGGAATATAGTTAGCAACAAACAGCCCTTCCAGCACAGCAGTGGTGGCAGACCAATGCTCCTTTCTTAATCCTGGTCCAGAATACTGGATTCTCTGAAGTATTTTGATTAACTGTCCTTCATGTACTTGCTTAGTGGAGTTGGGAATGAGATTGATATATGCTTACATGCTTCCTAGTACTTCAGCAAGTAACACTATCCAGGGGGTCTCCCTAAGCCATTTGGAGGGATAAGTAAGAACTTTATGTTTCTGAGTCATACATATGTTATATCCATACTGTCACTTAGTTACATACTTAATTAAGCACATATTCACAGCCTTGGGGACAGGTTCTTGTGTTCTTAACTCATATGCCACCTAACAAAGCTTAGGACCCTTTCTAAGGAGAGGGGTTATTTATTCTTCAGCAATGAGTATTTATATTGAGTGTTAGTGCTGGCAAGTGACTCACGCTGTATTTGTGTGATGTTTAGCAGGTCAGCGTGGCCTTGTGGATACCACACTATTGTTACTGAGATGCAGGCATGGACCTTCAGTAAAGGAAGGGACTCCTTCAAATATAGCGTAGGATACATCTGTGAAAGCTGCATTCTCCCAGCCCGTGGGAACAAGAGTGATGTTACTGGCCACTCCAGAAGAGAAGTGAGCTTAGATATATAAAAGCCATTCCTCTAGGACAGGGGACCACGACCACTCAGTGAGAAATCAGCAACACGGGCATGCTGTGCAGAGGTCTTCAGGACTTGTGAGTGCACAAGCAGAGAGCTCTGGTCACCTTTTCAAGGGCACCTGCATTTACTCTTCAAGCATTGCTTACAGCACAGCAGAGTCCTGGCTGGAGTTAGGCTGCATCCTGAATTTAAGCAAGCACTTGAATAGTACTTAGACCAGTCTAAATTGCACTGAACTCAGTGAAAAGACTGCAGTGGGAGTTAGACTGGACAATATGCACTGATCCTTTTCTAGTGAGAACTAAGTCCCTCTACATAAAGAGGAGCTCTATTCAGAGCTATGCAACTACTCAGAGAGCTAACATGTTGGTCTTAGATCTATAGGAAAATTTAGTGATGCTTTCATGTTACTTTCCATCTTTTTTTTGGACAGTGGAAGCACCAACTTGCTCCAACTGTTAACTTATTTTTCTAAAGACCTGTGACCAAGAGCTAGTGTTTCTTCAGTGCCTGTCCATTTCCACCCCCATATGCTTGTTCTGCAATTTTGGACAAGGAACACACAAGCTTTCTACTGATAAAATGGAGACATGATTCCCTTCTCCTATGTAATGGTTTTTAAAGGATATTGTGATAGGGAGAGGAGCACATAGAAGCAGGTCAAATGAACGGTGTTATATTTTAAGTGATGTCTGAGAAACAAGCACCCACCTTTATTCGTTTGCTAAAAAACCAAAAGAAATCCAGGATGTAAGTGGCTCAGATAGCTTTGGATCTAGAAGGGGCTTTCGATGGGGAAGGAAAGCAGACTTTAGATGTAGCTTGTACAACATTTATCCTAAGAGCTATAGGAATGTGACATATATTTAGCCAACATGCCTTGAACTATAGAGGACACTGCTGTGTAACACATGACTCCCATTTCCTCATGTTTTTATTGAGAAAGGCTCCCTGAAATTGCCAGACATCTGATGTATTTCACTGTGAGTGAAGATAGTCCTTCTGGCACGGAGCATGCAACCTTTTGTTTTTACAGAGCGTTGCTGGACTGACTGGTGAAGTGGCTGTCATACTGCAATGGCGTGCTTTCCCCAAGTTAAGTGACATTCCCGTACCCTTGGCAGCAGAAGACATGTTTCTCCTGTGGTGGAAGCGTTCGGAGGAAAGCCCCGCGTGCTTTGGCAACGCCAGCTGGGTACCTGGCAAAGATCACTCAACACCGCCTGCCCTCTCTCCAGCCCGTGTTGCCTCCACTCTGATAATGGAAGCCTGCAAGCATGCTTCTCCTAATCCCAACAAGGAAAAGTGGAATTACATCAATCTTAAGGGAAGAGAAAGACATCAGTTTCCAGAGGGATGAGTTACAGTATCTCCTGTCTGATTTAGGGCAGAGGGGATAAACCACAGTTCTAGCTCACCAATGCGAGCAGGGTTGCACAACCGCGATGCACAAGTTTCAACATGAGCAGGGGGGATTAGACATGCTGAAGACCACAGAGCTGCCATTACACATTGAGTTATCACACAGTGGTCCCATCAGTGCAAACAAGAATTTAACAGCAGCAGTTAAAAGTTGGTTTTTTTCCTCCACTCCACCAGTGATGGGCAGACATTGAGCATTAGCATTGGACTGACAGCATGCCTAGACCTTTGCTGCTGTTCAGCAGATACTACAGCGGCTCATTCAGGTGACATGATTCAGCCACACACCTGAGCCCCAAGTAATAGTGTAAAGATAAGGAAAACCCTTTTGGGATCATGAGAAGTACTCACGGGATTTTTGGAGCATGCGTGTCGAAGCCGTAGGTCTATGCCGTGCTCTCCTGCCTTCCCCTGGAGCTGGCTCTAGTGGAGCAGCAACCTGCCTGCACAGAGACCAAAACGTTACTGGTTCCGTGATGGCTGACAGGTCTCGGATGCTGTAGGATGGCATGCCTACACAGGTAAACTTCGCCTTCTCTAGGGGAAAAACTGTTTAGGAAGAGAGGGCTAATCTGAAAATGCCTCCTGTGTTCCTCCTCCAGGCATTGAACAGAATAAGTTTTTTTCCCCCCCATGTGAGCTATTTTTGTTTAACTTCACAAAGAAGGATGACTATCAGGAGGAAAAAGCCATAGTATTGGGTTTTTTTCCTGCAACTTGCATAAGTTAAATCTCATCTTTAGGCTTTCATTTCAGAATAGAGATATCTGTGCCAAGCCCACCAAATCAAAAACTGGGTTTTGAGTCACCCTCTTCAGCCCCCTTTTGCCCCAGCCTTGCCCAGAGCAGTAAGTTGTTCTCGTGGTACCAATGCCAGGTAACAAGCTGGCTGCTGCGTAAGCATCGCAAGTCTGACTCCAGCTCGTTGGGTCTGAGACATGAATGGAGTTGAATAAGAGACATTAAGCCCATGAAACTTCAGTTAGGACACCATGGGACTTTGCCAACCAGTAATTAACTGGCTGATAGAGACCAGAATACCAGATGCAGTAGGTTAGTACCCACAAGTGCTGGCTTCCTCACTGTCTGCTAGCTGGCCCTTAACAACGCTTTGAGGGGAAAACCAATGAAAGCCCTGTGATTATGTTTTACCCACCAAAAAACCCCCACGTTATGAACTTAATTTAATGGAAGATGATTATGAAGCAAGAGGAAACAAAATGAGATACCCAAGACTGTCATCAGGAGCCATGGGAAGTGTTAAAGTAGAAATAATCCCTTGAAAATGCTCAGCTGTTATCACAGCAAAGCTGGTTTTTAGCTAATAAAGCAGCCAGGACTGCCTGCATTACCCCAGTAATCCCAGATACAGATAAATCGCTGCAGGTGAAGCCGAATAGGTGGGCTCCCCTGGGCCATGTCCTGCCAAACTTGAGCACAGAGCCCCTGTAAGTGGCATGTCCTTGTCAGCAGTTCGGGAACAGGAACAGAGAGGTCTCAGACCCAAGCCCCATAGGGGAAGGGAGAAGATTTCAGGCTTCTCCACTGATGAATGAAGCACCTCTGGCAGAAGCTAAGATTACTTCAGGCCCTGAAGCTGCATCCCCAAGACAACATAGAATTTAACGCAGATGGTGTCTGCAAGGACCCCAGGCAGGAGCGGGTCCATGGCTCTCACTTGTCCTGGGCTTGCTTGGACTTTGAACCTCGTTTGCTGCACACCAGGAGACCAGCAAGTACTCACATGGGGGTAAACGCTGCATGATCGAGGGTGGCCGCTGCTTACCTGAGCCTACCTGGGACCAGCAGTGCCTTCACCTCCCCTCTCCACTAACACCCAAGCACCCAAATAACCTCCCTTATATAGCCCAGCCCCTCCAGCCAGGGCTAGGGGACATCCTGCTCGCTCTTAAAGAAGTACTATCCGGATCCAGCCCATCCTCATTGAAACAGGCTTTGTTAGACAGAGATGATTGCAAAGGAAAGCTTTGGGCAGCAGCTGCTGGACGTGCTACAGCCGGGGTGGATGTGGTCAGTGCCCACCTCTCGCTTGGGCCACACAGCATTGACAGAGCACCCCCTGCTCCATGTAGGGAAGCACAGAATGAATATCTTATGCATAATTAGTCATTTTTCATTCATCATTGCTTCTATAAAGTGGCTCCAATGTGCAGAGAATTTAGCTGGAGGGGTATAAAAAAATGTTTCAAGTTCCTACACTTTCATTGATTTAACATTTTTCCAGATACTCTTCCCAGCCCTTACTCACGTTGTTCCTCTACCTGTCATGGTCTTCTTTTAGGCATAATTTTGTTATCTATTACTTTAATCCCAAAATGGTGAGGGAGTGCTACATGGAAAAAAAAAATAATGGGAAATAGGCCCGGCAAATGGAGTTAAGGAGAGATAGGAAGGAGCCAGGGTCTGTCAGCTCCCTGGGGCCCCGCAGGATGCCTGCAAATGACAGACAGCATTTCCCGAGTATCAGACGAGGCCAAACACATTTCTTGATAAACTAATTAAGTAAATGTGTTGAAACAATGTGAGTGTGACTGGGTGCTCGCTCCTCTGCGCGCGCCGGCTGGGGCTGCTCCCGAGGCAGGAGGCAGCCCTGCGGCTGCTGAGGAGGGGATGGCGGGGGGGAAAGCATTCTTCCAGGGAGACGGGACCGAATGAAGAGCAATTTGGGAGTGGGTTATGACCGGGGTACCCACTGTGACTGCTCAGTGGGGGTCTCCAGTGCCTGCTGGAGGGAAGCCCTGTGGGTGCCCATCTCAAGGGCCATCATCCCAGTGTGTTGAGCGCGTAAGGGTCACTTTATGAGGTTTGCTTGATATAAAGCGGGGGTGCCGAGGTGGGCTGTGGCGTGCCACAGTCCCTGTTAGCTGGGGTAGCACATGGGAGCAGCTGTGTGCTGGGGGCTCAGCCCCAGGGCAATGCTCCCAACCCGCAAGGGACACGACATTTTCTGGGTGAGACTGGCAGGTGAATAAGGGCTGCCAGCCTGGACCAGTTGACCACTGGCACTGGGAGTACTGGGGGACATGGTGCAGGGAGCTTTGGGCAATAGCTCTGTGTAAGACTAGCTGCACTTATTATTTAGTTACAGTACTGGTGCTGCTGGGGTTGCTGGTGAGAGCGAAGAGGAAGATGGTGGTGGTACCCTGGAGAGGAAGGAAGCCCAGTGCATCCATCACCTGCTTTATGGGGTGAGCTGGGAGGCAGCTGCCCTGGGGCACCCTGAGCTCATGCCTGTGTCCATCAGTTCGATGCCATACACGCAGCCTTCCTCCTCCACTCGCACATCCATGCTGGACCATGACCGTGGTGCATTTGTGCCTTTAGATCTTCTATTTCTTCATCCACACAAGAAACACCACTGAGTTCAGCACAATGCCCCTGACATTTTCGGCCTTTATATTTTTCCTGCAGCCAAAACTAGCGAGAAGATTCTCAGGAGAGTGGTGCCAGGGCTGCAGAGGCAGTGGCTGCTCTCTGCCCGGGCTGGGGACTCCCTTCCTCCACCCACTCGGGGCCAGACCCCCGGCAGCAGCAAAAAGAAATATTCCCATCCCGCATGCTTGCTCGCAGGATGAAAGATTACATCCTATCCTTCCTTCTCCTCCCTCTTGGTCCTCCGCTGCCTTCCAAACACGACGTCAGGCCGCGTGTATCCTGAGCAGTATTTGCTCAGACACGACAACCTGGACTTGACCCCTGAGGTTCTGGCTCCACCAAGTCTTCCTGGCCGTTTCGGGCAGCAGGAACCTCTGTCAGCGCTGGTGATGGATGGGTTCAGTGGGAGAGAGGCCTACAGACAAAAAGTCTTGCGAACACAGCGACAGGCAAAAATAAAATAGACCCCGAGCAGCAGCAGCTTGCTATGAGCAGAGCTCATGGTTCGCAGCCACAAAGAGCCATCCCTCCTCGGGGCTGCTTGGTTGTCACCATCCTTTCTGCAGCCCATGCTGTAGATGGAGACCTTTTTCTCTTGCCCAGGTGCATGTTGGCTTTCAGGCTCTCCCACCCTTCAGCTTAACCATCAACAGCTGGAAATAAAGCAAATAACAGCAAAGGTTTCTCTAGTGTGTTAAGAAGCAGAGGTGTGGACTTTCCAGGTGGAGGGAGTGCCATCACAGACACAATAAATGCCTGAGGCCACATCTCTGTTTATTCACGACCAAGCTCTCAGGAATGCAGATGGTCCACGATGGTACCTCCAACTAAATGTTGTGATCAGCCTGGCTTGACCAGCAGATGTCTTCATTAAATTGTGCAGGGTCAGGACAACTTCCGGGCAGGATCCATCTTCTCAGGACCGTACTACCTGCAAGATGTCACGGAACTAGAAGTGCTCTGGCATCCCTGCCCAGCGCCCACCCCTTGCAGCCGCCAGTACACCCTGGGTTGGGGGTTTGTGCTGCAGGAAGCCCTGGTGAGAGATATCCTGGGGACCGGTCTCAGACACATCAGCCTCTTGACTCCTCTGCAGTGTCTGGGCAGCCAGCACAGCCAGAAGAGGAAATGAGGGTAGAGGAGAGAGGATCTGACCTTGTGTTTCTGCCTCCTTTTCCAGATTAAGCCATTTCCTTATGAGACACACACGCCCTGCAGTCCAAATATTAGCTGAGTTTCCATTTCAGGCAACGCCATCATCAGCAAACTCAATCCCAGCATGCGTTTGTACCCACTCTCCATTTCATGACATTTTAACATTGAAAGTCTATTCATTTTTTAAGACTAGTCTTTCATTTGCGTATCCAGCACAGAAGGCAAGAGCATCCAAAGCACCAGTGACCTGTGAGAACCAGATTGGGGGAACATCAAACTGGAGGGACAAGTCACAGCAACCCTTTGCTGCTGCCCCAGCTCCACGTGCCGGGACACGAGCAGAGCAATGCTGCTTCTGGGGACAGCTGAATTTATGTCCCTCCTTATTCTACCACCAAAGCTGCAACAGGAGCCGCGTTGTGCAAACCATTTCCTTCAACCAGGGGGATCAAGGCTGAAGACGAATCCTTTGGGAATACTGACTCTGACCAAGGAACAGGGGTTGCTGTTAGACAGTGACTGTGCACGCTCTGAACCCTTGCCCTTGTTGCCTATGCCCCCTTATTCACCTGGTGCTTTATGATGGGTTATGCTAACATACATGAAATTTAATTTCCAGTTATTAACCCACAGAAAGGTATTGCTGTTTTCAGAGAAATTACATTGCTTCCAATTAGCGTTGCCCTTTGGTTTATGGTATGTTGTTTTTCTTGAAAACCTTTGAACCAGGTTGTACACCAGCTGAAGGGCATTCTGGGGCTGTTAATAAAGATTAACCCTTTTGGGTAAATACACGTTCTGATTAATTTGTGAGGATTGCACTGTTGCAAAGGAAGGGGATCTCAGGAAATGCTAGACGGCTCTTTGCTTTCCTTTCAATTTTCTCCATATATATTTTTATGTTTTCCTGTTCCTAGGGTCCCATTGTCCAGCCTTGCCAAAAGATGTCCTTCTTTCCACTGCCACAGCAGGATGGTCATGACAAAGTAAGAGTTGCCTTCAGAAGCTGGACGTTTAGCAACTGCCCTGCTTCTGCTAGAGAAGGGCTTTGGGCTGGCTTTGTCCAACCCCTCTGTCAAACCTGCATAGAGAAGAGGAAACTGGAGACACCAAGAGGAGGAAAATGGGGGCTATTGTCACTTAAGAGCAGTGATATACAAATCTGTTTGACCATCTTGCTCAGTCTTAACTCTCTCTGCCCATCTTTCCCCATGCTACCATGAAATTTTATGGCTCCAAGTCAGCTTTAGTCTTTCTACATTTACCCACATCCTTACCTTCAGACT
This sequence comes from Ciconia boyciana, assembly GCF_034638445.1. NCBI lineage: Eukaryota > Metazoa > Chordata > Aves > Ciconiiformes > Ciconiidae > Ciconia > Ciconia boyciana. Next base: position 3,910,688 of record NC_132947.1, on the reverse strand, counting down.
ACCGATGTACAGTACAAATAAAAGGCAAAAGTGTCCTCAATGTACGTATTTTCACTCTGACTGGCTTTCAGCTTACTTTTATTACCTTACACTTCTATCAAGCTGTCAAAGGCTGTAGTCTCCCATGCCCATTTATTTTGTCCTTTCATTGGACCTTCCCCAGTCAAAATATTTAAAACCGGGGGGAAAAAAAAAAAAGATAAAATTTACCTTTGGAAATTTAGCTTTCATTACTGCCTTTCAGCCAAACACTTCTCTAGACTTCTTGCAGCTCCCTCAGGAGAAACGTGGTTTGCAGTATGGGTACTTGTGCTATACCTCTGCAAGGTGAGGTGATGGGGTTTTGTCTAAGAAGGAAGACAATTTGAAATATTTCAATTTTCCTTTAGTAAAGCTGTTTGCATGACCAACACCTGAATTTTATACTTCTCTTATTTAAACGAGGCACACAGCCTGTCCTGTTGTTCTGCACGTAATAACAGCGTGTAGCTCTTATTTTCCAGTAAGATCACTTGAGGAGGAGATTGTTGGTGTTTCTGATTAGTTGATGGCAACTTTTCTCTTAGGGCACGATGCCAGTTGAAGAGGCTGTCGAAGATGATCCCACAGCTAACAACTGTCACTGCTGCAACCTCTCAAAACGATGCCGGTTGTTTATTAGCTCTTTACCACCCAGGCTATGACTTGATGCTAAGCAATAAACAACACCTGGTGGATCTGAGCCACCCACCAGGGTGTCTCTCATCTAAACTCTTAGGATTTCCCCTGGCTCCATTTTTTCCCCTCCTGTTGCGTCTGGGTGGCATGAGGCGTAATTTTGCACTTATTGGGTGCTTCCTGCCTTGGTGCTGAGCTCCCGATGCCCGTGTTACCCCATGGACACACGTGACTCTCCAACCTGGCATTCCAACACAGCACATGGCAATCCCACCTTCATCCCTATGCTCCAGGGAGACACAGACATGTCGCATCTCTGAAAATCTACTGTTGAGTTCTTGGAGTGCCAATGTGTAGAGAAGTCCATTATCTTTAATTTCAAGCAAAGAAGCGTGAATTAGATTCATTCATGAACAGGTTTGACATTTAGGGAGGCAATGGCTACATGGATTTCATTGCAATTCAGCAACATCTCACCCCTTTGCAGATACAAACCCAAGACAAGATGTATGTGCCAGACAGCCATGGGTCAATACATTCGTTGGCCATACTCATTCCTTATGGAAGTGGGTGCTTCATTCTACGCCTGTTTGAATAGGTTTGTTTAATCTACTGTCCTGGGCTAGCGCTTCTCCTGAAAGCCCGTCTATAAAGCAATGCGCCTAAGATCCTGAGCGGGAAATACATTGCACTTACCTGTTTTCAGTACGGCCGTATATCTGCAAGAACATGTGGTGAGCAAAATGGCTGCAACCTTGGTGGGTCTGCGGACATTTACTGTGAAAAGCAGCTGGCGAACAATCAAAGTAATTGCTCTGGGCCGATGTATGTGTTTCTAATGAGTCTCGTTGCAGAGGGACTTATTCAGTGTGTCTGCATTATTTACACAGGACACCATTATCGGTAAAAGGCCTTATTGTCTTCTCTGTATTTGTTTCTATATCTTTCAGTTTAGCAACTCTCAAATTCAGTGTGGGTTTTTTTATTTTATAGCTTGTTTCCTCTTTAGTGATATTATCATGGAGCCAATAAAAGTGCTTTCCTTCTACATCTGGTCAAGGAAGGATTTTGCTGGGTACACAAGTCATATTTCTGAAAATGCCTCCAAGTGAATATAAAAAGCTGTTGGAAGCAATTGAGTTTACTGTTGCCTTATGTACTGTCATTAATTAGGAAATAAAGCAAACTGCATTTTATATCACTTGTAATCAAAATGTTACAGTCTTAATGAGAAGTCTTCCAAGTGCAGAGCCTGAAAACACACTCTGTTCTTGTACAGATGAGCAGAGAAGAAAAGGATACGGAGCTTCTTTAAATTTTAAAATTCATGGCCCAGATTTTCAGAGTGGCAGCGTAAGAAAGGCTACCATGCAGCGAGCCAGGATGAGGGCAGCTGCCCTGATGGAGCAGGCCGGCAAGATAACTGCATGTTGTAGCTGCCCAGATAACCAGGTGGCTGCTGTGATTTATGCCACCACTTCAGCATCTCAGTAACTCTGGTAACTGGCTGAGCTGCAGCTCATAGTCTGGCTCCCATGCTTGGGTACCACAAAACACCAATCTTCAGCAATCACTCTTTTCCCTCTGCTTTAGATTAAATTGACATTTTTGCCCCCTAATTCTGTTTTCATAGAGTTTAGAGTTTTCCTGATCCCCTTTCCTGCCTTCCAGTTCAAAACGTTGAGCAAGTTAAAATATAAATAATAAAAGAAATCCAAACAAAATACTTTAAAAGAAAAAAAAAAGGCATTTCATCAGCAACCCCTTTTTTCACAACCTTTAACATTAGGTGCCTTTGTCAAGTCCATTAGGACCATATCTGCACTTTCCGGAGTTTGAATGCTTTCATATATTTGGCTCCATATGAACAAACTGGTGGAGCAAACATATTAGTAGATCATTTGCCATGTACATGATTCAGATACCCAGACACGTACAAAACCCAGGCAGGGATTAACCAAGTCTGACAGCACTGAAGTGACTCCAGTTCTGTGTATGTATAAGCGATAATGAACCAAAGGCCCTGTTTGTCTTCAAATAACACACAAAATGATTAATTAGACTGAGGGGCATGAGTAATAATCACAATATTATATGCTCTACCATAATGGAACGCTGCTCTCTTCTTGCTTTGTTCCTCTAATCTCCGAGAAGCAAATATCCACAGGGTGTTACCAACAGAGCTGGAGGCAGACTGCAGTCGCTCACAGTTTATAAGCAGCACTTCTTTCCCATTGTGATTTTATACCCCTGGGACACACAGAAAACCTCTTTGGAAAATACACATGGTTGCTAAAGGATTAAAGGGAACTGCAGGGAAAAAAGCAAAGAGTTCTGGTTGCAGATTACAGATTTGAACATGTTCCCATTAAATTCAATGGCAAAGTTTTATTTGATTCAAGATCTGATCCTAACTGAATATTTTATCATCAAGATATTCTTTGGTAAAAATCAGCTACTTCATCACAGGGATACCTAAAAAAAAAGAAACAGTTGCTCAACCCTGTATTTCCTGTTTATTCATCTACTTCTGATGTAAGGCAAAACTGTTCCTTTGAGTAGTTACCAAAGCAGCTCTTCTGATAATGGGGTTTCCAGCCTCGGAGATGCTGTGGTGGGGTCAGGCACGGGTACCAGCGGGACCACAGGAGCTCGCCCGGGCCGAGCCTCTCGCTCTCAGCCGGAGTCGGCAGAGGGAGCAGCAGCCTCGACTCGCTCACGTCTCCCTGGCCCTCTGAGGAGCTGTGGGCATAGCAGGTTTCCAGCACAAACTGGAGAGCAAAAGGTGAAGTCAGGAGCCACCTTGCATGTTGCTCCATGGCCCAGAAAGCCAGGCAGCGGCCGCCGCATTATCCTGCTTCCGAACTGCGCCTGCACTCAGAGCCCTGTCCTCCACCCCTCTCCCCTACTCGCCTAAATAGGCAACAGGAGAAGGGGGTAAAATCCCCCCGATGTCTTTACGATGTGATCCGTACTTGCCCCTCAGCTCCCCTGGAAAGCCTGCACGCAGCCCGGGGATAAGCGCAGAAAGGTGCAGTGCCCACAGAGGGTTATTGGTTTTGAAATTAAACCTACATCAAACCAGTTATCCAGCTAAACAGCCACACCTTTTGTTTTCCTCATTTAAACAACAAAACCCATTTTTCTGTATTGACTATATATAGCTTTGCCATCCTCCAAGTTTAAAAATATGATAGGCAAATTCCTGTCTTTGCCTATTTTTAGTTGCTATTGTCCACTCTGACATTTTGGTGTACAGCATTGACTTGGATGCATATGGATCTGGCAGAGGTTTTGAAGGGGTTTTTCAGTAGGAAGTGACCAGGGAACACAAGCTGTGATGCATTTCTGCATTTTAATTCACTAATTAGAGCTCAGCCCAAGGGAAGCCAGTGCACTTCCTCAAGTACCACTTTATCTGCTCCCCCAGGGACCCTTGGGTTTGGAGGGAGCAAGAAGGCAATTGCACTGCCTGCGTGGGAACCAGCCCCGGACAATGGAGTTTCCCAATGCAAAGTTGCTTTTTGCCACCGTATTTTTCCTCGTTCAACCGACTCCCACCTCTCCTTCCTCAAAGATGACTTGGTTTGGGGGTGCACTTTGCAAGCAAGCCATCTTCAAGTGGAAGCAGCATTAAGTTTTTCAGTCCCCAGAGTATTTCTGTCTCAGCAACATAAGTTTCTGGTGGAAATTTTTGTCTAGGATTGCAAAAGGGCTTTCTCATTCATTTAGCAAAGTAAGCTGTTTCCACCACGGTCCAACTCTGCCTTTGAAGCACCTCACGTTGGCAATTGATGGACAGGGTAAATGGAGATGTGAGATACCCTCCCAGGCTGTGCCAAGCTCTTGCTCATGTCAGAAGGATCTGAGCAAGTAAGAAGAGAGGTGTTCTTCTAGCCTACTCTAGAAACACTAGTTGGATAAGCTTGGGAAAACCGGTAACTCCTCATGATTTAACTGTCCTTGCAACATTGCAGTAACCTCTGAAACGCAGAGCCGGGCAGCTCTGCCAGCACCGCTCATGAGCGCCAGCCTTTCCTTCACCACCTCTTGGCCCACAGCATCCCATTCCCATCAGGGGCTCCCCACCCAGCACTGTCCCTTCCCCACAGCCTCTGAAGAACCCCGTACCCCATAACTGCACTCCTTGCCAGCCCTGACATTTGCACACACGCTCCTGTGACTGACCTCGGCGAAGTTGGAGTCTGATGCAGAAGGGAAAATATTCCCTTCACTTGACATACCTACGTGTTAAAATGAAACAGGCTTGTACAGGGAAAAACCTCCCCCTTATCAGTGTGACATTGTGGAGTCTCACGATCATAATCCAATATTAGCGTGCGATAGGGATCCTGCTGGTGGTGCAGCCCGTGCCTGGGGACAGATTGGACCTTGCGAGTGACCTCTGCCAATCCTCGCTCGCTTCACCTGCTGCGTAACCCCCAGCACGTCCCCGCTCAGACACGGGTATTCTTGACTTTGGGAGGGGAGAGGAAGGTCTGGGACCTTTCCTCCTCAGCCATTGCCCTTCTGCAAAGTCCTCTGTGAGAGGGACCAGCCGTCAGGAATAGCTGGGTCTCCCTGGGCCTCCATCACATCCCAAAAGCTTCCTGAGCTTATGGCAGGAAGGTCTGTGGGAAACAGATCTCTGTGCTGGGGAGATGCAGCGGGGCTGAAAGGGGGGTTGGATGCAAATCAATGCCTCTTCCCATCAGTCTGCTCTCCAGGTCTGGCCCTCTTCTCTGCCCTGGAAGCCACAAGCTCATTTAGGTTCCTGCTCTTTATCTTGCACTTGCTCAATTACTCCAGTTTTTAAGGACCTCACCTTTTTAATGCAGTAATCACAGGAGGTGTGGGAGTGCTATTATCTGCACTTTATTCTGCTAATATCCATTTCTCCCACAGCACTGGGCAGTGGCTCTGGGGGGACAGGTCAGCCCCACTGCTCCCATTTTTGGGTGCAGAAGGAGGCTGGGGAGCCAGGCAACTTTGTCCCTAACAGGCAGGTTCCTGAGCTGCCCTGCTCCAGGACAGCTGAGCCACAGCTGGATTCATCCCTCCAAACCGAACAACCTGAATCAGCAGTGCAGTCATCTGAGCCTCCATTGAGTCACTGGACCCATGCAATCCAGCTGCCCTCCTCACCCATGGAGATAACGGACTGCTCTTTAAAGCACAGGCTGAGATGTAATAGCACGAAACCAGAAGCAGAACCTTTAAGGGAAAAAAAAATCAAATATGCCAAGGCTAATAAGAAATCATAAGAACCCACTGAACTGGAACAACCAGAGTGGATTTGCACTCGCAGAAGCTCCCCCCCAAAAAAAATAATCCGTTCAGGGGTAGTACCTGCACCCCCTACCCACTGCCCAGGCTTCAGGGTGCAGGTGACAGCAGCCCTTGGCTCAAAGGTTATTGCGTAAAGCAGAGTCTGGCCCAAGGCCCTGCTTCTGGACAAGGATGCTGGACAGAAGCAGGCAACTATTCGTGGTCACTCTCTCCTCTGAGCATGGCATGGCTTTGGTACCTGAGCCGAGGAGTATGGAGCTGAAGGCCAGCAAACTTTCACATCCAACTGAGACCCACAAGAATAAACCATGTTCCCTCATCCTGCAATCAAATCCCAGCCAACAGGACCCAGAGGGACTCTGAAACCTTTCCTCGTTTTGTAAATAAAGCGATATATGTCAAAGTATTGTACTTGGACGTGAATCTGAGAAGCCCTGTGCCAAGTGATGAGCTTAGGAGCATTAAAGCCATATGCTCTGCAGGGAGGGCTACAGCCAAGTCCTTCTGGCACCTCGGCACATGCCAAGCCTCCCAACAAAGCCCTGCCCATGGCTGGCAGAGCCAAACTAGCCACATGTGCCTTTTCATATTTATCAACCTATAATGTCTCTGGCTCAAGGAAGGACATTTAACATGTCAATCATATTCCCATTACTGTAGCAATTCATTAGTGCAGTGGAATGAGATTCTGGGAGAAACCCTCTTGAAGGAAAGGGGAGGAGAAAGGCTGGAGAGTCTGCAAGGTTAATTCACTGGGGAATTGCTTTATTTTTTAATTCAAGGCAAATTTAATCATGTTTGCCAACTATTTTAAGGAAAAAACAATTACCTTGGGTGCTAACACACTGCAGAGACAAGCATAACTAGGGACTGACCTGAGTTATACCCCTAAACCCAAACCAGATTTCAGTTTTTCCAAACCAGGGGCAGGAGAAACAGGACAGCAAACGGCGCTGCTCACCCAGGCAGCCACGTACCGCTTCTCCCCCACTTGCAAGATCTAAACCTAATATTAAAATTTAGCATGACAGTGGTTAGACAATGCTAGAAACCCTCCTTTTGCTTTATACCCGCTTGTAGCTCTGCCTGTACTACTAGATAACTATAAGAAAACAGCAGCACAGGCAGCAGCCTGTTTATTTGCACCCCACACCAGATTGATGGGATGCACATGAGCTCCTGGAGGCACGACATTTGTCCCTGCCCTACAAGCATCCCTGGCCCGGACATCAGCAAGAGCCACACGTGGCTGCTCAGAGCATCCGTTTATAACGGAGATAGTGGAGATCCTACTCAGCGCTACAGAAAGGCTCTTTACGTCATAAATTGTATTTAAAGGCTCTTTCAAGAAGACAAGCAAATTTAAGAGGGCAGTTAGCTTCTGGCACTTAGATGCATAACTTTATTTGAGTATTCAATTTCCTCCTTCATTCATAAAGTAAACATCGGTGTTATCTGAAAGTGACTGTATACTTATGCAGTGTTTTCTTAAAAGAGTCAATAGGAGCAAGGCGACATAAAATGCTTCAGAGAGCATGACACAGGAAAACACAAGCCTTTAAATTATACACATTCAGGAAACGGTTGAATTCAGCATTTTAGATGGAAAGGTTAAAATGTTTGTGCTGAATTGTATTAAATCTTTCACCAGTAAATCCTGTAGGAAGCAGAACATTTGAAGGAGCCTACTTATTCCCAGTGTCTAGGAAAGACTCCCAGAGTTTCAAAGGAAAACGTCCATTAATCTCGTTGGACAAGTGCAATCTAATAAAAGCTGTTGTTAAATTGAGGCAACTTTGTTATTAAGTGTTTTCCAAATTTAGTCTATTTTTTCCCCCCAACAAAAATCCCTTTTTGTTCTGAAATGGAGGACCTTTGTTGCCTTTCAGCCCGAAATGATCTTTTTTAGGGAGACTACCGCGCAGAGGATTGGAAGTCCACCTAGTAGAGAAGAGTTTCATTTGCTACACATCTGCCTTTACAGGATTTTTATATAAATAGATGAGGTTTTGGTTTGGGCATCGCCTTAGTGGTATAAATATCCTGCTGACCTCTACGCAGTGAGCGAGGCCCCTGGGAGCACTGCTTTGGGAGCACAGAAGCCCAGGAGGAACCGTGCTGCAGCCCCAGGGAGGACAGCATGGCGCTGGCAGGGACAGCCAGGGCTGCTCGACAGCAGCTCGGCTCTGTTCCAGGATGGGTTTGCAAATTCAGGTCCATCAGCAGGACTATCCCGTGCCCACTGGCTGACCCCAGCAGTGGTTGCATTTCTCAGACACAATCCAAACTTCACTATATAGATTGTTTTTACTCCAATGCCATGACAAAATCCACATACAAGAACCTGGGACCGTTCCTGCCACTGACCTCCTGTCGGACCTTCAGTAAGTCGCTTTGCCTCATTGCATCTCAGCTCCACCACTGACAAAGTATGGATGCAGCAGATGACCTCTTACATGAAGATGATACCAGAAAGTGCCCTCATATCTACAGGGTTAAAGGTGGGGAGCCAAGCTTGAAAGTCTGACAGAATTTAAACATTTTAGCAATGTTTTACTAAAAATCTCTCTGGGGAAGGGAAGAAAATCAACTGACAACAGGACAGGATATTTACAGCCTCTTTCCAAACTGGAACTGAATTAATACTCAATTTCAATGGAGGACTGAAAATGCATAGCTAGATTTATTTTTTTTTTGAAGAGGAATTTAGCACTTCTGGAGTCTGGAGAGCCTGCGGATCTGAAGCACTGAAACTTGTGAGCTTCTCTGTGGTCAGTTCAGACTTGGCTGGGAAGGGAAATTCTCAGCTTTCTTACAAAACAAACTAAAAGCAAAACAAACCACTTTTCCTGGTGAGACTTTCATTCAATTCTGCAGACTCAGGAAGCTCATGAGATAAGCCTCCACTCCGAGGATACACTCCGAGCTGGCTGAAGCCTAGACCCAAGCTGGCAATTAGCAGGAACGCAGCACACTTAATGAATTAACGCATTTGGGCAGCCTGACTCAGTGTGGAAAATAACCTAAACATTTACGGTGTTTTCTGCAGCCCAATTGTGCACCTCAAAAAAGGCATCAGTGATAAAAAAAAGCATGTTGGTGTCCCAAGAAACCTCCCGAGGAAGTCCCCAAATTTCCTGGTTCTGAGTAGGACTGAGAAATCGCAGGGATTGCTCCCTGACTTTTTTTTTTTACTCCTAGTTTTGGATCTCAGTGGGAAATTCAGAAGCACTAAAATACATTTGCTAAAATACATAAGCATTATGCTTTGCTAAAATACATAAGCATTAAAAAAGTTTATAAACCTCAAATCAGATTCTGCTTTTGTTTAGATTTGGTTTCTGATGAAGAGATAAGTAGATACCTATTCTATCCAAACCATTTTCCTACTAATTATGGACTGATCCCTAGCCTGTTTTTCTCTGAAAAATCAAAACTGAATTTAATTACAAGAGTAGGAGACAGTTATTTTAACTGGAAAACATGGATGCTATTGTGGTTTTATTTTTGGCTCTTGCCCCCTGCAAATGCAAGAGGGCTTGGTTGTCATTTATTCAGGCTGCCTTTAAAAAACAAAAAGAAACTCTGTCCCCGGTGACCTTGCTCAGCACACTCCAGATGTAACTGATTTTGCGGTTATGTTACAAGCCCCATTGACACCGCTGCAACTAAAATGATTGGTGATGCACAAGTCAAGCCAGAAAGGAAACGCAAGCCAGAAAAGGAAAAGTCAAGAGGTATCTTCATTGCAGAGCAACCACAGGCTTCAAAAAGTTTAAGAACCACCACTACGCGCCAGCACAGAGACCTTCTCAGATCTGGAGCTCCCGAGGAAGAAGAGTGCCAACACCTCAAACCAGGTAGTGGTGTCTCCAATCTGCCCTGACTGTCATCCCCCAAAATTGTGCAAGGCAGTGCTTTTCCTGTCTGCCACTTTGTTTCAGACATAGGTACGAATTTCCAGGGGTAGGAGATAAGGGCAGGCCAAGCGCTCCCTCCCCACGAGCACCCCAGGGCGCTGCTCGTGCTCTCCCAACCATGCGATTTCAAGGTGATGGGGCAGATGCGGCTCCTCTCTCCCCAGGTTTACTACCATTAACTCTGCAAAGGTAACACTGGCTCTGAAATGGGGGTGCCCAGGGCACCCCACACAGTAGGGGAAAGGAAGCAACGTGAGGACCAATTCTGCATCTTTGTCTAAAGATAAGGGCAAGCAGCAATGTCAGAGTCAATAACCTCAGAGCAGAGCCCGTCCAAGAAGGAGCACTGTTATTAATACTTGCTGCTCAGAAGTGAGTTATCCATTATTAATATTTTAAATTGCTAAATCCTTTCTAATCATGTTTTAATATGAGACAAAGCTGCATGATTTAAAAGCAAAGCTCAAGCCACTGCCAATCACTCCTGGGCATGTAGCAAAGCCTGCTGCAGGAATACTGATGAGACCAACTTTCCTGCAGGGAGAGAGACTTCTGGAGCAGCTTTGCTGGGTCCTCTGCCTCCTCCAAGAGAAGCTGTGTGGCCTTTCATGCTTTAGGACTTTCCTGGGAGCCACAGACACTGCAGACACATTTACCCTGAATGCAGAGCACAGGGCCAAGCGGGAACACAAGGCTCATGCTCCTAGACCCTCTTCTGTGGATGCAAGGCTGGATTTAGGCGAAGCTCTGCGATGTACCGAGAGAGAAATACATCCAACAACAACATCCTTTTACCTTTTGGTTTTTTTATCATGGACTTTCTGCAGACTCTTGTGGAACTGCAAGATCCTTCTGGCACCTCAGCATGCAGGAAGGATTTACTCCTGGGGAAAGCCTGTTTTGGGGCATGACCTGAAGCACCACTGCAGCCAGCAACCCAAGCTAAAGACAGTAAGGTCTGGGTTGCCGTTGACTGGAATGGACTTGGTTATGGAGCAATGACAGTCTGTCTGTATTTATCACTTGTTCCTGTCGAATGAAGGTGATGGCAACATGTTCTGCTACATCTGAGCACCAAGTCAATCCCAAATCTTGTCTTCTTATTATATCTGTATTATTAAATATAGAAATATAAACATATTGTATCCATGATGACATAATAGGTTTTAAATGCTCTAGGACAGCAGAAAAGCAAGCTTACACCCTTCCAAGGGAAATCCCATGGAGTGAGGCTCAACCACCACCATTATTCCTGAATGCTCACCATTAGCCATCACCTGCCATGGAAGTCCTCTACTCCCGTTTGGTGCTGAAGCGTTATTAATCAGGGAGGAAAGATGTCAAGGTCAGCCTCGGGAGCGACAATCACCCTGCAGTCCCCATCTGTGCTGCCTCGCAGTGGTGGCCCTGCCAGTGACAGAGCACCACGGCACGGGAATATGCTCCCACAAAGCAAACAGAGGTGGATCTGAATGAACTGCCTCCCTAAAAGGCCACTTTATGGTGCCCTTTGAGGAGCAGCTTCCCCATTTAACATTTATGCTTACGCATCCCTATACACACACAGAGTGTCTATTATAGCCTCCATCGCACTCAGGGTAAATGATTAACGCTGCCGATTCCACCTTGCCGCTCACCTTAGTCCTCCTGCTCGCACACGGAGGGGTGGTGTCTCCAGCACTATTTTCCAACCCCGCTTGCTAAGGCCATATCACTAAAAGCAGCTTAAGCACCCCTCCAGTCGGATGTTATAGCGGGCTCCTGCAGCTAAATGCCCGTCATTTCCATTCATTTCACGAGCCGGAGCTATTCTCCTTTATTACAAGCAAAGAGTGAACAGATGGGAAGAATGATACCAACACCTGAAATAACAGCCACATCAGGGCCCCGCTCCACGTCCCGTCTGTGCCCACCTCTCCTTTCCTCCCATTCAATCTTTCGGGTGGTCCCGCAGGAGGGTCAGTCCCACGCCTTGCCCTGGAGCAGGGGAAATGTGAGCACAGGTGAGACAGGGACAAGGGCCAGAAGTTTCCACCAGCATTTGCTTTAAGCCGCTGCTTGGTTTGGAGGAAAGAAATAGTAAGAGACACTCTTACTTTACTCTTTTCTATCCATCCTTTCCCCCATGTCTGCTCTTATTTGCACTCATCCCTGGGATGAGGGCTCCCAAAGGTTTTACAGGCATGAAGCAGCTAGTTTTGCACCCAAGGCAAGACAGACTCTTCTACTTGAATGATAAAACTTTCCCACTTTCCCCTGTTTTCTTCTGGATCATCAGGAAATGTAAATAGCATCCTGTTAATGAGGTTAAATGTTTATATGGGAGACTGATTCAGCACTGTTACCTTGCGCCAGCTGAGGAACTGGCCCTGCAGGCAGCTCGGACTCCAACATTTTCAAACACCATAATAGTCAAGGTCTGCTCTTGGCCATGTCTAACACTGCTGTAGAAATGCTTGTTATAAAATCTTTCTTTCAATTCCGATACTAATGCGTTTCCTAATGACATTAAGACAGCCTACAGGAACAGGAAAAAGGCTGGTAAATGCTAACAGTCCCAACGGCATTAAAGCACTGTAGGTAAAGCTGCTTTTTGCCAAGTTTGACCATAAAGACAGTCCAACACGGTGCCCCTTCTTTCCTCTCAACACCTACTGTATCCATGACAGGTTACCTGTGGTGGTACTCTTGGGTAGAAACTTTACTGAAACACAGGATCTGGGGTTTTCAGAGAAGACAACAGGATGGGGATAAACTCCCTTTAACAAGAGCCTTTTTGGAATGTGCTGCTTCTCACCAAGCTTCCCCTTGAGGAGGAGCTTCTTTGAAATAAAACCACTTTGCAAAAGGTGTTATTGCTCCTCATTAAGTGTCTTTTGGGTTATTCAATGTAAATTTGATGCTGAACAGGGGAGGTTCTTGGAGACACCACCTCCTACCAACCCCTGGCCACAAAGCTGTCTCCAAGAAGGACCTCCTGATGTGATGAAAGGAGCAGTGCTGTTTGTTTTCTTCTATGCATACAATGGTGAGATTGAATATTCAGCTCTGGTTTAGCTGCTGCACAAGTAAATAGCCTGGATATTTAATTACTGCAGCACATTGACCTGGAAAGCAACATGAGTTGTTTTCCTGGCTGGTACACAACAAACTTAGCAATAAAAAGCGCTGGAGAGGAGCAGGGAAGCAGTGGACAAGGACTGGGAAGTAACAGTGAATTTGCCTCTCTGCACCAGCAAGCACTTCCAGAGCAATCAAAAAAACAGCATCAGAGCCCCTACACCCCCTTCAGCATTGCTGTACCTGGCTCACAGCCTTGCTTCCACCTTCTTTCCATGAAAAACCTCTTGGATCCGCACAATACTTCACGGACTTGCCAAGCACTAGGACTAACAAAGGGAAACTTGATGCCCTCATCCTCTTACAGCCATGATGGGCATGTTCCTCAGCTGGCATAAATCAGCCTAACCACTGGCTTTGGTGCATGGATTCACCTGGGGGTTTGTGTCCCCAAAGCTTGTGCAAAGGAAGAGTCAAACCTATCTGCCAGCTAGATGGTGTTTGCAGTTCAGGCAGAGCCCGGGTGGCAGCTGAGCCGCCACACCAAGTGGTGCTGAAGACTTCTGTGTGCAATGCAGAAAACATGTTGGCTCTCTGTGCTGCAACGTAAAAATGACACCCAAAAAAGACTCTAATGAGAGTCTGCGGCTTCAGGCTCCCAGCAGAAATTAAACCACAACTTTCTATTTTCCATGCAGAAATCAAAAAGAAACAAACTTTTTTTTTTTTTAAAGCAACTGCTTGGGTGAGCAATGATTTTATTGTGCTATTAATATGATCATAAACAAGAACAACATGTGTTCATAGGCTCAAGTGCTTCATTACTCACTCGCTGACTTGGTAAAAATCACCGTGGCATCAGTATAAAGTACAAAACGGAACAGATCATTGTAGTCATGTTGTAAAATCATCTGGGCAGGTGACCTTTGAACAAAGGCAATTGATAGCTCCGAGGCAGCTGTACCACAACAGTAAAGATAATAGTTGTCCACAAGCCACCAGACCTGTAGGAGAGCAAATACACACCATGCCTGGGAAGGGGAGAGAGCACCAAGGGGTCTGAGAAGGGTTTGGGAAAGAGAAGTAAAAGTTGATCTCTGAGGTGCATCTGTGAATCAGCCTTGTTTGGGGATGGGGCAGGGAGGGGTGAGCCTGGGCACAGAAGGTGGCAGTGGTGGTGTTAGCACAGCATGGGCAAGGTCCCCCCAAAGGCAGCTCCTGCCCGCTGGCTGGAGCCAGGTGGGATGGGACGGCAGGTGCCGTGTGGGAAGCCCATAACCTCCAGGTCAGCTGGGGCGTCTGGTTCTCCCGGACTTTGGTTTTGAGTCCAATCTTCTCCGTTGCTGCCACCCCAACCATTCACGCTCCTGCAAACGTGCGGGCTGAGCTGGGCTGCACAACCAGGTGCCTGGAGGCTGTAGGAACCGGACTGGGGATGCAGCATGAGCTGGGAAGACCCAAACGTTCCTGTGGTTTTTGTTCACACGAACTGGGGCAAATAGTCCTCTTTGCCAGGTAATGAGGGGTACAAAGGAATGTGGAGCCCCTAGGGAAGGTCTTCAAAACGGCAGGTTGGGAAGGTAATGGCTGGAAGGTGCATGGGTCCCCCTGGGTGTGGCTGCTGCAAGGCTGGGACCTGCCTGGGGTGAGCTTCCCGGGGTGCTGGCTCCTCTGGGGGTGCAAGGACAGGGAGGAAAGGAAACCTCTTCTCTCCCACGGAGCTGTGCAGATGGTGCTGCCTGTCCCATTAAGGCTGACCAGGAGACAGAAGTCTGAGAGATCAGCTCCTGCCTTGGAGACAGGAGTGAAAGGTTGGAAGATACTCCCCGAGAAGTGAAAAATCAGCTTTATGGATGATGCTGTCCAGTGAGTGCAGGGAGCGAGCAGGAAGGAAAAATTACACACGTCCCGGTTGTTTCACTTCTTGTCCCTCTGCCTTGTTTCGTCAGCCACCAGCCCCCGGAGCATCCCGACACCCGGTCGATGGTTACCAACAGGCAATAAATAAAACCGCTGGAGCCACTGGTGTCAACATCTTGGCACTGTTTGGGTCTTCTTGTTTGCCTTTAAAATAACTCTCCCCCTCGGGGTCATGCAGACGAAAAAGCAAGGACACCCTGCCATCGTCCATAGAAATCATTTTGCCACAACTTGTGTTGCATTGCCTTTTTTTTTGCCTGCAAAGCTGGAGGTTTGGGGAGCTGCCCGGGAGCATTACTCATGCTACGCCCAGGGCTCCTGCTCCCTCCTGCCTGCCCATGTCCCGACACATCACCCCGGGCGCCTGCAGGTCGCCTGAGCCTGGGCCACATCATTACCCATTTTCCTGACTCCCAGAGAAAGAGTTTGGGGTGGATTCGGGGACGGTGTCACCCCGCCAGCCCCGTGCTGCTGGCTTATCCGCTGCACGGCTGTGCCCAGCTCTGCTGCAGATGTTGGCAGGCCAGAGAGTGGAAAAACAAACAGTGGAGATGCGGATCCGCAGTGAGAGCCCGGCCATCCAAACAAGCTGTGCCAGTGCCGAGCCCAGCGCTGGAGGGATATTCCTCCGTGACAGCCCCTGTCCCGGCACTGGAGCCTGGCATGATGCAAGCTGCTAATAAAGCTCTGAAGGCACAAGAAAAACTCCTCCAAAGACAGTTTTCATCCATGGGCTTTGATAAAAGGGTGGCTTGAAACCCTCCATGCCCGCACAGGGCTACGTTGAGGGACCAGCCGCTGAGCTCCGGCAGCACTGGAGGGGACTGATGCTCCCCGGTGTCTGGAGCATCTCCTTTCTTACAGCAAGGGTTGCATGGTGGAAAGCACCATCCTCCATTTCAGCTGAGTCGTGACTTGATGTCAGATTTCACTCTCCCTGATCATCTTTAGCCTGTTGTTTATAATAAAAATCAAGCGATCCATCTCTTCTGACAAGAGGAAGAGTTGCTCCAGGAAGCCCTGGACAGGTCAACTTCTATATTAAGGAACTATTACTTGACAGCTTCCTGGCCATAAATAGCTGTCCAGCCAGGCTGTGGATTTTATTTAGAAATAACAAATAAAGCAGGCCATAGAAGTAACTTCATGACCTTGCTCCCCCTTCATTTCCCACCCGTCTTCCCTCCTCGGTACGATCTTCTCCTCACCCCCAGGCTCCACTGGAGCTTCAGGGGCCCCTTGCATGCCCCTGGCAGAGCACATCTCCCTGTTGCCCGCCTTCCTGGGGCAGCTCCGAGAAGCTGTAGAAACGCACTGTTGCCAGCTTTTGGAAGTGTGATGTGGGTTTTGCATCACTGATGATCTTTCGCTACAGCTCAGCTCCAAGAAATTATTTTCTACTTGGCTTTCGTTAAATTAAAAAGGAATCTCTGCCCTGCATGGCTGAAAGTTGGAAAGCTTCCATTCAAAACATCCCCAAAACTGGATGCAAACAAATATACCCCCAACACATCCTTTATTTTTCAGTCCCTCAAACCTTTCTCTTAACTTTTGGAGGACTAACTTCTGATTTTCTAATGCTCAGAGTAGGCAATATCAAAAACAATCAGGAAATATGAAAGAAAACCAGCATTTTAGTATTCTTTTATTATTGGGAGGTTTTGACCATTTTTGTCATGTGGTTTGCCTAAAATAATAATAAAAAAAATCTTTCTTTGGAGCTGGAAAGGGAAGAGCAGTGTGTTTATTTCATGTATGACTCATCAGCTCAGTGTGGATAGGCTAAACGCTTCAGAAGCTAACACTCTATAGAGATGATTGTTTTTAATATAAAACAGTAAATGTTTAAAATAACTGTTGCTTTTTTTCTTCTCTTTTCTTCCTGTTGTGGCCAATAAAACATAAGGGAGGCCACACAGTTTACATTTTAATAAAATTAAGTTATTTGGTGCCATGTTATTACAGTCCTTATTGGAAAGTGGAATAAATTGCACACAGAGGAGTCATAGGAGGGAGAAATCACTGCGAATAAACATAGATTCTGGGATGCATTTATTTGCTGGTTTCATCTCAAAGGAGGAAGGCTTTCCCCGGGAAAACAGAGGCGGCCTCGGGGCTCCGGCCTGGGGGAGGCAACCCTGGGGCGCGCCGGCTGAGGATGAGCTTTCTGGGGAGCCGGTGCCACAGCGGGGCCATCCCAGCCCCGTCCAGCCAGCATTTTCCAAGCATTCTCCAAGAGAAACCTGTACTCCGGCCGCGGCTCGACACCCCGCAGTCCCAAAGCACTAGGGCAGCCCGTCCTCCTGCCCGTCGGCCGTTTGCAGGGCCAGCCAAAAACGTTGGTCCCGAGGCTTTTTGCCGGAGGTTGGGGGTTTCTAGGCGAGCGCCAGGGCACACCAGGAGTCCTGCCGGAGCGGCACGCTCAGCCCAGGCTGCGGGGCCATGGTGGTGGGGGAGAAGGTGTAGTCCTCGGGCTCAAATTTGAACTCGCTGTGGCTGCCGGCCAGCGCCTCGTCTGACTGGCTCTGCACCTGCGCCGGGGAGGGAAGCAGAAAGTCATTAGAAACCCTGTTATTAGCCAATGGGTCACTCCCCCCCTTCTCCTAATGCGGTGGTAGGACTTGGATGGATTATGGACACGGTGGGTTATCCCTGATGCTACCGCTGCCCTTCGGAGCAGCCCGGAGCCGGGCAGGAAGCGTGCTCCATCCCCAGCAAGCACAAGGAACAAGCCGGGAGGAGGCATCCTGGGGCCCGTCTGCATGTATTTATTGACTAAACACGTCCAGTTTGGAGATCTCTAGGTGCATGTATATTTTTTAAGAGCGCAGCACAAATCAGATTTATCTGTTTCAGCCAAAAAAAAAAAAACCCCTCTCCCATGTGGCGCAGCTGGCACAGTGCCAGGCGCTCAGGCGCTGGAGCTGAGCTTCCCCTCCATGCACACACGTCCAGCTCGGAGAGGGCTTACACCCAGCATAAAGATAGCGTTGGGTCACAAAATTTGGATGTGCGGGTTGATTTAGAGCCTTTTTTTTCCACCGCCAAGACAAAATAGCAACCTGTCCCAAAGAAATTCTCCGGGCGGGACAGCCTTGCAACCTGGGGTCTCTGACAGCATTACAGCTCTGTGAGCGCTGAGCACCTCAGGGCTATAAAGCGCAGATAACGTACGTCCAGGGAGCCTTCTCCTGGGAGCTACAGAGGTTTCCGCCCTGGGCTGGTCCCACCAACTCAACAGGGTTACAACTCCCAGAATTTCATGGCAGGAGATGGGAATTAAACCCAGCTCTGCGCCAAAGCCGGTTCACCGCCAATCGCCTCCGTGGCAGCAGGGCTTGGACCTCCCAGTTCCCCACTGCAAGATGGAAGAGCCGATGGGGAGACAACAGGCTGGAGCCCTTCCTGGTCCGCAACACCTCGGCTCACGCTCCCTGCTTCCTCAGTCTGAGGCAGTCCATCAGGCTGGTGGCCCCCAAAGCAATGAAATAATTGCTTCGCCTCATCAAGGCCTCCCAGATCAGCGACTACTGAGGCGTGTGGAGCATCTACCCCAGCAGAAGATGGCTGCGGGTCCCTGTGCCTTACCTGGGAGACTGACACGATGCTTTGTCCGGCATACTGCGAGGTCGTGCTGGGCTCTGACTTTAAAGTGACCGTGCTGTCTGAGTTTGTAATGGAAGAAGGGGAGTTAGTGGCCGAAGTCGTAGACCCTGGAAGAAAATCGGTACAGGACGGTGAAGCAACATAAGTGCAATTCTGCTCTTAAGGAAATTTATATTTTAACATCTACCATCACATCTCATGGCACAACTCTACTGTTCTCCTCCTCCACCACACCTCTGTCAAGGTAAGGCTTTGTACTTGGCCGTCAAGATGCTGACGGAGGAGGAGAAGCAGTGCTGGTCCTGGTACACGCCGGATGGGCTAACGTTGAATGTGTCATCATACCTTCTCCTCGACTCTTTAATACATCATTCCCAGCCCTGTTTTTTCCCCATTATTCAATTTAGCCCAGATCTGCTTGAACACGAGCACTGCTGGGCTGGAGCCGGGTGCCCACAGCGCAGAGGAACTTCACGGGAATATGACCGCAGTGATATTTCCCACCCAGCATCCTCCTTCCACGTGAGGGCTAGGCATAAATACAGGCCCTACATCTAAAGCAATCATCAGGGGAAAAAAAATCACAGTATTATTTTCTAATTATCATAATTTCTTGCAGAAGACATGTCGAGGTGAAATGTGCTCCAAGCCCCCATGATGGATCATAGCAGCACTGTACCTGTTGAGGTTTTGCCTTTGGTAATGTTTTTAGGCTTCCTTTTCCTCGTCTGGATGCTTTCCTTTTTCATGGCCAGAGGTCGTGGTACCTTGACATTCATAAAGTTTGGAATCATTAATATTGCATTTTACTTAGCTCCTTCCCACACACATGTTGCTCTCCTATTTACGTGCTGTAGCTCATGCAAAGCACCTAAAGTCCTTGTCCTTCACTAAGTGCTATTTTTCTCTGCAACAGGCCTTGGCTGGAAGATGTATAAGGCTAACAGCTAAGGCTTTCCCACAAATTCTGTTTTTTCCTTTATTTCCTATTTTCCTTTTCCTGATTTATTAGTGACCTTTATGACAGAGCCCTATTAAATTACACTGACAGACTGAGAGCCTACGTGGCTCAGAGGGAACGGTCATGGGATAAAGAGACTTTAACCTTTATGGCAGAAATTTGAAGAGGCCTGTATGGTGGGATGACGTCTCCTCTTTGGCTGATGGACACGTTACCAACAGTTCCCATCCTCTGTGGATAAACATTATCAGCCAGCCTCCATGTGGACTCCTTAGCATCCTTCACGCATTCTTAATTACCACATCGAGAAGAAATATTCTCCTTATCTCCAGTCTGGGTTTGGGGAGCTTCAGTCTCCAGCTACTGGAGCACGGTAAGCTTTCTTTTTGGGGAGTAACTTGGCAAACGGCCTAATTAAGAGCCACCCAGTGCCAGAAATCTCTCCTCTATGCAGGTACCTCCTGAGAGTGTTCCAGTACCCCCTTAGCCTTATTCTGGAGAACCTCAGTAGACTGAGCTTTTAACTGTTCAAGGAGACGGGACTGGGTTACGGCTCTTCTGGGTCCAGTCTAGAGGCTGGTCCCTCCAGACCTGATATCCTGGACCTGCTGGACGGTGATCCCCGCGCCCAAAGGGTCCCTCCCGGTGCAGACGCGCTCCTCACCCCGTGGAGCTTCATGTACAACCCGCAGGCGTTGCAGACGGGCTCCCCTTCGGCGTTTCTTCTCCAGAGGGTGGTATTGGTTGTGTGGCAGTTAGTGCAACATAGGCCAGCACGTCTAGATGAAGACTTAAAAATAAGCAAACACACACATGAATGCACACACAGGAATGATTAATTGGGAAGTTTCCTTTAAAATTCCTATAAAAATAAAATCTCCAATTACACCAATTTCCTGGAAAATGTGAAACACACACAATAGCCAAATTCAGATCAAAGAAATTACATTCAAATGAGATCAGTCTAATTTGCAAGTGCTTTTTTTATTGAGCTTGATAAACCTGGCAAATATCCTCGCAACTCATTTCATGAACTTCCAACAAATCTGCTGGAAGTGATCAGGACTCAGAGCACAGAGAACTTTCCTCCAGGAGATCCACTCAGATGGAGAAAGAGATGGAAAATGCCAGCCAGGCTTTAAGCACACAAAGAAAACTCCTCATGCTTTAAGTAAACTGTTCCGTTTTTCTGCACTCAGAACTACCACTAAAGTTAGCAACATCCCAATTAATCTCTGGTTGAAGACAATTGGAATCAATTGGCTGAACTGAGCAGAACCAAACTGAACTGGCCCATGATGGGACCAAGGAAATTATTCTTTGCATGTCTCGCAGATAATCTGTTCTCTTACAGGCTGCAGAAGCACCGTGCAAACATTAATTAATGACATATTTTGTGAGTGCAGTGATTGTTGGCTCTGAAACGTTAATACTTCCAAATGGAGAAGGAAAATATTCTGGCAGAAGCAGCAAACTCATTTCTGACAACAGTACTCCAAGCCACTGGAAAATTCACAAGTCTCTATATACAGACTTGTCAGCTCAATAGGCATTTCATTTGAAAATCTCTTAACACCAGGTATTGAAACTATTTTAATAAAAGACTTCACTAAGGATAAGATACCAGTGACATAAGTAATATCACAGGCTCTCCACATTCAGGTGTTTGAATACGTTCTTCAGCCTTGAGAAAAATCACTTTGATTCCTCTCAAAGGCAGATGATAGGTGATGCAGGCAATAAAGAACTCCCCGTTTGTTTATTCTTCCATTATTGCTTGATATCATGACTGAGCAATATGACGAATCAGGTGGGAAGACTAGGAATAAAAATGAAATGTTTTCACAAGGTTAGCAGTCAAAAAAAGATCAGCTTTGAGTTTCAAGAGACACAAGTGACATGCCCAAGCTTTAATTCACGCGTTGCTCAGCAAAGAGATCTTGGCAACTGTTTGCAAATAATGGTATTGCTTTGGAAATTATTTACCTTTCAAGAAATAACCAGGCAAAAATACTAATACACTGAGGTGTGAGCTGACAAGCCTGGCACAGAGCAGGGCAATCCTTGTCCCTAATATGGGACACGGTGTCACAGCAAGATCCTGGAGCAGCGACAGAGCTTTCTTAAAGCCTTTCAGCCGCCGGGGCTGTGCCGTTCATCCCTGCAACCAGGAGGGACCTCGGCCCCGATGGGAGCACAGGGAGGTGCTGAGCACCCAGTAGGTGCAAGGGGCTCTGAGGTCCAGCTCCTGCCGCGGGTGCGGAGGGGAATTTGGAGGCACTCAGCCCTGGGGTAACTGTGCCCGGTGTGAGCTGGTGAGATCTGTCATCGCCTGCGGATGGAGGAAGGCTGACGCAAAGCCCTTTGGAAAGCCCCGAGATTTCTGGGCCACTGCAGGCGCCTGGGAGGGAGGGATACGCTGTCCCTATTTCATACAACGCTTTGTCCGTGGCTTGCAGATGAGGTGGCAATGAGACCCGTGGCTCCAGTGGCCAAAGGGCAATGCCAGCCCTGCCAGAGCTCTGCCCACCCTGCCAGCCCTGCATCACGACCTGCTCGCAGGCGTTCTGCTGGGGGAGTGGCACATGCCTTCTGCATCTCCTGCACATCACTCTGTGGGCTGCCTCCTCCTCGCAGAGCCAGGGAGAGCAAAAACCATCCTCCACAGCCAAATATTACAATTTAAACCCCAGAAACCCCACAAGAACCTGGCCCTGCACCACAACCTGCCAGCTTAGCAAGAAAGAGACAGTCAAGGCTACTGTTGCTCACTGAAGGACATGGGTACAATACGTTATTGCTGGTTTCCCAGCAGTTCCCTTAAAAGAAAATGCATTTCTGCTTGCCTCCACCCAGCTGCCTTTGTACCGTTCTGACCTTGTCTAGGAAGTTGTTGACTTCAACATTGTGCTCCAGTGTTTATTTATACAAATGCAGCATACACTCAAACAAAAACTCTTCACCGACTGGGCTTGACAGCCAAGTGCTGCTGATAAGCTCAAGGAATGGTGAGTTGGTGCCTATCGAATCGACCGTGTGCGAGTGCTGCTTGGAGAGCCCAAAAAATTCAGAGCCAGCAGGGCAGGTCCTCCTGAGGGAGCCCAAAGCCATCAGAGACTTTGCTTCACCTCCTTTTCAAAGGTGGAAATGAAATCACAGGGTTTCGCAGGAAAAAAAGAAGCCTGTGAACCCCCAGATTTAATCAGAGCTTCTCTGTCCCCCTTGGCAGCAGGACGGAGGGGACCTGGTGTCGATAGGAAAGAGGTTGCAGCAAAGCGTGCTGACATACCTGAGCTCAGCTCCTGAAAGCGGGCAGATCCGAGGCTCAGAGCCAAAAGCAGCAGCATTGTCTGAGATTTGCCTTTGCTATCGTGGCTTTGGGCAAACCCACACCTTGGAGGACAAGGGAGCCGCAGGAACTGATGGCCAGGAGAAAGCCAAGGCATGCTGCACAGCTCTAGGGTCCTATCAGGTTGTCCCACGGCTGTGATCAGTCCCATCCCCACCTTCCCCAAAAGTGTCACCAAACCCACTATGCATTGCAAACTGTAAAATAGGACAGGCTGAAAAAATACCCCCTGAGCCGAGGCAGCAAAACTCAACTCCGGGTTAGTCCTTCAACTCGGGACCATGTGGGAGCTGCTGAGCACAGGATGGCTGCTGCATCTGCCCCCCCTTGCTGCACCGCACGGTCCAGCTCTGCTCCTAACGTGGGGAAATCGTATGCACAAGGATGCTCCAGCGGCTGCTCCTGGATGGTAAAAGTGATTTGGCATTTAGGACGAGCTCTAAGGTATCATCTTGTGAAACGCGCCAAGAAACTTTGGGTAGAAAAGATACTGCCTAAAATAAAGTGCTGCTCCCATCCTCCTCTAAGGTAAATCCTTTCTGCCGAAAGCCACAGTGCTTTGAATACAGACACTGGCTGTAGCAAAACAGCTGTCCCTGCTGCGTAGAGGATGATGCCTTTATCACAAAAAAAGAAACAAAAAAATGAACTGGAAACTACACTACTATTGCTCACCCTCTCCCACGCACAAGCAGGCTGAGCGCTACCGAGATGCAGGACGTCATTCCCGCAGTGTTATCTGGGCCACGTTGCGTTCTCCAAGGCTTTCAGTGGGACTTTGCTTTGTGAAAACAGAAGTCAGAATAACTCCCAGCGTGGCGTCTACTTACAGAACAAAGGTCATAACGTAAAGGACAAAAGCAACCATTTTTCCTTCCCGTGTCTGTATTTCACCAGATTGTGAAACAGCCGATTTCATCGTTCCTAGAGCAACGGTGTGTCACCGCGTTCACTGCTCTGCTCCCACCCAGCCCGTGCGGGTGAGGTTATGAGCAGGGAAGACATCCCCCGCCATGGAAATCATTTGGGGGAAGAAACATCCCAAGCCACTGGGGCGCACGTCGCTGCCTCGGTGGTGGATTTGCAGAACACGCCTGGCACCCTCTTGTCCATCATCGGTGGATCCCCCTTCCTCTGACGGGGCAGAACTTGTTGCAACATGACATTTCAAACCCTTGGGAAAATCCAAGATTTTGAAATGTTTCATTCCAAAGTCAGGATGGAAAATCAAAATTGCAGCCCCTTTTCTAATCCATAAAACAAAATCCCCACTCATGTATTTCAACTTTGCTGAAACGTTTCCCCTGGATAAGAATCAGCTCTTTCATGTGGGTTTTATCATTATTGTACTGATTGCCAAAATAATAATAAAAAAGTTTGGAAGTGCTTTGATAATTCCCGGCAAGATTTGCTCATCCCTGGGAAACGGTCTTAAATTCTGCAAATTTAAGCATTCTCCACCAGAAAACTTTGTTGAAACGTTTACCAAAAAATGCCTCACAGGTGCTACGTATGGGGCTCTGCCAGCAATGACAGAGGAGCAGGCAGGGAGCTCGGAGTTCCCGAGCGCTGCCTGCACCACGCAGGCAGGGTGCAGGCAACACAAGGCTGTCTCCCTTCCCACGCGCCGAAATAAAATACTGAATAGCAGCGAGACCTCTCCAATTCCTTTGGGGAAAAGCTGTTCAAAAAAACCCTGGAAATGCATCCAGTGCCACATTTTGATGCCAGTTTGAAATGCAGAGTTGGATTTAAACTGGTTGGCACCTATCTCTCTATGCATGGATCGTATTTGCTCTGAAGAAATCAGCAGCAGAACTCTGAGATTTGCAGCACAGCAGCGACCAGAGCCCACTGCCGGGGTGCAGATTTAATGTCATTACATTAAAGGAGACCAGGAAGGTTTTGGTGAGACAGGCAAATCCTCTCGGATAATGCTAAATGTTTCACAGAAATGCCTTGATTTTGATGTGGTGAACAAAACAGCGTGATTTTCCACGGAGACGCTGCTCATTTCATTTTGCAAATCCAGAGGCATATTTCTGGGATCAGAATCAGAATGAAACATCTTGCTCAATCCCAACTTTTTTTTTTATGGTTTTCTTACACAGAAACTTGTCACTGTTGGGTTATTGTTAATAATTTGTTTTGCAATGCAAAAAAATAACTGCAGGAATACACCCCGAGCAAAAGCAAAAGGAGCTCCCAGCTGTTCCCCAGCACAGCTCCAACAAACATCCTGTTTGTAATGATGGCTTCTGATGACAGGCTCTGAAACCAAAACTGTTACCACCAAATTTAAACATCCCAAAGCAACTCCACAAAAAAAAAAGGAGGCGCCTTTCCTCTCTCACGATGGGATCCCAATTGGAGGAAGCCCAATACCACGTTGTAGGGGGGAAATAATGCTTTAACCTGCAGAGAAACCGGGAACTACCAAACCCCAAATGTCCCCTTTAGGCGGGCGGGTGAAGGCAGTGGGCCAACTGGGCCTCGTCCTGCTCCCATTGCGAGTGGCCACAAACCTGCCTGGGCCAGCCCAGGATCAGCCCTGTCTCCTGTTCATCTATCCTGCATAGACCATGTGTGTCTGCATGGAGAACTAGGAAATAATAATAATTATTATAGAATAAAAAGCAACGCACCCACTGTGGGAATGGAGCCTGAGGAAGCCCGCAGAGCCCCGGACCGCAGGCAGGGCTGATCAGCCCCCGCTCAGCTGCAGCGCAGCCCCTCCGTGCAGCCCCGGGACCCCTCCGGTCCCTGCTGCCCCATCTCTGCGCTGCCCACCAGCCGTGCCGGCGCGGCAATCCCCCCCCAGCTTCACTCCGCTCCTCCTGACCCAGGCCAGCTCTGCACCGCAACCGAGGGCTCCTGGCAGCGCTGATGGCGTTTTATTCGTGGGAGAACGGAGGGTCAAACAGGCCCTAACACAAGTACAGAGATGCTGACAGCGCAGACACTGCAAGAGCCCCCTGGGTCCTGCCCTCCAGCCATCCCCGGGTGGAGCAGGGGATCCCCACGGGGTTTCCCTCTCTTACCAGCCTCTTCTGCGGCTTGAGTGGCCGGTTGATGCCGTTCATTTTGTGGTAGAGCCCGCAGGCGTTGCACAGGTAGTGCCCGGTGCCGTCCTTCCTCCAGAGCGGCGTGGACATGGCCCCGCAGTTCACGCACTCCCGGCCGTCCCCGGGGAACTCCTCCAGGTACTCTGGAAGAGACACCCAAGGTGTGCGGGTCAGGAGCTGTCCCCACTGCACAGGGCCACCCGGGGCCGGGCTGCCCACGGGGTCCCTGCAGAAGAGGGTCCCTAATCCTCTGTGCCCCGCTACTCCCCTGCGAGGGACAACCGCTGCCCAACGGGAGTTTACCTCCACTCTGCAAAGTGTGGACCAAAAGCCTTTCTTCCCCCCACACCTGAATCTTTTAATATTTTGCTCAAGAACAGAATATCCGCCATTCCCATCCCAAAAGATCCCAAAGTGCTGAGCGTGGCTGGGGTCTCCGTGGGCTGGGAACGGGCAGGGAGCCCATCAGCGGGAGAGCGCGGCGTTACCCCTGCACCGGGTGCAGTCCGGGCCGCAAAAATAAAAGATGATCGGGGGGCAAAATGGGGAGATTTTCCTCATTTCCATCAAGCTGCGTTGGTCGCTGGCCGGTGGGGACGGCCGGGCTGGGAAAGGGCTCGGGGCTGCCCGCAGAGCAACGCCGGGCTGCGGCTCCGCTCGCCCCGCGCCGCCGGGCTGGCAGCCGCGGGGGGCCGGGGGCTCCCCGGGAGAGCATCGCCGCCCGCCCGCCGCCCCCAGCTCCTGCTAGCGAGGCTCTTCCTCGCTTTTCTCCCCCCCACCGTCGCCCCGAAAGCCCCGGGAAGAAGTCGCGGAGCCGCCCGCTCCGAGCACCGTTCCCGGCCCGTCTCTGCCCCGAGCGCGGCTCCGCGGCAAACGGGCAGCCCGCAGCAAACCCGAGGGACTCCGCGATTGAGGGTCGGTCTTTTGCCTCCTGCCGCTTTTCTGTCTCTTTTTGAAATAAATTCCTCCGCCTGGAATGTTATTTTCTTTCGAAGAAAATACGCTCTTTTTTTTTTTTTTTGTCTTCGATCGTATTAATAATGATCCAACGGCAAGAAAAAGGGAAAAGAACAAAAATTAAAAAGGGGACAATGGAAAATAAAAATTAAATGTAAAAAGTAAAAAAAGAAAAAAGTTGCAATAATTCATTAAATGAATAAAGAATAGTTTACGCTACTTAAGAGCGGTGTACACTATTCAAGAGCAAAAATAAACGGCAGAGAGGACGGCGGCCACTATTCCGGATCCCAAACCACCAAATTCAAAGCGCAGAAGAGATTTCTGCGCCATCACCGCCCTCGGCAGGACCGGGGCGATCCCTTCCCGCACAACGCAACGGATTTTCCCAGACAAAGAGAAAATCCTGGAAAGAAACCGCTCCCGAGCCCCTCCGGCGTGGGAGGAAAAGCCGAGCCGGGGAGGCAGCTCGGCGGGGAGGCGGGGGGCTGCTTCCCTGGTTTAACTTTGTTCTTGGGGTAAAGATAAGATAATTCGGTTCACCGCAGTAAAGATGATAACGCGGCTGAGATCTTGAAGTGGCTTTTAAAGGACTTTGCAAACCACCGCCGGAGGAGGATGGTGAAAAACCCCGGGGTTATAAACCCTGCGCACGGAGAGTCCTTTTAAATCAAGCCCAAGACTTTATTTGCTCGGGACTTGGTTTAAAAGGACTGTCCGGTGTGGATGCGAACGAATGGCAGGCAGCGGGGTTTATTGTTCAACGCCTGAGTGCGTTTCAGCCTCTCTCCAAAGGCCGCAGAGCGATGCAGCTGCGGACCTGTTTGGGCGAAGGTGAATTAGGAGACCGAGAGTCTGTTCAAATATAAACTAATTTACCACAATAAATTACTTAAAAGGGAGGGAGCTATAAATCTGCCCCGCTGATTTAAACACAAGGGTAAGTATTGAAGCACAGGCACAAAGTCGATATTGTGGGAAGGAGATATCGGGGGGGGGTGGGGGGGAAGGGGTTGGACGGCCTCTGCTCCTCTGTCCTGCGGGGGAATTGCTCTCCTTTGAAACGTGGTCTTTGCCCTTCGTGTCACACACACACCCACCCCCACCCCCCCCCAGGGACAGCCACACACACCCCGTGCCCGCATCACCTCTCCATCCCTGGATACAACCATCCCCTCCTTTCCCGTCGGGGACGGCAGCGGGGCAGCTCACCCCGGGGCCGGGCCACCGACTCGCCGGGGGGATGGAGATGGCTCCGAGCCGGCGCCAAGAGCCGGGAAACGACTCGGCGCCCCGAGGCGACGGTGAGGGGCGACGGCGACCTACCGAAGGTGGACCTGCGGCCGGGTAAAGCCGCCTGCCTCGTCTGCAGGCTGTGCAGCACGCTGCTCTCAAAGTGTCCGGCCGTCCAGGAAGGCGGTATCTCGGGGGTCACGTAGGCGGGGTAGGGGCTGGAGTAGGACCCGTTAACGGAGCGCACCAAGGCGTTGCCGTACTGCTCCCGGCCCCCGCCGCCCAGCAGCAGGGGCCCCTGGTAGGCGCCGTCGCGGCCCGGGGGGCTGCTGCCCGGCGGGCTGTGGGAGTAGGAGAAGCCCGACGGCGGGTGGGGGCTGCCGGCGTTGAAAGCGGCGGCCTCGCCGCTGCTCTGCCCCCAGCCCGGGGGGTTGGCGAGGTGGCTCTGGTGCGGCTCGCAGCCTTGCAGGTAGGGCAACGTCTGGAGGACGGAGGGTACCCGGGTGGTGGGCACGTAGACGGGCGAGCCGGCCGACGAGTGGAGGAAGTTGCTGGAGTCGTGGGAATAAGCCGACTGGCCATGGTTGGGGGCGAGGGCCAGGCCCTGATACATGTTCCGTCCTCGGCGGCGGCGGCGGCGGCTGCTCAGGGCCCGGCCGGCTGCGCCCCGACGTTGCCGAGGGGCTCACTCAGAGGAACCTGGGGGGGGAGAGCCGAGAGCCGCGGGCTGAGACCCCGGCCGACCCCGGGAGACGCCGGCCTGGGGCCCTGCAGCACCCGCCGGCCTTTCCCGCGGCGAAAGCGCCTCTTCCCTGCCTCAAGCAGGGGCTGTAATTTGTAATTTTATTTTTTTTTTTCCTTTAAACTTTACTCTGGTCAGCTCGTCCCGCGGGGGAAACCCGCGGCGCTGGGCCGAGAGCAGCGGCCGAGCCACGGCGAGAAACAACCTCCGGGCAGCGGCCCCGCCGGCACCTTCCCCCGCCCCGCCGCCCGCCCGGGCGCTTCCACGGGGCCGAAAAAAACCAAGGGTTTTTTTTGTTGGTTTTTTTTTTCCTTTTCTTTTCCCCCGAAAGTATTTCCCTTCCCGTCTATTTTTCGAGCCCCGGGCCTGGAGCGCGCCTCGGGGCCTTGCCGGCGGGGAGGCGGCCGGCCGCGGCGCGGCCCCTCGGGGGCCCGGACCGGTGGGAGCGGGGTCCCGGCGGCCCTGGGCAGCGGCCCCGCACCGGGAGCATCCCCCGTGTCCCCCATCCACCGGCGCTGCCGCTTCCGTGTCAAAAAGCGAAAAAACCCTCAGGCAGGCCTCTCCCGTGCGGACGGAGGGCTCCAGCCGCGGAGCACCGCAAGAGCATCGCGCCCCGGCCCCCCTCCCGGGCCGCTCCTCCCGCGCAGGTACTCACATGGCAGCGGGCCGGGAGCGGAGCTGGGCATGGCCGGGTGGGCATGAAGCTGCGCTCAGACCATCCAGGGAAATCCCAGGGAAATAAAAATAACAGTAATAAAAAAATAGAATAAAGTTTACGGGGGAGGGAGGAGAAAATCCAAAACAACCAGGACCCCTGGCAGAGAGGGGCTGCCCTCCCCCGGTCCGGTCCCTCCCCTCCCGCCGCCGCCGTCTCCCGTGGGTGCGTCCCTGGCTGCGCCCGGCGGGGAAGTGGCGGCGGCGGGGGCGGCGGCGGCTCTTTACGGCGGGCCCCGGTGCGGCCCGGCCCACGTGACGGCCGGCGGGGTAGCCGCGGTCCCGGCCAGGATTGGGCGCCTCCCGGCAGGGGGGGGGGACGGGACAAGCCCCGCCGGCTCCGCTCCCGGCGGGGGGGACGCGCCCGCCGGCTCCCCCCCGGCGCGGGGCCGCGGGCGCCGGGCGGAGCGGGGGCAGGATGCGGCCCCCGGGGGTGCCCCGCACCGCCCCGGACCCCCGCAAGGTCGGAGGTGGCCGCCCGCCCCCCGGGGAGGGGAGGGGGTGGCCGCCTCCTTTGCGGGCCTGGCTGCGTTTCTGGGGGTCGCCCCGACGCCCCGGCGGGAGGCGATGCCCGCCCGGGCCGCCGGTAGATGCCGGGTGACACACCGAAAACTTCCCCGGCGGGGGTTTCGGGTAGCGGGGGACGCGGCCAGGCGGTGTTCTGCTCCGCGCCAGCGCTCCGGCTCTGCTTTGCCATAAACCCCGTGCTAACGGGGAGGGGGGGGGTCTCACCAGCCTGCCCCCAGCCCGCCCTGCCCTTTCTCCAGCGGCCCGCGGCCCCGCCGAGGCTGGGGCGATGCTTGCAGCCTGCCCGGCCCGGCCGTGCCCGGGGCTCGAGGCGGCTCTGCCCGGCCGGGCCGCTTCGGAGAGCAGCGCTCCGGCCCCTCACCGTCCCGTCGGGGCCGCCCCGGGCTGCCCCGCTTGCAGGGCCTCTGCTATTCCCCGGCGGGAGCAGCGGAGAGGGTCCTTCTCCCTGCAGCCCCCCGGCCGAGCGGCTCTGGCCTTGCGACGGGGACAAAAGCCCTTTCCCCGCTTTTCCCCGTCGCCGCGACCCCGGGAAGGGGCGGCAGGAGGGCAAGCAGCGCTTAGTCCCCGCTGCCCGCCTAGCCCGGGTAATGTGGCCGATTTAACTCTCCTCCGGTGCCGGGCAGCGGGGCCGGTCCCCACCCGCCGCCGGAGCGAGGAAATAATTTCATCGTTATCGAGTTTTGCCTCCGGAGCGTGCGGGGAAATTTTTGCCCCTTTGCCTTTGCGGCAAAAACGGAGAGGGGAAAAAAAAAAGCCTCGGCGAGCCTCACCCGCCTCTCGCTCCATCCCCGGGCGGACCGAGCTTTGCCGCCCTCAGGCCGCTGCCGACGGGATCAGGCCCTGCCCAGCCCCGGGAGCCCTCCCGTGACCCAGCCGAGCGCTGCCCGCCCGTGGGGTCCCGGCGCCCGGGGGAGCCCCTCCGGCCCCGGCTCCGCAGGGACCAGCGCTGCGGGAAGGGTGGGAAATTTCAGCTCCAAAATAAACTGGTGCAGGAATGCCAGCTATTTCCCTCGGAATAATGCAAGGCAACTGGCTGGAGATATATTTATTTGCTCGCGAAAGCGGCCGTTTACGGCTCGCAGGGTATCCCTGTGCCCGCAGAGCAAAAGAAAAGGAAAAAAAAAAAAAAAGGAAAAAAAGCGGTAGAAAAAGAAAATAACAACCCGGGGAGGCTCCTGCTCCGTCAGCCCCGCGGCGGCACGGGCAGAAACGTCCCCGCGGAAAACCAGCCCCAGCCCCTCCGTGGCCGTGGCCGAGCCACCGCCGGAGCGTCCTTCGTTTCGGTTCGGTTGTTAAAAGCGGGGTGAAGCCGTGGGGACGCGTGGGTTTCCAGGCTTTAACAATTTCAAGGTGATATTTAACTGTGATTTATTCTATTATTAATTTGGTTTTTTAATGCGTGCGAACTGCCCGCTCCGATCGCTTCTGGCGTTCAAATAAATGCGAAAACGTTGAAAGAAACGAGGCGCTGCTGAAATCCGGGGGGATTTACCCCGTGGGCACGTTCACGCCGGAGGAAACCGCGGTGCGCGGAAACCTGCCCGCGGACCTGTTGCGTGTCCGCGTTCAGACCCCTCCAGTTGTTTTTGGTTTTTTTACCAGGTTTTCAAAGCACTTTCTCCCCGCCGTAGCGTGAGCTCAGCTCCCGGCGGTGCCGGGGCTGCTGGGCTTTCGCCCCACCGGGCAGCGGAGACACGAGGCCGCGGCGAGGGGCGGCGGGTCCCACGGGCGGCTCCTCCCGCCGCCGCGCAAGGCAGCGCCCGCGGGCGCGGAGCAGCGCTGCGGGCAGGTGCTCCGGCACCGGGGGGTTTCCAGCACCACCCGCGGCAGCCGCCGTGGGACCGGCCCCATATTCCGGTCCCAGTAGGGCACCGGCCCGCGCTGGTGCCACCCACCCGTGAGGCCTGCGTGGGGCTGCCCGCGGGGTGGGGGGACGCAGCCGGCGCTCACAACGTGCCTCCCTATCGCTGCGGTTTGGGTGTTTGTAGAAGTTTGGGCTGCGCTCGGTAACCGGGGGCCAGGCGTGGGGTGCGGGGGTCCTCCTTTGAGGAAGACCCGGCGTGGGCGATGCTTTAGGTGAAGCAGCGAGGGAAGGTGCCAGCGTGGCACCGGTGCCAGCGGCGATGCCCCGTCCGCAGCCCTCGCACCGCGCCCGGGGAAGTCACGCCGGGGTGCGGGACACGGGGAGCCGGGGCTGTGCGGACACCCTCCCGCGGGGACAGGCGGGGGGTCCCTGGCGCTCCCTGCCCACCGAGGGCACCCCCGACGTGGCAGCCGGACGCAGGGCGCCCGACAGCTCTGCCCGGGGCCCAGATCACGGCCAGGCTTAGACGGGCACAAACCCCGTAACACAAGGAGCGGGGCAGGTGATCCCCGGGCCCCCCGGAGGAGACCACAGACCCTCTCTTCCAGCCCCGTCCGGGGCGGGGGCAGGCGGGAAGGCCTCCCGGGAGAGCCCGGTGTCACCCCGACGGTACCCGTCGGGAGCTTTGCCACCGGTGCACATCCCTTACCGGGCTCACGGTCCGTTAGACGGGGTGGGTCGGACCTGGCCCTGCTCTTCCTGGGGGATACGGCCACATTTTGCAGGCGGGAGGGGGTTAGGAAGAGGTCCCCGCTCCCCGTCCCCCCCCCCGTCCAGGCAGAGCCTGGCTCCGGCTGGGTCCGAGCGGGGCCGGTGCGGCTCGGCACGGCTCCCGAGGGAGCCCTGACCCCTCCAGGTGAGGCTCCCCCGGGCCGGGACAGACTGCCCGGCGCCCCGGCCCCTCGGCCCTAATCCCGCTCCGGCTGATTTGTGAGTCCTGCGCGGGGGCGAACGCGTGGGAGCGTCCCGCGCGGTCCCCGAGGGGGGCTTTTAGCTCCCCCTCCTCCCCTCCCAACGAAAACCAAGGGAAAAAAAGAAAAGGAAAGCGGAGGGAGGAGGGCAGAAACGTACCCGGTCCTGCTGCACCGGGCGAGGCGCACCCTGAGGGGGAAACCGCGGGTTCACGTTCCCCCTCGGTGCATCGGGCGGTGGCAATTAATTAAATGCGTCCCCTTTCCTCCCTCTGCCTCCCACGGGCTGCACCATCCTCCCCCGGAGCTCAGAGGCGGCTCGCAGCCCGCTGCCCTCGGGAGTGCCGGGGAGGGCGAGCTCCCACGTTAGAATCGAGCCCAAGCCGGTGCCCCGCGGCGGGGCTCTGCCCCCGGCCGCCCGCCCAGCAGCCGGTACCGGGCCCGCTTCGAGCCGCCCTGCACCGAGCACCCCGCTGCAAGGGGAAACCCATCGAGTATTTCGCCCCGGCAGCCCCGGCGGGCGGCACCGGGCCGCTTTCCGGCTCTGCCCCCGGCTCCCAAACGAACGACCCAGGGAGGGGAAGAACGAGCTGCTCGGGGGTAGAACAAGCACCCCGGGGGCTGCTCCCCCCTGCCCAGTGGGCTGTGAACGGCGGGGATCGACGGGAGGGGACCGGCGGGGTCTGCATCCCCTGGTCTGCATCCCCCGGTCCGCGTCTGTGGTCCCCATCCCCCGGTCCGCGTCCCTCCCTCCCTCCCTCCATCCTCCCCCCAGCCCCTTCCTACCCCGTCTCCAAGGGGTGGGTGGCCCCTGCCCAGGGACCCAGCTCAGGTACCTCCTGCGGCCGAGGCCGGGCTGATCGTAGGGCAGCGCTGGAGAGAAGAGAGCGGTGATGGACACGGCCAGGGCTGGGGGAGGCCCCAGCCAGCCAGGGGCTGTGGGCAAAGACTGAGCTCCCCCAGCCCAGCCAGGCAGGGACAGCAGGGTTTTGTGCCTGGAGAAGTGAGGGGATGCCGGAGGGCTGTGTCTCAAAAGGGTTAAATAAACAGCGGGCTTCGCCAAAAAATATTTATCTCCTGTTATATGCATGTGGCAGTGGCTCTCAGGAAGGGGGTCTGTGAGAGACGGGTGGGGGAAATATTTAAAATCTTTCCCCCTCTTACTCTGAGATCCTGTTTTCTTCCTTAGCCCATACGGCTTTCACTGGCATGGAAAATAAAAGAGGTCCCGTAGAGCTGATGTTGCCTGCTGTCCCCTATGGACCCGTTGTATGGGGATGCTTCAGCCGCAGCCATTCCTCCAGCCACTCACGAGCCAACAACAGCTACAAAAATCACCCCACTTCCTGCAATATTTAGAGGGTACAAAACGCAGACCGCAGTGTGTGCCTCCCTAAGATGGGTAACTTGGCACATGCCTCCTAACAGTGACCTTTGCTTATGCGGTTTTGGCCCCAGTTGTTTAAAACTCATTTTCCTTCCAGGCTGATTTAACAGATTTAACTCCAAGTTTCAGAGCAGTCATGAAATCCTCAGACTGACGATGGCAGGGCCAGTGGGCGTGGGCCGGGGCTGCAGCACCCGCTGCTGGCAGTACCCCACGAGGGATAAACCACCTCTTTTTTTGCAGATGGCCAACCCGTGGTCTCCGGATTTGTTTGATGCAGGGGACTCTGCGGGCTCCAACTTTGCCCCAAGCCCAAAGGACAAGGACGTCCAGCCCAGGCAGGATATCCAGCCCCAGGAGGGGCTCAGCATCTCACAGGGGGTGAGGATCCAACCCCACCTGGGAAGTTCCCCAGGAGTTTTGCCATGGGCAGGAGCAGGCGGGAGCAGCGAGTGACTCAGGCTGCGGCCATGTGGGCACTCTGGGGGATGCCTTGTGTATACAATTTCTTGTGCATGTAAATGCTTGTGGGGTTGAAGCCGGAGGGCACAGCGAGCTACCAGCCAGGCAATGAGAGGCAAAAATCTTCTGTACTGTGAAATGGAAACTATTTCCCTGAAGAAACTTGAGCCCGTGTGCGCTGAGCTGGTGGGCTGATGCTGGCAATGCCAGCCCAGTCCTGGCAGAGGCCAGCAAGCAAAGAGCTCCGATATGAAACCACTTCCAGAGCCTTTCCAGCTACACGGGGTTTCCACCGTGCTCCCCACTGCCATTACGGGCAATAAATGGGGAAAGAAAAAAAAAAGGGCTATTTTGGTATATTAACCTCCTTGTGGCCAGGTGAAAGGTTAAATTCACATGATTCATTGGCGGCTGAGAGACAGCACTTTGTTGCTAGGATTTTGGGGAATGCGGAGGGCTCCAGCGAAGGAGTCTCGCTAATCTTTAAGGGAGGGAGCCAGGCTCCTGTCTGACGGCTGCAGGCCCAGCAGCTCTGTGTTTCATTTCAGACTGTCACTCTCCTATCTCTCAGCTCACTCCCAGCTCCAGCTTGCTGCCAGATCTTGGGAACTGTTAACTCAGACAAATTTATAGATGGAAAAAGAACAGTTAGCCATTGTTCCTGGGGTGGGGGAGGGAGGAAAGCCAGGAGCTTCGGCCACCAAAGTCATGATGTAACCTGGTTGTTGCTTGGTTGGGAGAAACATGCAAAGGATCTTGCTCTTCCTGTGCCAGGGAAGGAAATTGGGACCATTATGTTACTGCTAAATTTTGGGAGATGGGACGCTGGTGCCCAAGTCACTTGGAGAACTTTGTAGAGTGTTCCCATAAAGTGGAATCTCCCAGCTGGACGTCTCTGGGGTATGAGCTCATTTTTTTGTTTCAAGTCCCGCGATACTGGGTGTTTTTCCTTAAAGCTTCAGACTCTGGAGTCATGACATCCAACATCAACAGCAGTGTTCTCATAAACAAAGCGCCTGGCTATGTGGCTGCCGAGAAGAAACTGGAAATGGGGAGATTTCAAGTATTAAAAAAGAAAAATCCAGTTGGCAAATACGGAGACCCTCAGATTCATTATTCTTTGAGAGTGCCATGACTTTCAGGAAACATTACTGACTTCATCTACCTGGGAGAAAAGTGGGATACCCAGAAGTTGTTGTCCGACTGGCGCTCTGCCCCTGCTTCCCAGTTGGATACTCTTCCAACCAGCCTTCTGGTGGAAAGACTTTTTTTTTTTTCAATACAACATTAAACCCCATCTCTGGAAAATGAGAGCGAGCATTCACTCACCCTAGTGTTTGGTTTATAGCTTTTGGATGATCTATGGCTCCTGAACATGGGTCTCTTTTGGAGTTTATGTCTGCCAAAATTACCCAAAGAATAGAGATACACCTTCTGGGACCATTTAGCCCCTACACAAGCCTCCCTGCAGCAAAGCTCTACCTGTGTTATCATCCTCATGGTTTCTGTAGCTCCTTCACCATCTGGAGGCATTCCTGGTTCTTTGTGCTTGCTCGCTTGGAGGGAAGCATGGGAAGGGTTTGGAGGACTGTTGGCTGCAAGCGGGTCCGCCTGCCCTCTTCTGCATGTACCTTCAGGACAGGAGGAACCTGTATCGCAGTGGGATAAACCAATTGGGGTTTTTATAGCTGCTCTGAATCCAGATCCCCATTTTTTTTTAACATTATATGTGTGTACAGAGTAGATGGAGGTGAGAAATTTTGGATTTAAAAAATAAATAATAATATGTTAAGCGCTTAGTAATTCCAACCACTTGAAGATGTGGCTGCATGGAAGATGGTTTCTTCTTCCAAGGTCTGAAGGGTTGCAGAAGTCTGTTTTTTTAATCAGGAGACTGCAAAGATTTGATTCTGAAGACCCAGAAGGCGGCACGGTCCCAAAACATGACTCCCCCTCTTTTTACTTACTGGAGTTCTATTTAACTCTGCAATAACAGGGACAGACTTTCACATTCTACAAAATTTCTCCCCAAGGTCAGCTGCCATATAATGGTCATTGTCTGCTTAATTTTGGTATCTATAATTAGACTAGAAGCACATCTCTTTCCCATTGCAGTCTTGGTGTGAAGTTATTGACTCAAAACCTCAGCATTACACAGGTGTGCACTTATAAATACAGGTCTGAATTAATCTCTGGTGGAAGTCTTCCACTGAAGTTAAGGCAGATGCCTGAGGGATGAATGTGGGACACTATCTGCATTATGGGCTAATTTTCATTTTGCACCTTTCTCCTCGTATATCTTACGTGTCTAAAAATCATCTTCCATGAGGGAGAAATGGCACTATGACTTCTCATAAGCAAGGTACTGAAAGGATGTGACAAATGAATGGTGCAGCCTTTCCTATCTTCTAGAACTAAATTTAATGTTCCCTGCATTGCTTTGCTACACTTAATTTGAATACCCCTATGCCCAATATTTTTCCTGCCTTCGCTCACTTCATTTGCAGGCTGTGCTTTCCTTTCACATCTTCTCTGCCACATCTGAACTGCCTTGGTTTGGGTCAGCAAATCTTCTCCACCACCTCACGAAACTCCCCTTCCTACTTCTCTCTGTCTCTTCGGCTGCATCTCTGACCTCTCCTAGCCTCATTTTTCACCTTCTCAGCAACCTCTCAGCCCTCACTGGCTGCATTTTTCATCTGCTTTGGCATGAAAACATGGCTCCAATTAGTTGGAGAGGCGGTACGGAGAGGGAGAGGTGGAGAGGCAGCTGGTGCAGCAGAGTGGGAAGCAAAGCACTTCTTTTTCTCTCTGGGCACCCCAGCTGCCCAAGAGATGTGGTGGCTTTCATGGTTGAATGCTCTGGAGTTGGGGAGAAGAAGGGGAGAGCTTTTTCCTACGTCTCCGGACTTGTAAATACAAAGTTAAGCCAGAACCTGAGCTTTGCACCACGTGAGTTTTAGGCATGGACCGTAGCTGGTACGCAGCTGCTTTCTCCCAGCACAGTGGAAACCCACTAGTCCTGTGGTCAAAGCAGCGCCCAGGGGAGGACGTGGCGATGGGCCACTTGCAATCTCCCGTGCACTCCTGAGATTTTGCAGAAACAAGCTGAGCAAAGCCATGTGTTACGAGGAACCGCTGGAACGATTTTAAGCGAGCAAAGATATGCAGAAGCAGAAGTCCTGGCAAGCCTTTATTCAGTTCCCCATGGAAGGGAAGAAAATTATGAGTGTATATATCCCATCTGACTGTACCCAGGCCAATCTCTAGGTAGAGTTTAGCCATTGTCCAGCTTTTCCAAACCTTCAGCCCCGCATCTGGTTAGCCGGCCCCTTCCCGCAGCCAAATGTCGGGGTCTTCCTTTCAGGGGACGTTGGCCAATCTGCATACAATTGTTGCTGCGGGTTGAAGCTCAGGTCACCATTGAAATCGTGTGTTTCCAAGAGTTGTTTGACCAAACAGAATTTACAGACCAGGACAGTTATTGACAGGGCTGACAAAAGTGATGCTCCAATGATTTACAGTCCAGGTGTGTTGTCAGAGCAAGATATTTACCTGAGATCCCAAGAACTGTTAAAATTTAATCCCTAGAGACCTTCTCTGGCTTTTCTGCAGTGTCTTGAAGGGTCACACCTCCTGGACCACTAGAAGTCACCATGCAAATAGCCCAGAGTTTAGGAACTTCCAGGGGAAATAAGAGCAGATACAGTGATTTAAAACATTTTTAATGGGTATAAAATCGGAGAGGTGAACTGATATAGGATTCCCTTTCCCTTATCCCAAATGTACAATTCTCTACAATAAACCTCTTTGAATATATACACATTAGTCAGGATTATCTCTGAATGTCTAGCGGTCTAAGAATATGGATCCTGGAGACGTCAGCAGGAGGATTCATTAGAGGAGATGGCAAGTGATTGGAAATGGGAAATGTATTCTCTTATAAACACAGCCTGCACTGGGGTTGACCTTAAGACTGAACAGAATTGGCTGGAGAGACGGGGAAGGCAGGGAAGGAAAACAATGTTCATACGCAACCATCTCTATTTTTTGTAACAAAACTCATTATCGAGGTTTCTGTAACTTCTCTTCATGTTCCCAATGAAGGGAACTCTCACCCTGAAAACTGAGACAGCTGAAAAGGGAACATCAAATCAGCCCAAGCTTACTCTTTCCTGGTGAGACAGATTTCGTAGGTTTTGGGGGTACATGATGCAATTCCAGGAGGGATTCCCCCCTCTGCTGATGTGCTGGAGCTTCCACATGACCAAAGCATTACACATTTCTCGTCTCACAAAGCAGGTTATTTGTTAATGTCTCTTAAATCTTACCGGTCATTTCTATCAGAGTTCATGTATTTGGGTGAATTCTTGTATTTGAAGTAAAAAGATGCTGGGAAATTTTAAAGCTCCTCTGTGTGTGCATGGGCACACACGCGTGTGGCTGGTTTCCCCTTTATTACCGCCTCTCCTTGCTCTCTCATTTGCTTACTGGGCAAAATGAAAGGAGCTAGCACCGAGTATGAAAGGAACTCAGCAAGCCAACATTGACTCCTACCTCATATCTATTAGCTGTAAATTACTTTAACATGAGTGACATCACACTTGACTCTTGGTAAAACAGTGTTAAGTTAGTGGGTAATAAAACAGCTTGACACTAATGATGGGTTCTGTGTGATAAATTACTGTCAGTGATCAGATAAGGGTTCTTGAGACTAACCTTGAACTAAATCTGTTTTGTTGCTACATCTTGTGTGCAGTGTTCCACTTCTTACCGCGGGGATTAAGGGCTCAGAGCCCAATCCTGCACCGTGCTCGGAGGCAAAAGGGCTGCTCGTGTGCAGGAGCGTTTCCAGAAGCGGCTTCCAAGCATCAGGCTGCTCCCACGAGTGGAGCAAGGAGTGTTTGGCCCTAACCTTGAGAGCAGCCGTCCAGTTACGCGGGCCTCATGGCCAGTCTTTCAGATGCAGGAACAGTTTCCAGCAGTGACTTAAGTATCCAAATGTCTGATATTTTTCATTAAAAAAAAAAAAATTACACAACTAAGGGGTGGATCCTGAAAGTTTCATTTTTTTGTGTGTTTGATATGATGGATTTCATTATCGAATGATATTTTTTGACCTATGCTTTAGATCTATCCTACAAACCATAGATGTCAGTGACCTCAGTAAGAACAGAGGATGCTCAGCAGCTGGCAGGATCAGGCTCTCATTCAAAGAACTTGTTGTACTTGCAAAACTTTAGGAGAAAGCTTTATACCCAAGAGCTGGAAGCTGGCCAAAGTCAATGGGATTTTGAATATTTTTTGCTTGTATTTTCTTTGGAATCTAACCAAGGTGCTGCTTAGAAAAGGCTTCACAAATTGTTTTACATTGTTATTATTATTTGAGGCTCCGCTTTCATTTATCATTCAGGTAACATGCTTGTGAGATTTTTTTTTTATACTACTTCTTGTATAAACCATTGTATTAAAACATTTACCATCGTTCGATTTCATGCCTAATCACTGTTGTCCTGGCCTGTTTATTACAACTGGTCTAATCCTGGCATACTTGTGTGTTATAAATGGCTTCAACGAAGAGCAGTTTTCACCATGTTCATCCAGATACCTCATTCATCTATGATTATGACAGACCTCGTATTAAGACGCATTGGTTTCAATGCAAGTAGTAATTAATTTATCATTCTGGAAAGTCCATAGTGAGAGAAGAGCCCTTGGGAGGATGGCTGTAGTGCAACAGAGAGGACTGTGGGGAAAACAGCTGAGTATGTCTGGGTCTCCCAAGGAACAGGGATTACTGAACCACGGACACTACATCAGGGGTGCACTTGCTCCCGCTCTCAGTTCTTTGCTAAAATGCAAAATATTTACTGGGGCTTCCAACTGAGCAGCCAAGTAATGAAGAGCCCAGAGACACCATTTA
Organism: Ciconia boyciana; assembly: GCF_034638445.1. Taxonomy (NCBI): domain Eukaryota; kingdom Metazoa; phylum Chordata; class Aves; order Ciconiiformes; family Ciconiidae; genus Ciconia; species Ciconia boyciana. Next base: position 3,870,140 of record NC_132947.1, on the reverse strand, counting down.
AATCAAAATATTAATCAAACCCTATATTAATATAAGGTTAATGCACTGTTTATGGTGAGAGCATGGTTCAAGATTGCTCTCTCCACGGAGGGCAATCTTGAGGATGGAGATGAGGACTGGGCTCTGGCCATGCCCGGGGTCCCTGTGCTCGGGGCAGGCAGCACAGGAACAGGGCTGCTGGAGAAGTCACAGGCATTCCTGCAAAACATCTCCAATGAAGCAAAATCCATTTTGTTCCGTGCACTTTTCCCATTAAATCCCATTTTTCTCAGAATTTTCCTGGCTGTTCAGTTCCCTTTGAAAGGAGTGGGCCTTTTTCTGCATGATTCAATGCAAAAATAATTTCTCTTGGCTTTTTGTTTCTTTGTTCATTTGTGTTCCTTCCTATCCCATATCTTGATTCCCTCTGGAAAAAAAGGTAAGGAAAGAGAAGGAAAATAACACTTCTGTTTGGAAAGAAAGGGAGGAGTCTGTGTGGGAGATGTCAAATGGAGCAGAAAATCCCTGGACTTTCTCCAGAAACCCCTCTCCACTTGAGCTGTGGATACGATCCGTTTATCAAAACACCCTCTGGTGCACCGCTGTGAGAGAGCAGAGTCATCCCTCCCTCGGGAGAGGGTTTTCAATTGTCCCCTGGGGTTTATGTGACAGAGGTGAGATTCTCATCTGTATTGCAGCCCCTGTATGCGAAGCAAAAAGGTGCAAGGGGAGATAGAGAGGGGCTGACACCCCCTGACATGCCCTGATGGAGCCAGGAGATCTGGGTGTGGTGGCACTGGGGTTGCAGGGGACACCGGGGCTGCCGCTGCTCGCTGACGCTCTGCAGGAGATGGAGCCCTGCTCCCTCCTGCTGCCCCCTCATATCCCCACTCACCCCAAAACTCGCCCGTGCCCAAACCCTGATGGTCCTTCCTCTCCCCTCCACTGCTGTCTGCCTCCTGGCTGGACGCTGTACTTGGGGGAGAAGCCTGAAGCTCTCCTGACCGGTGATGAATTTGCTCTCATCAGCACTGAGGACCTACTTGCAGTCCTCCCATCCTCCCACCGCTCAGTGCCCAACCTGGGTTCCTGCAGTGCGGATCTGGGGGGCACTGGAGACGTGAAATCCACAGCAGGCATGGGTCTGCACCCCAGATTTCCCTGCAGCTCCTCCGAGCCCCGCCGCTGGGAGGGGAATCGGCATGCCAGCAACATTTGGGCAAGATCTGCAGGCGTAGCCAGAGCTGAGGAATTCCTTCTTTCTTCCAGCCTTTGATTTGCTGAGCGTGACTGGGGGCACAGATTTTACATCCCTGCTTCTGACAAACCAGCCCACGAATGTGTCACACACATGCTCACAGACATGTCCAGGTTTAAACGCTTTCGTCTTCAACATGCCCCTTTTTTCCTTTTCTTTCCCTTCCTTCCCTTACCAGACATAACGTAGCCCAACTGACCAGAGACACCGTGACTACCATGATGTAGGAAAGAAACAATCTGTGGCTGGAGCGGCGGGCTCCAAACAGCTTATCCGACAGATACATGAGCAGGAAATGCAATATCATGTCCAATTTCTCATACCTTATTCATGACTGTTGCAGTCACAGAACACATGTAGCCCAGCGATATGCAGTGCATAATGCTTTTGGTGTGAGTCTTTTCTCTTCTCTTGCTCCAAAACAGGCACTTTTGCTGGGAGAGAAGAGGGCTCCTGAGAGATGCTGATTTGGCCGAGCTGAGAAATACCGGTGGGCTTATGTAAAACAGCCCAGGCACCGAGAATGGAAATGTGCCCACATTTGCTTTGCTAATTAACCTTAGCTTGGGCTCAGAGGGACTCATTTTGGTGGGGTAAGTGAGATGAGATGGACCAGAGCCCAAACGGCTCTCGCCTGCTCTGTGTAGCTGCCTCTGGGGCCCAGGGAGGTTTTTCTCTTATCCTTTTGGACCCAGATCTGGTCTCTCGTTTCCCCAGAAGCACCCTGAGTCCATCAAGCAGTGAAAACACGATGTCATGACTTCCCAGGCACAAGCAGGACCTCCTGTCCTTGATGTCCCAACCTCCCCCCAGCCAGCCTTATCCTAAAACTGGAGCAAGGATGAGAGGCCAGATTCTCAAACGGCTTCACGGCACCTCGGTGCTCCCGGACTCGTGCAACGAAAATGTTGTTTATCCCCATCTCCTGCGTGCCAGGAGCCTCAGCCAAGGTACCCGAGCTGCATCCTACACAAGCTTTTCCTGTGGTCTGCAGGAGGAGCATTTCAAAGAGCAATGAAAAAGGTTTTATTTTGTTGGGGACTGTAATCTGGTCTGGGTGCTGGCCCGGGCAGAGCAGGATGAGGCAGCTCTTTAAGGAAGGAATTGGGACCGGTTTCCATGCTGGGATCCTGGGGTCAAGCACCCTTTGGGGTTGGCTCTGTATCTCCCTGACCTCTCTAACACCCAGTTTCAGCAAAACCCTTTTTATTAATCTAATACTTTTTTTTTCCTTATTATACTGTGCCATAGAAAAAAGGATTGAGTGACAGCCTAATCCGAATGAAACTCCTCTGGCAGCGAGGGCAGGAGACTCAGGATTGTGCCCCGAAACACAGCCCTGTGCAAGGTTACAATAATATAATCATTGAGAACTGTGGGAAAGATGAGTTCAAAGTTATAGAAAAATGCCACCTGGGTGTGTTTGTGTGGAAACACCTATTTCTGCATGTCAGCACCACTCGCACAAGAGAAATTTAGCAAAGCTCAGCTCATCCACTAGTTTAAAAACCTAATTTCTGCACTTTAACCCAAGAGGTAAGGTTTTTCTGAGTAGTGTTCATTGCACTTAAAAAGATGCCCACAAATCTAGTAATAATCATTACAAAGTCTTTACATTCTTGCCCAGATTCCAGGGTTTTCCTCTAAGCTGGCTGGCCATACTGTAAAAGTTGGTAATAAATATCTGTCTTTGGTATAATAAAAGCAATGTTTATATTCTTGACAGAATGCATTTGTGAACTTACAGTCATTAGAGATGTAAACTGAAGGCAAGAAGATAACCTCTCTCCCAAATGTTCTATTTATTTCTGTAAAGTAATTTGTATGATTTATCTTATAGACTAAGGTTTATGGTTCACTTTGAACTCCAGGTTCTTAACTCAGCAATTGCCTGTTTGGGCTGAAGCGTATAAGTGATGGCATGACCCAAAGTGCTAGATGAAAGGAAAAAGACAAAAACAAGGCAGGCTTCTGGGATTTTAACCATCATTTCTATATTCCATTGACATCTCTGGGTTAAATATTTTCCTTTAGAGGCCAATATGATCATTCCATCTGTATGCCATATCTCCCAGTGACAAGGCAAAGCACAGAACACGGGCATCTTCAGAGGCATGCCAGGATGCGTCCAACGGGGAATGCGAGGAGGTCAAATGCTGGTTTTAGTCATAACTCCCAGTTTACACGTACTCATAAGCAAGACAGCATCTATTTCATGATTCATAAAAGAAGCATTTGATGTGGGTCCATGTATTGCTGCTGTAGTAGGCTGGAAAGCCCATGTGTTTTTTAAAAAGGCTTCTAAGTCATGTTTGCAAGAGATAATATTTAATACTAAATAGACACAACCTTCCTGACTTTGCGAAGTCTAAAAAGAAACAGAGAGATGTGACCTGCCCCATTCATCCAACGCCAAGCATCAAAAGCTGTTAACGTAACAGGAAAGCTCCTACAACACTCAGGTTTCGGGCAGATGGACGCTAAGTCGATGTGTCTTGAAAGCCAGAGCAGCGCTGGGGGATCTGCAAAGCTCGGTGCAGGGCGCTGCTAATAGGAGGGGTGGTCCCAAGTTTCTGTTTGGTTTTGTATTTTTATCACCTTTTTATAAGAAATGTCTCACTCTGGTATCTTGAAAGAGGGGAAGTGAATGTGCTTGGCTAAAATATTTAAGGTTGGGATAACTCTGCCCACCCATGAGTGCGTCCTTCTGTAAATAGGAACCACACCGTTAGGTAGAATTGCTGGAGACAGCGTAGGGCCTGGTTCCCACCACGCTGTGAGTGCTAAGAGTTGTTCCCGGGGAAATGCTTGCTTGCATTCGGTCCCGATTTTAGCAGATTCCTAATATCAGGATGTAGTTAAACACAGCTCATTTCTCAGCATCTCCACTAGTGCCATCAAAAGGGATGAACCAATTTCTCCATCATTTAGCCTGGCAAAATGCAGAATACTGAAGTGTGTATCATGACATTTATCAGTTTTCTTTGAATAGGTGAGAAAACCTGGAGTAGGAGGAAAATTATCCCTCATTCCCAGACCTGGCTGGAAGGTGGAGTTTATATTCTGTAGGAAACTTGAATTATTCAGACCATTTTTCATTCCAAGTCAGTGTCAAAAAGTCACCTCCCCTCCAAAAACAGCTCATAAACTGGAAATTTTGAACATCTTTCCATTGAGAAACATCTGAACAGGTCAATAATAGAAAAATATATGAAATATGTATATATATGACATATATATGAAATAGATATGGGAATAAAACCAGAAAAGTCAAACTATTCATTTTGTTGCATTCCTCCTGCATATTTTCAGAGCAATGGGATATCTCCATGTTTTCAAGATGCCGAAGAACAAGCACAGGTGATTTTAGGCAGATTATTATGCTTTGAAAAATGATTGTGTGAACTTTTAGTTGTTCTGGGCAGCTCTAACGTAGGACAGTGACACGGCTTTGAGAGCTATCGGTAAATTTAGGAGCTGTTTATTAAAGGCGCTGGCTTAGCATGCACGGTAAGTGTTCAGCCACCAAATACACCCAGGGTGCACCATCCTCTCCAGATCTCTGTCGTTAGGTGAGTTTAGCACCAACACTTGTTTAGTTGTTTTTTTATCTGGTGGCACTGGAGCATAATTCAGGTCAGTAGCTGTCGGGTTTCCTGCAGAAATCCCTCCCGGAGGCTGCAGGATTTGGCCTCCGGCTCTCACCCAGATTAGCAGGAAAAGATGCTCTTTGTTCCGGATAGGGAGCAAAGCTGGAAGTTATTGAAGCCGTTTAACCTCCCAGCTAATCGTTTGCATACGCAATTACTTGCCCTACTCGGCACTTCTGCTATCTAGCCCAGCTGAATACCATTTCAGAGAGTGAGGAAGAGTTGCGTGCTAAGCGCTGGCTATATTTTGGTGCATTTACTTATCAATATGTGGAATTCTGTCCAGTCCTGGACGTGAAAAATCCGTATCTTATCTGGCCTCTGCCAGGTCAACATTACTCACAATTCAGACACCATTTACCTTGCAGGGCTGAGACCCGTGTGATGCCTGGCTCTGACCAGTACTATTATTCACTTACTCTTGAGAACACTATAATTAATCAGAAATACATGTTAACACCCTGTCTTCTCTCCCCTGCCTCCATCAAAAATCCCCACCAGCCACCCAGCTTCTGAAAACCACTGGATTAAGCCCTTACTGAAGTTAATGGGAAAAAGCTCAGCAGGAATTCATCATACTTGGGGTCAGCCTTCTGCTTTTGCTTGTCTCCTAAGGTAGGCAGAAAGCCTGGAAATGGGGGCAGGGTTAGGACCTACCAGCTGCATGTGTCTGGTGTTTGCTGTGCTGGATACGACCATCGCTCACTAGGCAGAAGTGAAACAGAAACTTCCTTGGAGCTGGTTTAAGCGGAGACAGAGTTTGATACCGAAGCTGATGTCGCGTCAATAAATTATTATATAGTACAATAAAAATTGCGAAAGGAAGATGGTAATACACAGTTTGGAAACATCTTCATGAAGTGCCTTTCTTTGCAGGTATAAAAACTCTCCCTTTTTTGTGATAGACATAACCCACTGGTATCAAATAACATATCGTACTTAAGAGTTTTCCTACTGATGTAGCATCTGAGGTGTCACCCAGCAATTAATAGGGATGACAAAAAGGACACCTGCAGGCACGCCTGGGGCTCCTGGCTCCAGGACACCCATTCTTGCCCCAGGGATGATCTTCTCCACCCAGTTCCCTAGGAATTGGGTCACATCCCAATGCAGGGGGTGACCGAGGTGCCCCCCACCTCAGGAACTCAAGCTGTCCTGCCCAAATTCCTCTTAGCACACGCATTTAACCTGAAACATGGAAAATCAGAGGCAGGAGCTGGCCCCAGCACCGGCTTCTCGGGAGCCAGCGCGGGTGCGGGCAGGAGCAGCGTGTACAATGGACCATCTGTTTCCCTCTGTTTTTATTCCCAGATTGGATCAGCCAGGCTAAAGAAAAATAGAGACAGCCAGAGCGCCAGCGCCACAGCCCTCGCTGCACGAGGGGCACGCGTACCCGGGGAGGTTTAGAAATGCATACCCTCTTGCAGAGGCAAGTGGTGTGGAGACAGCTCGCCGACCAGCTTGGAGGATTAACAGAAGCATATCTGAGATGTGAAAATTATACCAGAAACCAGAAAAAATGAGAAATCCCCTAAAACGCTGAGTGTTGGCTATTGTTTTGAGGCAGCTGTTTCACCCCGGCTCCGGGTGGTACCAAGTTTTCTGTATTTCCCTGGCTGTGATAGATTTTGCTGCTCAGAGAGCATTGTGTGATGGGGTTGTTTCTGTTGAAATTGTGCCCATTTGCCCCAAAATGTCTCTGAGCAGGGCCTGGGAAGGGCTCTGCCTGGGTCCCAAGCCAGGCTGTGACGTGCTTGGTGCTCTACATGGGAATAATTTCATCAGTGTCAGGAGAACTACTGGTGGCCTTGATGTTAAGCACATGATTAAATGCTTCATTCTTTTAAGCCTTAAATATATAAATAGACGCAGGCTGCAAGGTGCATGAGAATAAATATCAGCAGGATTCAGAGCCTTGTTTAGGGTCATCTTGTGCATCAGCAAAGCTTCACTCTCTCCTGGGTCAGGCAGGGAAATGTGCATAATTCTGGCTGGAAAAGCACCTTTTTTGAGCAGGGCAGGTGCTTGCCCTTGCATAGCATACATTGGCTTTATATCAAAGCTGTAACGATGCAGGAGGTGCGCACCAAATGGGATTAATCTGCCTTGAAATCTTGTTCCCCCATCAGAGCAGCTATTAGGCGGTAACCCAGAGGTGACCCTCCCGGGCTGTCCTTGCAGCCCCCTTCCCCGCGCCCACCCCACGGGTGTCTCTCCACCCGCCGAAAGGACTGATAAGCAGGGAGGCGATTGCTGTTTTCTCTCTTTGGGGCTGACCTGCGGCTGACCCTGCTCTTGACAGGTCACGCTGCGAAGACGGCAGGGCACGGCGGGTTGCCGTGCTGGCACTGGGGGGGACGGTGGGACAGGAGCACGTTGGGGCCATCCTGGGCTCAGGGTACGCCTCTCGGGGGGGTTTAAATGGGGTTGCTGTGCAGCGCGTGGGGATGCTTTGGGAAGCCGTAGCTGCCTGGTCCTGATACGTGCACCTTCCTCACCCATGTGCATGTCTTATGGGCATCTTGCAACCTCCCCCGGGCACTCACCCCCTCTCTGAAGGGTATTTTAAGAAAACAAGTCTCTGTTTCACAACGTCCTGGCATAACCCCCTCATTTTGAATGTACGAGCGGACGTGTTGCACTCAGAGGGTACGGCTGGGACAAGAGCCAGCCTGCGGGGCACGAGGCTGGACCCCAATTCCTCCCCAGCTTGGAGGCAGGAGCCCCTCGTGTTGTAGCAGACCCCCACACCTCCCCGGGATCGCGGAGCGGGGCCCCGTGCCGTGGCTTGGCCACGTGAGCCCTGCATTGGGACCTCCCGCTTCTCAATACCTTTGAATGCCTGAAACATCAGGGATTGCCATTTCAAGCTCTTCTTGGCAGCCATAAGGTTTAAACAATTATAATAAATGAAAACTGAGATAATTGCACAATAACACAACTCTAGGAGTAGTGGACAAGAAAAAAAGAAACAACACTTGTTGCAAGATTCGGGGTTTTATCATCAGAGCTGGAATCGTTATCATTAAAAGCAAATATTGTACACCAGAAATATCTCTGTTATAAAGCCATATGGGAATTTTGCACTAAAAATAACCTGTGTTTCTCTTAGTTGTACTATGGGAGAACCTCTGGACCCTAGCTGTAAATGTGTTAGGCGCCCTGTAAACAAATAATATCAATGTCTCCTTTGTGGTATTTATACCCTGCCTAAATACAACAGGGAAAAAAAGCCTTTGCAAAAGAGGGTGAGGAAGCATAAAGAGATTATGAAACCTGCAGAAGTCACTAGGAGAGAGAAGAGTGAATACAGAATGTTTTATCATTAAGAGTGTTCCTCTTAGAGACACAGACTATTTAAATATGTATTTTGAATGCAGTCAAGAAATATAAAGGCAACACAGAGAGGTGATTTTAAATAAACAAGTAATAAATAACTTGAAAATATATCAACAATGAAAGCACAACAAAAAGGTTCATATAAATGAAAGTGCTGATGGCAGAAATGCATTTTGCACAACAGTGTATATAATAGAAACGCTAACACTTCTTAATAGCATAGAAAGATTTGCAGGAATACTGTTTTGGGGCCATAAGGTTATTCATTTCAGAACTTTTGATTGTCAAACTCCTTCAGAAAAATGACACTCTTTCATTTCAGCTCCTTTACCATACAGGTATTTTTTTTAAAAAAATAATCTCACTCATGTTTTCAGAAATGGGTTTTTTCCTTTAAGTGCTTCAAACAAACTTTTACAAATAACACCTCATTTTGGCTTGTATTGCTCTGATAAATCACTGAAACAACACTCTAAAATATTAGAATCAGTTGACTCAAGGAGTTTAACATTTAGAATTGAGATAAGAACTGAAAAGTCACCGAAGGCAAGAACGACATCGAGTCCAAGAGCAAAACCAAGGAAAATCTGTAAAGGGAATTTGCAGTTAATGGAAACACCACTTGAAATATTTACCTTGTCGCTTTACTGTATTTTCCCTATAGTTTTGTCTTATGTCCAGATAAATACTGACCTCTCTGGCTAATGACCTTTCCCAGTGCTTATGTCCTCCAGCAACCCCATGTCCTTGGGTCTCTGATCCTCCTGCCTTTATATCCACCGCCTTCGCCCCTGCTGTACCCACGCCCGCGCTGGGGAAGGGTGCGCAGTGTCGCTGTGGGCGTGCAGCAGGACTGTCCTGCCTCTCCCGGGTTTGCATTCCTGGCCGCCCCCAGCCGGGTCCTGCTCGGGGACCCTCAGCCCTTGGCGGTGGCGGTGGGGTGACGGGGGGCAGCTGGGGCAGGGGAGCCCCGGTGGGGATGTGCACGGTCTGGTCCCCACTGCCAGCTCAGAGCATCGCCCCTGCGCTGGCTCACCCCGCGGGGTGACGCTGGGGTTTGCCCGCTGGCCCCTGGGCTGCAGCGTGCACGGGACCCCCTCGCTCCCCTCCAGGGCCCCGGAGGGAGGAGAAGGCACACCGGGCATCCGCCGGCAGCACGGCCACTCCGCTCCCGGGGAGCCATCTCATGTGAGCCCCAGGTGGGTGTGCAGCCCTGGATTTTGGCTGCCGAGAGGCTTGTCCCAGCCATATCCTTTCATGACCCCATTTCCAAAGCTTCTCCCACAACCAGGAGCATGTGCGTCCCTGCTTGGGTCTTGGGAGAAACCTACCTACCTATTTAAACCAGATCGAGAGGGTGTGAGCAGATTAAGAAGAGGATGTAAAGAGGCTGTTTCTGCCAGGCTCTGGGCAGATTGCAGCTCTCCTTCGTATGGGACCCTATAGAAATGCAAGAGCTGCTGTCTGTTCCTGCCCTGGACCCATTCCAGAAATTATTCGTCTGGAGGCACCCATAGAGACCTCACAGCCCAAGGGTGGTGGGCACCCGTCGGACCTTCTCCACTGCTATGGCCCCGAGGAAACCCAACCTAACATCATTTCTTGGCAGCTGGGAAGCCTGAATTCCTGCCCTCTGCTTTTTATAAATTAGATCCCAGCATCTCAATATGTTTTAAGAACTTTCCAAACACTTTATCCCTAGGTTCATGCAGGAATAATCACTTCCCTGAGCATCTGGTTCCTTTTGATTTCTTTTCTCCCCCCCGCCCCCAATCTGGAAACCTGCTGGGGAACCAGCAGGAGACATGTATGATACTGAGCAACTTCATTTATACGGCTTATTCAGTAAAAGCCATCTTCCAAATGCATCCTACTGTTAGAGGCAACAGCTGAGCAGGGAGGGAGAGAGAGGGGAAGGAGGCTGGGCAGGGAGGAGTTGTTCATCAGAGATGGTGGGTTGAGAAGAGGGACAGATGTAGAGGAGAAAGGAGAAAGGACAGCAAAGGGACCGGTGGCTGAGGACAGGGGCTGTGCATGGGCAGGGAGCAGAAGAAAGGTGAGCGTGGGGCATGGACACACAGGTAGAGGGGGGGAGAGGAAATCATTGAGTGATAAGAGGTTTCTCCATTGCAATCCTGCTGCGCGCACTGTGGGGTGAAATGTTACTTAAACCACTGGAGTTTCAATAGATGGGGTCAGGTCTCCTGTCCACAGCGAATGTGACTGCTATTGCTGGGCAGACTCATGCAATTTTTCTGCAAAACTTGTACAGAAACAGCTATATTACGATGACAGCACCTTTTTAAAATTTAGCTAATTTTACTTCTAAAGTGGATTAGGATAAGCCAGGAAAAGGCCATCATGAATATGAAATGGGCATCCGTATGGGGTGTTATTTCAGATCACAAATGCATCTTTAAATTCACCCCAGAGTTTATGCTGGTATGATGTTAGAGAAAAGATCCTTCTTGGGACTGTAGGCTGTGGTCTTTCCACGTTGGGGAGATGGAAATAGCTCTTCAAATCTGGGCCCAGATGAGCTGCTGGGTGTCTGACCCAGAGCGTTACCCCGCCAGCAGGCACAGAGCCCCGCAGCCCCGGCGTGCATCCCAGGCGATGGTGCTGCCTTCCATCCAGCCCTGCCCTGGGCAGATCATCCTGCCTTTGTCATATTAACTGGCCATACTTGGGCAGGCTCCATAAGTCCAACGTGTTTGAAGGTTAAAAAGCAAAAGTCCTACCCACTCCCTCTGGTTCAGGGGCTTTCACCCTGTTTTCTTGGAACGGTGATCTCTGTGAAATGGCTGCCATCCACGGTGCAGCTATAAAATAAATACATGTGTAAATTGACGGGGCACACTTCAGACTTTGAACCGCAGAGCCGGGGAGCCCAGACCGGTGTTTTCACAAGCTCACGATTGAGCTCTGGCCCTTTGTAAACTTTTACTGTATTGCCATGGACGTGGCAGAAGCAAACAGTCTGCCTCAGCAATTACAAACACACGGGGAGGCTGCAGCGGTGGGCGGCCGCCCGGAAGCCGTGCATGGCACCGCCAGACACGGGGCCGGGTGACTCACGCCCTCCCTGGCCATAAACCCTGATGGACTGGTAGGAATCGCAGCCTGGTGGGGCTGGGACCGGGACCGGGGCCCTTGGAGTGGCTCCGCCAAGGGGGCATCTGGGCGACGCTGCCGCTCCCCGCGCTGCCTTATTGACCGCTTAAATCCTCCGCAGATCAAAGCGGGTCTGAGAGTGTCTTCCTAATGCTGCTTGAACTACACTGACCTTTTCCTCTGGAACCTCTGTTAACTCCTGCCCATTACTCATTGTAAACAAAAGGGAGATCCAAAGGGTTTCCAATGGCCAAGACGGATGGGAAGTGTTAGGAAGCTGGTGAAGGATGCTCAGGCAGATGACATGATTTAGGGAAAGCCAGGAATCCAGACCTGCGCGGGCTGGCAGCCCCAATCCACATCGTAACACCTTTAACTTCAGCTGCGTCTCGTGTAGAAAGGGCTTAGAAAAGGTGATGAGCTGAAATGCTGGAGGGGCTCAAATATGAACTTCATAGCTCGGTCGTGGGTCAAACTGGAAAGCCAGCGCCAGCCCTGCTGAGCACGTGCCAGGGCCATGTCATGGTTTGCAGCTATATCAGATGAAATCATCCCATCAAGTTGGAGGGACCTTGAACTCCAGAGGAGCTCTTCTTGGAGCTTCGAACTTTGTGGCTCGGCTCTGCTTCCAACACAAACACTGTGCTGCCATATGGATATTTGGCATCGCAGTTTATCCTCTCCTTTCATATCTTATCCTCTTTGGGAAGTCCTCTGGTATACCTCACATTCTCTTTTCACTGGAAAGACCATGTGTACAGGTTTGAAATGACATTAAACCCCATCATGGTCCATTACTCTTGTCATAAAAATGCCTTTTTTCATATAATGCATCAGAAATGTCTGGTTATAACCCCTGGGCTGCAGAGGGTAGGAACAGCAATGTACCCCGCTCCCCAAACACAAGCCCGTGCTCGTCCTGCAGCACAGCAGTGAGAGCCGCCGATGGACAGCAGCCACAGCCAGTCCTGGGCTGGGACCCAAATTCTCCTGAGCCCTTCCTAGTGGTCAGGAAAGTGCTGGTAACCGAAAATGAGATGAGTTTTGTATGCAATGGCTTCTTAGGTTCATATTCAGGCACAGGCATATGACTTATCTGACAATTCGGATCAATTCTTCATGCTCTTCCGTGAACCTATGGTGAGCTGAGCCTGGCGAGGTGCCCTCCTGCCTGCTTGTCCTGCCTGCAGCCGAGGTCCTGACGCAGGAGGACCAGGGGTGACTGCCGGAGCAAGCATCCTTCTCCTGGCCATCTCCAGCAGACCTGCTTCCCAGTTTTGATTTAAGCAGGGCTCATCTTTCCCCAACCATAACCCCCACTGGCTGCCTGCACCGAGCCCTTTATCTCACCTCAGCTGGAAACAAAGGCACAGGGTGCGACATGGTACCAGCAACGCCGATTCCATGTCTGATGGCAAGCGATAACGCAGAGCCACTCTCACCCGCTGCCAGCCGAGCGGCAACCGCTGGGCGGCTGCCCCGTGCCCGGGCACGCTGCCTCCCCTTGGGCCCCTCACAGGCATAAATCAATTAATCTCTGACTTTTCCCCATTCCCTCCTTGTGCAGCCTGGCCCTTGGCCCAGGAACTTTCCCCTGGCTGCCCATGGAGTCCGCTGTAAACCCTCAGGAAAGTGCTTTTAAAAGATCTCTGCCCAGGCAGCCTCGGGGCGTTGAGGATTTTTGGCGTTAATGCCTAGGGGTTCAGATTTTTTGGGAGCCATGGTTCATGGTCAGGTACTGCAAGAGGCACAATTTGCTGTGCGGAGGCTGGGCAGTTTAGTAACTCCTTCGTGTTGTGGGTTGTTTTTAATGAAGCTGCAAGCATGGGATGGGGAAGGAGAAGAGAGCTGCCAGCACGCTGCCCTGAAACAAGGGGGTTATGATCCCTTCAGCACTTCAACTGCACCCTTAAGCCTGTGCGGTGCCATTTGCATGAACAAACTAACATTGCTGCTACAGTTTCACCAAGTCAGGAGCAAGACGGATGAAACGCATGAACATAAAAAGCAAGAGGCTGATTTTGCTCCGGGAAGCTCGAGTTTTGCAGGGAAGAGGGAGAGGCCAGCCTTTGCCCGGGGATTTGGGGTTTGTGGTCTGCTGGGCACATAGTGACCTCTGCTGTCTTCTCCCCAGCAAACCCCAAGCCGGCAGGCGAAGGCAGATGGACACGCATCTTTTATGGGGAATACGAGCTGTGATTATTGCGCGGTCGATGCTGTATTAATCACACTGCAAGTGCAGCGGCGGCCGGGACGCCACGCGCTCGCCCCAGCCATTCTTTAGTGCCATCTTCAGGCAAAGCTTAAATATTGCTGAGATCAAAGAGCCGAGCGTGGCACCAGCCAGGCAGCCAGCTCCTCGTCCTGCGATGCCCAGGCCTGGGAACGGCTTCGGCACTTGCTGGGGTCCGTACGGGTGAGTGATTTGATCAGGGTCAGCAGGGACTTTCCAAGGACTGCGGTGATGGGCACAGCGTCTCTTGCTTGAGATTAGGTGCTGAGAAGTTTTTCCAGGAGCTGGAGCAGCCACCAGGTAAACTCCAGCCCAGCAAGCTGGAAGTTGGGGTAATATCAGTATTTTTCTGAATATGGTATTCACCTACAAAAACTCCCTTTTGGCTCCTATTTAGAAAGGGGATAGCAGAAAAGGCTAGGGATTCCCACTGTGCTGCCTCCCCCATTCTGCTGGGTGGGATCCAGGGGGGCAGGATGGGGGCACGGGGAGGATGCAGCCCTGCATGGGCTCCAAGGACAGCAGCCCCGGCACTGCAAGCCCTGAAATACTTATTGCACCTCACTTTGCTCAGACTGCTCCCAGCAATATTTACTACTGTGCGTTAGAGCTGCAGGTCTGGCCGTACAGCCCGGATGGCCAGGCTGGGGTGATCTCTGCTCTCTCGGGGACCTCTGAGGCTCCGGAGCAGGCAGGGGTTATATGGTGCTGCCTGCTCAGGGCTGGAAGCAGCCGCGCTACAACCTGGCATACACATGCTGGGAGCAGCTCCTCTGCTGTGGATGGAAGTGGCAAATGGAGCCGAAGGTCCCATCCAGACCCAGAGCCCCCAGCAGCTCCTGGGGGGCTCCCCAGTGTTGCCGGAGCTCTGGCATGCTCGTGTCTCAAAGCTGTGACCTCCAGCTTCGCCAGCGTAGGGACGCAGGATGAGAAAGTTTCCAGGCTTGCCTGCCTCCTGCACACATCTGGCACAGACATGGAGCCGGTCCTGCAAACTGTTGCTCGTGTTCCTCTTCCGCTGGAGGATTTTTCAAAGACCAGGCTTCCTACAGCTGATTTACAGCGCTTTTTAAAGCAGAGGGGTGATTCCAGAGAAGCCACCAATTATGTTGATGAAGGGCCTGACAGTAAACAGTGTCTTTTCTCCGTCTAGAAGAAAAAGACACGGAGGGAATTCAGCATCTTCCCAACATCAAAGCTAATAACAGAAGTGAAGTGAGACTCTGACCTTTAAAAGCCTGCCTGTTAGTGTGGATTATATCATGTCAGCAGCCATCTGCAATATAAACTATACCTGGCTTTGATGAGACCTCTTATAGACCTTTAAATGGGTGGAAATACTGCACGGCTTTCTGCGGAGAGGAAACCACACGAATACCAAGGCTTTAGCTATGCGGCACAGGGGATGAGGGTGCCGTGCCCGAGCTGCTGGATCACCGGGGCTGCCCAGACCCTCGCACAGCCATGTCTGGGAAGCTGGAGCTAGGGCAGGTTGTGGCTGTCCCTGCCAGCCCCAGGGTTTGGATACTTTGAAGTATTTGGGCCAGTATCACCTCCCGGGCCTTTTCCTGAGAGCAGAACGAGGTTGCGTCCCCGCTCCTGTATTGAGAGGTGGGCTCTCTGTAGACTTCAAGTGTTTGTCAACCTGATTGACAAATTCATCTATTTGGGCAGCCTCCGTCCCTAGTTTTGCTGGTCTTTCTTTTCTTTCCACCCAAAATGCCATCCCTCAGATGCTCCGGGGAAGGACAGTCCCCCCGAGATGCAGCACCTATCTTCCTGCAGTGTCCTCTCTGGTTTCATCAGGTGCTGGAGCAAACCTCAGGTTCCTCAGGTGGCTAGCCAAGCTAGCAGCCTTATAGATTTCCAATTTTCCCTGGGTTTCCCCCTCCTCCTTCATCTGGAGACTGGGGAACAGCAAAATATAAAATTGCTGGACTAAATATAGCAGGAGCTGCTTCCAGTAATGTATTAGTCTAAGTGTCCGATAATTAAAGCTAAACGGGAGTAGAAAGTCTGTGTAAAGCATATGCATTGCCTGCATGAATACCAAGTGCCGTCATTAGGAATGCGGCATCGCATGGACGCTGGTGACCATGAGGCAGCATAAGCAGCCTGTGCTACTAACAGGGAGGGCGTAGGAAAACGCAGGTGACATTTAACTATTTGAAATATTAAGGGACCCTAGGAAAAACATATGTTTTAGGCCAATTCTGTGTTAGATTATGTCAGAGATTCCTGGGAGCTGAGCACTCCTTTGCTTAACAGAAAACATAGCACTAACCAGTGCCTGTACGGAAGGAAACCAGGCTTCTCGCAGACATGCAGGTCAGGCAGCTCAGTACTCAATGCACCAGCAATGAAATGGAGAGAGCACTTGTAACTCTTGTGCCATAAAGCTGTGTCTCTAACCTGGCTCTCCTGAGTGAGCTGCGGGTGTTTGGTGCTGCCATGCACCTTTGCAGGGATTTTTTTGGAAGTCTCAACAATTTGCAGCACGGCGAGACCTCACATCACTGCTGCTGTTTCTGCTAAGACCCAGTTTGGGTGAGGGGACGGTGCATGAACTGTTCCACCTTGAAGTAAATTGCCATGCTTTGCTGCCCTCCTGCTCCCAGTAATGATGGAGCCATTTGCTGGTTGATGCCAGAGGCAACTTAGGGAGCCTTTTGTGCCATCTTAGCTGTGCTGGCCGTGGCATTGAAGGCTCCGAACCCAGCCTTTGCCCCCACCCTGGGGCTCCTGTGCAATCTGGAGACTGATTTGTGACCCTGACAGCACAGGGCTCAGTGCTGGAGCTTCCCGGCATTGCTCTAGTGTGGTAAGAAGAGTGTAAAAGCTCTTCTGCTTTGAGTAGATAAGGTAGGGTAGATAAGGGCAGAGCAGGATCAGGGGTTACAGGTGCTGGTGGCAGGAGTTTTCCTTCCACGCAGAAGCATCTCAGTGGATTGGAAGGGGATAGCCACAGCCCCGCAAAGAGGATCCAGAAATAGCGGGTCTGACGGAGCCATGGAGCGTCACTGAGATGCCGATCTAATTTCCTAATATGTCAAAACATCTCATTGACTTCTCAGGGGACGTATCCCTAGAAAGGAAGTTCTTTTAACTGTATCAGGAAGAAAAGAAAAATGGGAAAAAAGCCATCATTACGCTGACACCTGGAGATAACACTGAAAGCCAAGCATTGGGTGGGATAACTCTGGTCCTAAACAAAGCTGATTTATTAGGAAAACTCATCTATTTACAGTCCATAAGTTAAGGGCTCAGAGTTCTGTGCACAGTGGTGTTTCAGTCATCAAGGAATACGGTAATAATGTTTTATGGAAATGTCTGAGACTTCCTCTCCACGGGGCCCTGGACATTTCTATTATGAAATACACAATGCTTTCGCGTCTCAAAGTCCTACACATTGAGCCGTAAAGACAAACATGAGTGATCTTGTATCTTCTGGGGCTTTATGGTGTTATAAAATATGTTTTATGTTCCAATCAGCAGCGACAATTTATGAACAGAGAGGCTCAAAAAGATATAACATCAGACTATGTATTTTAATATAGTTTGAGAGAACTGTAATGCCTTGAATGACATTTGCTCTCAGCGCACATGGAAAATGAATAGTAATGCAGCAGAGATTGATGGCTTATTTCATCGGGAAGGGTCTTCTGTGCAAAGAGTTTTATGAGCGTTATAGACAATAACTAGTTGGCTTAAGGAAGATGATTTATTGGCCATGTGGCTACCTTCTCCTAGAGTGCTCACATTTTCTTAGTGCCTTGTTTGTGAAATTTGTTAGCATCAATTCCAAGAGGTTTCCCCCCCCGTAAGTATTAAAATTAGAGCTGGAGGTAGACACCAGCCATTTTTATTAATGTTTCATTTTATTTACACAATGTATCAGTTATAAGAATGTATTATGAAGTAACACTGAAATGATCTATTTTATATGCAACTCATCTGGGGAACGAAAATAAACCTGCTCAGAAGTGGAAGTAATGCGGGTGTCAGACAAGAGTTAGAGCATGCTCTTTGTTGAGTATTGGTCACGTTTAAGCATCCCATTTTTAAGATTACACTGAGTATTTATTGCTAGTGCTGGATTTTTGTGAGTTCAGCATGTTTTGGTAAATCATCCTCAAAGCTTCTGTTGTAATTCAGCTTTGGTTAAGCATCGCTGCAAAGCATGATATGTGAAAGGATGCTCAGGCTGGCGGTGGCACCGGGGCTTGGCTCTGCCGACCGAAAATAGCTGTTGAGTCCGCAACAACCAACCTGTACTTCTGCTCCTGTGCTCAGACTCTGGGAAGGACCCAGCTGCAGGTAGGTTTTGCCATCCCACACCCGAGTACCTTTTTGCACACAGCCATCACTGACATTTATTGAGCCCAAACCACCACTGAACACCGTTTCCAAGAGTCCCGTGACGTCAGAAGAAGCCAAGGCCCCATTCTCAGATTAAAGTGCATTTTTTAGCTACCGCATTAGCAGGGAAAATCTGAAAAATGTGCTTTTTTTAAAAACTCCTCATGAGAAAGCAGGGGGAAAGCTGAGAGCAGCCAGTCTTGCTTTTGAGGCAGGTGGGAGTCTCCTGAAAGGACCAGCTTATGATTTGTTTAGTGCTGGCCGTTGCAGCTATAATTTGCTAGTCTGCAGTGAAGCAGAGGAGAAGGTGGCTTGTCTCCACGAAGGGGAGAGGGTTTGGAGGCTGAAGGGTCCTTGCACAGGCAGGGGATGGAGGGAGCAGCACCAGTCTTGTCCAGCTGAGCTTGCTGCAACCTCCTCCTCCTGCCGCCGGCGTGGCCGTGGGAGCTGCGTGCTCAGGACGGTTGGGACCCGACCCGTAACGGAGGTGCTCACAAGCCTCACTGCCGTCAGCACCAGCTGCTGCCACGTCACCAGAGCAAAACCTGCCCCGCTTGTCACCGCTGATGCATTTATGCAAAACTTCCAGTGCCAATTGCAGCTCGATCCTTGCAAATCAATGGGAAATTGTGTCAGGAATCAATGAAGAGAATGCCAGCCAGCAGCCCTGCGGTGGGGGCGGCTCTCCGAGCGGTGAGGGATTTTAGGCAGCAATGGGCTGGGTCCACAACAGCTTCACAGGAGAGAGGTGGCCATGACACACTGAAGGGTGAAGCACAAGCATTGCCGTACTGCAGCGCAGGATTGCTTCAGCAGGAGATTTGGCACCACGAGAGCGGAGCCAGGAGCTATTGATGCCTCCAGAGTACTCACACGAGAACACCTAAAATCTTGCAGTGAGCCCCTGGTCCCCCTCAAGGCAATGCTAGAGGTGAATGTTTCATTCCCTAACATCCCCCTTATTGTATGTCCTGATTTATTTTTACTCTAAGAGTTTTATTAATGCTGTTGACTCTCCTGTGCTTAGTACATGCCCCTCCACAGTAATTAAGCATTAGCTAATATCTGCTCATTGAAAACCATAAGAGAGCTTTATTATCAGGCAGGAAAAGACTGCATTGATTTAGAAGACACAGTTCACATGGTAATTTCCGTGCCACCTTAAAAATCACTGCAAAGTGATCTCTGGAAGGTAATAAACAAGATGCAAAATCACCATGATAACATAAATCGCTGTGAACTCACTTGATATTAATAACAACTATGCCATGGATCCATCCAAGGGAATTGCTTTGTAATGCAGTATCAATGTCCCATTATTTTAAAGTGTTACTAAA
Source organism: Ciconia boyciana (assembly GCF_034638445.1). Classification (NCBI taxonomy): domain Eukaryota; kingdom Metazoa; phylum Chordata; class Aves; order Ciconiiformes; family Ciconiidae; genus Ciconia; species Ciconia boyciana. The sequence continues at coordinate 3,850,871 of NC_132947.1, read as the reverse complement.
GTAAAGGAGAAAATGGGATTCTTTATAGGATATGTGGGATTTTATTAAGCTCTTGCGTGTGGAGAGGAATGGGAGTGCATGGGTGTATGACAGTGATGACATCTGCTAAGGATGATCAGTTTGTCCTTTCAAACCTATGTCACCTGAGTTCCCCCGTGAAACAGCCTGTCCTTAAAACCAGGGCAGGAGAAGCTGAACCAGAGAAAATAATCACGAGCATCAGCCTTCTTGTTCCAGAGCCCAGGACAGACAGGGAAAGGCGATGGATGCATCTCCTCTCCTTCTGCCTGCCTCCGATGCACATGATGCAGTCCCAGCTCCCGGGGTGTCACGAGGAGGTAGGAGCAGAGGAGGTGGATTAGACCCTTCTGGCTGGCATGCAGTGAATTATGTGTTAGCTCTACATACAGCCGTTCATTAGAGATTTACCAGCTGCTTTTTGCCTAAATATTTGCTTAAAACCCTCAGCATATTTCATTCCATAGATTATTTTTTCCTACCAGTTATGAATCAGGACTAAAAGCGTTTTAGAAAGAAAACACACTTTGCTGAAGTCAGATGTTGCATTCAATCAAAATTCATGAGAAACTTAAAACCGGTTGGAAGTACGAAGGGGGTTAGTGTTCACAGTGCTGGCAAGCCAGTTCTAAATTTTGGCTGGGACCAGTGACTGGGACCAAGTCACCGGGGACAGATGCAGACAGGGCAGAGATGAGCTCATTTCTGCAATTTTCAGCCACTTCTACTCCAGCAGAATCAATAAGGAAAAGGATTCTTTTTATTTTCACTGTTTAATTTTTCCTTTTCAGTGGTATAAGCCAACTTCTCTACCATTCCTCTAAGGACACAAGAAGGCAGTAAATTTTGCTGTCAGTCTGGCAACGCTTCTCTAACAGCACTGGAGCTCTCAGCTGATGCCAGTCTCCCCTGAGAAGGGGCTGTTGAAGGTAGTGGTATTGGCCAAAAGGGTGGTGGGAACCACTGTAGCCAGGGATATGGGAAGGCTACTCCATTTTGTCTCTTTCTTTAACTTTTGTTTCTACTATAAAGACAACATTTCAAACTTGCACTGAAGTTCTGAAATTCTGCCCGGTAGTTACAAACAAACTTATAAGGGGTTGAAAAATCTGTGCATCTGTCTCAGCTATCCCAGAGTTTTTCCCCGGAGCTTCCTGAACAGAGGAATTTGAAGCAACGTTTAATTTCATCCAGTTTTAAGATACTCCAGGATAATTATGTTTTAGAAGTTTTTCTTTTTAATACAGCCTGAATTTTGATGCCACCCCAGCAGAATGAAACAAACTGAGACAATTCAGAGAAACTCCAAATTCCTAACAAAAACTTCCAGAATTTGCATCCCAAGTCAGGATCTGTCTCCAGGCTTAGCGAGGAGCCAGACCTTCCTCTCGTGCAAGTCAACGTAACCGTCAGGCAATGAACCTGGATGAATTAATGTCCACTGAGGAGCTGAAACCTTCACCTCTCTATCTTTGTGGAGCAATGCCGATGCCCCCCAGTAAGGGAACTGGTACCAGTGGGCACCAGTGTGTACTGCAGGAGCTTTACCAGTTCAAATCAGTTGCAAATCTGCTCTAAGTGATTTTTTTTTTACAGGCCCTTAATCTGCTGGGTTAAAGCTTTACAGTGAACAGAGTACAGACCGGGACAGTCCAGCACTTCAGATTGCAGCTGCTAAAGGCAGTCATCCCCCTCATCTCAGTGTTTGAAATAAATCCTTACATGGGTATCTTAAAGAGCTGGACTAACTCCCCAAAGCATTAATGGGTGTTAAGTGGTGTGCTGAGATAAGAGTACATCCCATTGTTAGGAATGACCGATAGAGCTCAGGGGTCAAGTGAAATTGTGCTTATCTGCTGGCAATTCAACCTTTTTTCTTCCTGTGTTTGCTGTCTAGAATTTTCTTATGGGGGAGAAAAAAAAAAAAGGAAGAAAAAGGAAAGTGTAAACCAGCCCCTATTTTAATCAGGAGTCAAGCGAAAGATTCTCCGGGGGCTATCGGCAGATGAAAGACAGACACAGCACTTTGGGTGGAAAAGCCAAGGGATGCCTTCATTGCATGATGAAGCCCTTGGGACCACCAAATTATTATAAATTACAGGGAAGTCAGAGCTCCCTTCATGAAAGCAATAGTGCAGGAAAAGGCCTTTTTCCACTAAATAACGAGCAGACAGAAGTCTCCTCGCTACTTCCATTAATGCACAGAAGTTGGCAGCTGAACCTGCAAACTTTTTCCTGGTACGTCCTGGATGGCCGGACCTCCCGAGGATGGCACGCTGAGAGCCCTCTGGGTCCAACTTCTCCGTTGGGAAAGCAATGACAGCGCAGCGCTCCAGAGGAGAGCTCCGCTTTTCCACACTTTGCTGGACTCAAAGGTTTTTGTAGCTGTAGCGGACGTGTTTTGGAGTGAAGTGGGTGGGAGAAGGTCCCCAGCTCTGGAAAAGACTCTCTGTTCTTGGCACAGCAAAGTCCACTCTTGCTACCTGGGACATTCGCCCAAGATTTGATTAAAAGGTTGTTGTAACCAGGGAGAAATGAGGTACTTATGTACTGGGATAGGTCCCAGCACATCCATTTCATGGAGACGGCTTGCAGAGCGAGCAATGGCACCGGTCTGGGTCTGCCTTACCCAGGGGCACCTTCACGGGGTTTAGGGGAGCACCTTAATAGTGAGGTGACATCAGAAGAAAGGGTGAGGTAGGAGAAATACTCTTTAAAAGCAAATAACTAACAATTCTGCTTGTGTGGAAAGGGACCGACTTTTTTAAAATGAAGAACTTGAAGCCACAAGTGAAACAAGCAGCTAAACTTCTCTTTATTGCAGTTCTCATGCCAAAGCCTAAGGGGTTTTGATCACTCTATACAATGGTTCAGACTGCTGGGCTGCACACAAACTCTCCTAAATAATCCTACCTTGTTTCCCAAGCTCTGCAGTCTTTCTAAATCAGCATTTAGCTGGCTGGGCAAATTCCCAGTCCCACTGAGATCAATGGATGCTTTGCACTCACCTGCAGCAAGACCAGTATCTCAGCTCCCTGTATTTCTCTCTGTTTCCTTGCTGGTCACCACACCAGAAGGTTTCAATAGTTCTCACGACTGCCGAAATGCCTTTTGGCATGACTGGTCTAATTCCACACAACTAGAGTTGAGATTTGAGATGTAAATGCAACCCAGTTAAAATGAATAGCTGCAAACCTGTGAGCTCTTGACTCTAACCTGTTTTCTGCTTAAAGAGCACACCAGGAAGGCAACAGCTACATCCCTCCCTTACTGGAATCTGATGAATCCCTATAAAAATATTATTTGAAGGCTGAAACAATCAGATGTGTTCTTCCCCATGCATTAAAGTACAATATCCATATACAACGGCAAGTATTCAAATGAGTGGCAGAGAACAGATCTCTTTACCACAGTGTGTTAAAGCAATTCGTTTATAACCCTGAAGCAGCCCGGGATTTCCCTGCAGCTCTTTGGATTCAGTGAGGAAACAACCCTGGAGTGTTGCAAAGTTGGGCAGGGAGGCTTTTACTGCACTATCAAGTCTGAGCACAGGAATAAGAATGTATATTCTCCTTCCTTCTGATTAATAGTTCCAGTCAACATCAGCTAACTTATTCCTATTGACAGATCTATGAAATACTTGCAGAATCAACAGCTATAAAATGGATGGCAATGCACTGGCACCATAAAGCCGTAACGTTCGTGTCTATTGCAATCAAGGCTTTTAAAACCTAATTACTTCTGGGTGACATCAGTCATATATTTTCATGTGAAATTACAGTGGCATGCAAGTGCCCAGCAAAATAAAAGAAAACAAATGATGTCCTATAATAACAGAGAACTGAACTATCATTTTTAATCTGGCGTGAAAGCTCCAACTGATGAAGCTTAATACAACTTGTTAAAACACCTAACAAGCGAGGAAGTGATTAAGTATTGTCCTTTTGCCTCTGGGAAATGGGATGTGCTCTCAGCAAGCACGGAGTGACTGAGATAGCCCTCTGGAGCTGATTGAGCTGCACATAAAGTAACTTCTAATGATCTCAGTCCACTTTGAGCCATAAAGATTTAGAAGGGACAATATTTTAGAAATGATCAAGTTCCACTCTTTTTATTAGTGAGGATAAAACACCTTTGTGGAGGGAATTAAACAGAATAAATTGCTGAAGCCTTCTGCAGCTTCCATCATTTAGCGGCATCGGAAGAGCGCAGCACGGCAGACGCCAAGGGGGAGCAGGAGCTCATCCACAGCGGAGTGAAGCGAGGGGAAAACCTGCCTTTTGCTGCCAAACTGAAACAGGAGGAGTTTCCAGGTTGAGTAAAATCCTGTGTCTGGTAAAACCCTTCTGAACAACTCCATTAACCCGATGCTTTTAGAGAAGGGCATGAAGACACTGCACAGCCTCCAGCTCTGTTACCTTTCCAGCGTGCCTGTGTTATCTCCCTCTGTCCCTACGGGGAAACCGAGGCACTCGGAAACTGCGGCAGGGTTGGGGGCTGTGCAGGACAGACAGAGCCTGAGGCTGCCCAGGTTCCCTCTGCGGCTGGGGCGAAGGAGGAGCGTCCTTCGGAGGAGCATGCAGAGGGCTCCGGGGATGCTTCTGCCCTGCTCTCCAAATTGCTGCGTTGCTGTCAAATCACCTCCAGCACCAATGTCTCCGCAGGGACAAACCCGCAGAAGTTCCCAGTTGCTGCAACGGACCATGGCAGAACCTGCTATAGTTTGTTCTGACTTTTATTAAGGGCATGTTTTTCAGGAGATGTTTCTTTTATGGTGCTTAAATTAAGTTTTCAAGGTTAATTGTCCAATTTGATGTCTTTGGTTCAATAAATAATTCAGAGGCAGTTTACGTCCTCCCATGTAAAGATGCCTACTGAGGTTACAGTTGCAGCCTGGCACTTCCTCTGATGTGCTATTAGCTAATGTGCTGAAGGATTTTCCACCTCATTTTGGAAGCATTTATGCTCTTCAAGAGGACATTTGAATGGAACTGAAGTTCGCTGGAAGGGACCATAGTGAAGACAGCCAAAGCCACCAAGCTATCGATAAAGCCACTGCCAATGTCTGTTATCCAGTGATTTTCCTGTTGTCAGCCACCAAACAGCAATAGCAGAGCAATAATTTTAGGTCTTAATAACAACCCACCAGACTTCAGTTCAGCAGGTCAAATCGAGGAGCCTTTTACATGCTCTTTGGGGACTCTGTATAGCAGCTAACTCAAACAACCTTTTTCTGTGAGACACTGAATTGTTACCAGAGCTGATAGAGACGCCGTTAGAAATTTCACGTTGCTAAACTGCTGTGTGGTATATATGAAGTTGCTTCTCTTAGTCACATTTTTATAGCTCTCTTGCAAACAATCTACAAGACTGGTTTTCCTATAGGCTTTGTATAATGGGATCATAACCCTGCTGGGACTCCCAGGGACCAATGCAAAAAAACCCTATAAATCATAAATATTCCTGTGGTGCCTTAGTGTGAGTTCCAGGGCTGGGGGAGTCCTAGGGGAGCGCTGCTGGGGACGGCGCTTGCTCCTACCCTCCAGGGACCTGCAGCTGGCAAAAGAGAGGGATGCTTCTTCTTTTATCAACATTGGAGGAGCCTTGAGGGACCAATTAATTAATGTCTGTACCATGCTACCAGTATATAAAGCAAAAGATTTACAGTGCTTACTAAATACTGGTCTTTTCCCTGTTAATCAAGCTCCATGCTGAGTTAACAGCATCAGGGTTTTCAGCAAATCCACCAGCCCCAATATCTGTAGGTGCTTTATAATCTGAAAACTCATCATCCCTCTCGAGTACCAACGCAGGTCTGCTGGCACCGCGCTTGCCTGCGGGTCAGTAGGTCGTGGCGGATTCAGGTAAGAGCTGTAGCTGGATCGGTCCCAGTGCTGACACTGCAATGCAGCTCCGATGCAGAGCTCCCGGCAGAGGGACATTGATTCAATGGTACGGTTGCCGTCCTTTAAATAAAGGTCACGTTGCAGGGGCTGGCTCTGCTCGTGCGTGTGTGTACCTGGAGGGGAAGGCTGGACTGGCAGTTGGGGTAAGAGCGAGCTGCTGTGCCCCGCGTTAGTGCCGGGGTGGAGACAGACACTGGGATGGAGCCCTTGGTCTGTGCACCCCGTGCTGAGGATGCAGAGCTCTCCCAGGGTAACCAACCGCAGGGCACAGGTATGCCCTCGCTCTGCAGCAACCTGGGGGCTCAGCAGAGCAAAAGCTGGTACCTACAAGATGCTGATTCCATAGCTGTTTGGTTACCCCACAACCTATTCTTGGATCTACTCACGGAGAAAAAAAAAAAAAAAAGATCAGAATGTTGCCTGCTAGGGCAAATTGTGGCTACAAATATTCTGACTTAAAAAAAAAATAAAAAATGCAGCTATTGGCAACCTGGCTCATAGCTGAGCAGGGCTTGCAGAACAGCAGATTCTGAGGTTTGCAACCGGCAATGTATTCAGGAGGCATCTGATCAAAGCTATAAAAGGGGAAAAAAAAATCATCAAGGCAACATTGTAAAAGATGATAGTTGTTAAATCTAATTTCAATACTGTGTGTGCATAACCTCTAACTCGGAGGCATCTAAGCATTCCAGACATGGCCGGTGCATTGTAATTTTTGCATCATTTCACATTACTCACAAGGTACATTAGATGGACACTGAAGGATGAATTATTCTTTTCAGCAAAACATTTTTGTGGAGTAAGTAAATTTATCTTGCGGGGAGAGTAAAAGGAAGAAATATGGCATTAAAATGTGCAGATCTGAGTTGAACACATCTCTCTTTTACAGGGAAACCATGATTTAAGTGCACTCTATTACTAATGTTTAATAAAAGCCATAATTCAGAATGTCAGGCTGAGGCTGTGTGCATTGAAACTATGATTTGGGGGAAAAATGACATGGACATTTTTCAGTACAGTAGCTCTTCTTTAAGCCATTTGTCTGCAGGCCTAAATTAGCTTTGAAACATACTTTATCTTTTCTAAAAAGGCATTGATACAGCGATTATGTTTTATCAATTAATTTCACCCGGAGCACCGGAGAGGACAGATGTTCACGGAGCTGGGTGCCTGCTGACCTTCCCCTCGCCGGCGCACGCGGGGGCTGCCCAGGAGCGGGCTGCAGGTCACATCGCCGCTCCTTTGCCCTCGCTTCTGCCTCACTCCCAGCTCTGAGGGACCTTGGGAAAGTTTGTGTGTGCACAGACTAAACCTCCGCCTGCTTGCAAGCGGTTCTCCCAAAACGTTTGCTGTTCAAGCAGGGTCTCACCAGCCATGTTTCCGAGGTGGAGAACTCCTGAGCTATCTATACAGCAGACTGTATATTGCCCCATCAGTGTTGGCTCCAAGGGGAATGCAGGATTGACCGACTGATGGAGAAGCAAAGGAGCTATCGCACGTCTCTTCCCTTGACACTTGGCAGACCCAAGCCGGCAGGCAGACCTGAGCGGAGCTGACTGCAGGTTGGCCTCCGCTTGCTGTGTAGTTGATACTGATTCTTCTGAAAACTGCAAATATTGAAGACTTTGGTGCTTCCCGCTGCAGAGCGACTGCCCGGCAGTACCCAAGCAACAGCAGAACAGCAATGCCGAGCTTGAAGCTGCATCCCTGGTGTTGCAGCAGCGTGGCAGGACACCCCCTTGGGAACACAACTGGAGCGCTGCCCTTCTGCAACCACACCATTGCCTCTGAGAGGGTAATTCAGCCAGTGGTGGCCCTCCTGCAGCTCTATTAGGCGTGTCATTAAGGTCCGCATGTCCCCATTTAGGCGTTGTTCAGACTTATCAGTCCCTCGAGGTCCATCGGACAGTTGTACGTGGGATTTTCTGTGGCTGTGAAAGTTATACTGGAGCCTGAAGGTGTTCATGGATGTGTAGTCGTTAGAAATGCTCCAGATTTTGTTTTGCTTTTTCTTCCTCTACTTCCCCTCAATACAAGCTTTTTCTAGATTAAAAAAAATAATAAATCAGCAGCTTGTCTGATCTCTGCTCTGCACCTTCACACGTGTGCAGCTATCACTGAGCCTGCTCGGCTCCTGCCTCCCGATGCTTTGCTGAATCTCTCCTTGCCTTTAAGGGGGCTGGGGCCAGCTCTCCTGCCTGCTCTGGGCATGCTGCTGCCCGTGGCATCCCCGCCGTGACCCCCGGCATGGCCCTCGCAGGGCGCTGAACCAGCTCCGCAGGCGGCCACAGATTAATCTGCATCTTGACCCGCAGGACTAAAAGTCACACCGTGAGTAAAAAAACCCCCTCCCCTTCCCCTTCTTCCATTTTCCTTTTCCCGGCGGTGCAGGGTGCTGGGTGCTGCAGGGCAGCGGGTCCTGCCTTGGTGGGAGCGCGTTGATGCTGGGGGACTCTCATGCATCTGCTCAGGTTGCTGCTGTCTCATTGCAGCTGCTCCATCCTTGGGAGCATTATAAACCGGTGTCAGGCTTGCAAGACAGCAAAACCTTCCCAAAGTTATATAGACAGGTCAGCAACACCTGGATTTAAACCAAGCCAGAGCCCAGCATGAGCAGCAGAGGGGGCTGGTTTACACCACTGGAGGATCTGGGCCATTAAATATCACTTTCATTTACAATATCTGACCTGCAGCTGGGACATTTATTAGCACAAACCAATTCCCCTTGGGGCAGGCAAAGCCTGGGAGCTCGATGCTGAGCCTGGCGCTTCCTGCACCTCTCCTGGGGAAATGCTACCTGCGAGAGGCTCTCCTCCCAGGCACCCCAGTGCCCGCAATTAAACTCTCCTTAAACTTTAAAGGCATACTTAAATGTGTTTTTATGGCCCCATTACTTTCTCTTTATAACCCGAGGTGAAGGCTGGAATCCTGTCCGAGACACCTTAAAGGTTATATGTACAATTAGCTGGTTCTCATCACGCCCTTTAATATTGCACTTCATAAGCCAAAACAAACCCCCATAAATCAGCCGGATGCCGGCAGCCATACGGAACGCGGGGGCACCGGCAGGGCGAGGGGACTGCCATCCCTCCCGAATATTAACGGGTGACTCAGCTACGGAGAAAAGGGTGCTGGATGAGCTCTGGAGCTGTCTCATTGCGATTTCAGCTGGGCTGCAGGCTCCCCTCTCTCGCTCCCTAACCTGCCTGTGATGTTGGGGCAGAGTCAGTAATGACAGATGTGTAAACTTTTGCATGGAGGGATGCCAATATTTTGCATACTTACACAGTGCTGCCATAAATATTAATGCGGTGCTAATATGGGAAGTTCCACCAGCTGTGTCCATTCTCGAGGGATACTTCAACTATTTATATTCGGGGTAATGAGCAAGCTGTTATTATATAATCAGGCTGTTGGAGAAGCCTTTGGAATAAAAGTCTCGCTGAGAATTAGCCAACAACCGGAGCGTGTTTGGAGCCACGAGACATCACAGATTTAATGATGGAGGATTTGACAGAGCAGAGGCAGGACAGGAGAAAAACAGGAGAGAAGGAGAAAGGTGCTGAGAGTTTAGCTCCTGAGTAATTAACGCTGATTGGGATGATGAGGTTTTTTTTGCAGTTGCGAATTTGGCTTCTTCCATAGCATCCAGCTTCAGCCCTGGGAGCAGCGCTGGGAAAATATCTGATATTTGTCTTTAGCCTTAAAAATGAGTTGTCTGCCAGAGCTGGAGTGGACATGAGATGCCACCATGCTCGCGGTTCTGCTTTGAGCTCCCACGGACAGACCCAGGTCCCGTGGGAAGGAGGAGGCAGCTCTCCCCGAGTCCAGCATGGGCTCATATTAAGAAAAATAAGTGAAACACCCCCAAACCCAAACAAACACCAAAATTCCCTACTTGTAAACAAAGAAACTCCAAGTTTCTTGCACAAAATATTAAGTTCCCAAAGGAGGCAAAAATGAGGAAAGGTCAGCGTTTGCTCAGCGAAATAGCTGCATCCGCGCTGCAAACCACGAGCCAGAACAAACTTTGTTATGCTCCCTTCTCTCCAAGCACAACCTGCTTGCTTTAATCAGAGCTGGAATGATGCTGCTTTCATCTGACTTGAGAATCAGCCCTCTCTTTTCATGCTAACGCTGGATTTGTGTTGATTTTATTACTGTTTTGGGCTCCCACAACACAAATGACTGATGAGCCAAATCTGTGCCGCATCCCTGAATGTATTACGCTCCTATTGTCTTTTTCTGTATCAAATCTTTGCTTTTTACAAGGCAGACTTCTTCCTCTTTAAAAAAAATGCTGGAGAACAGTTTGGAAGTGATTTAAAGCCTCTCTCCCCCTTTTTTGGGGAACGATGAATATTTAATTGAGCTGAAGGTGGATAAATGATCATTTTCTTCATCCTATATGGTAGAGAGTAGTAAATTACTTTACCGGGAAATCCAGTTATAATTGCAAAATTGATAACAGAGGTGTGAAAATTTACACCTGTGATAATAAAGACTAGCTTCCCATCGTACATTGACATTATATCTTATGAGTTATCTCTTGTGCATGATCTAAATATTTCATATAAGCCAGCAATCAGAGCCTTCAGCTCACCAGGTAAGAAATAACCTGCCTTTATATTTCATATGCATATATATTTTACAAATAACAGCACGTTCTGCATGCACCTACACACCTGCACAGCAGTGCTCCAAGGGTGGGTGTTCATGCACCTGAAAACTGATAGACAAACCCAACACCGTGCTGCAATGCAGAGTTTACAGGCAGCGTGGCGGGGAGGGGAGGACAGAGCATCATAACCTTGGGCAGACCCAGATTAAAAATTGCTCTTTGGCATCCCCTGACGCCGGGCTGAGTCCCGGTGAGCTGCTGAACAAGAGGGATCTGCCTTCCCCTCTCCATCCTACCAGCTTTTCCTCTGGAAACTGCTGAGTAAAGGGATGCACAAAACTCCTGCTCAGTTCTGGCAGGGGCCGTAGCGCCGGGGCCGGCGGGCAGCGTGCGGGCCCCCGAGGGCTTTGGGGTCCTACTCGGGGCTCGGGACCCCTTGGAGGCTGGCACGCTGCTACCGCATTCTAAAGAGGTGATGCTTGGCTGGTAATTAACCACGGCAATCAACAGAGCTCTCAGCAGAGCATGCTGAAATGAACCCTGTACAGATCGAAATTAATACCCAGCAACCTAATGGGCAGAAGTGCACTCACCAGTATTAACCTAAGAGGAAATCAAACCCTTTATATAAAGCTTTTGGCAGCAGGAATCGCCCCTTTAACACCCAGCGAGGGTCTCGACGCTACCTCTGAATTAATCCATAATTTGGGAAGATTTCCTCAAGGTCAAGGTTTTTTTGCTAAATCTGGTTGCATTGGATGCAAAAAGGGCTGGATGTTGCTGGGAGGCTCCGTGGCATCGGGGGGGCTGGATCAGGCCCTCGCGGAGCAGGGCTCTGTTGGGGCTGGCAGCATGTACGGTCATTAAGACACAGGGATTAGAACCTTCAGCCTGAATCTGAGTCTAATCCATTACCCCCTTCACAGGGTATTGCTAGGAACTGGAGCTAATACTCTCCATTTAGACTAAAAGAGACCATCTGTTTTAAGAAGTTTGGTCTGGTTAACAGCGCTGTATTCAAGATTTCTGTTACAGAGGTGCCAAAGCCATAGAATATGCAAATTGCCTCTTTCTCCTCATTTTAGTATGTCATTTCATGCTTCTATATAGATATATATTTTATTATGCACTCTGTTTCTTAAGATATCATTATTTTTATCTTGGCCAGTTTATTAAAGATAATTACATGGAAGTCCCATGCTTTCTCCAAGATTACAATTGGCTGAGCTAGATGAGAACATTATGTTAACAAGAACATATTTTGCTCTACATGAGACAATTTTTTTTTTTTTTTTGGGGGGGACACAAGTGAATCATTTTCCTTCTCTTTTTCTCCCTTCAGATATTTTTCTTGAAGCTCATTTCAGTAGCAAGACATCTTCAGCTTCCCCTAGACTAAAGCAAGAGACAAGATGCAAGAGCCATTGATTCACCTTAGGGAATACTTTGGAGAGATCAAAAAGTGCTCATGTGCAAGCTG